>NC_139539.1:62668515-63268515 GCF_965153285.1 Podarcis tiliguerta
GCTCCATTTTTTGCCATGAGAGCAAAATCAAAGGAAAACAAGAAGGGCCAGTGTGATATTTATTTCCAATTGGTTACATGTGCCGAAACTGACTTAGACAGTACTGGCAGATGAGTAAGTACAGGAGTGCTGCATTTTGAAAGAAACACAGCCATTGTGAGCCAGTGTGGTGTAGTGGTTAGAGTGTCAGGCTAGGACATGGGGGTTCAAATCCCCACCTGGCCATGAAGCTCACTAGGTGACCTTGGGCCAGTCACTATCTCTCACCCTAACCTACCTCACAGGTGTGGGGATGAGAACTATGTATGCTACCTTGAGCATCTTGGGGAAACAGGTGGGTAGAAATGCAAATAAATAAATACAATTTCTTATAATGCGTAAGATAATGTTTGCAAAGGTAAACACCTGTAAAACCATATAAACAAAATCTAAGGCAAACATTTCCCACTTCCAAGGATAAATGATGTATCCAGAAAGCCACTGCATGTTTGATCCATCTGGGAACAGGCCCAAATTCAGCTTTGTACTTGGTCAATTCTGAGCCATTTGGAGGTACCTTAAGGCGCTTAAAGGAAAAATCTAGCAATGACAGTTAAGGGAGATAAAATGTGTAAATGTATTTTTTTTTAATAAAAAAACCAACTTATGTTTTAAACATGCAAAAGGCCTCCAGCTCTTCCACGAAAACAGTTCCCTCTGTGATATAGTCAACGATAACAAGACAGTATGGAATAGATATATTAAATGACAAGTTACAAACTCTGTTAGGGAAAACACAGCAGTGAAGTCATGGCTTAAGCGATGTGTGCTCAGCCACTTGGCATGTGGCAAGTATAACAGCCACTGGTAGAAAGCTCATTAAAATTCAGAAGTTTATTCCAACTATGCATGATATCATAGATGGAAACAATATGTGATAATCCAAATGAGCCAGCTAATGTGATGCTGCAAAGACCCACTTAGGAGAAGTGCTTTAATTAAATGACATTTAATTATTATAATTAGATACTAAACAGTCTCGTTGGAAGGAAATTGCTTTAGAATTGTGTTATTTTTGGTCAATGTCTTTGGAATGATGTGCTATAGGGTTACATGTGAACAAGGTAAGCATACGATTGCTAATGGGCTCATTCTGTGACCACTTCTAGTCCTTGGCATTCTGAAATCTGTTTCAGCTTCTTTGGCTTACAGGACTTTAATTTAAACTGGCATAAGCATTTCAATAATCACATATATACACATGTAAAAATCAAGCACAGAGGCAGTTTGGGAGGGGACAATGATGTTTTATCAGACAATGACCCCCAGGAGTCCAGCTATATAGATTCGGAGAACCACCACCCCTCCCCTGGTATCCGCTTAGCAGGATAATCAGGGAACACATTTTATTATTATTTTTATAAATTTTTTATTAATTTCCACAAAATTATAAACAAAACAAACAAACAAACAAACAAACAAACATGGATCATAACCTTATTATAAATTACACTTATTAACATTGTTAAGTGACTTCCTCGCTTCCCCTTGGTTGAATTTCCATGCACTTCCTTTTAACGGTTTTCCAAATCAAAGTTCTTATGAAATTTAACTTAAACATTAACATCCTTATATCCTTTAATTTTAAAATTAAACATATTGATTCATCACTTAACTTATATGAAATCCTAAGCCAATTTAATATCTGCAAGCTATTTCTAATTAATTTAATTTTACATATTTAACTAAATAATCATTAAATTTTATCCATTCTTCCTGATACTCCTCCTCGTTCTGGTCGCGGACTCTTCTGGTTAAGTTGGCTAGCTCAGAAAACTCCATCATCTTCATCTGCCATTCTTCCACCGTAGGTAATTCTTGCGTTTTCCACTTTTTCGCTAATAAAATTCGAGCAGCAGTTGTGGCATACAAAAATAATTTAACATCTTTCATTTGCAATTCCAAACCTGTTATTCCAAGAAGAAAGGACTGGTTTTGTTATAAATGTATATTTCAACATTTCCCCCACTTCATTATAAATCTTTTCCCAGAAGTCTTTCACCTTGGGGCAGGTCCACCACATGTGATAAAAAGTTCCTTCTTTTTCTTTACATTTGCAACATAAATTAAATTATGGATGTGAAGGCGATCTGGCTGCGACATCTGTCACCCCATTGATCGCCAGGGTTGATTCGGCTGATCTGGCTGGTAGGCGGGTGTCCCCTTCCTCCCTCACCGCTCCATGTGCGTCCCTCCCGAAGCTGCGCGCTCGGTGGAAGAGGACGACCATCCCAGATAGAAGGAGTGTACCGTTCTTCGGTCAAGGGTATACAATAGCTGCGCTCCCCTGCTAGAACCTCCAAACAAGCTCAAGGTCTATCACAATTATGATATATCTTTGCTAATTTAACAGGGGTCAAATACCATCTATACATCATTTTCATTAGATTTTCTTTTAGCAATGTACATGCAGTGAACTTAACCCCTTTTTTCCACAATCTTTCCCAATCCTCAAACATTATGTTATGTTATGTCCTACATCCCTTGCCCAATCTATCATTACTGATTTAACTTGTATGCCACTCCAACAATAATTTGTACATTTTAGAGAAGTTTTACCTTTAGTATCCAACAACTCCGTCTCCAACTTAGATTTTTCAGAAGCAAAACCGTTTTTCTTATCCAATTTGTATAATTCATTAATCTGGTGATAGTGTAGCCAATTTAATTTATCCTTAACTTGATCAAATGGTTTTAATTTGTATCCTTCATTATTTTCCAGTAATAAATCAGAGTATCTCAACCATTTAGTACCCATATTTACTTTTTTTCTGGGCCTTTGCTTCCATTGGTGAAAGCCATCTGGGCGTCTTTCTTTCTAAAAGGTGTTTATATTTTATCCATACATTATGCAATGATTTTCTAATTACATGGTTTTTAAAAGCTTTATGAGCCTTCACCTTGTCATACCATAAATATGCATGCCAACCAAACACATTGTCAAACCCCTCCAAATCTAGTATGTCTGTATCGTCTAATAGCATCCACTCTTTAATCCAGTAGAGCGCTGCTGCTTCAAAATAAATTTTTAAATCTGGCAGGGAGAATCCCCCTCTTTCTTTAGTATCTGTAAGTAGTTTGTATTTAATTCTGGGTTTCCCCCCTGCCAGATAAATCTAGATAGAGCTTTCTGCCAATCTTTAAAACATTTTGCATTATCTATGATTGGGAGGGCTTGGAACAAAAAAAGCATCTTTGGCAGCACATTCATCTTAACCACTGAAATCCGGCCCATTAATGACAATTTTAAACTTGACCATATCTCCAAATCTCTCCTAAATTCATTCCATATCTCCAAATCTCTCTTAATTTCATTCCATAGTTTCCCATAATTATCTTTATACAAGTCCAAATTTTTTCCAGACAGGTTCATCCCCAAATATTTAACTTTTTTCACAAAATCTAGGCCCGTCTTTTCTTGTAATAATTTTCTTTCATCATTTTCCAGATTTTTTCCTAATACTTTGGTTTTGCTCTTATTTAGTCTAAATCCTGCTACCTGTCCAAACTCTTGTATCAGCTCCAGTGCTTTAACTGCACTGGAGTCTGGATCTTGTAGTGTCAATACTAAATCGTCCGCAAAAGCTTTTAATTTATATTGTTTGGCTCCTACTGTAATACCTTTAACTTGTTCATCCTTTCTAATCATACTTAGCAAGACCTCTAGGACTGAAATAAACAGCAGAGGGGAAAGTGGGCACCCTTGCCTGGTTCCCTTCTCAATTCTAATTTCCTCCGAAACCACATTGTTTACAATAATTTTAGCTTTTTGTCCCTGATAGATCGCTTTAATACCATTTAGAAAATCTTGGCCTGTAGTCTTATTGGAGGTCACCAATTGGGTCTGCGTTGCTCCGGGACAGGAGGAAGGAAGTCAAATGACACCGAGGTTGATTCCAAGAAAGAGTTTATTCTGCTCTCCGGATAGCAGAAGGCACTTGTGTGGTGAGTCCACAGCAAGTCCAAAGAAATGAGAAGTTTCATGCAGTATATATATCTTCCAGGCACCCTCTCCCTCCTTCCCCATGAATCCAACCACGTCAGCCTATGTACGCAGGTTGACATCACATATGTTCTTGCTTTGATATTCTTTGGTATACTCTTGAAATTATGTAACATAAAATTCCAAGATACATTGTCAAATGCCTTCTCCACATCAATAAACATTAACATAGCTTTACAACTCTTTCCTGCTTCCAACTTTTCCAAGATATCCACTATATTTCTAATATTATTTTTCATATGTCTTCCAGGCAGAAATCCTGCCTGGTCCTTGTGGATATACTCAGATAAAACCTTCTTTAGCCTGTTAGCCAATACACTTGCAAAAATTTTGTAATCCACATTGAGTAAGGAAATTGGTCTGTAATTTTTAACATTGGATCTATCTTGGCCCTGTTTGGGAATCAGAGTAATATAAGCTTCTTTTGAGGTTTCAGGTGCTTTGCCCCCTCGCAGAATCATAATGATCATAATATTTAATAATAGTAAGTATTAATTAATTTTAAGTGTTAATTAATATTAAGTATTAATTTATAATACTTGTAAAAACATTTTCTTATGTCTGCAGGGTTCATGTTTGTGATAGTACTTTGCTTTTGTCTCTTCTTTAGTTGCCAGGCCAGGGAACACATTTTAAGTGGGGACTACAGTATTTACTCAAATCTAATGCTCACCTTTTTTGGCCGAATTATGTTGCAAAAATTCAGGTGCGCATTAGATTCAATTACACATTTACATTTGCCAACAAATGCTTTTTTTATGTTTCAAAGTTCTGAAAACTGAGGTGTGCATTAGATTCGATGGCACATTAGACTCGAGTAAATACGGAATGTTGGCCTATTCACACGTACTTGGAATTCCCATCCTGGTAGCAGTACACATTTTGGCGGAATTATTCTGCAACTCTCGGGTGTGCTTTTGGTCTGACAACCAGGCAGAGGTGAGGGTTCTGGCAAAGGAGTCTTCCCGGACCAACTGGGTTCTCCACTTGTTATGGGCATATGTGCTCCACTGCTTGCTGGCTCGACAACAACATAGTGGATGCTCTGTTTCAGTTTCAGGAGGATCATTTTCAAGCTCATTTGCCTGGGGCTTAGCCAGAGCCAGACTTCTTTCCCAAGGAAATGTGGGCACTCGGAGTTAGTGTTGTGCATTGCAGGGTGTACTGTAACCTTGGTTAAGCTTGCCATAATAATCAACCAGCAGGTGGGCTGGTTGATTCAAGATACACACCTAATGCCTGTGCCAAACCCTGTTGAAATCTGTAATCAATAAAACTGTGGCCTGTTAAAATCACATATGGCACACTGTGCAACTGTCCTGTTTTAAGCAAGACACCCCAGAATTACAGAAGCAGCCATGGCTTCTGACCTCAATCCCGAATGTCCCATTTTGGCTCCTGCATGGAGAGCATAGAACCAAAAGACACACCAGCTTAGTTTGCTCCTGCATATTGCCTACTCTTCTTCCTCCTTCTGCTGTCATGTTCTAGCTGATGTACTTCCGGAAGCCAGCGGCACATTTCCGGCACATTTCCAGAAGGTTCTGGAAGTGCAGTGGTGGCTGCAGCAGTGGCGGAGGACACATTGGTGGTGGAGACTGCGGGCGAATGTGCGAGGAAGGGAGGGACCCAAGAGACAGGTTGGGGCATGAATGAGAGAGGGTACAGCCTCCATCAAGGATGTGTCCTGATTTGCCTCACTCTGGTGTGGGAGGGTATGATGTGGTTGTCCTGTGTTTATTCCAATTTCACCACGCTTAGGCCCTGCTATCCCCAGCTTCAACACACTTGGGCCCTGCAAGAGAGAGAGTTTGTGCTACAAAGGATATCTGGGCTTGAGGCCTCTCCACAGTGAGCCCCAGTTGCACCTCTGGTGCTATAAGGGTGGAGTTGGGCTGGGACCCGGCTGGGTGGGTTTCCCTGCTGCAGCTCCAATAGGAGGGTTTCTGCTGGCTCCTGGTGCGCGTAGCCATGGGCACAGCTCAGACAGAAGCTTACATTCAGGAGCAAGCAGCATTTGCTTTTCAAAGAAACAACCATCTCATATGAGTAAAATAGAAAATGAAAAGGAAGAGGAAGAGAATGGAAACAATTCCTCCGTGAATCAGGCATGTTCTGCATTTAAAACTCAGTCAGGAACATATAGGAATGGATTCAGCCAAATAATTCAAAAATATGCACTCTATATGCAGATACCATTTTAGATTTCAGTGACAGGAGACAAAAGCCCTCTTCAAGCATTACTAAATAGCAAGCAGGATGAGCGCAGCTGCTCCGCCTCCTCTATCACCTCTGCTTCTCAGAAAGCGGGAGTCGGGACTCTTCACTGTCTGGGAAGGCTCTCCATTCATTTTAGAACCCTGCATAAATACAGATGGGTTTAGTTTGCATATTTTGTTGTGAATTATGGCTCATTCGTTTAAGTTATATGTATGTTGCTCTTTGGAATTTTGGATTCAGAGTGTGTTCAAAAAGGTGAATCAGGACTATCATTAGGGGGCAAAAGTGTTGCACATGCATAAAATCAAAAATTAATTATAAGAAAGGGATATAATATTTTAAGAGCATTTGCTGTGGTTCTTTACTTTAAACTTCATAATAACGATAATTTCATAAGCACGTGGCCATAACTTAAAAAACCCCATGAAACCCCAAAGGGATTTGTGTCATAGGAATGCAGATGTTGTACGTAGGCCTCATATTATTATCAGCGTCATTATTATTATTAAACTCAAGCTAAAATTAGATGTTGCTAGAGTTACAGAACTGTTGCTGAACATATCAGCTTTGTATCTCTTGCTGTGTCCTTTCCCTAGAGGTCCAGTGATCCAAAACACATGATGATGATGATGATGATGATGGGGATATCCCACCCATTTGGCTGGGTTTCCCCAGCCTGTCTGGGTGGCTGGAGAAACCCACCAACTTATTATGGTCTGGGTTTCTCCGCCTCCAATGAGCAGGAACAAAGAACAAGGAGGGTTGCATATAGCACCTGCAAAATTTTAGTTTAAGTCAAGTATGTAAAAACAGTGACTTGGACAGAGATTTAAGTGTTTCCAATGAATATGTGGTCTGATGCATGGCAGGCAATGTACCCCACCCAATGTAAAGGACACTTTTGATTCTATATACTCCGTCTTATAGCTAGAAATGAAAGTTACAACTACCATACACTCTCCCCTGCCCCAGATACAGGTATATATGCTAAACAGTCTTCCACCACTTTTTTTAAAAAATCTGATGCATTAAAAATATTTAAGGGACCATCCACCTTCAACTGAAGCTAGTAGCGAAACTCATTTCTTTTACTAGAAAAGGAATGCACCGTATAAAGGCAAATTGCAGACATTTAATGCAGTTCGAAGAGCTAATAATGGTGATATTTCTGGGCTGAAAGAATAATCCACATCTTTCCAGAACCAAAACCAGTTCTGAAGCAGAGAGGCACATAAATCCCGGGCAGCATGTAACAAAATAGGCCAGTTACTACTCCAGAGCCCTATTACAAATATTACAAAAGGAATATAATATGCAATCAGGGAAGAGCTGCAAAATCCTGATGGCATCGTAAAATGGAAACCTGAATCTTGTTTCATTTACAAGTATTGACAGGAAGAAATGCCAGTAAATGACCATCATTACAGATAAGGCAGATGCACTAAATGGGTAATTATTTTGGGAAGGAGTTTAATGGGTTGCTTCCCTTCTTTTATTTAATGAACAACACCACTATTAAGTTAAACAATGCAGCAGAGAGTGTAGGTTTAAAATAAAGTTTAAAATAAAGAAGCCTATTTCCACACTGGGTTAAAAAACAACAACGTTGAAACCAAAATACAGGGAAATAAATAAACAAATAAGTGATTCCTTTTCTGCTTCTGTGTTGTTCCTGACCACAATTTTACACTTGGTGGTGCGCCTATGAATTTCAACTTACAAAGCCAGACCTTGACTGACGTAATCCCAGCTAGGTTTTCTTTTCTTTCGAAATAATTTTTATTTTTATTTTACAAGTGTAGAGTTAGAACAATGCAAAATACATATCCATATTTAGAGATTTCTCTGAATCTCTAGAGCCTTCCCACCTTCCCTTCCATGGGTCCTATTATAATAAACCTTTTCAACTGTGTATTATTTCATCATCCAAAATTTATGTCTCTCCATTTGATCCAGAGTATCGTCTATGTTACAAGTGCTATTGCAATCTTGCTAATGTTTTCATCTGGTTACAGTGGTCTCTCATGTAAATTATAATTTCCCCCCATTCTTTATTGGAGCTTGCTCTTCTTGGTTTCTGAGCTTTCCGGTCAGCTTTGCCATTTCGGCATAATCCAACAGCTTAGTTTGCCATTCTTCTCTGGTACAGTGGCAGAGCAAGCCGATTGGGCGCCTGGGGTGGCATGCATGGGGGTCAGCCACCTGTGGGGTGAGTTGGAGCCTCAGAGGAGTCTGCCTGCCTCTTCCTACTCAGCCGCCCTACAGCTGAGGGGGGAGGCAACGGGGTGACTGTTTGGGGGCAGCGCGGAGCCTGCGGGGGGCCCAAGCCACCGTGTCACTCCCGGGGGAGATGCATGGCTTGGGTGTGCTGCAGGCCCCGCGTTAAGTGCTGCCCGGCATTTTGTCACCCCCTCAGTGGTGACACCCGGGGAGACCTGCACCCACTGCATCCCCCCTTTCTCTGCCCCTGCTCTGGTAGGGACTTTGTCTTCTTTCCATCTCTGGGCTAGTAACATCCGTGCGGCTGTCATTTGTATACATAAAAAGTCTTTTCTGCTCTTTTGTAATTCCAGCTAGGTTTTCAATCTCCAATGACATAAGATGAACAGGATGCTGGATCAGGCCAAAGGCCCATCTAAGGTAGCATCTTGCTCTCACAGTGGCCAACCAGCATAGCTGTCAACTTTCGGATTTGAAGATAAGGGATCAGCAGCCTCGAAAATAAGGGATCAGCAGCCTTACCTGTCCTGGAGACAGTCTACGGGATATCTAACAATCTGGGATAGCAGCGGGAAGCAATGGGAAACAGTGCTAGAATAAGGGAATTTCCTGCAAAAAAAGGGAAGGTTGACAGCTATGCCAACCAGATGCTCATGAGAAGCCCTGAAGAGGGATCTGAGTGCCCTGGCTCTCTCCCTCCACTTGTGACTCCCAGAAACTGGTATACAGGGGCATTCTGCCTCCAACAGTGGAGGTGGAACATAGCCTTATCCTCCACAAGTCAATAACTCATGCATAGAACTACTTAGCTTATGTGTATTTATTTATTTTAAATGCTTTTATCCCACCTCATCCAGTGCTTGAAGTGACTTATACAACTGTGGACAAAATAATAATATCATTTATTAATTAAAAAAAACCATGAATGAATAAACACATTAAAAAAAATGGCAGGGAAGTAAACATCCAGCCCGTCCAAGTTTTATTTAGTTATTTGAAAGCCACCAGGAATATGCTTTAGCAGACCCACAGTCTCCAAACACTTTGTAAAAGAACCATTCCTAAGGGAGCTAACAATTTCCAGATATTGAGGGAAGTTTTTAATTTTGATGTTTTATCGTGTTTTTAATATTCTGCTAGGAGCAGCCCAGAGTGGCTGGAGAAACCCAACCAGATGGGTGAGGTATTAATAATAATAAAGAATAATAATAATAATAATAATATCTTTGTAATAGAACTCTCCTGTTAGTAACACTTTCATGCTCATGTAGACTGGAAGAACAGCCCTTCTGCTCCTGCCTCCCTTTCCCCACATCACACCATATATTTAAAGCATTCGAATGCCAACTGAAATAGTCATGGCTTTCCCCCAATAATCCTGGGAGCTGTAGTTTATTAAGAGTGCTGAGAGATTTAAGGAGACCCCTCTTTTCTTCACAGAGCTATAACTCTCAGAGTTCTCTATGAAGAATGCTTGACTGTTCAGCCTCTCTGGAAACTGTAGCTCTGGAAGGGGAAGCGGGGTCTCCCAACAGCACCCTTAAACTACAGCTCCCAGAATCGTTTGGAGGAAGCCACAATGGTTTAGAGTGGTATGGTGTGAAAATGGCAAATTGCTGCTAATGGTTAGAAAATGGGAAGGAGTGGGGAATGTTCATTATTTCTTGAATTTACTTATGAGCCTAACAGGAATTCTGTGAGAGTAAGGGTCCTCTGCCAACTAGAATTGAAACTGGACTTGCAAGTTCTCATTATATTAAAGACCCAGCACTTTCTGCTTTCTGTGAGGTCTGCCAATGGCAAGCTGACGGGGTGGGCTTAATGCAACCTGGGATATTCAGTGATCAGCACATGTATGAGAACAGCACTGCTTTTGACTGCACAAAATCTTTCTTCTTATAAAATGAAACCGGGAAGCAGCTTTAATAAGATATTCTCCACAGTCCTTTTGACAGTATCCCTCATCCTTGAATCCATTCACTAAGCCCACGGCATCATCAGAAAAAATCAGGAAGGGTTTTATTGCAATGGCTTCATTCCTGTTAAGTATTATAAGTGATTAGCTGTATTCATGAATCTATAATTGCACCTGCATACGACAAAGAAATCTATAGAAATAGGAAGTATCTTCAAAAACATGAATATTTATGTGGCATGTGATGCCAAAAATATCATAATGAAGATTATATGAAAGTCTTCAGGACCTAGCAATGCTGTATTTTATTCTCCAGATGTCAAACTTAGCCAGTTTCCTAAAGGCTAGCCACCACATACTGGAAGTTTAATGTAGAGAGAGATAAAAGGATTTTTTTTAAACCACCTTCTTTCATAGAACCATTTGTGTTCAATAAAATAAAGTTACTTACCTTTTACTACTTTCCAAAATAGCCAATTTCAAGAGAGGATCCAAAAGTCTGATCTATTCTTTTAAAGAAAGGAAGATTGTGATTGAAAATGCAGGCTTTAGCTTTTCATATCAGGTTGCAGTAAAAAAGAAACTTGCACTCGTTACTTATATCTTATTAAAAGGAAGCAAACAACATAGGTCCTTTGATTTGCTGACTCCTCCCTCCCTCTCTTTTTCAAAAACAACTTCGGGGACAAGATAAGGACTAAGTACG
Source organism: Podarcis tiliguerta (assembly GCF_965153285.1). NCBI lineage: Eukaryota > Metazoa > Chordata > Lepidosauria > Squamata > Lacertidae > Podarcis > Podarcis tiliguerta. The sequence continues at coordinate 62,679,619 of NC_139539.1, forward strand.
GTAAATATAAACACATCACTCTTCATCCAATCCTTGTCTACCCTAAGCCAATCAGCATCATGCATTCTACTTCAGGTGTTCATACGTGAATCAGAACCATGCATTCTTCCTGCATGTGTTTGAATTTAGAGTCTGCAGAAAGAAATTTGCAGAAGGAGAAAGCTATCCAGTAGGAACATTTCAAACTTTATTTTTAACTTAATTTTGTTTCCAGTTTAAAGTGCAACATATTTGTATGTGTGTGGGGGGGGGGCAAGATGATCAGAGCAGAACAGAATGCATATTTGCCTTTGTTTGCTTGTTAGAATCCGTAATCTCTCTCTTCCCTCTTAAACATGCTCAGGCCCTATCCTTTCTTTGGATCCTTCCTCTGAACAGTGCCTTCACTGTATCCATCTTACTCAAAAATAATAGTTGAAGCTATTTCCATGTTGTCCCTTGTGCATGTGTACTAAATCTGTCTGACTATTGTTTTGCTTTGCTTTGGGAGAAACCCAGGGAACTCCTGTTTGGGCAGGTGATATACATGCAGTTAATATATTAACCCCACTTACCCAGGAGTAAGTTTCATTGACTTCAATAGGACTTATTTCAGAGTACACATGGTTAGAATTGCAGCATGAGGTAGCTACCAGACCCATTATAACTGGTTTGTTCATGTTGTTATCTTCCCATGACCAGCTACTCTGTGTTGAACCAATTAATAAATGTGAGTCTGGTTTCCTTTCATCACATTCATGAGACATAAGCTGACAGTGAACAGCCCAAGGAGCCCAAGGAGCTGCATAGATGATTGTAGATTTTAACCCTTGTCTCCTACACATCCTGAGGAGAAGACACAGAAGTGAATAAGGGGCTGAAAGATCAGCAGGTGGGGCTTATTAAAAGTTCTGTGTGGCACCTCTAAGACTAACCAGTTCAGGCTCCAGTTCTTTGTGGGAACCATCCCTGGTAATTTTATGGGGTTACTTCTGAGTAATGTGTGGTTATTGCAACAATATTCCATCCATTCTAAAACAAGGTTAGACACTTTTCTGTTTAGTTAGGTAGAAATTAAGTAATTAAACAACTGCAATACTTTTATGTTCACATCTTTGTAAGGAAAGAGGATGAGAAGAGAAGCAGAGCATCTTGGCCCTTCTCATGTGGCTTTATTGGCCTTTCCTACATTACCTCCTTGGCCACAAGTCACCCTGCCAGGTCCAGGAATCACCAGCCACCACTGTCTGAGATACGGGCTGTCAGACAGCAGCAATCAGCAGTGCTGGGGTGCTTTTAGTTTTCGCAGTTTTAAGTACTGTTGCAAGCTATAGTTATCCTTCACACCAGATCTCTGAACTACGATGGCTTCTCTGTGTTCTGTCGAGGTCAAGGGTTCTATACACATATGCAGATGGCATTTTCTGAGAACGGCTTTAAAAATAGCTCACTTCTACTCAAGAGGGGGTTTGTATTGTTGCTGTGAGAAACAATGAATGCTACAAAACTTTGTCTAACGTCTAAACTTTGTCTAACTAAACATATTAAATTATTTAGTTAAGGATATGTGGTGTATGCACTAATTTGCCTCATATTGTCATAGAATATGACTGGGGAAACTATGTTTCAGTGAGCTATAGTTTACCTAGCACTGGGTGGAGAACCTCCAACCCACTGGCTAAATGTGGCCCTCCAAGCCTTTTCATCTGGCCTTTGGGACACTCTCCAAGCTATATCTCTTACTGGGTCTGCGTTATATTCTCCCCTAGTACTTTTGCCTGGCTAGAATGTGTTCTTGAATTGTGATACCAAGTCTTGCTTACCTGGTTGGAAGTTGCACAGGTGTGTCTGCTTCCTAACCATGCCGGTGCTGGTCTGTCTGTTTATGTATCTGATGTACCAATTTGAGAAAGAGAGGGAAACCACGGGAAGCAATTTGGTGACCAAGACTCTTGACCACATAGCAGTGCTTCAGTTAATTTCCTTAAAGAAAAATCAGAAGTGTACATAAAATATTCATTGCGTATAGATGGGCTGTTCCTTGCTGCGTTTGTAATGAAAAAGTCTGGAGGTTCCATTTTTCATTTTCATTGTTTCACGTGAGCCTTGGCATAAAGATGTTGGACTCTGGCCAAGGAGGCCTGACTCACAGTTTGAGAGATGCTGCTTGGCCATGTTTGAGATGGAGACGCAAGATGGTATCAAGCAGATGGTACAAGAAATATCATTCCAGAACTCCTGCTCACCTGGTCACGGCAGCTGGATTAGTTCCAAGATGTGTGTGTGCCAACACAATCAGCATCCCCCATTCAAAAACCAAAATATGGACACTAATGAATGCAGCCTTGCTGATGATCTCCTAGCACATTAATCAAGCTGATGGGTTCAGAAATCGTTGTTGTTGTTGTTTAAAAGAAGCTTTAAGATACTATGTTTCTTCTATAGCAAAGTATCTTATGGTGTTCTGGTGAAATCATCCATATATTTGGTCTTTCAATTAGATGGTAATATCCTGAAATTTTGACGGTAAGAATCAAAGAGGAGAAACTGGAAGCGGCTGTTCATTTTGTCTAGGTCTATTTCTTTCTACATGGTCACCACCCCAGGAATCTATATGGTGTCAAGTGCATTTTATCAACCTGTGGCGATACATTTTATGACATCGTTAATAAAAGCCAGACAAAAAGGTGCATTGAACTGCAGAGGACAAACTGGTTCAGGGCTTCTTACATGCTTTTCCTAATTTATTTGGAAACGTAGCAGCAGAGGCAATGAAGAGCGGCTTGCACTTGTCAGTGATTGATTTTGCTAACCCTTGTCCAATTGATTGCCATGAGCAAAGACATGGACGGCACAGAAAATAAATATGAGGTCCTAAGTAAAAATATTCCGTGTCGCTTGATGTGAAATGGTCCATCACACACATTTGGGTATATTAGGTCTATGCTTCCTCTTCCAATTCATAGGGCATGTAAGTAGCACGTCCTACGTTTGCCTACTAGACACAATCCAACTCGTTGCTTCTTTTAAAAAATGGTTGGATGGCTCAAGCCAGCAACAAATGGCTCCTTAATATTTCCTGCAGAACTTGCATCCAGGATAAATTCCCATTCATCCTGGGAAATGACCAGTTCATCATGATCACATCCACTGTATCTGAACTTTCCAAGCAGTCAGTTATGTATGTAACTGTAGGAATGCTGGGCATATTTTCCCATTTAAGTCAGTAGAGAGAATGTTTAGAAAAGATTTAATCTGTATCCAGTTATTTGCTCAGACTCAACTAACTGCTTGTTCAGAAGATGGGAATTAGTGCAGTAGTTAAATTAGGTGGTTAAATAAATGACATCCAGCCTAAATATATGATTTACAGTATTTTTCGTGTATAAGATGCCCCAATGTATAAGATGCCCCCTATTTTGGAGGGCTCCAAATTAAGAAAACACCCCTCAGCACTACCTGTGTATAAGATGAGCCCCAATTTTAAACCTATTTTTTGTTTAAAACGAAACCTAGTCTTATGCACGGAAAAATACAGTAATTCTTTTTTAACAAAATAAAAAGCAAAGCAAAACAAGTGGATTAAAGTCAATGTAGCAATGCCAGCTACATCCATTGATTAGAGACAGTATCCTTTCACTTTCTTCACCTTAAAACCATGCTAGCTGCTAGCTTGGAAATCTTTCGAACCCAGAGAGTGCTTTTGAAGTGTTTGATCCTGCCACCTCCTCTCTCCTTTTCTTTCTTTCTTTAGGTCTTTCTCCCTGTAGTAGAGCCTTCTCAGGGGCACCTCATGAACATTATTTACAGCCCACACATGGAGGAAGCTGAAAAATGAAAAATGCCTTCATATGTCAGGCTTAATGCAGATGGAACAACTTTTGGTTTCTGCTTACAGTGTGAATCTGCACAAAACAACCGACCACCTGTCTCCAGATGTTTTGTAAGGTACCCCTGCCCGTACGGGCCAGTCTTGACAGACTCTAGGGTTGTGCGCTCATCTCACTTAAGAGGCCGGGAGCCAGTGCTGTCCGCAGACACTTCCGGGTCACGTGGCCAGCGTGACAAGCTGCTTCTGGCGAGCCAGCGCAGCACACGGAACGCCGTTTACCTTCCCGCTAGTAAGCGGTCCCTATTTATCTACTTGCACCCAGGGGTGCTTTCGAACTGCTAGGTTGGCAGGCGCTGGGACCGAACAGCGGGAGCGCACCCCGCCGCGGGGATTTGAACCGCCGACCTTTCGATCGGCAAGTCCTAGGCGCTGAGGCTTTAACCCACAGCGCCACCTGCGTCCTAGATGTTTTGTACTACAACCCTAATTGTTACTAACCATTGGCAATGCTGTCTAGGGCTGAAAGGCAAACACACACAGCATCAATAGCAGAGGGAGTAATATCAGAAGCAGGACTAGTTGATGTGCCCGTGGCCCCTCCCCACATGGGTACATCCAAGAAGTGCAGGTAACATTTGAACAGGGCTGCAATTTCTCCATAATGTTTCGAATAGCTTAAAGGGAAGAGCAAGACCTTGATTTGACTTCCCAGGTTCACATTGTAGTCCATTTGCTTGCATGTCACAAACAGGATTTATTTAAGTAAGGTCGCTGAAAGGTCCTTTTTGTTCCTTTTGCTTGTTTCCCAGAATGCCCACTGTGAAAAGCACACACATTGATGTGGGAGAATTTAGAATTATTATGCAATCATAAAAATAAAAAGGTTTCTGGTCTTCTTTTTATTACAGTCCTTGATTAAAGTATTCTTTTTCTTACCATAATCACGAAAGAGCAGATGCAGCTGATAAATCTTTTCCAAATGCCAAAGATTTTGACTCAATTGACAAAACGCTGCAGACCTAATATTAAAAACAAAAAAAAAATGTGATGTAAATCCTATGAAGACCTGTAATGTGCAGTTGAATCTGAATCTGATTCCACATTTCAGCTGCCACAGCTAAACTAGGACTTAACGCTGTTAAAATTTAGGAATGTGCAACCCCTCTCCCATCCTGCAACTCCCAAGTTTTTCCAATGAATTCTTAGTTGTAGCAGGTTTTTCATCAGTTAAATAGCTATATTTTAAACACACAGACACACAAAATCACCTCTATCCCTCATATAGTGGAAGCCTCTGTTGGATCTCCATGAACAGAACATCAGAACTCTGCCAGGTCAGGTCAAAGACTCATCTAGCTGTTCCTACATTGACCAACCAGATACATGTGTGGCCAATGGAAGACTGGTGGGGTTTTGGGTTTTTTTTGCAGACGGGAAGCCTGATCCAACTCAGTGAAGTGGAAATGATGGACTGGAATCTCCACTGGTGGTGGTTGTTATATATATATATATATATATATATATATATATATATATATATTCACAGAGCTTTGAACATGTCTGTTCACTTATGTACCACTTCCCACTCTATTAGTGCATTGATAAAATATTGCCCCTTCCCCAGAGATCCCTTTTCTGTGGTGTTTTACCGCTATGCACAAGCTCTTGTTTGTACTGCTGAATACCCTTGTTCATTGCCTTGACACTGAAATACCTGCAAATAGCAGCCCCAGCTAATGAAAACTGTTACTTATTTTTGGCCCATTTCATATTCAAGTAGAATTATTTGGTTCACTTGCATATTTTGTAGAGTCTTCAGAAGCTGTGCATTTATTGGATGCCTCAAGGATCTTGGCATCAGACTTCATTAGATTTGTGTCTGAGAAACACTTAAAACTGTAGAAGAATCCACATGTTGTTAGCTACTGTAAAGCAAATTCTGTATTTTCTATATGTTGTGGTTCAGTTTCAATGGAATTTACGAACCTGCTATTATTGCAGATCAACAAAGAATGTCCAAAATGGGAGAATGTGCAGTGAATTCAAGGTGTATTCAAGGAGTATAAAAGGAATGGTGTCCAGTTCTAAATTACAGGATAATGTATATTGACATGGTTGGCCTTTACTAATTTTTCACAGATTGTGCTATACAAAAGATGTTAGTAACATTTGTTCAGCATCCTTTGCTACACACTACCCAAATTATGTTAGGCAGATGGATACACACACACACACACACACACACACTTTCAGTTTGTTAAATGTGGACTGTGCTCACAAATATGACTATGTGATTATCAATTAGGCACATTACAAAATAAATGAATACATCTCCAGTTGATGTGACTTCATGGAGCAATTGTAATTTACCCTCTGCAAATGGCAAACTTTTCAATGATTGATGATATTGCACAGCAGGCATCTTATTTTAAATTCAAAATTAGCTATGTCACTCTCAGCCTCAGCACTGCCCCTCCACTGGTATCGTTGTAGGGCAAGAGTGAGGATCCTTCATCACTCTGAATGTTGATGAATGCCAGCTTGCATTGGCCCCAGTCTACATGGCCAATGATTGGGGTTGATAAGTCTTGTAGTCCAACCATGTCTAAAGGGTTACAGGCCTCCATCCCTATGGTAGGGATCCAATAATATTGGTTAAGCACTTTAGATGTGCTAAACGAAGGATAAATGGCTGCTAGATGCTTTGCAGTTAAGAGATTTGGAGTTGAATCCAACCAAATCACTGAGCGAGTGGAACAGTTTCACCAAGCCCAATGAAACTTCTCCTGCCTCCACCTCCATGTGTCGTCCCCCAGATTTACTCTGGACAGCTGGGAAATCCCCCGAAGCAAATTTGGGAGGTGCACAGAGCTCAGACGGGGGTGGGGAGAGAAGAGGAAGGGACATTCTATTTGTGCAATGGCTTTGTTGGATACAACACTATGTGTTTCAAAATCCAGCCATCTGCAAAGAGTGTCATAACAATGAAATGTACCATCAGAAGTGTGTGTGCTTTGCTTAATGCATAACATTGCTTAATGTATAACATCCTTCCTTTCCTTACTTGGACAGCTGTCTTCACAACCACTTACTCAGAGCTCATCCAGTGTATGCTAATGGAACTGATTTGGCGCAAGTATTGAAGTTTCAAAATGGAGGCTTTCAAATTCAATTTGCCTCTGTTATAGTCTGAGACCAACATAGCATCAAACACCATTGTAAAAATCCTGACAGATCTGCTAGGGAATGAAAATGACTAATTATTATGACAGCATTCATACAATAATACTTTGAAATATAGCGTTAAACTGTGAAATATGTCTTTCACTCCCGATTAAGCAATGCGCCCTCGTAGTGTGTTGTTTTCCCTTGGTGAGAAACCAAGTGACGTCAACAGAAATGTTTAAAAGTACATGTTAATCAATATTAATTATTTCCTCCTTGTGAGTACTGTGTATTTTGTGTTGCAAGGCTTACATGAAACAGGGGTGGGGGAACCTTCAGTTTTATTACTTTATTGACTTTAATATAATGGGAGGAGAGAAAGCTATAGATTAATGTACTATAATATCTGCCCCAAAGCAGACAAGTTCAAAACAAAACAAAAAGCTTCTCCAGTATAAAATATAACAGATTGCATTCAGATTCTCTAATCCAGCTAGGGGCTATAAATATAAAATAGAAGGTTTCTGGATATATATCCTAAACTGGATGGGGAACCACGTATAACTGGGAGATGTGCATATGCTTTCTCAGCCTCATCTAAAAGTAAGGGGCATGAGGAGTGGGGTTGTTTCCCCACCCTACCAGCACTTCATCAAATTGCATTTGCTCATTGGTGAAATTGCAGCTATTTTTCGTGGCCAGTGCATGCATAGCTGTGGCACATGCATATAAATGAATTGGGGTCTGTCTATGTAACAGCAGCTCAGCCAACAACTCATCAACTCTTTGGCATGAAGAGAAATGGTTGGTTATTCTTGTGCACAGTACCTTTGCCTAAGGAACAAATACTGGTGGGGTGTTTTTTTAAGGCACAAAGCTCAAACAATATAAAAGAAAATGTTTGAGAACATTGAGAAGGACTAAATATACATAACCTTGCGTAAGGCCATTTGAACAAATCCAAAACTAACATTGCTAAATTGAAGATCATAGTGCTTCCTTGGCAAATGAATGTTTCCGCATGATCCTTACTCGTTAGTACGCACCACTGTAGTTAACTGGACTTACTCTCAGGTAAGCATGCAAAGATACAGCTTTTGTATAATGCCAGTAGGTGCATGAAATAAGCATGCATGAATTGTATGTTAAATGTAGTGCCTCTGTTCATTAAGAATGTTCTAGAACAAATACATATATACCAAGTGCTTCTGGGTTACTTGATAAGATTGTACAATAGAGTAGCATCAGAAAATAGATCTGCAGCAAGAAGACATTCAAAATGCTGTGCAATTTTAGTTCAATACTAGGTTTAAAGTCCAATCTGCTATTGAACTTGCAGTCATATTTAAAAGGTCAGGTTTATTCTGCACAAAACCTGCAAATGCCTCTTTCTCTTCATCTCTCTCTCTCTTTACTTCTGTAACTATAGTGAGTTTTTCTCATACCTTTAGCAATTTTACAACCATTGTAATATTAATGGCCCCAAGTCAGAGATGCTTATATATCTGACCTGGGGCTGCATTGCTGCTTCTGTTGCTGCATTGGAAAATAATAATAATAATAATAATAATAATAATAATAATAATAATAATACCCCACCCATTTGCCTGGGTTTCCCCAGCCACTCTGGGTGGCTCCCAACAGAATATTAAAAGTACAATAAAATATTAAAAACAGGGGTGCCTCCAGATGTCTTCTAAAAGTCAGATAGTTGTTTATTTCCTTGGCATCTGATGGGAGGGCGTTCCACAGGGTGGGCGCCACAAGAAGTCCCTCTGCCTGGTTGCCTGTAACCTCACTTCTCACAGGGAGGGAACTGCCAGAAAGCCCTTGGAGCTGGACCTCATTGTCCAGGCTGAACGATGGGGGTGGAGGCACTTCTTTTCAGCAAACAGATAGATGAGTTTTTCAGCTGTAGCAATGCTGTCTTGTTGGGATGTAATTCCCTTTGCTTTCCAACAATGGATCAGGACTATTAGAACTGACAGTGCTGGGAAAATTTATCTGTCAGCATGAGTATGGCACAAAAACTCAGCATCATGAAACAGAAGAGCCATCCAAGCTGAACATCTGACTTTTATTATACCATCCCCCACCTCTTGTTTACATGTTTGGGATGTTCAGTTTCTGTTAATTGATTCTCATGGAAACTTACAGATTCTGGCTTCACACAATTAACTCAGGGCAGTGTCAATTTACTCTTGGCAGAAAGCCAAGGTCTGCTTGACCTAGAAACTGCTTACTCTGATTGGTTAACGACCAGCACTCAACTCAGTTATCTAGGAATGCTAGCACAGTTTGGTGTGTTAGGTGTGTTAGGAGTAGGAGTGCTGTGTATGGTTAAGAGAGAGAGAGAAAGAAAGGATTTATTTTGCTTTGTTTTCTATGCAGAAACTCTGCTGGTTTCTTTTCCCTTTTAATAAATCCTGTAAATAGTTATTCTGAGTCTAGCTGACTAGTCATTTCCACCTCAACTAGCTTCTTCGCTGTGCAGGAAAACTCTGCTACGTTTGGGCTAAAGCCATTAGAGCTATGCCTGACACTTCAAAGTTCCATGAGGTTATGGGTATTGTGCTGCCAGCCTGAGTTGTGGTGGTGTCAGCATCAACGGTGTTAGCTCCAGAAGTTGTTGTTCCTGTTGGTGCAGCAGATGGACACTGGCTGGTTCCTGACTGTTGTGAGCTGGTGACGCAGTGGACACAAGGACAACAGACGCAGAGTGTGAATGCTGGTTGCTGTGGTTCCTGTTTTCTCTCTCGGTGGTCGTGAGTAGCTGGTTCCGGGTTCCAGGGACATCGCTCTCAAGATGGCCTCACAACCAGTTCAGATGGCTTTTGAGCGTCTGAATGACTCCAATTACTTGCTGTGGTCGGAACGCATGCAGGCAGTGCTGCAGAGGGATCGTCTTTGGCAAGTGGTGAGTAAGTTTCCTGCGAAGCCTGATGATGAAGACCTCGATAAAGACCAAAGAGCAAGGGCCACAATTGTCTTGGGGCTGGAAGATTCCCAGTTGCCGTATGTGAGGGGAATCAAGACAGCTAGAGGTGTGTGGCAAGCACTTAAAGAACTCCATGTGCGTGAGACAGCGGTTTCCAAGCTGTTCATTCGCAAGGCATTGTACAAGGCAATGTTACAGCCTGGGGTTACAATGCAGGAACACCTACACAGTTTACAGTTAAAGTTTACTGCGCTACAGGAAAGAGACTGTGCGTTAGACCAGCAGGAGAAGGTGGCTATTATTTTGAGTTCTCTCCCGGAAAGCTGGGATAATTTAGTTTTGTCTCTAGAAGGTTTACAGGAGTGTGATTTATCAGTCAGTTATGTTACTGGGCGTTTGATTGAAGAATGGCAGAAGAGGCAAGAAAGGTCGTTTGCTGCAGAGGCTTCTACAGGCGGGCGGTTTGGAAGGAGTTCTCATGCCGTGCCAGAGGTGACACAAAAGCAGCATACCGGTGAGGAGTCAGCGTTTGCTGTTAGGCGTTGTTTCCGATGTGGGTCTTCAGCGCATCTAAAACGACAATGTCCGGAGTTGGTCAAGTCTCAGTGGCCGGTGCAGGAGCAGAGACGAGATCAGCAGCAGCAGCAGCGTAAAAAGAAATTCTTCAAACGAAAACAGTCGGCTCAGCTGGTGACCACAGAGGTCAAGATTGCTGATGAGAAACAAGCTGTCTGGGTGGTCGATTCGGGAGCGTCTCGGCACATCGTAAATTCAGATGAATTGTTTGTTTCCAAGAACTCAGCACAGCGCAGCCAGGTGGCTCTAGCAGACGGAAGTACTTCCGAAGTGATTTCGGGGGGTGCAGTTTTTGTTCCTTGTCTTCGTGAATGCCTGCAAAATGTACTTTGTGTACCTTCATTAAGGAGCAATCTGATGTCTGTAGACTGTTTGCTAAAAGCTGGGTTTAAAGTGTATTTTGAAGGAGACAGTTGCATTATTAAGAAGGCTGGTGAGATTTTAGGCACTGCTAAGTCAGAGGGAGGCTTGTTTTGGCTTAAAGCAGGATCTCAAGTTGCAGCAGTAGTCAGTAAATCTCAGCCTGCAGTGAATAACAAAGCTATACATGACAACTGTGTGCACTTATTGCATAGGAAAATGGGGCATGCTGGCTGGAAAAGTGTACTAAAAATGTCTGAATTGGCTGATGGGGGTGATTTAAAGAGTTGTAACAAGTACCTTGATTGTAATGTTTGTAAAAAGGTTAAAACCCGCAGAGTCTCTTACCCCAGAAGTGACAGAGTTAGTGAGTCACCGCTACAGCTGGTTCACATGGACGTAATTGGTCCATTTCCTGTAAGCAGGGGTGGATCGCGTTTTTCATTAACAATTGTGGATGATGCCACACGTTACTCTTGGGTTTTCCCCATGAAGAATAAGGGTGATGTGTTCACTAAGTTTAAAGGCTGGGTGGCATCTGTGGAAAGATTTCTGTCCACTAAACTCAAAAGGATTCAGACGGACAGAGGTGGCGAATTTATGTCAAATGCTTTTAGAGATTGGTTACAAAAGCGTGGCATTGGGCATAGAAAAACGAACGCTTTTTCCCCAGAGGAGAATGGCGTTGCAGAGCGAAAACATAGATCTTTACAAGATATGATGTTTGCCATGCTTGATGATGCTGATTTGCCCATGTCTTATTGGGGGGAGAGCATGCTCACCGCGTGTTATCTCCAAAATAGGCTCTTTCATCAAACAATAGGTACAACTCCGTACTTTAAATTGTTTCACAAAAAACCCAAAATTGACCATTTGCATGCGTTTGGATCAAAAGCCTGGGTATTAATTCCAAAACAAATGAGAAAGAAGGGAGATCCTAAGACTAAACAGTTAGTGTTTGTGGGTTACCAGGAGCTGGGAAAAGGTTTCCGCTTTGCTGAAGGGACAAATGGCATTGTGATCTCCAGGAATGCCAGTTTTTGTGAGCATAGTGGCTGGGAGAGACTACATGCCAATACTGAGGTTTGGTTTGAACCTTCTCAGGAGCTTCATGACTCTGAAGGTAAACATAGAGAATCAGAGTCTGAGGGGGTGGAAAGTTCAGATAAGAGCTCTCAAGAAAGTGGAATTAGCCAGAGACCAGTTGCTAAGCAACAAAAGAGAGGTCATAGTTCTGAGGAGGAAAGTGGGTCAGAAGAAAAATTTTCTCCCAAAAGATCTAAAAGACAAAACAAAGGAGTGCCTCCGGTGCATTTTTCTCCGGATACTGCAAATGTGTTTAGTGTAATTGCAGAGCCCAAGAGTTTCCAGGAGGTGTTAAAGTTACCAAAAGAGGAGGCAGAGCTCTGGAAACAGGCAATGGAGGAAGAGATGTCCTCTCTGAATGAGCACAAGGTCTTTACACCAGTAGCAGCGCCTGAGGGGGCGAAGATTGTAGGCTGCAGGTGGGTGTACAAACTTAAACCTCTGGTGACAGGAAAGTACAAATACAAAGCTCGTTTAGTGGCTCAAGGATACTCTCAGAGGCCTGGAAAAGATTATGACGAGATTTTTTCCCCTACTGCTAAGGCGGAAAGTGTAAGGTTGATTCTAACGCTTGGAGCAAAGAGAAAACTCCTGTTAAACCATTTTGATATCCAGACTGCATATTTACATGCATCAATATCAGAAGACCTGTATCTAGCCGAACCGCCTGGTTATGAGACAGGTTCCAATAGCGTGTTGAAATTAAACAAAGCTCTATATGGTCTCAAACAGGCTGCAAGATCTTGGAACAAATGTTTCCATGAGGCCTTAGTGTCATTTGGTTTCAAGCAGAGTACAGCTGACAATTGTGTTTATGTACGTGGTACAGGCAGTGATCAAGAGTTTTGTCTGATTTATGTAGATGATGTATTGTAAGCATGCAAAACTGATAAACAAACTAAAAGGTTTGCCAAGCAATTGTCCAGTAAGTTCAAAATGAAAGACTTAGGCCCGGTTAGGACATATCTAGGGTTGGAAGTGTGCTGGGCCCAAGATGGCAGCTGCCTAATTAGTCAGCAGAACAAAGTTAAACAACTACTGACTACATACAGGATGCAGGATTGCAAAGGGGCAGTGGTGCCTATGGATCCAGGTTTCATAAAAACACTTCATATAGATGAGAGTCCTGAATTTGAACATCCTGATGTATATCATTCTGTAATTGGAAGTTTATTGTATCTAGCACAGTGGTCCAGACCTGATATTAGCTATGCAGTAGGCATATTAAGTAGATTGGTCTCAAAACCCACACTAAATGCCTGGAAAGGGGTAAAACAAGTTCTGAGATACCTCAAACAGACAATTGGCTATATGTTACAATTAAATTCTTCAGAGGATGAAATGTTAAGTTGCTATTGTGATAGTGACTGGGGAAATTTGCCAGATAGAAAATCTGTCACAGGACTAGTCATAATGGTCGGTGGAGCTTTAATCAGCTGGCGGTCACGCAAGCAAGACATTGTAAGCGTGTCATCAACGGAATCAGAGTACGCCGCATTGAGTGAATTGTGCAACGAGGTGATTTATTTCAAGCATTTGTTAGCAGATTTAAATGTAAATTGTGGAGAACCAGTACGAGTTTACATTGATAATCAGGCTTGTATAACCTTAAGTAAAACAGAGGGTTTCAAATCATGTTCCAAACATATCTCTGTAAAATACCAAAATGTACGTTGCTGTGTACAAGACAATATAATCACATGTACTTATGTACCAAGTGAAGAAAATGTAGCAGATGTATTAACTAAACCATTGGCAAAGATAAAGAACAAGCAAATGTGCAAGAGTTTAGGTTTGCTGGAAAAATAATCTCCTACATAGGTGTTATTTGATGTTAATTGTCCAGCAGAATCTGTGAGGGGGTGTTCAGTTTCTGTTAATTGATTCTCATGGAAACTTACAGATTCTGGCTTCACACAATTAACTCAGGGCAGTGTCAATTTACTCTTGGCAGAAAGCCAAGGTCTGCTTGACCTAGAAACTGCTTACTCTGATTGGTTAACGACCAGCACTCAACTCAGTTATCTAGGAATGCTAGCACAGTTTGGTGTGTTAGGTGTGTTAGGAGTAGGAGTGCTGTGTATGGTTAAGAGAGAGAGAGAAAGAAAGGATTTATTTTGCTTTGTTTTCTATGCAGAAACTCTACTGGTTTCTTTTCCCTTTTAATAAATCCTGTAAATAGTTATTCTGAGTCTAGCTGACTAGTCATTTCCACCTCAACTAGCTTCTTCGCTGTGCAGGAAAACTCTGCTACGTTTGGGCTAAAGCCATTAGAGCTATGCCTGACACTTCAAAGTTCCATGAGATCCATGAACAGGACTTTGCTTCTTTACATAAAGTGCATTTTGCTGTCTTGGGTCTGTAGTGAAAAATAAAGTATTTACCCTTTGGACAAGTCTATATGTTATGTAACACAGGGATATCACCACTAATGGATGCCTCATCATTTCTTCTATAGTCCTCTCCAGGCATTACAGCCATGAAGGGGCAACACAAGTAGGAAAAGGCTGTAGAACCACACGTTTAGCTCCACCCAATTGCCGTGCGCCTCATACTGGCTTCTCTGTGTTCTGCAGTAGATATACTTCATAGAGTATTCATAGAAGCTTCCAACGTCATTAGGAACCCTGGAAGACCAGACTTCTTAATTACCGTATTTTTTGCTCTATAAGACTCACCTTTTCCCTCCTAAAAAGTAAGGGGAAATGTGTGTGCGTCTTATGGAGTGAATGCAGGCTGCGCAGCTATCCCAGAAGCCAGAACAGCAAGAGGGATCGCTGCTTTCACTGCAGCGATCCCTCTTGCTGTTCTGGCTTCTGAGATTCAGAATATTTTTTTTCTTGTTTTCCTCCTCCAAAAACTAGATGCGTCTTGTGGTCTGGTGCGTCTTATAGAGCGAAAAATACGGTACACACATAGCATTTTCAGTTAGAAGAGACTGCAGAAGTTACTCTAGAGTAGTGTTTTCCAAACTTGGGTCTCCTGCGGTTTTTGGACTACAACTCCCATCATCCCTAGCTAGCACGACCAGTAGTCAGGGGTGATGGGAACTGTGGTCCAAATAACCACCGGAGACCCGAGTTTCTAAAACTCTGCCAGGAACGAACTATGTAACATTTGGGCATGAGGTTAAAGGCTTAGCCAAATTATTCTTTTCTAGTTGTGTTGCCTCTTCACTCCTGAAGCACCTGAAGTTTATAGCATGGATTGATTGACTGACTGTATTTCTATGCCATTTTCAATTCAAAGGAATCCCAAAGCAGCTACAAACAATAAATAACAATAACAGAACAGAGCAAGTACAGCATAAATCATATAATATACAGTAATGTAGCATGTAATGAAACTTACCTTTCTGACTTCATCATGCTCTTTCCACTCTACTACACACTCTTGGTAGGCATGAGGAAATACAAAGGACAATATCAGGGCAAAGGTAAGTTGTCCTTCTTGTTATGGATAGGATGACCTCATCCTAGGGGTGCCATTTGTAGCAGAAGCCTCATATTTATCATAACGCCTAGTCATACTCTTTAGATTAAGAGTAGATGACTCCCATTTGATTGATGCATTTTATGCAGGGTTGCCTTTGAAGATTGATGCCAACGCAGACCCAATCTACTGTTAGTAGCACTGGCTGTCCCTGGCTTCCTATAGGGTTCCAAACGTAATTCAAGGTGCTGATTCCATAAGCAGAGTCCCCAAGCATTTGAGCTCCACCATGTGACCACATCCTTCTCTGTGTGATGGTAAACCATGGATTCTATACCTATTTGATAGGGGGTGGGGGGTGGGGGAACTTTGTGCCCAATAGCCAAGATCACCTAAGACCCAGAGCATGAATTCAAGAGTTGCAACAATAAACATAAAGAAATATTTAAAAGGTATAGAGGAAAGCCCGAAAAGATGCACACTAAAAAGCATGGGCTTTATTTATCCTGTTCCCAGTTTAATACTGTGAAGCTTGTTAAGTGTATAATGGAAAGGAGACAATTTCACCTCTGCCATAAGCGATGCTTGAAATGGGAAAGGAAGCAGAAGGAAAACACACACATTTTGGGATCCCATATCTCTTAAAATGTTTTTACAGTTGTAGTTGATTTAATATGGAATGAATTAGTCTTCAGAGACACATTTCTGCCTGTGTGCTCATATAAATAGGAGAGCCTCAAACAGCTGTATGTGCCTAATTGCTTTGCATTTTAAAAGTGTGGGTTATAGCTATTAATGTTTGTGAATAGCTCTCAGAGGAGCCAACTGGTGCAGACAGCAACAGATCTGTTTGTTTTAGGACCAAATGAGGCACGATTCCACAGAGTGCTGTGTCACTTGGATCCTTCTTGTGGATTCCCCACCGGCATCTGCTTGGCCACTGTGAGAAGGGGGTGCAGCCCTAGACTGGGTCTTTGACCTGACCCAGCAGGGCCTTTCTTAAATTGTTACATTGACTGAATTGCCTGACTTTTAAAAAGTAGCTGCAGGGGCAGGGGGTATCAGTTGGATGCAACACACTCACAGAGTGCTAAGAGGTTGATTGAGAGGGCACACTACAAAATAAATATGGTCAAGCCTGTCAGCTTTGGGTTCTCTCGGTTTCTCATTTATTCCAGTCTTAAGCTCAACTTTCCACATTTCCACATCAGTTTGTGAATTCAGCTTTTAATGTGAACTGAATCAAATTTGTCCCCATGCCTAGCAGCCACCAGATCACAGTATCCTGGTGTGTGTGTGTTCTTTACACACATATGTATAAAAATCAAAAGCATATAATTCAGTAAAGTGTATGAAATAAAGTAACAGTTTTGAAGTCTGTGTATTTTTTTAAAAAAACTGAAGGTGATGACTGAAGCCTTTAAGGAGCATCACCCAAGAAACACTCAAGATTGAAGGCATGGCTTTCAATCTACGTCTTGACAACTTGGAGACAGGGGTGGGGAAAGAGAGCTGGAATATGATGGGGCCAGTTTTAGGTACTGTCCAAGTCCCCATTGGGCTTGAGATCAGGAATAACTGAATGTTTACGGCGGCAGATGCAACAAAGTGCTAAGCTGGAGTCAGTGGGAATTATCTAAGTTGTCAAATGGCTCGCGCAGGCTCCTGAATTCATGTACAGGTTTTTGAAAGTTAAGCTTGTCATCTGTGAATGTGCTAGACAAAGATAGCAGTAGCGAGCACGCAAACCCCTTTCTATGCCAACAGGATCAGGTAGCCCCTTTGTGTTGCTGCAATGTTGTAGCCATAAAACATGAATAATAATTTAAAAGCAGGCATATGAAAAAAGCTTGAGGTCTGTAATCAACATACGTAGCTATCACAGTGCATGGAGAGGCAAGCAGGTGGCATGCACTGACCATGCAACACACATTAACATGACTGGACCCTGCTACAAATTTAATGACTAATCCTATGGCTGTAGAATGAAGGATCAAATGCCAGGTCATCACAGACTATACATTTACCTAGCAACTACCTGGATTACAAATATTCTGTGTATCTTTTGCTAGTGCTGTAGTCATCTGCATGTGTTCATTGTGATGGGACCCTGAAACTAGTCTTATGATATGCCAGACTCATAAAATGCAAGTATAAATCCTTAGGTTAGAGAGAGAAGGCTGCACTTTTAACCATCCTGGCTGCTCCTGCTTGATGGCCTAATAAAGCAAAGTTATGAATGGAAGCATGCTGTCTCTGATTCTGGAGGTAGTATACTGCCATAATGACTAGGAGCCATTAGTAGCTTTATCCTCCTTGTATTTGTCGAAGTCCATTTTAAAATCATCCAGATTGGTGGCTGTCACAACAGATTTCAAATTTCAGCTTTATTGGATGATGCTGGGTTCTAGTATTTAAAAAGACGGAGGAACACTTTCTTTGCATCGTGCATAATTTTATACATTTCTGTCTTGTCCTCCTTAACTTGCCCTTTAATTTAAACTAGAAGGCCCCAAATGTTGGAATCTTTCTTCATAGGGATATTGCTTCAGCTTCTTAATCATTTGGGTTTCCTTTTTCTGAACCTTTTCCAGCTTTACAGGATCCTTTTGAAGTGTAGTAACAGTATTCCAGTATTCCAGGGTTAGGTAAAGCATGCAGGTGGCGCTGTGGTCTAAACACTGAGCCTCTTGGGCTTGCCAATGGGAAGGTCAGTGGTTTAAATCTACACGAGGGGATGAGCTCCCGTTGCTCTGGCCCAGCTTCTGCCAACCTAGCAGTTTGAAAGCATAACAGTGCAAGTAGATAAATAGGTACTGCTGCAGTGGGAAGGTAAACAAAGTTTCTGTGCACTCTGGCATTCGTCACAGTCCTCTGTGCACCAGTAATGGCCACATGACCCGGAAAGCTGTCTGTGGACAAACACTGGCTCTTTCGGCCTGAAAAGCGAGATGAGTGCCACACCCCATAGTCACCTTTGATTGGACTTAACTGTCCAAGGGTCCTTTACGTTACCTTAGCTTTATTGTATTCCAGGGTTGCACCATAGGTTCTTATAACAGGGTTATGATAATGGCAGCTTTCGTTTCAATCCCTTCCCTAAAGATCCCTAACATGGAATTTGCTTTTTTTTTACAGCTGCCCCATGATTCACGGACCTGTTTCCTGGTCAGTCGCTACCAGCTCAATTGGCATGAGTGGAAATGATGTATTTAAATATGAAGGGGTTCAGCAGACTAGAAATGACCTGAAACTTTTGCTTGACAGTGTGCCTGACCTAGTCAAAAGTTATAGAATAAGATGGTTGACAAGTGCCAGTTTTGTAGGATGAGATGGGTTTAGTCATATTTTCTGCTGCCATATAGCAGCATTGAATAGATTCTTGCACATAAAGGCCTAAACTATTTAGATCAGGATAGTTGATGAACCATCTCTCCCCATATGAATCTGCCAACCATCCCACTGGGAATTCAGCATCTGAGGCCCTGCTCGGTATCTTTGACACATTCAGAGAGGCAGTTGGTAGAAACACACAGCAATGGGTCCCTTTCGATACAGAATGACCTCCCTAAAGAAGCTGAGATGGCCTCCTCCTCACTGTTTTTTAAAATGTAATATTGAAATACTTCTGTTTTTCTGAACCCTCCACCAACACCACTACCTAGTATTTGTTGGTGGGGCTAATGTGTATTTAAAATGTTTCTACTCTATGCTCTCAGATTCTAATGTATTAGATTTTATTAGGGTCAAAAAGAAGGGTATAAAATGATTCTGTCAATAAATCTAAATAAATGCAGAGCATTTGGTTTACTAAAGTGCTGCACTATCAGAACACAGCTTTGACGGCATGGTTAAGAAATTCGCAAGGCGTGAAATCAACCTTGGTTCAAGTACTGTGTGGAAGTGTGTACGTACCTTTTTAAAGAACATTACACTAGTTTAACTTTATGCTATCCCTCCTCCCGGGTGAATTTAACCTATCTCACTTTAATTATTGTAATTGATATGCACTGCAAAAGTAGTCATGGCGGCCTGAGGCATATGTTGGAAACTCACTCTTACATTAGTTAACCTTTCCACTGA
This sequence comes from Podarcis tiliguerta, assembly GCF_965153285.1. Taxonomy (NCBI): domain Eukaryota; kingdom Metazoa; phylum Chordata; class Lepidosauria; order Squamata; family Lacertidae; genus Podarcis; species Podarcis tiliguerta. The sequence goes on from NC_139539.1 coordinate 62,699,070, forward strand.
CATTATTTACCTTTACACATGGTGTCTGTTTACATTTTGATCTAGCTGCTGCTTCACATTTGCAGATGCCCTTGGCTTCTTGTTTAAAGAGAAACTTTAATTCACTTTCAGGAATTGCAGTCTCGTACAGCAGATCTAAAGCCTGCTTTCTCTTTTTCTCTCTTTCTCTCCTTTGCATGTTTTTCTTCTTCTTCTAACATCATTTCTTTTCCTTCTGCCACCTGACACAGAGGGGAAAAGCCATACATTTGAAAACAATGGACAAGGCAGGACACTGCAGAACTTTATTTCATGTTGAGAGATTGTCCCTATTGCTTGGGTTAAACCATTTCAAGGAAACTGCACAGAAGGACATTTGTAAGTACATATTGTAGCCCCTCCATTTGCATGGAAAGTCTCTCTCTCCTCTGGACATCAGTAGCTCCCAAAGTAGGAGGCAACTGCTCCACACTTCCTCATTAGTGCCTCTGAAACTCCAGCTGGGTACAGGCATTGCTTCACTAAAGCAGTTGACCCAAGGCACAGAACTCCTCCAACAAACACACATATTACCCCTCAGAGTCACATACTCTCCACTCACCTGGCTAGGAAGCAACACACTCAAGTGAAAATATGACTCTCAATGTCAACATATGCTGCTCCTGTACCTTTCCAAATCTATTGCTGCTTCAGTTGTGCTTATGTGTGGATGTTCCCCCCACTCAGACCCCAGTAATCACTTTTAGAGTTACGGGGAACCAGTGCAAAACAAATGTTGGCATTTGGAGGACTATGTTGGCCTCCTGTGAAGGTCAGGCTACTGCATTTATTTTATCTGGATTGGACAAACCTCTGTCTGCTTGCAACTTTATGTTGGAAACTCAGTAGAGTTCTAAAGGAACAAAGTATGCTTTTCAGTAAGAGGCACAGAGCTCCTTGATGGATATTTTTCATCTCTTTTTATACCTACCATCAGTCAGTGTCATAGAATCGTAGAAACATCAAATTGTTGGAAGGGAACCCGAGAGTCATCTAGTCCAACTCCCTGAAATACAGGAATTGCAACTAAATCATATATGACAGGTGGCCATCGAACCTCTGTTTAAAAATCTCCAACAAAGGACAATCCACCACTTCTCATGGAAGTCCGTTGTCACTTGTCAATGACCCTCTGGCTAGGACCAAATAAAACTATGTTTACATCTCATGTTGATTAATGACTAGGCTTGTTTTGGGAATGCATGAAAACTGGTCTGACTTACCTGTTGGCCGCACTGAGACTCCTGCTTCAGATGGCAGATCACCCCAAGCCTGGCTTCCCACTTGCCACCGTTTAGTCCTCGACTGAGGCTGCTTTGCCACATCACCAGTGTGGTCTGCAGCACTCCTACAGGGCTCTCTGAAGGCCCAGAGCCAGTGTGGTGTAGTGGTTAAGAGCGGTAGTCTCGTAATCTGGGGAACCGGGTTCGCGTCTCCGCTCCTCCACATGCAGCTGCTGGGTGACCTTGGGCTAGTCACACTTCTTTGAAGTCTCTCAGCCCCACTCACCTCACAGAGTGTTTGTTGTGGGGGAGCAAGGGAAAGGAGAATGTTAGCCGCTTTGAGACTCCTTAAAGTGAGTGAAAGGCGGGATATCAAATCCAAACTCTTCTTCTTCTTCTTCTTCTTCTTCTTCTTCTTCTTCTTCTTCTTCTTCTTCTTCTTCTGCCTTCCTCTGAGGAAGGATCCTGCTTTAGAGTGATGCATTCCGAACAAAGTGACCCAGGAGATTTTACCACAGCTGCTTTACCATTGCAAACATTGTTTAAAATTTAACACTAGGAGACTGTTGATTTTAAAGTCTGACTATTCCCAAGGCAGAAACTTTAGGTAGTATTTGCTGCTCCTGCAGCAAGGCAAGAGCAGGGCAAGTAATTTACCAGGCCACCTTGCCCACTAAATGACCTTAGGGTCCTTCATAAGAGTGAGGCACTGTTGAGCAGGAGGCCCTGAGGAACCTTAGCACTCCCTGCTATGGTGGCAAAACACGAATGGAGGGTGTCAGCAGGGAATGGCAGCATCTCTGTCTCAGGTGGCAGAACGTCTTGCAACAGCCATATCTGATGACTGCAGCCTCAGGCTATCACTTGACTTAGTGAATGGGCCATCACAGATATGGCCAGCACAGAAGGAACATTCAGAAATCAAGAGATGTGTACATATGTTAGCAACCTTTTAAGCTCTGTTCAGGTATTAGGCTAGAATTGGGAATGGCAATGCATACAGGGGGCAGGGAAACTGTGCCCAATGTCTCTGTACCAGCCCATTCCATGCCTGCCCTCAATGAATGGGAATGTCTGAGGTGTGTCCAAAGCATGTTCAGCTGAAAGTGCTTAGAAGCTGCCCAAAGAGGTTTATGTGTTCAAGCAAATATGTCTAGATGTTCCCTTCAGACCTTTGTGCTTAGTGTAGAAAGGTAGGGTTGGAGCAGGCAGGTCCAGTGCACATGGAGGTATTGTGGCATAGCTGTTGCATGTGTTCCATACTCACGGTGGTATTCACTGCTCAGGCATAATACCCGAAGAAGGTCTAATAATCAACAATAATCAGTAATTTTCAATACTACCACTAGGATCATTTACTAAGCAGAGTGTAAGGAAGGGAATGGGGGGGGGGGGTTGGTGGAGAGCCATTGTCAGACGAAAACTAATAGAAAGAACCACAAGAAGAAGAACTTAACGTTCCATGAACACACAAAGTCCCAGCAAGCAACAGCTCTTTGCGAATGCTTACAAACACACCAGTACTTAAAGTTGGAGAAATCAGAGCTTGCTCTGACACATGCAGCTGAGCTTTTCAAGATTCCTTTGGTTTCCAACGGTGATTGTGAGCTTGACCCAAAGAATGTGGGTCACTTGGCAAATGTGATATCAGCTGGATGTAAATAACATCTGGTGCCCATTTCACTGAAACTGAAATAACAGCCTGATGTGCCAATGAAAGCTTAAGGAGCTGTTGACACACAGCATTTGATGGCACTTGGATAGTCCCAGGCTGATGACTTCTATGCATTTTTTAATGTTGATGGCTACTAATGTATTATCTATAAGAGGAGCAGAGCATGGCTATAACCATAGCAATGTGATGATAATAAAGAGAGTAGTAAAAGATTAAGGTTTATTAGCCACAGTAGTATATTTAGTGCTAGCTATAAATCTTTGTAACAAATCAGTGTTTTATTTAGTATTTAATAGCAGCTTTACTCATTGTAATAATATTTCAGGGCCAAGGTTTTAGAGCTGTGCTTAGAGAAATAGGTATCTGTGTACTCCTCCTTGTTCACATATTTCATTCATAGCATAAGGACTGAAGATAGTTCAAATGTTTGTACTCATGGATACAAGGCTCCATCAGAATTATGCAGTGTTAGTTTTTTTGTTTTTATTTTTTTTTAAGCTGGCCTTTTGAAAGTTTAGAACTGTATCTGCACTGTGTTTGTGCATGTGTGTGTATAATGATGTTCACTTTGCAGAGGCCCATAAGCAGTAAAGCTGGCTTGAGCAACTTCTGGGTCACAGGTCCCAATACAGCCCTTGAGTCATCCACGGAAGACACCTCCACATTGGGACTGTTGAAATGACCCTGCCACCTGTGCATTCTGCCTTGTTGAGGAGCAATACTCATCTTACCTTCTGTTAAGTTATGGGCCTATCCACTTCAATGTGGAACAGATCAGCTCCCCGCCCCCCAAGAAAACAACAACACTAGAACTAGTGAAGTGGTTTCTTGCATAATTTCAACTCCTTGGTTTCCAAGCTACCCCTCACAACTTTCACTGAACACATCCCTAATTCTTAAGAGATGCATCCCTGAATACTTACAGAAGGGAAATAGAAGATATGGGGTCCATATCATAGGATGTGGCCTAATTTGAGCTCAGCATTGCCTGTTCTGAGTGGCAGCAGCTTCCAAGGGCTTCAGGCAGGTCACTTGCTAGCTGGTCATTTTAACTAGAGATGTTAGGAGTTGAAGCTTGGCCCTCCTGAATTGTTTGAAGCATGTCTTCTACCACTAATATATGGAAACTCACCATATCCCAGAGAAGACACCCGACCCGGCCAACACAATCCACAGACACCCAAGACCCTCATTTCCCAGCTAATGGGTATCTCAGTCAGAGCTTCATGAGCACTGGCATGGAACAGTGGCATCTCATAGACTACTGTCGTTTTAGAAAGGAGGGTTGGGCTTGAGGGCAGGTGTCCTCATTGGTAAGATACTGGATGCAAGAAAAACCACCCCTCTTCCTTTGAACATTTGCCTTCACAGCTACATCCAAAGGAACATGCATACCTAACCCATCTGGCTCCATGTGTGCTTTTGGGGACATTAGACCAAACACGGGGAAGATCTGGAAAAGGCTTCTTTTATATTGCCCTTTGTATGTAAGCCCCATCCTACTGATGTGAAAGGCTTTTCCATTTGCCATTCGAACTACTATTTAAATTAATGCTGGTGGGTATAATAGGAGCTGAATGGGAAACAATGAATATGAAATAACTCACATACCAAGTTCAACTTTTATATACATTTCACACAAGTTATCACCAATCTTCCCAGTGGAATTGCCCCATATTGAAATCAGCCTGTCAGACCCACCATATTAACATGAAGCTATTGAACAAAAAAATATTCTTCTGGTCTTTGATGTTTTATTTTCTGTTTATCCAAAGCATGTCAGCGACTCCAACATGTGGTCCATGTCAGAAATCTGGGACAATGCTTTATACAAACAAACACACAATGTGTCAAATTTCTACCTTTTCGCCCTGCTGTTAATGACAAGAAACGACTGTTTTCTCCAGCATTTAATCCTCTTTGGAGGATAGCACTTTCTATACTTCTTTTCGCAGCATGCACAGAAGTTGTAATGCATGGCAGAGTTCATTATACATCTTGCTACCTCGCTTCTGAATTTTGCATAAGATACGCCAAGGGGTTTTTTTTTTATATAAGAAGAACTTTTAGTTGAGGTAAATGGAGAGAACAGAAACACTTTAAAATTTCTTTATGCCTGTGTATAAGTTTTACACACAATAGTCAAGTGCTCTCTGTCGAAGTAATTTAAAATGATATATCAGATGGCTGCAATATGAATAAGTCCCTCACTTGGCCGTTGTAATCACACATAGTCTTTGTATCCCCTTCCGCTCTATTCCTGTCTACCTAAAGATGAACAAAATATAAAATGGAGGATAATTTCAACATACACATTAGCAAGGGAACAAAGAGAAACTGTTTTGAAAGGCTTTTCCATTTGGCACTCCCAACTACTGTTTAGATTAATGCTAGTAGGTATAATAGGAGCTGCAGGTTGGTTTTTTTTTCTAGGCCAGGGTATAATGGTGTTTGGTCCTTTTCTACACAAAGGGATCCATCCACCTACAGACAAAGCCGTCTGTCTGTTACCACGGCCCTGAATGAAGTGACTGATGAGAATGTGAGTCAGATTCAGGTAGCAAGAAGGAAGCACTTATATTCCAGTTAACTACACTGTCCTGTCTTGATACAAATTATACAAGCTGAGATAATCAATAACTTATCAGCCTGCTGAGAACCTATTAGCATGTGGTTAACATGCTAGTGTTCAAAGTGGCGTTCTGCTGCGCGGAATGTGGCCTTTGGTATAGCACACTTCAGCGGTTTAAGTTCAATAATAATAACTCTTGTTTAACAAGATATGAGATTGACTCTTATAAATTAGAAGATTGTTTTCATGATCCATCTAATCTACTCGATTAATAAAAAAATAGACCAAAGCCTTTTGGCACAATTCATTTCTTACTTCCCCTTTCAAGTGGGCTCAAAATATGGGAAATCCAGCCTGCCCAATTAATCAGGCTGAACATCTTGAATACCTGCAGAGAATGCAGAGCCACTGCGATCAGAAAGTTGAAATTAAACACTTGAGCCTAAATTAAGGACCATTTAAAAGACAGCACCCATTGTCCAAGCTGAGCTCGAAAACTAATCACTTTTGCTCATTTCCCTTTAATAGACAATTTCAAGGAAAAATAATAATTTGCAAGTTCATTTAGGTCCTCGGATGTCTGCCTAATGTAGTTCATATTGAGCAAGAAAATAGGAAAGGGCAGAAGAGTTCAGCAGTAAATATTTCAGTCCCCAAACCATTTTATTTTTAATTTGCACTCTTGCCTTGCTAATCAGTTAACTGGATTTCTTTGCTGTCTAGTCTTTAAAGAAACAAAACAAAACAAAACCCCAAACCATCCTTAAACAGTAACAGATGACTGAAACATATCATTTATGCTCTACACTTTGGGATTGTCATACTGCATCTGTGGGATTAAGCATTTTAAAGACTTGTCAGTTTTAATTGGAGGCTCAGCACAGTTCTCATTTGCCAGATACATCACACCATCAAAATGGATTTCCCCCTCTCTTTTATCGTTTTATGAGAATTTGTAGACCTAGATAAAAACCATCTGTGAACAAAGCATGTAGACTTAAGTAAATAGCTCTCAGAAATTGACTGGAGCCTAATTTGTCCATTTCACAACGATCTGCTGTATGCTTGATTGCTTTTGGAGCGAAGTGTGTGTGTCTATATATATACATACACATTGTTGTGGGGGGCAACTCAAGTGGTTCTGAAACAAGAAAATCTCCAGAGTTAAGAATTTTGTTCATAATCGGTTTATACTCTGATAAACATACACATTTGTTTTCCATTTGTAGCACATACTCCTTGCAGCTTCTATCAAGGCTGAGGCCCAAACTAGTTGGCACTCCTACAGAGCCAACACTTTGACCCATTTCAATTTGGCCTCAAGCCTGGTTTGGCCACTCTGGTTGATGACCTATATCTGGAGAAAGATTTCTGGCCACCATTCTGCATCTTCCACAATGACCCTTAATTAGTGTGTGGGTGTGTAGTTGTGGGTGGTTGTGGCACCTGTCACAAAAACATTGGGAAATATTGAAATATTGAAACAAAAACTTTGGGAAACATTTCATCAGCAAAATGTTTCCCTAAAAGATTCCACTCAGCTTTAAACAATGCTGACCCACATCATTATCGTTAAGTGTATTTAGATGCCTTTTTTTTCTAAATAATGCTAAAGTGAAGAACAATAAAGAAATCATTATATAGGTACAACAAAGCATAATCATATCGATCACATTTCACATATATAGTGTTATATACCTACATGAGCAAGCTAACAAAAACATTCACATTGACATCTCCCTAAACAGAAGAAATACATTCTAGGCACTGTCAGCAACAGTAACAGACTTTGTTGCTGGAGTCATGTCCTCCCAGGCAGGATGGAAGTGGGCTAGACAGAGCGCAGGGGACTGGTTTTGCTGGACTCAAGAACTAGATTGTCTCTGGCGCCTACAACTGCAGCAGCCACCTCTGTAGCTGAAATCAGTCAAAGTCTGCCTTCCTAGGTCAGATGGAAATGAGCTGCGCTAACATGACACTCCAAATTTCCTCTTCTCTATCTCACATCATTGGCTGACACTGGAAAGTGAGGGGAAGCAGGTATTGTGGGAAATCTTGACAAGAGGTAAGTACTACCAGAGGTTTTGGAAAAAGAAGTTCAATGTGTGAGTGTGATTTCTGTGGTGGGTGCAAATTTAGTGTTGTCACAACTCTAAAGACTCTGTTGCAATAATACTCCAGCCAGGTGTCAGAATCACACTATTTTACATTTAGGAAATTTGGTGCATCCTCTAGATTAGTGGTGGGGAGCCTGTGATTCTCCATCTGGACTCCAAACACCCCCCCCCCCCAGCTCCAGTCCGCATGAGCAAGGGACTTGGGGCTTGAAGCCCAGCAACATTTGGAGGGTAACAGATTCCTCACCACTCCTCTAAATAGTGCAGCTCTTGTTATCCTGATTGTTGTTTGGTTTGATTAACATATACCTGCACCATTTTTGTTTAATTTAATTTTCAATCTCTAGATGCTATGGTATTTTCCTGTTGTAGGATAAAGAGCAGCAGGGAGTTTTAAAACAACTCTACCTCTAACACTTTTCTGTTCTGTCACCTTTGAAGTTAGAAATGTTTCAACTGGAGTTTCTGTTGCTTTTTGGGGGGTGTATACCTTCCTCATCACAGTAATATACATCTTTCTAACCAAAGAACCAAACACCTCTGCCACCATACGCTTTTTTCTTTTCTTTTCTTACTTCATAAACTTATGCTGATTCATTCTGGAATTATCCTTAGAAATTTCATGGACACTACTTTTTACTAATTCAGCTTGTCATTGAGTCCCATGGACTGCAAGAAGATCAGACCTATCGATTCTTAAGGAAATCAGCCCTGAGTGCTCACTGGAAGGACAGATCCTGAAGCTGAGGCTCCAATACTTTGGCCACCTCATGAGAAGAGAAGACTCCCTGGAAAAGACCCTGATGTTGGGAAAGATTGAGGGCACAAGGAGAAGGGGACAACAGAGGATGAGATGGTTGGACAGTGTTCTCGAAGCTACCAGCATGAGTTTGACCAAACTGCGGGAGGCAGTGGAAGACAGGAGTGCCTGGCGTGCTCTGGTCCATGGGGTCACAAAGAGTCGGACACGACTAAACAACTAAACGACAACAAATCTCAAAACTTTGCCAATGTCTTCCATCTGTTTTATGGGTGGAAATATTGCTGTGTAGGCATGGGAGAATGGAATGGCTTATCCAAAATCAGGAGTTGGAATGGTAGTAAAGGTAAAGGTTAAGGACCCCCTGACAGTTAAATCCTGTCATGAACGACTCTGGGGTTGCGGCGCTCACCTCACTTTGCTGGCTGAGGGAGCTGACATTTGTCCGCTGACAGTTTTTCCGGGTCATGTGGCCAGCATGACTAAGCTGCTTTTGGCAAAACCAGAGCAGTGCACAGAAATGGCGTTTACCTTACCGCCGGAGCGGTACCTATTTATCTACTTGCACTTTGATGTGCTTTCAAACTTCTAGGTGGTCAGGAGTTGGGACCAAACAGTGAGAGCTCACCCTGTCGCAGGGATTCGAACCACCGACCTTCTGATTGGCAAGCCCTAGGCTCTACACTACAGCACCACCTGTGTCCCTGGAATGGTAGTACCATGTGCTATAAAGCATGGACAGGGTGTAGGGGTGGGCAGGGTTATAATTTGTTTTGGTTTTTTAAAAGAAGGTAGGAGTGAGAAAATATTGATGAATGCTACAGTGCTTAAAAACATATTTAACTAAAATAATCAGATTGCAATGATACAACGAAAACAGCAGTCTAAAAACACTATGCAACCCATCCCAGGAAATCAGAGAAAACAACTAACATCAAAGCAGGAACCATTTACAAAATACCCAGCACAGCATCTTAGCTAAGGGTAGATAAAAGCAGAAAGGTTTTCAATGCGTGTTTGAAAGTGAATAAAAACGGAGCCAGGTGTATATCTTTTCAGAGGGAGTTCCACAAACATGGGGCCACCAACCAAGAAAAGGAGATTCCTTAGTGCCTGCCAGTCTATTTGTCCTTGATGATGGCCCTAAAGAAGTGCCTGTAGCAGAATTGGCAAATTCAATGTAATCTGACAAGAATCGTGATTCAAGAATGATTAGATGGAAGGTTCTTTGGCTCAGCCTTCTGTGATGAGGCAGACTCCTAGGACTCTTATACCCAACATTCTTATAATATGTTAACCCACATCAAGCACAGTGTGGTCAATTGGAGGTGGTGTGAAGGGTGGAAGGAGGAGTGGATTTTAATGACAACTCACAAGCCAAATACCTCTTGACTTCCATGGCTGGTTTGACGGGCCACACAAGTGTCAGTTCGTCTCTGATATTGATAGTGATTTGTGGCCATCTTAACAAGGCAGTGCTAGTATAATCTATCAAGCAGCAATCTTTTGAATTGGCTGTGGTCTTTAAAAACAAAACAGCCACCCCGTTATGTCTGTGGCAGTGTCAGCCCCTCTTCAGAATTATGTTCTGTGTAAATTTAGCGCACATAATAGCTAATAGGCAATAGATGACAAGAGACACCTTGAACTAAAACCAATGCACATAAATCTTTGCTAATCAAAGTCTACTGGCTGGTTGAACTTCTGCAATTTCCCTGAACAGAAAGACCCTGGAAAAAAGCTCTCTGATAATAAGTTCTGAGCGGGTGGGAAAGTTCATATGAATGTCACTGCCCCAAATGTCTATTGGGTTTTGTCAGCAATTCAAACTATAGATCTTACTATCATCAAATTCTTGTCTTGGTCCTTAACTGGTTCCCTAAAGGAAATATTGTAAGGTCTGTTCTGGAAAGACGCTTTATATGTGTTAAGCAGACCACACTAAAGCTTAATTCTCTAGCCTGTCTTCCTCTGGTTTCTAGGCAAATTATCAGAGAAAGGAGAAATGGTATTTGTTCAGATGTATATTCAGCAAAAAAACACACAAAAAAAACCATACAAACCTTGTAGCTATTCCTGCAATAGGCAAGGCAAGTAAGGAGAAGAAATGGTTTGGGGTTGGCCAGGGACACTTTAAATAGAAGATCACAATAAATCACAGTCCATATACTGTATATATTCTTTGATGGATTCACAGAAGATCAAGAAGAAAACTGCTCATACAGTGGGGCTTTCTCAGCTCCTCCCCTGCACCCCACTATGTCTCCCAGTGGCTGACCCCACCCAGCCACTCTTGATAACTGATCTGTAATGTTGAGAGATGAGACTTCAGGAGCTCTGGAATCGAAGACTTGCAGTGCTATCAAGTCCAGCGTTGTCTCCAACAATGGCTGAGCAGGGAAAGTCTCACAAGCAGTCATTGAAGAGGATGGGATTTATCTGTTATTTCTTCTGGCTTCTAGTGTTTGGAGGCTTACTGCTTCTGTTCATGCAAGTCCTATTATTATCATTGCTAATAGCTGGTTGTTCAAGATAAGCCTATCAACTTCAGCCATGGTTTTGCTTCAGTACAGCCCACTGCAGTTGCCTCCTCCATGGTGGATCCTGCATTTAGCAGGGGGTCAGACTAGATGACTTCCGAGATCCCACCCGTCTCTACATTTCTCATAATAGTTGCATACTCTGTGCCATTTTCAGCACACAGTTTCACTTAAGACCGCCACCAGCAATTTCTTTATACATGCAACTTAAATAGCTTTTGGATCAGATCCTAATCGCATGGACCCAAAATGTGGTCACCCCTCCAGTTTCCTTCTGATCTCAGACTATCCTGAAGCTTTAAAATGAGCATTTGCCTCATGGCTGGCCAGAAGATGTTTCATCTCGAGCCTTGTGTCCTCGTGTTTAATGCTGCCTCTGTTTGTTTTCCCTCTGGTGTTTACTTAATACCTGCAGCTTGTAAACTAATATTTAAGTGCATGTTGAGATTGCCGAGTTAGAGATAGAGTCATAAAAGCCTTTTGCCACCACTCACTGTGTATGTAGGCAGCTTATCGTAGAGCTCACTTGGGAAACACACATTTTCCAAGTTGCATTAAGCCAGCACTTTCCTGATATATTAACACTTCTTTTTCCTTGAGCACAACAAGTATGCTCTTCTCCCCCTCCCCCACCCCAATGCATCTTCCTCTGATTCAAGCAGTAAAAAAACACCTCCAGAGATCCTCAGGGGAAAAGGATCTTGTGAAATTCTGTCTTCTGATTTAAATAAAAATACAAAAGACTCCCACCCCAGAAAGGACTTTGTGGCGGACGGAACAGAGTGAAGGCTATTAAGCTTTTTTATTCCAGAGTGCCCATTTATGCTTATTCCTTCCCCTGCTTTCAACAATCAGACCACTTTAAAATTCACTCACTTGCTGGTGAGTATGTAAATGTAAATAGATGGATTACACTTGCTGAACTGTTGAGTGGGGAAATGGTCACATTGTAAACAACGGAGCTGTTCACTGGGGGGAAAGACTGCAAACTGTCACTGTACCTGTTGCCAGTAGTTCCTGTTTCAGATTCAAAGATATTCTGTGATAGTGGAGGAGAAGACTTGTCTGACATTTGGTGGATTGTCTGGTGCAAGTGCTGCAACATAACATAGTGGGAGTCCATGGAGCTCTGAGATGTCAGAGCAGAATCAGACCATTGCCAGTGTCAGAAGGTTGTAAGAAGGCACGGAGGCAAATTTCTGCTAACCCTGGCTGGAGCTATATGCCTCTCTCTCCCACACACATTATTACTACATGTCTCATTCATAACTTAAATGACTGAAATGCAATGATAAAATTTGCACTGAACTCAAAATTACCTGAAAATAGGTCAAGGTGAAAAATTCAGGGAATGCGGCAGCCAGACTGGTGACTGGGAACCATAGCTGTCAAAGTTTTCCCTTTTTAAAGGAAAATTCCCTTATTCCGAATAGGATTCCTCACAAGAAATGGGAAAAGTTGACAGCTATGCTGGGAGCGGCTGCCGAGACCATATAACACCGGTCTTGAAAGGCCTACATTGGCTCCCAGTACGTTTCCGAGCACAATTCAAAGTGTTCATGCTGACCTTTAATGCCCTAAACGGCCTCAGCCCAGTATACCTGAAGGAGCATCTCCACCCCCATCGTTCTGTCCGGCCACTGAGGTCCAGCACTGAGGGCCTTCTGGCAGTTCCCTCACTGTGAGAAGTGAGGTTACAGGGAACCAGGCAAAGGGCCTTCTCGGTAGTGGCACCCGCCCTGTGGAACGCCCTCCCATCAGATGTCAAAGAGATAAACAACTATCTGATGTTTAGAAGACATCTGAAGGCAACCCTGTTTAGGGAAGTTTTTAATGACTGATGTTTTAACATATTTTTAATCTTTAGTTGGAAGCCGCCCAGTGGCTAGGGAAACCCAGCCAGATGGGTGGGGTACAAATAATAAATTATTATTATGCTTCTCTGGTGGACATGGGAAGCTGAGATTATTCATCAGTTTCAGGGATGGGGGCTTCTAGAGCAATCAAAACACCTTTGTGCTAGACTAGGGTGTTTATGGATTGGGCTGAGGTGTCTGTCCACTAGCTCTGCTGACTTCTCATCACCTGCAGAGTAACACCAGCACAGAGCTTTCCCTGCTGAATGTGAAGGTGGTGGGGAGGGGGAATGCCACCAGTGAGGTCCCTGCTAGCAGCAGCCAGCAGCAAATTCCAAAATGGAGCTTTCTGGAAATGGAGCCATGTAGGCAATACGACACTTTATAGGCCCCAAGAAAAAGGTGGCATTGAGCCACCGAATTTGAAATACTTTTATAATGCATTCTACTTAAAACATCTGAGTTATTAAGGGATCCAAGAAAATAAATTGGGTTCAGTTGGAGTTGCCACCTTCTGTTTCCACTTATAAGCAATGCCTTTCTTGCACCTATCCTGTGCGACACTCTGCAAGATCCCCACCCCCTTCATGTATTCCATGAATATACATGAATATATCTGTACCACAGCAGTTGGTTACAGTCAATGCACAAATTGCAACAAGGCACACCTCCTGGGAGGAGATGCAATGTAGTGAGATAAAGATGACAATGTGGGCGATTCATCTGCTTGAAATTAGGACCACCTATGTGCCTAAGATGCTACAACAGGCTTGGAGCTGATATCAAGTGGAGTTGGACAGATCCATTTCTCTCTTCACTCTCACTTGTTGCTACATCAGTGCATGCTACTTGGTATACTCTCTTAACTTGTACACATCTTTAGTATCTTGGCAGGAAAAAACCAAACGAATTAAGGAAGCATTTTGGAAAACATTACTTGATTGCCATCATCTGCAATTTAAGAGTGCACAGAGAAAAGAGCACATTGTGTTGGATTCCGAGCCATTATCAGCAGAAACTGGCATCTCTCCCAGGCACCCGGCTCGGTCTCCTGTTGACCTCCCGGTCTGCTCTCCCGGCAAGGACCAGGCAGAGGTCACGATAGGCGATCCTTCTCAGCGTGAGAAGAACACACCACTCTTTCCTGCCCCCCCGGCAGGGGAAAGAGATAAGACAGAAACGTATTTACATGGCTTTATTTCTGTCTCTGCAGTGATACAAAAATCATGTCTGCTCTCATCAACCTCCAGCAGACGACTCACCAAGCACTTCCTGTGCAGCTCATATTACACTCTGAGCTAATTCCGGTGCTGTCTGTTTCCCACAGACACTCCCAACATCACATGACATTCCCAAGCAATCAGCTTGCAGCATCATTGCTTCAATATCGTAACACATTGGGACTATCATATTCACATCTGTGCATGGATCTGTGAACATTAGAAGAAAAAACATTTTACAAATACAATCTGCTGACTTGCTTGGGTTGTTGTGGCAGAGAATACCTGTGCTTCAATGGATGGCAGCTTTCCAAGTTAAGAATATTTATTTGTTCCACCACATGTGGTGGTTGTGTAGCATAATTAAAAATTATTGGGAAATGATCTATAATGAACTTTTAAAAATGCTTTAAAAATCCTTTTCTAAAAACCCAGAAGCATTGCTGTTGGTGTTAATAACAGCAGAAGTCACCAAAAAGGAGAGAATTTTTTTCCTATATGAGACAACAGCCGCACATGTGTTACTAGTGCAAAAATGGAAAACAGATAAGGTACCAGCAAAAGAAGAATGGCATATCAAACTGTTAGTATATGTGGAGCTAGCAGGGATGACCACTAGAATGTGAAACCAAAATGTTGAAGGATATAAAGAGGAATGGATATATTTTACTGAATATATGGGAAAGTATTATAAACAGACAATCAACCTAGCTGGATGGTAAGATTTTCAGCAGTGTAAGAAATAACTAAAGTTTATATAAGGGGTTGCGGGAGATGGGATGAACCAAGAAAACATGAGAAAATCAGGAGAAAAAAGGAACCATGGAAAGAGAGGATGGGATGTCAATTAAGGAATCTCTCTCTCCCCCCCCCCCATTTTTTATTTCAGAGATTCTTCTCTTTTTGTACTACTTTTGTTCCACCAGCCTCTAGGAAGTATTCAAGTGATCATAAATGTATACATGTTCTACATCTACAGAATACATAGTTTTTTTGTAACCAGAGAGCTCAAAAGCTCTACTCAAGATTCCTTTTTAGATTCTAACTGTAGGATTTTCTAAAATGCCATTCTATGTTCCTTTTTTTTATAAGACAAATTGTGTTCATGAAAGTGATAGAAGGAAGAAAGCCATGGCCAGAAGAGAAGAGAAGAGAAGAGAAGAGAAGAGAAGGTAATAAGGAGAATTTGTGCTGTGGGTGGTGAAAGGAGCAGGCTTAAAAACTTACAGAAGTTAAAATGGTTCGAACCTAATTAGGGGCAAAGAACGCTGTAGCAACTTGGAAAAAAGTTTGCCACATGCCAAGTCAAGACAAAAAAGACAAAAGGCTATTGATTGTAATGTTCTATGAGCAAAAGTAATTAAAAACAAAAAAGAAAGTTTAGATCTGGAATTTGGTGATAGCTGCAATAGAAATAAGTGAGAAGTATTTGGGTGGAATTGACCAATTCCGCAATGACAATTTCATGTCTTGAAAATTATAGCCTTTCAGACTGATCATATTGATTGGAAGTCTCACTGAATTCACCAGGACATCTTCTAGCAGACGTACGCTGGATTAGAGCCCTACAGGTATCGAATCAATGAAATTATGTCTTCTATCCAAATAACCAGTCATGTGGACCTGTCGTGTTATTCCAAGTTTCAGAATATAAACAACGTGTGTCCATTCTAGGCTTCAGATTGGTCTTTTTGGCAGAGAGAAGACTGCTGTGACTACTGATTAATACATCTCTTGACATATATAAATGGCTTTGCTGGTTCTTAATTCAGAGTATTGAAAGTACGAGGAGAACAGAAGAGTATGCATTAATTGCATCACTGGGTAGCCTGAGAACAGTAAGTGAGACTCATTTGCAAGGCAATTTGGAATCCCTTAATAATTGTTATAGTCTTTGATCTCTGTATCTGATATATATATATAGAGAGAGAGAGACAGAACTACATGAATGAGTCTATTCAGAACTGTTGTTTTGAAAAGATGGATTTCAAAAGACTTAAAAAGATCTCACTTCACACCCACAGATGAGAAGTGGTCAGTGTGGAACTTTGATCTAGATATTCCATCTGTCACATTTTTGTCATTGATGGTCCTTCAGTTTGGCCTTTAGCTGGGAGGGGAGTATTTCATCTTATATTCATAAGAACACTGCTTCCTTTTTTGCCTGTTTCTCTTTTCTAAATCTCGCTTTTTTTCATCATGTCAATGGAATGTAGCTATGGTTTTCTTTCGGGGGATACTCACTCAGTGATTTCTGGGCTGGTGCAGATATTTATGTTAAAAGTAACCATGAGCAGTCATTTTGTGATTTATAAATCCACTTTCAAAAATATTCTGGTGAATCCAGTGCTGAACACAGTGTGAAAGGAAAACCACACAAAGGTACAGTTCATAGAAGTCTCCCACTTTTTGCAGAGCAGCAGAATTCGTGGGAACCAAAATTCTGCAAAACGTGGGTGAATGTATGGATTCACATGTGAACACAATAATACAGCAGAGAGGACAAGTTTGTGTTCTTTGTCTAGCACAGTGTTTCAGCGCTGTTCACAACACCCATACTAGCTTCAGTGTATTCATGGCTTCCTATTCCTATTAACCGAAAAAGCCAATCTTTACGAGCAAAGTAATGTTTATGCAAAGTAGTTATCATAGTTAAGATGAATGAGGATATTGTTCCAGGAATGGGAGCATGAGTGTCCCAGCTAGGGAAGACCACAACAGATTGTCTGATTGTATTTATCTAAATTCAGACAGAAAGAAATCTACTGTATTAAAGCTATTTCAGAACATCAAATCTGGCAAGGCGGACGCATTTAGTTTTCAGAGCTGTTGTTGCTGTACGATGGGATGTTCAAATTCCCAAGGCTTTCTTTTCACTCAAGCTAGTTGCTGGAAACAAAATTGCTTTCTTCATTAAACTCAAACTTTAATTTTCAATATATTAAATTTATGAGTTGTTTGAAGCAATAAAATGTTCTTTTTATTGATTTTGTTCCTCCAATTATTAAACTAAGATTGTCATTTGGAGGTAATCTCTGTCATGATTTCTTTTCTATATAATCTGACTTTGATATTTATGAGATGAACAAGGTAAATTAAATGTGATTGTTTTAAAGGAAGAAAAATAAAATTCAAATTAGTTCACTTGTAGACATACTATTCTCATTACATTGTTGTGACTATAAATATGGGCTAAATTGCATTCCTGTATAGAACCTAAATTTGACTTATATGATATCCAAATGGATAAATTCAATCCTTTATATCTACTCAAATGTACGGTAGGTCCTATTGAACTTAATGAGACTTACAGATAACTGGCTATAGGATTTCAGGCTGATTTGTAGTTACAAGCAGTGTAAGAGTTAGACAGTCTTTACTGATGATGATGAAGAAGAATTATTCAGCTTCTTATCCGTCTTCTTCATAAGGACAGGTCACATCAATTTAAGAATGCAAGATTAAAAACGGTTTAAAACAAATGATAGTCACAAGTCTAGGATGAGTCCTAAAATAACTATATCTCAGGTGAAATAAATAAAAAAAATAAAGAAATGTCCAGTAGCACCTTAGAGACCAACTAAGTTTGTTCTCGGTATAAGTTTTTCACGTGCATGCACATTTCTTCAGATACAGTGGTACCTTGGGTTACATATGCTTCATGTTACATATGCTTCAGGTTACAGATTCCGCTAACCCAGTAATAGTACCTCGGGTTAAGAACTTTGCTTCAGGATGAGAACAGAAATTGTGCTCCGGTGGCACAGTGGCAGTGGGAGGCCCCATTAGCTAAAGTGGTGCTTCAGGTTAAGAACAGTTTCAGGTTAAGAACTGACCTCCAGAATGAATTAAGTTCTTAACCCGAGGTACCACTGTACACTGAAACATAAGTCACCAGACCCTTATATATAGTGGGAGGGTGGGGTGGGGTTTGTCTCAGAAGGGTAGTAGGAGATGGGTGATTGACTCAATGGGTATGGTAAACCTGTTGACGACTGTTAACGACTGAATCTACCTACCCGAATCTATATCTCAGGTGTCAAAGAAGAGGAAAAAGGGGTGCAAATATTATTAATAGTAATAATTTTTATTCTACCCTTCTTCCTAAAAAAAAAAGTCTAGATTAGTTCTTCACTTCAATTATTACCAAGCCAGTTCCTGTGTAATTTCTCTGCTTATGGGCCAACCACAGTTAAAGACTTCAGATCCGACTGATTTCAGTGGGAGAGATTTTGAGCACATACTTAATTCTTTCATTGAAATTAATCAGTAGGACTTTGTATTTAACTTTGCCTGGATTCCTGCTCATATAACAACTATATTTCACCTCTTGTAAGAACTGTAATGTGACATTTCAGTGAATGAGACTCAAACACTTCTCATCTAAAGATGTAAAATAATCATAATTGTGCTCTTTGTATGTTTGGTACAAGTCTAAATGTTTTTTACTCTGAATAGGTTTCCAGCGGTCCAGAAATATGGCTTCTCACATTGTAGAACGAGCCCTGTAACAGCACAAGCAAAGATAAAATCCTGGAACTCTTCAGTTTCTTCCAGAAGTGCTCCCTATTTTCTGTGTTGTGTGCATTTTCAGATCAAGAAATGCCCCATTCCTAATAGGATAATGGAGCACCTCATTTTAACATTAAAGTACATTGCTGTACACCATATGATATCGCTCTACATGAGCACAATGAAATCAGAGTCAAAGCAGGTACAGTGGTACCTCAGGTTAAGAACTTAATTCATTCTGGAGGTCCGTTCTTAACCTGAAACTGTTCTTAACCTGAGGTACCACTTTAGCTAATGGGGCTTCCCGCTGCCGCCGCGCTGCCGCCGTGCTGCCGCCGTGCTGCCGCCGCGCAATTTCTGTTCTCATTCTGAGGTAAAGTTCTTAACCCGAGGTACTATTTCTGGGTTAGCGGAGTCTGTAACCTGAAGCATCTGTAACCTGAAGTGTCTGTAACCTGAGGTACCACTGTATTAGAGAATTTGGCAACAACATACCTGCCAAAGGGGGTGCAAAGGGTGGTCAAAATGAGGCCTGCAGTGACACATGAAGGGCAGAGCAGAGCAGAGCAGCAGTGGGTCCTTTCACTAGCAGCAGTGGTGCTTGTTGTCAGGATGGGACGAGACCCATGGCAGTGGCAAGGTCAGGGGAACTCCAGATTCACAGTGGGGGCTGCAGTGATAGCAACTGTGGGGCTGCTGCCGTCAATGAGGACCACTTCTCCCCTGATGAACTGAACCCTGCACTCATCTTCTGAAGCCCTTCTTCATGTGTGTTTTCTGTGAGAGCGGGCTTTTCCTGCCGTGGTTCTTCATTTGTGGAATGCTCTCCTCAAAGCGGCTCACCTAGTTCCTTTGTTACACATCTTTAGGTGCCATTTGAAAACCTTCCTCTTCTCCCCAGATTAATTAAACAATCTATGGCCTTTTAAACTGGAGAGGGGGATTGTTTTTGTTCATCATGGTGTGTATTTTTGTGTCTTTATATTGTAAACTTCCCTGTGATCTTTAGATGAAGGGGCATTATAGAAATTTAAATAACAACAACAGCAACAATATCCTACTGCTACCCTAACATCACCCCCGCCTTTCCCCATCCCCATTTTCTTTACCAATTTGAGCAGTAATTTTGTACAAGTTCCCCTGTGGCTGCATTTTCTATTTGTCTCTCTTCTGCACCCCATTTCCCCCTCTTCCTTCTATACAGCTCTTTCTCTTATATTGGGGGGTAAAAGGACAAGAAAAGAATTGAAAACACTTGAAGTGGATTATATCACACCACTGTGGTGTGTCTCTTTTACCACTACTGAAATAAGAAATCTTACAGAAAATGCTGAAATTAGGGAATGTTCTTGTTACTAACCAAACAGAAAAAGAACAGAATGTCCCAGTAGGTCAGTGCATTATATTAATTTGTTCAACCCTTCCATCATTAAAAAAGGATCTGGTACTGTAGGTCACTCAAAATTAAGCTTTTGAAAGGCAGCACAATTGAAAGGCAGCCCCTGAGATTTTGGCTTCTGAACTACATAGATATTTTTCAGTGCATGAATAACATTAGCACTTTTCAACACCTTTGACAAATCCTCTCCTCAATTAAATGTATCTCAATTGTTTTGATTTGGTACTTGACACTGACACTTGATGCTGACTGGCAGGCCACGGTCATCTGGTGAGCTTCAGGGCTGAGGGGCGATTTGAACCCTGCTCTGCCAGATCTTAGTTTGATACGCTAACCGCTACCCCACACTGGCTGTCCTTGTGACAATCACTGTTCATTGGCTGAGGATGAGCAAGTGATCGAACAGTGACAGAAGTGAGGAGGCCCCCAGGGATTGGCAGTGGGGGCTTCTGCTTGGCTCTGGGCCTCATCACACGCCCAATGCAGCCAACCTGCGGTGCCAGCACTGCTGTCAGCTTATCATAGGACTTCCTTATCAAAAATGTGTATAGATCAATTTGCCTGCCATGTTAAAGGCAAGAGTAAACCACTGCTTAAAAATGGCTAGACCAGGTCACAGGTCAAGGGAGTGTGAGCTGGTTTAGTCTCAGGCAGACACATGACTGAACACCTCTGAGATTCTTAGAGTTATTTGGTTATACTGATAGACAAGTATTGGTCTTTTCAAAGGGTTGCCACTTTCCTTAGACAATATCCACAACGATTTCTTCAGACTCAAATGACCTGTATTCAGTACTGGGCTTATTCAGAGTAGACCCACTGAAATTACTAGATATGCATAACTTGGTTAATTTCAGTAGGTTTACTCTGATTAGGACTTAGTTGGATACAATCCTAAGGAATTTGCCACCTATAGGCACAACATGCAGCACACACAGAGATTCATAGATTTTACAGTTGGCTCAGTCCAAGGTGGCAAGATTAGCACCCCCAGGAACTTTGTTAGAGCTGAAGTTTTCCTCCCCGCTGACCACATTCTGTTACTGAAAAAGCAATATAGCAGTTTAATATCGCTGAATATGACTTGGCACACAGTTGTGTTCAACATGTTTTTAGAACTCCAAGGGCAGAACAGAAATTTCCTGGTCATAATGAGCAGATTTGTACTTCAGGATCACTAAACTTTTTTTATAGATATATGAAAGACACACATCACAATAGAAAAAGGTGAATGGTGGAGCTCAGGTTCCAACTACCAGGCCTGAACCAGAAGCAGATAAGATGTTTGGGGTGGCCTGATCAGAGAAAGGTTTATATGAGGCCAAACTTGTAAAGGCCAGATTACAAATCCTTTTTGTGAAATTATCTGACAAGATATAGATCAAAGTATAAATGCTGACACTGTGAATACATACCCTTGAAGGGAAACAGGATCACTGGAAAGTCATCAGACAAATTAATCCAGGGAAAGGGCCTAGGAAAATGAAATGAAACAAGGCTCCGGAAGTACATGTGTGGCAGAGCTGCTAGGCTAGCCTCCTCCATGGAGGGTTGCTGTTGCAGTGAGGAGGTTGGTACAGGGCAAACACACCAGCTGATCCAATCTGGTGCTGCCGCTGATGTGTTTGCACCATGCTGCTCTCCCTGACACCTCACCCCGTTCCTTACCAGTAAGCAACAACAACCCACCTCCTATGAACCTCCATAGCTCAGTGAGAGAGCATCTGCTTTGGATGCAGAATGTCATATGTTTAATGCAGGTGGGGCCGGGAGACACTCCTACCTGAAACCCTGGAGAAGTCACTGCCAATCAATATAAAAACTGAGTTAGATGGACCAATGGTCTGACTTGGTATAAGGCAGCTTCCTATGTCCCTACAAAGCAAATGTAGTGGTTACTCCCCATCTGGCAAACAGTATGGGGCATGGGGAGAGCAGGTGGCACATGTGTATGAGAGGAAGACTAGCCTGGAGTCTGAGAAGAGAAGGGAAATGGGAGCACTGAATGTCAGGAGAAGAGAGTTTTATGCATCAGGAAGTAAGAGGAGCAGAAGTGAGAAATTGCACCTTTCTTTTCAAATAGCCTGCAAAAGCTTTGGCTGGAGGCCTGTAGTCTAAATGTTGTCAGAGACTCGGTTTAAGACTGACCTGAGAGATCTCATCGTTTGTTATTTCATGCTAGATTAAATTCCAAGTGTCTGGAGAAGGCAAGGGCAGCAATAATATATGCAGGTTTTTATATTGTTACATTCTTGGACTGGGAGGACAATATATCACTCAAAAGAGAAGGGCCAAGAGCTAGAATTTCTCATTAGCTGATTCTCGATTAGAGGACAGAACGGCATTTGCTGCTGACACTTTCGCAGCGGCAAAAAACAGTTTAAGGTTTTAAATAGAAAAACACCATCATTAAGTCAAGACCTTTCTTGGCCAAATTAGAATAAACAGCTTGGAATAAACCTCTAACTAGAATTTCAAGAGTTTTAAAATGGAATGAACTCACTGTTTCTTCTTTCAGCATACTGTGCCAATATTTTCCTTCACAAATAATAAAATAGCTGATAACTTAATATGAAAAATACTGATGTTATTGGATAAAGTTCTGAGCCTAATTAACACAAGTCTCCTTACTGACTTACTTTGCCCTGTAGGTTCATAATGATATAAACCTAATATATAACATGAATAGAAACTGAGGATGATGTCTAAGGGTGCAGTCATAAATAACTTAGTGTGCAAGCTGAACCTGTGCCCAGACCACTAGGGTTTTATGGAATGGCAAAGCTACTATCACTTGCCGGGATTGAATGTGTGTGGGGAGGGAGATGGGGTGGGGTGGGGGTGGGGGTGGGGGTAGGCCAGGCCAGCCTGGGGTTCTTGCAGTGTTCAGAATGGGCTTGATACTATCATGCAAAGGCAGCAGGGCTTAGAGAGCACTTGATTGTTATTTTAGGGGTAGGGTAGACCAGCACAGGATCTGCTGTAACCTGATCTGGCCCAGCTGATATCAGATCATGGCAAGTGGTCCACTCTGAGCTTCTTTGCAACATCAGTCTGAGAGCTCGAGCAGCAAAGAGGCATGTTTAACTGCCACCGCTCTACTTTCTACCCTGGACAGGACAAGTGACAGAGCTATGGATATGATGGTGGTGGTCATGCCACTCCATCAAGCCCTGTAGTTGACAGCCAGAGGGGTGCATGATGCTCTTAAGACTGTAGCTATTTTGTAACCTACCCTGAATGGTCCATATAAGTACAAGACAAATCCAAAAATGGATGCATTTGGGTTAAAAATGTTATGCATTTAATTTCAAACTATATACCGGTATATATATATTTGATGGCTTTGGCATTAACAGAATTTAGTTTCTTATACTCATTACACTCTGTGAATGAATTTGTATGCTACATGCTTTTTGGGATACAATATGTTTCTAATTTGTATGAGCAAATTTATCCACATAACTGAATTTATGATTGCATGGAATGACCACACTAATTTTGATTTAGCTGTTCATCCTACCACGCTTGCATGAACGCTTGGCTTTATTATAAGAAAGAGTTCAGCTACATTCAATACAATTTCTCACAGTTGTAGAAATGCAAGTGTTTGCAGAATCACATGCTAACTCCCTTCATTTTGTGGATGTACGATTTTAGTTTAGGCATATTTAGATTGATCTCCAACCGTAAATTGTTGGGTTTCATTAAGAATAACCTTTTGCATGTTTCACCACCCCATGGCTGTAAGATGTAGTTTTAAATACCTTTCCCCCCAATGACTCTAAAGGTTGTACTGCAAGAATTAATCTTTATACAACATTAAAAGGCTAATATTAATGCTATTTTTAAAATATGTGAGTAAAAATTGTGAAACCTAACCACAAGTGCTCTAATGAGAGACCACCCTTTGGAAATCGCTATTGGTTTGTCTTAGTGCTTTTAGCTGGAGAAAGCAGACTTGTCTAACCAGAGAGATTACAATTGTAACATTGAATAATTAGATCTGAACTGGAACA
Source organism: Podarcis tiliguerta (assembly GCF_965153285.1). NCBI lineage: Eukaryota > Metazoa > Chordata > Lepidosauria > Squamata > Lacertidae > Podarcis > Podarcis tiliguerta. The sequence goes on from NC_139539.1 coordinate 62,722,981, forward strand.
ACAACAACAACAACAAAGTGACAGTGCTGTTAGCATTGAATGACTTGGCCTAGGCACCTTTTGAATTTCCCACAATGCCCCAGAGTGATGCTTGGCTGGAGTCACTATGAGAAATGTAGGAGAGTACAGTCAAACCTCAGCTCCCAAATGCCTCTTTTTTGGAATGTTTTGGCTCTCAAACACTGAAAACCAGGAAGTAAATGCTCCAGTTTTCTAATGTTTTTCAGAAGCTAAACGGGCTTCTAGAACGGATTGCGCTTGACAACCAAGGTTTGACTGTAGCTAGATCCAGCTGTCTGGCAGTGATTTGAGTGCCAGGGCAGATTTTTATTTTTTTAATGGAGGTTAAGGGCAGGGGCGGATCTACACTCATGGTTTTTAATGCTAAAAAAGAGTTAAGGAATGATTCTGATAACCATATGACCATGTGACATTCTTTTTTAGCGTTCATAATGAATTATTAAAATGTGAGACCAGAGGGTGCTGCAGAGCAACCAGCTACAAGAAACCAATGGCGTGGAAATAAAGCAAAAGCGAAACCAAAGAGGACTTTTCCTGTCTTGACGCTTTAGAATAATATTTCTAATACCATTCTAATAATGTTCAAAAGGTGAGTGGAGATCCAGCCCACGGGCCAGCAGTGAGCCTTGCAAATATATGGGGGTTCCCAGCAGCTGCCCATGGATACCAGATGCTGTCACCAGCCCTGGACGGGTACTAAAGCTGGACTAGAGCTGAAGCAGCCTAAGACTTTTTGTTCTCAATTTGTTCCAGGTAAGGACCACAAGACAATAAAGCCAAGAACCTGGAAATAATGTCTGAACAAAGCAAATGATCATGCAATTATGGAGACCACCAGTTATTGTTGCTAACATTTACCGTATTGGCCTGAATATAAGCCTCACTTTTCCCCCAAATTCTGACTGTGAAAAGTTTTAGTGCAGCTTATATTTGCGACCTTACAGTGTACAGCTAGGAGTGCAGGGCAAACAGCGCCAGGAGCAAAGCAGCGCCTGTGTGTATTCTCCCGTCCTCTCCCCTAAGGCTGGGAAGGGAGAGAGTGAAGAGGAAAAAAGGCCTCTAGCAATGCAACACGGCTCCCCACCACCGCCAGTATGCAGCCAGGAGCAGCGAGTAATGGAGGAACTTATATTCAGCCCCCCCCCATCAATTTTAAAGGTGCAGCTTATGTTTGGGCCAATACAGTGGTACCTCGGGTTACATACGCTTCAGGTTACATACGCTTCAGGTTACAGACTCCGCTCACCCAGAAATAGTACCTCGAGTTAAGAACTTTGCTTCAGGATAAGAACAGAAATTGTGCTCCAGCGGCACGGCAACAGCAGGAGGCCCCATTAGCTAAAGTGGTGCTTCAGGTTAAGAACAGTTTCAGGTTAAGAACGGACCTCTGGAACGAATTAAGTACTTAACCCGAGGTACCACTGTATAGTGGCAAAATGTATGCTGGAGGCTGTACAAAATACATTCACTGGAAGGTAGCCTGAAGATTGAGAGGCAAAATATAAACAAATGTGTGCATCAAAGCATAGAGATGTGACAGTAACTGGGGGAAAAACTGCACCTGCTGAATTTCTGCCTAGCAGATAGCTTGCAGATTTTCTTCCCCCTCTTGGAATAAGAGGAGCAAATGAAATTGGTGTCATAGTAAATTTGCCACTGAAATGTGTCTCAATGGATGCTACAGAATGCAGCAGCTCACCAAGGAGTGCAACAAATTAGAACCCCTTTTCCGCTGCAGAATGGCGCTCTCTCCTGCGCCTGCACACCTTGCATTCCTGACCACATTCATCTGTAACAATCTCTCATTAGTTGATAAAGTGCAGTTGTTAGAGACACTTTCTGCACCTTTAGCTCCTTTGTCTTCAATCACCACCATCTGTGGCATTTCAAAAAGTCAAGTGGGGAGGATTAGACTCAGCTGGAGAAGAAAAATATCTCGGTAAAGATAACAAACACCAATCAGAATGGGAAGCACATTTACAAAGGCAAAAGTCAACACCCCCCCCCACCTTTGAATTTTAGCAGCAAGAAAGGAAACAGGCTCTGCCCAGTGAGCAAGCTACTGCTTTAGAGGTTCTTTTAATGATAGAACAGAAAGACCCTTCTATGAAGCAAATTCCTGTTTCCATTCTCCCTACATTGTTACCTCCACGCACAATTGGGAAACCCAGGGTGAAAGACCAGGAGGATGTGGAGCAGAGGGCGACAGGCATTACCCTACATGTGCAATAATGGTCACTCTCTCCAGACCTTTAGCCAAATCATGAAGGAGCCAGATTTGAGCAGTGAGCCAGATACTCTCTTGACAGCCCTGCACCAAGTCACCCCTGTGCAAATGCCTGAAGAGCACCTCCTCCCAAATCTTGTTTATCCTGCCTCCACCTCCAAATCCATCCATTTCAGTGATTTCAATAAATTCCCAAGGCTCCCAACATTTCCCTCCTAACAAATTCCCAAGGCTGCTTAATAAGAACCAATGCAACAATAAAACAGCATAAAATGCAAACTAAATTTAAACGATAAAGCACACAGTTTAGATGACTGGCATATATGCAAAGTTAAAGAAGAAGAATAGCAGGCTGTGTTAGCCCTTGGGAAAATTATATTCCCTAGTTAAAGAGAAGAGCCTTCTTTCTTCATGCTTGCCAGCACAAACAGAGCACCAGCCGTGTAAATGCATGGGAAAGGAGCCCATTGCCCTGATACAGGGTATGACTTTATTAGAATCCATTTGGATTGGTTCAGATTAGCCAAGCAACTTTCAGAACCCAGGAAGTTGTCTTCTACTGAGTCAGACCATTGGGACATCTTGCTTGGGACTGTTTAGGCTGACTGCCAGCAGATCTCTGGCATCTCTCCCAGCCCTTCCTGGAGCAGTGACGGACGCTGGGTGCTGTGTGACGCTAACATTAGGTACCACCTGCCTCTCATGTTCCATTCTACAGGAATGTTTTGCCGTCCCCTTCATCACAGCGGCCCGTGCGGCCATACCAGTCATGCCACCCTAAAACCATCTACCCGGAGAGGCCAAGGATCAATCTGCCCTTGAGCCAAAATCCTTTGATTAGCTAATTTCCTTATTAGCAAAGCCAATACGAGTCTGGGAGAGTTAGCTTAGCACTTCTCTATTATTAAATTTACTCTTCAAGTACCTTCAGCATGAGCAATAGCCAATGTGGTACTCTCTAGAGGTTGTTGGCCTAACTACAACTCCCATAAGCCAGCATGGCCCAGGAGTCAAATAACAACTGGAGGGTACCATGTAGGCTATTCCCACAGGACATGGGGTGAAGTGCCTGCCTCAGGTGGCAGAAGTGGAAGAGGCCCACCCCGCTCCACTGCTTCCACCACCAAGAGGGAGGCATTCTGGTGCACAGCCTTGTCACACATTTGCCCCACCCCTGCGTGGAGAAGCTGATTGACTAGCAACACTTTGAGAAGCACCCTGGCACCTGCCATGCTTAGCAAGAGCCAGGGCTTTCCTGTGTGCCATGTAGCCTCTCTGGACTCCCTCTCTGGGATGGGCAGGGTTGGCTGACTGGCAACCTGAACAGGAACACTCCCACTAGAAGGTAAGGACCAGGGGCACACTGGGGCCCCCACATTAAGGGGGGTGGCTCAGCCCCCTGTCCACAAATATTGAGGGGGCCAAAGCCTACTGCCCCCTATAGTTAGTGCCCCTGGTGAGTGCAGCTTTTTGTTTCAGGTCCCACTTGTCCAGGTCTAGTGTTGTGTCCAAGACTCCTTCCAAACTGAAAACATGCTTTTACCAGAGGAGTATGAGACCCTCCCCCCCCCCCGTCTCTATAAAATCCAACACATCAGCCTGGCTATTTCAGTAATGAAAAGAGTTCTTCCCATCATTTTCCAGAGCTCCTTGCAGTATCAGAGTCCCTTATATCATATATGCGGGCTTATATATTAGTTCTATCTGTGTCTCAGTTTCGACTATCGAATTCATAGCGTTTTGCTGAATCAGCTTCTTTGCCACGATAATAGAGCCAAGTGTCAATTTCCCTCCATCACATATATATATGTGCCAGTCATTAAATTGCAAAAAATCATAAATGTTCCTCAGCAAGAATATTTTCTTCTAAACCTCTCTTTCCCTCTCCCCTGAATGAAGAAGGCTCCCTGAATGGGACACTTTTATATATTGAAATCATTTGTGCTTTCTAGAAAAAGTCAGCTGTTTCAGCTGGGTATTCAGATGGAGTAGCCACCATTAGTGGTTCCTTAGCAACAGCGCAGGCACACCTGGGCTACCACTGACCTGCTGCTGCTGCTGTACATTATTTAGAGAGAAACCTGTGTTAATTATAAGGTGTAAAGGAAATGCATCACCACAGTTCTGGTAAATGCTTCTCCCCTTAAATATTTTAAAAGGCACCTGAATTTTATAAATTTAATTTAGGTATCAAACTCTCTCGTTTTTAATGAAAGCCAACAGCGGATAGAAATTCAAGTGGCATTTAATTATTGTCCTAACTTTGAAATTAAACAAAACAGGATTTCTGTGGAGACCAAAATGAAAAATAATAATCAACTGTTATTCGTTGTTTCAAATTCATAACTAGTACAATATTTTATGGTGTGATTCAATGGTCAGAGTATTTCAGCCACGTTATCTTGCTAAACCCTTATGACCACTGCCCTATAAAGTAAATCAGTCACCAGGGTCATCCCCTTGATGTAGGCAAAGGGGAGTGTGTTGAGGCTGAGACGATAATGATTGCTGAAGATAGCTAGTGGGTTCATGGCAGAGAAGGCATTCAACCTTTTACCTACTGTGGTACACCAGCTCTCCAATGGACCTCAGCAGTGGTGAAGTGAGAAGTTCTGAAGTAACAGAGGTCATCATGATAGTCATGTCCCCAAGAGAGCCTAAAATTGCTGAAATTCAACCTTATTCTGGAAGTGAGCTCAGAGATGTTTTCTTCTGCCTTCATGGGTTCAACTTGTAAAGCACACTGAGGGTTAACAAAATACTTTCAGCCAGATGAAATGAACCACATCGGAAAAAGGAAAGAAATATTTGTCATAAAAACTTTGAGAGCTTGATTATCACCTCACTCACTTGCCAGAGCAAGGAGAGTCTTTCAATTACCACAGTGCTCTGGAGAAAGTCCTGGAGCTGTGCATTCCCTTCCCACTCAAAACTCTGGACCTCAGTTTCTGAAGAAAATTATAGGGAAGGGTTGGGGGAGGGCCTAGCTGGGTCGTAGGACATCTGCTTAGAAAGCAGAAGGTCTCAGGTTCAATCACGAGCATCAGACAGATGGGAATTGTCTTCCATCTGAAACAATGGAGAGCCACTGTCAGTCAGTGTAGAAAATACTGAGTTAGATGGACCAATTGCATAACTGAGTGTAGGGCACCTTCCTATATTCCTATAATATAATGATTATGACATGAAGAATGTGTTCCACAAGCTTACAGTATGGACTTATCTATGCACCACAGACTCTGTAGTAGTCAACATCAAATGGTTGGTAGATTCTCCGACTTTGTGCTCTCCTTCAGACTTGAGAATATAACCCCTCTTAGCATGAGGAACAAAAATGAAATAAAATTCGAAGATGGATTTTTCATCTGTAGATAGGTCATTCCAGCGTGTGCACGAAGATCAGTGCCTTCCTTGGTTTAAAATACAGCCTCTGTTATGACGAGGTGGGAAACTGAGGTCGTAGTTTTCAATCACACACCCCAGCGCATGTTCCATTAGCATGAATTTCCTGAAGTGATTTGCTGTAAATTTCTATTATTATTTCAGCCCCAGTCTATTGTAGGAGACAGCAAGTAGATCGGCTTCCAAAGAGGTAATCATAATTCAATTCAGAGGACATTTTCCATGCACACGCTCACAAGACTTGCTAACAAACATTAATGGCGAGGCTTTAACACATGCTATGTAATTCACTTAAATAAGCACAGTTTAGCAGAACTATTTCACCACTGCCACTACCTTGTTCTTTCTGCCTGTTATGGTTTCTTAAGGTGTTAACATATTCTCAGGTGAGTCATCTTATTCCCTGCTTTGACCATGGCAGGCTTCTCAGTTCTTCTTGCCAATGGTTTCTCTTTTATCACAAGGCTAGGAAAGAGAAATCTATAGCTCTGGAGAGTTATCCTTGTCTCCCCAGGGTTAGGTTACCTATTGTACCAAGGGAATTAAACATGGGGGCATGTAGTCCCCTTTACAGCAATGGTTCCTGCTGGCCTAGGCAACCAAGTTGATTAAGGGTTTGATGTTCTTAGCGGCCTGTCTGTGAACATCAGAGAAGAGCAGCCCTCCCGACATCGGCATCACTGCTGCCCAAGTGGTCACAGGCACTGCACTGGCAAGAATGCCAGATTGGCAAGGACAACCTCCACGGTGCTGTTGGGTGACCTTGCCACTGCCCCTCCACACCCCATCTAGGAATGGACAAGAAATCCAATTCAGTTTTACCCAATTTCCAAAACAGTATGTGAACCAAAGCACAGCCTCCTTTTCCCTCAGAGAACCACACTTTTCAATGTGGTTTAAAAAGCAATCTCTCTTCTCAGGGAACTCTGGGGATTGTAGCTCTGCAAGAGTCTCCTAACAATTCTCAGCATCGTAAGGAACTTCATTTTCCTTTGGGAGAAGCTATAGAAGCCCCCTCTTCTCCAGTCAGCATTAGAAATGCTATCCAACAGCAGGCAACCACCATTTTTTGAAGGCTAGTAATTTTTGTGGACTTACAACTGTCTTGCAGTGCAGTCCTATAGATGTATACTCAAAAGTGAATCCCATTTTATTCAATGGAATACTCCCAATAAGTGGGTTTAGCCTTACACTCTGCCTCTTCCTCCCTGGGACTTCTCTTCTATCCTCTTTTCTTAGAATCACAGAATTGGAGAGTTGGAAGGGACCATGAGGGTCATCTAGTCCAACCCCTGCAATGCATGAATATTTCTCCCAATGTGGGACTCAAACCCATGACCCCAAGATTAACAGTCTCATTCTTTAGCAACTACTCTTACCCTCCCCTTTTCTCAGTTTGATTCCCATGCCTACCTTCATTGAAATCACCTACTGATATGCTAACTCCAAGAGCAGTTATGATTGCCATTTGGGACATTTTATTTTATTTTAGATAAGCATCAAGGTTTTAAAAAAGTTGACAATAAGTATATAAAATACAATGTTACAGAAAGCACCCTCTGCCAGATAAACCCCACCCCATGCTTTGAGTTTGGTTACTGGTCTTTTTTTTTTTTTTTTTGCTCCCTGTCTCTACAGAGGAGGGTGACATTTTCCAGTGAGAGGGCCACATGCCAGTGATGACGGGAGCAATGATTGTAATTTTTATCTTTTCTATACACACTCATTCACCCCTCTCTATTCTCTATCCAAGCAAGCGAAAAACAAGCAAGGACACATTCCAGCCAAGCAAAAACACTCAAGGCGAGCGCAAAGCAAGGCTAATGAGGGGCACTGGTGGAGGAACAGGAGTGCGGAGGGAGCGGACCGCCCCCGGCACCACTATTCCGGTTGGGTGCCATCACGACGCCCCCCCCCCGGACACACACCGTGCATCCCCCGGTGCTCCAGGCACCACACCCCTGCGGGTGGCATGCCATGCACTCATGAACGGCATACCATCCCCCCGGGATGTGTGCCATGCCCCCACCTGCTCTCCACCCCCGGTAGTGGAGCATGCAGCTTCGCCACTGAAGAGGGGGCATGGACTCCAGAGAGGGTGTGTGTCTGGAAAGGGAGTGTAGTATAGGGAGAGTTCTAAGGGCCAGAGAGAAAAGTCTGGGGGGCCATATCTGTGTTCCAGGCTAAGGAACCCCAGCCATGATCTATTAGTAAGCTTGCAGTCTGTAGCTTGCAGTCAATGAAAAATGAATTTTATTTATTAATAGCCTTCAGCCATTGGAAGAGGCTTGGGGTTGCAATGCACAAGCTCCAAAAACATGCTCATTTTAAGCACACATTTCTACTTATTATTTCCATTAGTGTGTTCCATCTTGTCTATCTGTTTTTGTTTTTATTTTACTGGTTTTATGTTTTATTTTAAAATTTGTTCCTTGTGCTGGACATAAGTAGGCTTTTTCCTAAATAAAAATTTAAAAGAGCTATTAAGCAATCCACACACCTATTTATGGCCATCTATTTTCTACTGACCACATCTTTCCTTTCTTCCCACATTTGGAATGATGAGTTTCCAGCTTTCACTAGGAAAAAGAGAGAAAAGAGCAGTCGCTCACCATGCGCTGTTAATTCATAATACATGAAACCTTTAAACGAGAATGAATAACCATTAAACCACAAAAGCAGACTGGTGAGTTCAGCTTAAAACTTACCAGATGGTATTCAAAGTGACATATTGCCATATCAGACATCACAATTAAGTCCCAAAAGGTGTCAATTTCACATTGTCTCTCTGGCCCCTGGGGATTTTCCTGTTTAGGGGATAATATGCCTATAATAGAAAATGATAGACTTCTTGGCCATGAAACAGATTCTTGAGCCCATGGAGAGTGAGAGAAAAGCAGCTATTCATGTGAGTCCAGCAAGTGAATCATTACAGTTGAATGAAAATGAACTTTGTTGAACCCGGGACACTGTATTTTCCATAGTTAAAATTCAGTCCAGCCTATTGCAACTGATCAGACCCCTTGCTTACTATATTTCCACCCGCCGTTATCTTTATTTATCCATTTCCTTGTGATAATTGTAGTACTTCTTTTATTCAAGGTAACTTTCCCTTCTCACCCACTTCCAAGCAAAATGAGTCCAGATTATTTGTAGATTAGTTTGCAGGTAATGCACACTATTCTTACAGAGTATCAGAAAACGCATCAGTAAACAATTAAGGCTGAAATCCTATGCCTCGAGTCCCATTGAACTATAATGGGATTTACTTCTGAGTCAGTATGCCTAGGATTGTAATGAAAGATGCGGGAGGGAAATCAAAAGGCTCTTGAATCACAGAAGGTGTTATGTAACACTTGGTAACATCAAGTGTTGTTCGAGTCTTTCTTGGAATGCTGAAAACCCCCGGCCAATGTTTTCTGTTTCTCAGGGGACTTGTTCCGTCCTTTTGAGGCTTCAAATAGGCCCAGCTAAACAGTTAGGCCCTTTCATTCTGGACACTACTATGGGTGAATGCCAACGACAGCTGTTGCAACTCTGATAGAGTTGCCAACTTTAGATTGGCAAAAGTTAAAAAATGCTAGCCTCCTAGAATAGGCTAGCAGCCTAAGTGGAGTTGTGTCAGAGGGAGAAGTTGGTGATAGAACAAATGGGATCAGTCTGAGGTAGGATTACAATGGCAAAAATCTTTTGTCAGCCTTCCTCTGGTGTTTATTGTCTTTTTGGAAACTCATGTAAACCAGGGTCAGGAAAATGCAGTAGCTGTATTTGGATATAACAATAAACCCTGGTTCATCATTATGGAATGAGTCCAGGTACGTTTTTGGCTCACAAACTTGCCCCTCTCTTCCTCTGCGCCAGAACTAGGAATATTAGACACTTTCACTACAATTGTTGACCATTGTTTAGTGTTATATCCAAACTGAGACCAACTGTGGTTAATCTTAACCATGTTTTACTGAGATTTCAAACCATGATTTATGAAGCGGGCTTGTATCAATAAGTCACAGTTCAGATTAAGCAAAGCTGCAGTTAGGTAGAAATGAAAGCAAAGGTTTCCAGTTGCCTTCTCACAGCCATGCTAGAGGCGAGAGGACGTGATTGTGTGTGAGGCAGAGGCTCACCTAGGCTAATTCCTGTCATGATCTTTTTTTCTGAAAACAGCCACAATGCAATGTCACAATACAAGGTAAGTAGGAATAATGTGACCTAAGGATGTTGTTTTCAGAGGCAGACCTAGGGTTCCTTGTACCCTTGGCAAGGAGCTGCATTGATGCTCCCCCCCCCCAGGGGAAAAAAATCTGAGAAGTAGAGGAGGTTGCCTGGACAGGAAGAACATGCCTCCTTGAGGCCGGATGGGGTGCACATGCTGCTCTCTGCCCGGAAGCTGCTCTAAAGACCCCTTTCCATCCCCTCCTGAATCATCACCAGCTTTTCCTGCTGGAGATCCCAGTGGATTCCTTTTTCAGGGAAAGCAGGTGCTGGAGTGCTGAGCCCAGAGGTGGGGGTTGCATTCCAGCTGTCACAGGAGGACTACAAACACCTACTAAGTGCTTTTTATGGCCTCCTGGGCCCAACTGCTAGGTATGACTCTGGTTGTTTATAGTACTAGTATAACATATAGTTCAACTCTGTAACAGAGCAGAAAGCTGAAAACATTCCTCTAGAATACTGTTGTTGTTGTTGTTGTTTTGCCTACCCTTTGGAGCAGTATATATCTACCAGATTATCTCAGTGCTGTTCCTCCTTCTTCCAACACTGATGTTCAAACAACGAGAGAAAAGATTCCAGCATTGTACTAATAGGGAAGGAAAGGTAGGAGGGTTGGCATTCTGCCTCCTGGCCCAATCAAAACACACAATGGGAGGTAGGGTGTCAATTGGCTTCCTATATTGCATTGATTGGGAACTGTTGGCTTTCTGACCATGTGCCCAATTAAGGCTTAGTCTCCAGACCTGTAAGGCCAAGGAAGCAATGTATTGTGTTTATACCATTCTTCAGGCTTGCTCTTGTGGTGAAAGGGAAGAGCATGGAAATCAAAGAGCAGATTTTAGCCGTGTTGTGGAGGTAGTAGGAGCAGGAACTGGTGAGCAGACAAGGAGCAAGAGCAGAGAAATATAAGGCTGAGAAATTGCGCCTTGGTAGCGTTCTGTGAATATTCTGTGCACTGAAAGCATTCAAATTGCCTGTGAACACCTTTCTTTTTAAATCAACTCCCACAGCATTTCCAAACAAATTTATTTTGGGTCTGGCCTGTTTAGGAGAAACATAAAATGTATTTTACAAGGGGAGCCCTTTAAGACATGGGATCGGTGGACTTTGGAGAGCGTGGCCTTGTAATTTGCAATTGACGGGTTTCGTACCTTTAGAGCTTCCCTGCCAAATCAAGAGATTGTTCTCCAAAGACAGTCAGCTGGGTAAATGTCAGGAGCTCAAAAAGTAAATTATAGTGCAAACAGCTTTGATATTTCTATGAAATGAAAGTAAAGCACATTTATTTCTAAAATACAGAATTTTATTTAAAACAAGTGAAGGAAAAAAAAAAACCCTCTTGTGACCTTTATGAGATTCCAAACAGTGACGAATTTGGTCATTACAAATAACCTTTTCCGAGCAAGTGCTTTACCAAGTGGGACCTTCCTTAGAGTAATATGTGGATTAATTTCCTTTCAGCAAAACAGCTCCAAAAATATAGGACCCTTATAAGTTATTTAATCTTCAGGAGAGTTTTAACAAGAACAAAAATAAAACAAAAGGAGTATCTACTAAGAGCTTCCTCCTTTTAACGTAGCTTTTAGAAAGAAATATTTCATGCCTCACCTGTGAATATCACAGGCATGTGGTAGCAATTCTGCTCCAGTGAGACAGTTGTAGTTATATTTTTGAGCAACAGTGACAGCATCTCTGTTTCTCAATTCCATGTGTTTATTTATAGGCTACCCTTGTGGGCACAGCCCACTCAAGGCGGCTTACACAGCATAAACACACACACAATGCAAGAAGCTTATGATAGCAGCAGCACCATAAATCACTTAAAACATACCACTGGAAAAAATAAAAATAAAACAGCAATAGAATATTCCCATAGCAATCCATCGTAAAATAGCTCTCTAACAGTGAAACATTTATTTAGGCAAAAATGCACTTAGGAGTTTGTAGTGTGGGGCCAGACATACCTCTGAAGGTGTGTATTCAGAAATCCAAGGGCCATCTTGCACACCCAATGTGAGAGATCATGGCATGTACACCCCGTCCAAATAAACACAGTGGAACCCCATCCTCTTCCATGCAGCTACTAAAACAGGTTGGGCCCCTTTAAGAGTAGAGGTTCCACTCATCAAAGGAAGATTAGCTGCTTAAAGAAAGCCACTGCTCAGAGAAACTGCAATCCTAGTTAATGCTCAGTCTGGGTTTGGTGGATACTAGAGCAACATTCAAGCCTTTCTTGTCTGACTTCCAGCCTAGGCTCTACTTGGAGCTATCCATGGTGCTGCCCACCCATCTTGTTTGCCTTTTACACCTTGTTCTGTTTGCTTGGTCTTGTTTAATGGGATCTCCCCGCTGCTTTGTCTGACCTTGCCTTGCTGGCATATAACCCCACTTGGGCTAAAACCCTCTGACATGGGCGGCCACTTGGAATGAGCACTACGTCTCCTTGGACCCCTGGCTCTATCCTGCCTGTCTCCCCTGCTTGAACCCAGAGTGCAGCTTGAATCGTTTACGCTGTTCAGCACAGAGATGACCAGTGTATTTAGTTTAAACTTTGGATTTGCACAGCCTGGTCTCATACATATTTACTGAGAAAAAAGTTCACTGGGGGATGTTCCTATTCCTAATAAGTGTGCATAAGATTGCAGCCTCACTTTCAGAGCTCTCAGGCATTTGAATTCTCCTTATCTTTCCTTCTGGGGATGCGGGTGGTGCTGTGGTCTAAACCAGAGAGTCTAGGGCTTGCTGATCAGAAAGTTGGCGGTTTGAATCCCTGCGACAGGGTGAGCTCCCGTTGCTCGGTCCCAGCTCCTGCCCACCTAGCAGTTTGAAAGCATGCCAAGTGCAAGTAGATAAATAGGTACCGCTCTGGCGGGAAGGTAAACAGCGTTTCCTTGCACTGCTCTGGTTCGCCAGAAGCAGCTTAGTCATGCTAGCCACATGACCCAGAAGCTGCCAGCTCCCTCGGCCTATAGAGCGAGATGAGTGCCGCAACCCCAGAGTCGTCCGTGACTGGACCTAATGGTCAGGGGTACCTTTACCTCTACTATCTTTCCTGCTGCTTCTTGTTCCATTGCATTCTGAATTGTTTTCTCTCTTTTAACTCTTATCAAGTCTTGGAATCCTTTCCAAATATCAACCATATTCCTCTCCCCCATTTCTGAAATGTTTTTCCTGTAAATATTGGCACACATCCTTGTTCTCCTACAATAATTAGTGTGTTCTTATGTGTTCAAAGCTTTTCACACACAGGAACTTATTGATCCCTACAGGAGTCTGGAAGTTACATAGCAACAAAGGAAGCTGCCTTATTATTTTTATTTTTATATATATAATGAGGCAGAGCATTGGCCCATCATGCTCAGTCTTCTCTACACCAAGTGGCAGCAGCTCTCCAGTATTTCAGGCAGAGGTCTCTACCTGCAGGCAGCCCTACCTGCAGATGTTGGGGATTGGACCTGAGAACCTTCTGCACGCACAGTGGCTGCTCTGTCACTGTTCAGCATGTTCCAACTCCATCCTTGCCATTCCTTTGCTAGCTAAATAGCTGATGAATTGTCCAGGATGGTCAGTGGAACTCTCATTCATGGAAATGAATTATCAAATGAATGGTGGTTTTGTGTGCTTCAGTAGTAGGGAGGTAACCTGACCACACTCCCCTGTAGTGAGATGCCACATTCAAGAAGAGAGGGAGAGCTGAAAAAACAGCACATGGCAAATAATTTGTGGAAACGGAGAGAAAGAATTGTCTAAGGGCATACCTTTGGGTTCAGGATCTATCTCTCTAGAATGTGATGTATAGTATTGGTCAGCTGTCTTGCAGAAGTGTATTTTTCTTTCCACTTACATTCTACTTGCATATTACAAACAAATATGCAAATATCAGGGCTTCCATTTGTTTGGCAGCAAATTAAAAATCAAAGCAAATTGGGAGGAACCATTCCTTCAATTTTCATTCATTGCAAAGAATATCTTAGCATTAGGAAATGGGTGTGAATAGGATTTCTTTCATTAGCCCATCTGTAACCATTCAACACTCATTCAGCATCAGTGTAGGGTGGGGCTTACTCCATTCGTAGGAGTGGTGGCCCTCTTGGTGGATACAGTGTTAATTTCCCTTGTTATTATTTAATGATTTGTGGTGGGAAACTACTGCCATTGCAAAAAAGTTGGCATCCAGTGGAAAGGGCTGAGATATGCCCAGAACTTGCCCCAGAAAGTCATAACATCCAACACACTGGGAGAATAAAATGATAGCTGGGGGGGGGGGCAAAAAACTACACCAGTTAAAAGAATTTTAAGGGTGGGGGAACTAGACACGAAACAGAATGCGAGTAATAAAATGACAAATGACTTGAACAAATTCATAATGAGCAAAATGTAGCTTTAATGGATGAGTAACAAAACAAATTAATAATAATAATAATAATAATAATAATAATAATAATAATTTTTTTATTTGTACCCTGCCCTTCTGAATGGTTTGTCCCAGCCACTGGGCAGCTTCCAGCATATATAAAAACATAATAAAACATAAAAAACTTCCCTATACAGGGCTGCCTTCAGATTGTATATTTACTATTATTAGGTCTTTATTGGTAAAAATGAACGTAGCTACAAAATGGGGGGTGGGGGTGGATTTTTGCATACAGTGGAGCCCCTGCCCCTGCCCTTCCTCACCCTTTGGGGAAGTGAGAAATGTGTAACAATATGATCATATCATTAGGGGAGAGAAGCGATGAGATGGCAGATTGCATAAAGCCATCTTGCGAACTGATTTGAGGTGAGATATGAGCTTAAACAATGCCAGCTGGTAGTTTATACTTCTCAACAACACCAGCTCTACTCCATCCTTTCTCTAAGGAAGGATACAATAGTAATTTGAACATGGGATAAATCAACATTGCAGACTGCTAGTAAATGACCCTGCATCAAAAACATCAAAGCTGAATATGCATTTTTGGGAATCAAAATTCCTTCTTGAACATTTGCCTGAACACATGAGAGTTTAAAACATAGGTGGGCCAATGGCGGACATTTAAGTCCTACTTGCCATATCTCTGATCTCCCCTTTGTACATTGAGTGTAGAGGTCTGAAGCAGTCTGAACCATGGTAGGACAGGGTTGTTGATCCCAGGATGGTTTCTAGTTGCATTGAGCAGAACAGGTTTATAAACCCTCTCCAGACTTTTGCACGAAACACATAGAACTCTCAATGGGAGTCTGTCTTCTTGGAGATGTTTTAAACCTTTGTTTAATGCGAATGCTAGAATAGGGCTATAATCTTTGTAATCTGACACACTCTTCTTGGGAGTGACACCCATTGACCTTGAGGAGACTTAGACTGCAGTCTTATACCCACTTGAACTGGGACTAAGCCCCATTGCACTCAGCAGGACTTACTTCTGAGTAGGCATGTATAGGGTTCTGCTGTTACTTCTGGACAACTGTGTGTAGAATCATCCTGCTAAAATTATTCAACAGCAAAAAGATAGATATACAGACAGGTCACATCTATGGCATATATTTAAAGCACTATTATATAACATTTAACTGTCACAGGTTGCCCCCAAGAATACTTAGAACCATAGTTTGTTAAGGGAACTGTAGCTTTCAACACCTTTAACAAATTTCAGTTCTCAGGATACTTTGGAGGAAGCCATGCTTGTCATAGTGGATGTGGCCAGAGAATACAAATAACAGGATCCTGACCCAGCAGTAGTACGTGGTGGTGTGAGCACTGCATATGGGGTATGCTCCTTTTGAATTTATACAGAGGCAGCTGAAAAATTCCCTGTATTTTGTGCATGAAATCTATCAACATGGGTTGCAATGGGAAGCTGGGAAGCTGCTGTACATTTGGAATCTGCATTTGGAGTTCCACCTCCAGTAATACCCACATAAGCAGCCTGCTACCCATCTAGTTGGCAGTTGGGGGTTGGAGAGAAAGGATCTCTCGAGACTGCTAAAATGTCACATCAGCCATACCTTTCCTATTCTAGTTAGCATTGCCTAGCTAAATCCAAAAGCTGGCTAGGGAAATTTCAAGCTGAATGGAGAAAATAGACTGAATTAGCGTGTTTGAGCTGACAAAAATGGTTACTGGCATAGCCCAGGTTTTTGTCTGAAATGCATTGTGGGAAACCAGGCTTCTAGAAAACAACCCCTAGTGGTCGCCTCTCAGGCCTTTGACAGGAGAGTCAATCAATTTATTGTATCTTATAAATCTAAGTTATTTTAAATTAAAAAAGGGTAGCTGTACTTAATAGACTTGCCTTTTTCCAGTGTTGAAATGTCACCTTTTCATGCTACAGTAATCAAAAAAATCTCTCCCCCCTCTCTTTTTTCCTGGTGTCAAATACATGCAAACTAAAATCCATCACTTTCACCCATTGTTAGTTGTCAGGTACAATTTCAGTTTTAATCGCTACATTCAAAATCACTATGCACTTCACACCGTCATTTTAATTTAAATGTCATTTATCCGCTAAAGTAGAAAAAAAGAATAAATAGGAAATAAGTGAATTCATTCTTGGGTGTAAACCTTTTCCCCTTAATGTGCCACTGTTAGAGCTTTTAAACAATCTGGCAATCAGACTGATTTTATGTTGCATTAACTTGCAATTATTAATAATCCATGGGTGGTTCCTCATGGCAGAATACACATCATCTCTGATGTACAGCTGCAGGGTTGGGCTAGCAAATCCTCATCTTCATAATAACTTGGCACTCTTACAACTCAAAGCAACACTCCCTTTTCTGCTATGGCAAAACGAGTGATTCACCTGAGCAGGGTAGATATTCACAACCTTGACAGTACTTCTCAATCTTATCCTGTGTGGGACTTTACCTGTGCAGGTTACAAGCATATGCTAGCTACGTGACGCAACTGGAGTAAAGAAGACTGCCTCGCTCACCTCACTTGATATCTAAATTCCCTTCAACCAATGGTGTCTTCTGGTCCATTAGCGTGAATGCCCCACAAATCTCAGCCTGCCCTCAGCCAGGCCTCACCTGCCTGCCTTCTTACCAGGCAAGGGATATGGCTGCTTGTCACTGGATCAATCTTGACCTGGTGTCTTCTGCCTTTCAGCCCCAATGGACACCAACCACCACTACTTTCAACACTCTATATTACAGCCTATACAATTTCCTGGACAGGTTACTCCTAGGAGGCAGGACTCCTGCTATTTAGGGTGTTACATTATGATCTCCAGATGGCTTGACCTCTTCACCAAAGTTTCAGTGTGATATTGGGATTTCACCTTAGCACCAGCAATGGTTGCTGCTAGGATGACTGCCATTTGGCCAGTCCCAGAGGGCCGTATGCCCCCTGCTGCCACCACTGGGCATCTCTGGGACGCTTGCGGTCAATTCCACGCTCTTTTCCCCACTGCACAACACAGTTAGTACACATTAAGTTTCTGTCTTTCTAATAATTCTCTTTCTCCTCACCATTTAAAAGAGCTGCAGGTATCACAGCTTTGTTTCAATTAACTATTGGTTTTCTACAAATCACCCCCATGTTTCCTACATGCTGATGCTGTTCTTAATTTAGTAGTTTTGTTTGTTCGTGTTTCATTGGTTTAACTCTCACTGGAAACATCACTTATTTTAACACCCTTCTAAGCAGAGAATTCCGTGGTATGAAATTGGAATCTCTAAGGTGTGATTCTCATGCCAGTGGGGAGTGCATGTGCCCATCACAGTGACATGAGTGGGCTGATTGGCTAGCAGGGTGGGTGCCATTTGGGTGGACAGGGCCAGAGCCATCCTTACCATGAGACTGCATTATGCACATGCTTTTCCCCATGGGATGGAACTAGATGATGGAGACAAAACTTCTAATGTGTGCATATGTGAAGGGTGTTATATAGACTTCATCTGCACTGTGTATTTAAAGCAGTATCATGCCACTTTAAACAGTCACAGAATCCTGGGAACTGTGGTTTGTTGGAAGAGTTGCTAGGAGACTCCTATTTCCCCACACAGAACTTAAATTCCCACAGTGGCTTAACAACCAATCTGTCTTCCCAGGGAACTCTGAGAATTGTAGCTCCATGAGGGGAATAAGGCTCACCTAACAACTCTCAGCGCCCTTCGCAAACTACAGTTACCAGTACTCTTGGGGGAAAGCTGTTATTGTTTAACGTGGTATAATACTGCTTTAAACATATAGTGCAGATGGGCCATGGTGCTACCTTGATAATATTTCCTAAGGATATTATAGCAAGGAAGCAAGTTTCTTCAGGCACTTAAAATCATTTCTTCCCTCCCCCCCCTTACTTTTTGATAGGCATCTCATAGAATATGCATATCTTTTATGATTCAGTAATAACTGTAAACTTGCATAGCAGTGCATCTTCTTCTTCTTCTTGGTCATTATCCTACCTATATCATCCAGAGGAATATTTGCAGCAATTGATCTGAGCATTGCTTGTTATATAACCAGAAGGGGCTGACACACTTTCATGTAGATTAGAGTCCCTGTGCTTGTCCATCTGGGTTGCAGAAGTGACTTTTAAGTTTCCCACACTAATCTTTAAAAACCCAAAAGGTAAATTTTGACAGTGATATCTTTCAGATCTAAGTCAGGCTGCTATGCCCATTTATTATTATTATTATTATTATTATTATTATTATTATTTAGAAAAAGGGGAGGTGAAAGCCTTCAAAGAGAACCAAGAAAAAGTTGAGTGAAATTACCTTTCTGGTATTGGACCTATCTTGACTCTCCGTTCTGAAGATGGTGAAGATGGTGGGTAGCAAGTTTGTTTCAAAAAGCCAGGCTTTGCACCTCCTGGATCATACTTCCCAATTTATGTGCTAAACTGATATTGATTGTAACTTTGTTTTCAAAGGTGAGGACCATTATTTATATATTATTGATTTGTTTGTACTTCTAGAGCTCTTCTTTCCCATCTCCTGCCAAATATTCAGAGCAGGTAGCTCTCCCCCCCCCCCTTGGATGGCGAACAGGTTTACAACCATAAGTCTGTGGCTGAGAAGAGATTTGAATTTCTATCAGTCAGATCCTTGGTCTATCACTGTTCAACAGTGCCATTTAAGCAAAGAGGGGATTATTCCTCCCTCTGGTGTTTCAGTCCATATGTAATTATTTTCAAGAGCATCCAGTATAAAAAATAACCACATCAGACACTCTCACTATACGCTTTCTTTCTTTCTTTCTTTCTTTCTTTCTTTCTTTCTTTCTTTCTTATTTTTTAGTGAAATCTATGTAAGTCTACTGAGAGGGGCTTACACCCAGGCAGTAGTTGCACTCACCTGACCTCCTGTCACCCATCACTGCTGTTTATCAGGCAAGCAACTGGGAGGGACAATGTGGCAGTGAAATCACCATGGTGCAAAACCACTGATGGAGCCAATCCGGTGCTCCTGATTGTTTGTTGAGTCCCCTGCAAAGAAGGTGGCACTTTCTGGCCCAACGCACAGGCAGGAGAAGAAGATCCGTGAGTGGCCCAAGCAGACGCCCAGGAAGCAACCGCGGGGGAAATGCAGCCAGGCGGAGACACGCTTTGAGCACCTGGTGGAGCAATACAAATGCAAGATCCTGGACGGCAGCAACTGCAAGGCTGCGGCATCAGCCAGGAGGAGCAAATGGTTTGAGGGCTGAGGGAGGCCCTGGGGGAGACTGGGGGAGAGGGTGGCTGCCTGGGGCTGAGCCCAAGAAAGGGCAGCGTCTACCCTCCCTACTCCCTGTCTCTGCCATCTTGGAGTACTGGGCTGTGCAAGGAAGCAGCAAAGAGCCTCCTGAGTTCTCTTTGTAGGGGTGCATGGGTGCGGGGTCTGCTCCCCAAGGTGCCCCCTCTGCTGCCCCAGGCTAATTGGCAGAGGTTTCGGGAAACGCTCACAGGACCCAGGATTGGGGAGAGACACACACACCAGCGGGACAGGAAACAGGATGGCATTGCGGGTGACAATTCGCCCCATATATTTTGCAATCTATGACCAAGAGAGGCCTTTGTTGTTATCACCACAAACTTTTTTTTTAATAAAAGGGTTTTATTGAGAGTGAGTGAGAGAGAGAGAGAGAGAGAGAGAGAGAGAGAGACTGCATTGACCTTATCAGCTTACCTCTCACCTTCTCCCTCCCAATAAGCAGGAGCTGTGTGGGTGATGGGAGGTCAGGTGAGCACCACCAATTGCTACTGCTCCCAGGTAAGTGAGTCCTATACTCACTTAACTAGTGGTAAGCCCCACTGAACTTTATGAGATTTACTTCCGATTAACTATTTAATAGGCTAAGTAGATATTTAATATTTTCAAGAGCAGGTCTCTAAACCTTGCTGCGTATCTTTCTTCCTCTACCCCCAGATATTTCTTTACTCCTTCAGCCATGGTCTAGAGCACTGGTTCTTTTATGGGCTTCCTGGAAGTATCTTGTTGGCCATTGTAGGAAGCAGTATGCCAAGCCGGGATAGATCCAGGAGGACCTTTCTTGTGCTCTTGTGAGTAATCCCTCTTCTACAAAGTCACATACCAGGTGCCAGCCACAGAGTTCTAAATAGTATGGGTCTGTGCCAGTGAAATTCTACATCCACAACAGAACTTCAATTTCTTTTCTGCCCCTCACCCCCACCAATCTGCTTCAGAGCATTTCCTGACCCTTCAGAGCTGATTCTGAAGGCATGTGGGAGGCTGGAAGGGACAGGAGAAGAATAAGAAGCTCAACGGCACGCATGGAAATTTGTTGCACTAATATAGCTTAGAGCATTGTATGCAGCAGAGATAGCCCCCACACACTCTTAAGATGATGATGATGATAATCCATCATCATTACCTGCCTGATTAATTGGGGATTCCTTTTAATTGACCAAAAGATTTGCAATTTATTTATCAATTAAACTTTAAATCCTCAATTGCTACTTTGCCGCTGTATAGTGGGATTAAGGTGCAAAACCAATCCAAAAGTGGATTCAGGGATGGGCCACACCATCTTACATGTCCTACTGCAGCACCTTTAATTGTTTAACTACCACCTTTCCTCTAGCTCATTGGAAGTGTGTTCACTACCCATGGTGCTGGCTAGTAGACACGATCTCCTGCAACCCCTCTTGTTAGAGCAAATCCACCCTGTAACATGGTCATCCCTTTCCCTCTGTTAATACTGCCCTATTTATATGGCTAATATTTGGAGCCACCTTGATGAAATTCATAAACCCCACTGATAAAACAATGTAGAGTAGGCAAAAGAGTGCCTTCCCTCGGGATGGACAGGAAGGGGAGACCTACTTGGTCACAACAAGCAGACAGCTAATATTGCACTATTTTTTAATTTTATTTTTAGGTCTCCAAAAGCTGGTCTCCAAAAGAAGGGTGCAGCCGCCTTTAATGTGTGTGACCTCACTGCCTTGTGGTTGTCTGGGCTGCATGAGGCCTAACTAGCTACTCAGATCCAACGTGTCTTGCACTTGAATCAACCCCTCCCTCAGCTAGTTGGGGAACCATATTGTATTAGTCTAGCTTTACTTTACTCATTTTTGGTTTCAGGATGTAGGGAAGGTCTTAAATGTAATATTCTAAACAGTGCTAGAATAAAAAATACAACATAAAGACAATGTTTTTGTTTGTCTTATATAAGTTTTTCATTTGTAAATCGTAACTTAAGAGTTCAGCATAGACGCTACTCATAATAGTAACAACTACTGTGTAATTGAAGAATAATGTCTTTCGATAAATTAAATTGAGAGAGTTAATCATTTTTCATCAACCTGCAATTTTTTGGATTTGATGCTTGCGTATTCATTCAACAAGATGGTAAGCCATGAATGACATTAAATTTAAAATTGGGTTTCCAGGTCTTTGCAAAATTCTGCAAGCCTTCCTCAGACTTCCCTTCTTTATTGCAAAAAAGGGGGGAGCATTGAAATATTGGGAAAGATTAAGAAATGGGCCTTCTTTGTTTATCAACGTAAGCTGAAGTAAGCCTAGAAATATGTGTGAGGATTTCTTATGGTGGCATCTTGTGGAATTATTCCCCAAATGAGATCTGTCACAACCACTGAATGTCCCTCTCCTTAGCTTAGTATTTCAGGGTATTAAATGGGTGTCTAGTTTGCCCTTTAATATTGTAAGTCCACCTTGCAGTAGGGCCTTTCTACCAACAACAACTGAGATAACAGAACAGAAGAACTTGTGGGAGGAGAGAACTAACAAGGGTTCTGTCTCATGTCAGCTCCTCTTCCAATACCCAATCCATCCACTAGAAGTTTAGCCTACACTTCTTAAACAATAACATGGCTAAGAAAACCAAGGCAATAATGTAGCGTGAGATGCAATGGTTCAGAATCTTCCCAGATCAGACCAGCTTACTTGAAAAAGAAAAAGAAATTAAGGCATAGGTTTATTAATCAGAACACAAAATTGCTGTCAGTTAAGCAAATAAAATGTTTGTTTTAACTCCTAAAATTGCCCTAAGACAGGAAGGCAATTTGTTGCTTACACAGATGCATCTCTAACCTCCCAAGAAAATGTACTAGGGCACATGGACTATGAGAGTGGTAGTTCTTTCAAAGGCTCCTGGAATTGCAACACCTCTTGAAAAAAACTACAACCACCATTGCACTCTTCACCTGAATGAATGCAATCGTAGGGAGGGAGAAGTGGAGAGAAAAAACCGTCTCCTTTTGGGAAGGGCCATAGTTCAGTGGTAGAGCAACTGCTTTGAATGGTTCAATCCCCAACATCTTGAGAAAGGCCTGGAAAAGTCAAAAGTGCCGAAACCCTGGACAGTCTTGCTTGTCAGTGTAGACAATATCAAGTTAGGTGGACCAATGGGGTTAGGGCACACACTAACTAATCAAGCAGAGAATCTGCCTTCCACTCTATTTTGTTGTAGTACCTGCTTTTTTGCCTCCATTTGAACATTGTCGTCCAAATATTTCTGGATGCTGCCAATCAATAGAGCTTTTCCTGTATTAGCAATTATCAAAACAGTTAGTCGGAACTGGCCCAATATGAAAATATAACATCTTGTCCGTTTAGAAAGTTCTTCCCTTTTCCCATAATGGAATTTGGGTTTGTTTAAAAAATGCAAACAAAATATTGGGTAAGCTCAGTCAGTAGTTACTCCCTATGCATATGGCATCATGTCTTCTACTGCCTGATACAGTGAATGAACATTTGGCAAATAGCTTCACGTTTCATTTTTCTCCATACAGCTGCCCAGCTGCCCTGGGTATAGATGAGGCTGCTCCTGTAGCAGATGGAAATCTATGAGCAAGTGGGGTGTTTTCCTCAAGTTTTGTTGATAATATGAGAGCCCAGTGGCCACATATGGAGATATGATACTGGATAACCACCACAGATAAAATAAACAAGTCCTAAATTCTAACATATCTTTTGCCAATGAAAGCCCCTTTCAACCTCCAGAATAATGAAGATATCTTGATTCCAATAAAAATGATGATATTAACGAACACACTTTTTGTGGGATTCACGTTGTAGGGTACACATATGGATGCCTTGGATGGCTTTAAAAGAGAGTTAAATAATGGAGCAAGAGACCAATTAATAATAATAATAATAATAATAATAATAATAATAATAATAATAATAGCTTATTTATACCCCGCCCATCTGGCTGGGTTTCCCAAGCCACTTTGGGTGGCTTCCAATAAAATATTAAAAATACAATAAAACATCAAACATTAAAAACTTCCCTAAACAGAGCTGCCTTCAGGTGTCTTCTAAAACTCAGATAGCTGTTTATTTCCTTGACATCTGTTGGGAGGGCATTCCACAGGGCGGGTGCCACTACTGAGAAGTCCCTCTGCCTGGTTCCCTGTAACTTCACTTCTTGCAGTGAGGGAACCGCCAGAAGGCCCTTGGAGTTGGACCTTGGTGTCCGGGCTGAACGATGGGGGTGGATATGCTCCTTCAGGTATACTGGGCCTAGCCATGGCTATGTTCTGCCTCCACGGTTGCAGGCAGCAATTCTTCTGAATATCATTTGCTGGAAACCACAGTGCTCTTGTGCTCAGATCCTGATGAGCGTTTCCCACAGGCATCTAGGAAGCCACTGTGAGAGCAGCGCGCTGGACAAGGTGGGCCATTGGCCTGATCCAGCAGGTTCTCAATATGTTCTTAATATCACACTTGCCTTCCAAGAGGCACACAGGCTTTGCATGCAAGAGATTCCAGTTTCAACTTATTGTACCTCCAGGCAGGGTTGGGACAGAAGTCACCAGCCTGAAGCCCTGGAGAACTATTGCTAATCAGTCACTTCCTGTACTAGTATTTGAACTGAAGTGTAGCCATCTTTCAAAATTTGCATTCCTGTGAATTTTATGCTGCAGAAATGCAACAATAGCAACAAAAAGCATTGTATTAGGAGAAAGGGTGCACAACAATGCACACATTTGTGAAAACAATGTACAAAATGCATTATAATAGGGAATGTTGCCCACAAAAAAATGTATACGTATGTACAGTGGTACCTCAGGTTAAGTACTTAATTTGTTCCAGAGGTCTGTACTTAACCTGAAACTGTTATTAACCTGAAGGACAACTTTAGCTAATAGGGCCTCCTGCTGCTGCTGCGCCGCCAGAACACGATTTCTGTTCTCATCCTGAAGCAAAGTTCTTAACCTGAAGCACTGTTTCTGGGTTAGCGGAGTCTGTAACCTGAAGCGTATGTAACCTGAAGCATATGTAACCCGAGGTAGCACTGTATCTTAGAAGATATGCCCACAAAAATGGATACCAATTTTAATTTAAAATTTAATTTTTGTTTAAATTGGCAAACTGTTGTGCCCATGGTTTGAACTGTCTGGGTAAGTAAGAAATGAAGAGAAAATAAATCACAGGTTTGTCCAACCCTAGTTGCAGAAAATGCTGAGTAAAATGAACCAATGATCTGTTTCGGTATGAGACAGCTTCCTAGACAAATAAGTAACATTTGCCTTGGTACTAAATAGCTGTGCGGTGACTGAGGAAAAACCCTGGGCTGTTCTAAAATGTTGATGACAACACCTTAATGTTAAGTACAGAGCGTTTTACAATTTGCACTGTGTACAGCTCCGTCAAGAGACCTCAAAGATAAAATATACTGTTCTAGTAAGAGGAAGTAAAGTAAGGCACAAACAATGCATAAATCTCTTCACTCTGCGACATTATAGAATATTTATTAAATAGTAATACAATTTTCTGACTACAGCTGACGCATATTCTACAAAAGAAATAACCGAGATTAACATTTCAGCAACATCTGCAAAAGCAGTGTGATCACCATCAATCTGTATTTCAGAAGAATAAGCAAAGCTCCTACAGCCAGGTGCTGCAGTTAATAAGAATCCCCTTCCACAAGGCGTTCTGTTAAAAATAAAATGTTGGGACATTTTATGTTCAAACTTCTGTCAGGCTGGATAAGCAGAAAAAAGAGAGAGAGCCAGGCAGAGCTGTGTATTATCAGCAAAGCGATGAAAATTGAGCCCGGACTGTCAGAAAACTGAAGCCATTGGGGTCATATAAATAGTAAAGCACTGAGCTAAGAACAAAGCTCTGGGGAACTACATTAACTTGAGCTGAATACTTCAATGCATAAGATACAAATTGAGACCGTTAAGTAAATAAGACGAAAACTAGGTAAACACCGAACTAGGCATGTTTCAATTGATCTGGAAGGACCTCATGATCTATCGTATTAAGCACAGCTGACAAGGCAGAGAGCTTGATTCTCATCTCAGATATGCAGGCACACATTGCTACACAAAGATGCATTCGGATTTGTGAAGATATTAAGTTTGTCAAAATGGGGAAAAATTGGTTCCTATTTTACAGGGGCTATCTTATTTCAGTGACCCTACTTAACCTGAGCCTCACAACTGTTTCCTGCCGTGGTAATTACTCTTTACTGATGTTTTAACTTTGCTCTTAAATTCATATCATAGGGCTAGGACTGGTCCTTATCCTAAAGCAGCAGCCTATGGTTTCTGATTGCTTACAGAAAGGACGGTGCACCAACTTGGACCATTCCTGGACACACATTGCCTAACCGCAGTGACTCATTTGTTGGTAAGCTCAAGGCTGGCTTATTGTAATGTGCTATATAGGGGCCACACTTAAAGATGGTCCAGAATCTAAAACTGGTGCAGAAAGCTGCAACTAGGTTGCTAAATAGAACTAGAATTTCACAATGTTATGCTACTTCTAAAAAAAAAAAAATACACTGCTGATTTGCTACCAGGTCAGGTGTACATTTTTACTGATGACTTATGAATCCCGCAAGAGGTTGGGAACAGCTGTCTGAGGGAATGGCTTTTCCTGCATAGAGCTGTTCAGTCACTTGGGCTTGCAGGTGAAGCCCAGTGGCGTAGGAAGGGGGGTACGGTGGGTGAGGTCTGCCCCAGGTGTCATCCCTGAGGGGGTGCCCAAATGGCAAAAATATATATTTTTGAAATTTAAAAAAATGGGCTCATGACACCTTTTTTTATTGAAAAATAACTCCTGCACCCACCACACTTCATTCCTACGCTACTGCTAGCTAGGTGAGATGTGAGGCACTGGGCGCCACACCATGGGGCCTGCAGTGTGCCTGAGCCACACGTCTCTCCTGAGTGGGAGGTGGTGGGTACATTGCCTACAAGCTCCATGCTGCTTTTTCAAGCACTGTGGGGCTTGCGTCTGCCCACCGCCTCAACCGTCCTACAGCTGAGGGGGAGGCTGCAGAGTGGCTCCACGCAGTGCACCCTGTCTTGGTTCACCCCACCCCCATGGGTAGCTTGCCCCGCCTCCAGCTGCAGGACACATGTGCCACTCCGGGCACCCGAGCGGCTACCTACACTGCTGGTGATACCCTCCTAGTGATAGGACAGTCTTCTGCAGCCTATCTTGTGGTAACTAGTGGGGAGACACTCAGTTGATGCACCCACCCTACAGAACCAGCTCCCCTTTGGAATAAGAGAAGCTCCATTGGTGGCACACTTTTGGTGCTTGTTGAAAACCCATCTGCTCTTTTGAGCATCTTTAGTATTTTAGGTTTTTGAGCATCTTTAGTATTAGCCTGCATTATTTTGGTTTGGTTCTTTAGATGCTGCTGCATTTTTTTTAATACACTGATTTTAATTACCTAATTGGCACAGTGCTTTTTTCTGGGGGGAGGTAGGGGTACACATACCCCTAAACATTTTGTGAATCTTTGTACTTTTGTCAATTTACTGTATTTATTTTTCCCGATTTGAACTATAAAATGGTGATTTTCTTGAATCAAAATGAAAGCACCCCATAACATTATTTTTTAATAGAAAAAAGCACTGGAAGCGCCTTCTAAGTTTTTGAATGGAAGGTGGCATAGCAATATTTTAAATAAATAATTATATCCAATTTAGCATGCATATATATATATATATATATATATATAACAGCAGCAGAATTTAAACACACACACAAGCACACACACTGGAGAAAATGGTATCAGAGAAAAGTACTGGTAGTAATCAGATAATTGTCACAAAAGGGAAAAATATATATTTCCTCTCTTTCCTGTGATATCCCTTGTGACTCACAGCACAATAATCTCACTGCTGCACATGGTTCTATGCTCTCATTGCACAGCAGTGCTCATAATAACTTAAGCAGAAATGGAAAACAGGAAGGGCCAAAACAGACAATTTGTAGAACCTAATGTAAGGTAAAGTTGGTATTTTGGAAAGTGACTGCTTTTCATGTCTTTTAGGCAGCAAAATTCCTATGTAGACGGCAATCCTTTCAACCAAGCAGTTCCTTCATTCACATATTCCTGGATCACTGTAATTGCACCACAGGGAAGCAGCTCCATGCTCTTCCCCTCCTCTCTGTGTTTGTATGGTGATGAAGCTTGCATTTCATTTTATTTAAAAGGCAAACCAAGCAATGGAATGGAGAGGCTCTGATTTGATTGTTTCTTTATTTAATTTCTACACCACTTTATATACTACTAAGCAGTGTACAGAAAACTGAAGCAACAACAGACAACTTAAAATATTACAAAAAATACATTTCTATATAAAAATATTGCATTAGCACAGTTACTAATATATATAAATCATTATCAATTCATTTCCCTTCTGGCACACCTTCCCTCTCAGCTGCTGGGTTCTCACCCAGAATCCAAACAACTCTCACAATGAGAAGAGTTCCTGGAAACAGCAGACATAACCCTAGTCCCTCACTCTAGGTTTGCTTTTTAATGATGGATGGTACTTTCTCAGGCTGCCCACAACTTATAAATTATTATTATTATTATTATTATTATTATTATTAAGCTGCACTTTCCACACACAGTTCCAGGTACAGCAAGTTTGTTGAGTTTCAAAGGCAGTCCAAAGGATGGCACCCTTCACTCACAGCTCTTTCTTCACCCTCTGTCCTCTTCTCTTCCTCCAGCTGCTCAGGGGAGTTTGAGTAGGAAGCACAGCAGAAGGTTCTAGCAGAAAATCAGGCCCTGTTTTCACCAGTTCTCTGGACACTGGAGTGGTAATTTTGGCCTAGCCTTAAACTGTTCTAAGGAACTTAAAGAGAACGGAGTTGCTGCTTAGCTTCTAAAATAAGTGGTCCATGAGGAGCATACTGTGCAGAAGTGGCTGTGCAAAAGTGTCCAAATTCTTGAGTTCTGTGCATTGAAGTCAGACTTGGTTTTATTCTTCTGTAGCCCCATATTAATTGCATATTCACATTCTAGCTGGGTGGTCTGGTGCAGAAGTGGGACTGGACTCCTGCACTTTTAACAGTTTATTTGTTTAGGAAATGTATATACCATGCATCATCAAAAGGCTGCAGGGTTGATTACAGCACAGTAAAAACCCTCCCCCTCCCAATTTTAATGTACATACATAATGAATCAACTAAAAATAAAACAGTTATATAAATACAATTCGTAAGTGATACATAATAGCACGTAATACACAATACGCAATGCATATTAAGCAGCAGTGTCAAATTATTCAGTGTCAACCCAGCAATAAACTCCCCTATTCAACTGCTGCAAAATACAATAACCTAATAACATAAGTTGTGATCTGTGCACCTCAGGTGCAACTGCAAAATGTAATATATATAGTTAACAATAGCAGCAGTACGAAAAATAAGGGAGGGAATCAGCAGTGGTGTACTGATGCAGAAACAGGGTATTAAGTGCATATATTTCTCCCTGTGTAAAAGTAGCTCTTACTACCCTTGCTGCAGAGAAAACGACAAACCCTTCCAACTTGTACCTGGGAGTTTTCTGGTCCTGTCTGTCTCTCACCCAGGGAGATCTCCAATTTCCTGCCTGTAACTTACGGCTCTTCCACTATCTACCTACTGCTCTTAGGGGATGCCACCTGTGGTTCCTAATGCCCTCCAGGTTAGACAAAAAAGGGAAGGTCCTCTTTGGAGTTTCCCTTGAGTCTTTCCCACTGGGGTGTTCCACCGCCTGCAGCCTGCCTGTCTTGATCTCTCCTTGTCCCAAAACACACCCTCTGAGCAGGTGAAGCCCAGCCGGCCAGCCTTTAAGCAGTGGTGGCTAATTAACAGTGTCCTGTGCACCAGATTGCTGATAACAGCCTTGGAGAGTAGCTACAGTTGCTAAAGCTAGCAAGATAGATGTTTCAAGTTCAGCTCCCTTTATTTGATAACCTGGCAATGCCACTGCCAAAATGCTTCTTCTTCCTTTCCTGCAGTCTTACACAGGAGCGGGAATTTCAGGAGGTGTAACTTGCACCTAAGGGGATTATTCACAGACTACATTAAAATTGTGGGTTGTTTTTTATTTATTTTTAAAAAGTCCACATAAATTAGATGCAATTTTTACTTTGCCTAGAATGCACATTTGGTTTCCAAAGCAGTCTTTTTTATATTCTCTTCAACATTAGACACATTCATGTGTCCATAATAGTGCAATAAATTATTTTGTTTTGATGTGTTTAATTCTATGTATTTTAATTTATAATGCATTGTTTAATAACCTACTTAAAACCAGGGATACCTTTGAAGGTGACTTGGAAACTACAGCTAATCCAGAATGTGGCAGACTGATGACCGGGAGTGGCCACCAGGACCATATAACACCGCTCCAAAAGGATCTTCACCGGCTTCCAGTACGTTTCCGAGGACTGAACTCAAAATTATCTGAAAACAGGTTAAGGCGAAAAATTCAGGGGATGCAGCAGCCAGACTGGTGACTGGGAGCGGCTGCCAAGGCCACATAACACCGGTCTTCAAAGACCTACATTGGCTCCCAGTACATTTCCAAGCACAATTCAAAGTGTTGGTGCTGACCTTTAAAGCCCTAAATGGCCTTCGTCCAGTATAGCTGAAGGAGCATCTCCACCCCCATCATTTAGCCCAGACACTGAGGTCCTCCTCTGAGGGTCATCCGCTGGTTCCTTCACTGCGAAAAGTGAATCAAACCTGCTAGTAGACACCCTCCCTTCAGATGTCAAGAAGATAAAGAATTACACAACTTTTAGAAGACATGTGAAGGCAGCCCTGTACTGGGAGGTTTTAAATGTTTGATGTTTTTATTATGTTTTTAAGATATGTTGTAAGCCACCCAGAGTGGCTGGGGAAACCCAGTCAGATGGGTAGGGTATAAATTATTATTATTATTATTATTATTATTATTATTATTATTATTATTATATTGTTTATTACATGTGTCAATGGGCAAAGACAGTAGCTTCCTATTCCTATGTCCCTAAAATCTCAAACCTACACTTCTATTTTATAGCATTAGCAATGAAACATTTGCAGAAGCAGAATTACACGTGACAATAAGAAGTTAAACTCAGGACTGTAAAATCATGAAATATGGAACAGATACAATCTAAAAGGCAAAATAGGAAGCTAAGCTTGTCTCCCCCACATGAGTTACAACTGTACTAAATTCTGCGGATGGCAAAATCCCTTTGGGAATATAAAAATCTTCTACAAAGAAATTAATTATATATTGTTAACACAGATACCAAGGAAGCGAGAGACAGACAGAAAGAAAGAAAGAAAGAAAGAAAGAAAGAAGGTAGCAGTTTAGAACTTGGCAATGGTGAGCATTAAAATGTGTTTTAGTAGCAAGGAACTGTTATCCAGAAATGTTCAGCTAATGGTTCAATGTAATTACGTCATCGTATCAATAGATTCAGAAAACATACTTGGCAATAATTGTATCCCTCTATCTATCTGAGGCCTCCTCAGGAACCATGCTAGGTTCCAACTTTTAAAAATAATTTGCTTCAGATAAATATTTAGTAAGTGCTAACACAAAAAAGTAAAAATGATACTTGAAATGCAGTCTGTATACTAAGGCAATACCTCCCCAAATGGCACAAGTAAGCTCTTCAGTTGCTCATAACACCCATATTAATTAAACTTACTGGCAAGTAAACTGAAAGAGATTTATTTATGTATGAAACATTTCCATGCCGTGCTTTGGCTTCAAAACAAGACCCCAAGGTGATGACATCAGTGCAAAGTATGTGATGTTCACCTTTGGTGGCTGGTCTTTCCTGTGTTTGCAACTCCTTTTGGAAACCAGGAACAAAGCTTTGCATGCATGGTAGGGGTTGGGTGCTGGCTGAGGACCCAGGCACTCAGAAGGGCCTACCAGGTTTATCCAACCCAGTCTTGGCAGCCAGGACATTGTATGTCAAGTTATTTACGCAGAGCATGAGAGTGGATTTGCTCCTTTTCAAAAGCACTGGGCCTTCCCAAAGCACCCTCTTCTGAGCAAACAGGCCTTGTGTGTCTGGCTGCTGCAAATCAAAGAGGACAAACGTCACAGTCATGAAAACTAGAGACCACCACCACCAGCAGCAGCAGTAGCAGTAAGATAGTTCAGTTGGTGGTGCTGACGATGCCAGAATTGCAGGTTTGATCACTGTATGGGGGAGTTGAGTATTTCAGGGGGTTGAACTAGCAGCGGTTCTTAACCTGTGGGTTCCCAGATGTTGTTGGACTGCAACTCCCATCATCCCTGAGCTCTGGCCTTGCTAGATAGGGGAGATGGGTGTTGTAGTTCAACAAAATCTGGGGACCTGCAGGTTGAGAAAGGCTGAAACTCTACAGTTTTCATGATGTGATTTCATGATGTGGGTGGACCAGAGTCACTCCTGCAAAGCAGAGAAGAAAAATTTTATCTGATTTTAAATATGCACCCTTTCTGATGCTACTGCATTGTCTTGCTATTTGTTTAGGAATAAAGGTTGAACTTGAGGGAGGGGTGAACAGCTTGGAAACAGAGACAAAAAGCATGTGAGAGAGAAGAGTACAAGAGGGGAGAGAGTGAGAAAGAAGAAACAGATGGGAAAAGAAAAATTGCTAGTGGTTTCTGCTGCTTAGGTTATTTACTGCCCTTTTCGGGGACATTTTTAGAAATTATCTTAGCAAAGCTGAATGAAACTTGTATCGTTTACTGATGCTATTCTTTTGTATGGGAGTTTGCGCCACCCCAACTGAGAGAAAAGGATTTCCACAACAAATTGCCCAAAGCTTTGCACAACAGAGAAGCTGCATGACCTAATGATCTGTCTTCAAAGGAAACACTCCCCAAATAAAGACAGCAAATGTGAGTATTGATTTCTAAGTTAATAATATGCATTTGACAATCTCCCACCCCCACTGATGATAGATGAAAGAGATTATATTAAAATATAATTCTCCACAAGGTCACCCTTTATGATCTCCCCCTCCCTCAGTCTAACCGCTTAGTGAAGTTACTTCCTCCATTGTTTAATAATTACCTTCTGCATTAACTTTGCTGGTGTCAAGAAAACAATTTCTCAATAGAGACTTTAAAAAAAAATGAAGTTGTGTTTGGATTCTGGTAGCGTTCAGATTCTGGCTGTCCTGGTGAGCAACTGATATATTACAGGCTTTAATATGGAATTTTAACCTAGAAATGATTAAAATATTTGCACCTTATTCTTTGTTTTAAGAATGTTGTGGTGTTCCTTCTTCTGGAAAAATCTTCAGACTCAAGAGCATGCTTTTCATTTTCTGATAAAAGATGCCTCTTAACAAGTCACGGGTGCATCATTTCACTGGCTCTCTCAATGTGGTTTTGTGGACATAAATAACTGCAGATTACAAGTGACTTGCGTGGCTGAGCCAGGCATTTGAGATGAATGTCCTTTAAAATATACATGGTTTGACTCCTGAGAGAATTTGTGGGCTGGGGGTACTAATCACTTTGCTCATGTGAGATTGAAGCACGAGGAAATGAAATGTTTGATCCACAAACCAGTTAAACTTCCCTGCTGGGATTTTGGCCTATGAGAGTGAAGGCTTAAAGTGCCTAGCCCAGAATAATCCCATGGAATGTAAAAGATACTGCTCCATTTGAAACTTCCTGACTTCCAATAGTGCAACAATAAGATAAAGAAAATGCCTCCCCCCCAGTCCAAAATTATACTGCTGAAATGAAGAGATCCTTGGCATTTTTGTGTGCAGAAAGACTATGAACCACTCAGTACCAGAACCACAGGCATGACCGGTATGGAATGGTTGGGTAACAACCCACTGGGTGCTTCTCCAGATCAGATTCCTCTCCTGAAACATCTCTTTTGGCCAGTTCTCATGTTTCACAGGACCCTGACATGGCCTGAACCAGCTTGCTGGGACCATCCCTGGGGGCATCAGCTACCCTGGGTAGCTCCTACTCCTATATATATATATATATATATATATATATATATATATAGTAATTTATTAACCGACCAATCAAATCAAATCACATCACATAAATTCCGAATTACAAAGCCGAATTTTAAATTTTTGTTGAGGGGACCCATATTTCAAGTTCCGAAGGGGGATTCCGATCATCTTCTTGCTACTGTGTTAATATCCACAAATCAGTCCAAATAATGTTCATAATTCTATCCAGTCTTATCTTGCTGTTTCCACATCTCATCTTATTCGTATATTTTTTTCTTCTTTTCTTTATGATCTCTTCTGATAATCTCCTTAAGCAGACAAACACCAATTATAATCCTGTGTGATTTTTCCGTTCGTCCAGTCCTCATATCAAGATGGCTTTCATATATCAATGCTTTCATAAATAACATCACTCTTTCCATCATTAATCTCGCAGATCTGTCGCTCTTAAGTCCCTCTGAGGAGTCTCACCCACAATATAAAAACAGCTCTGTTCCTCCTCCAGACTTAAGTCCTCCAACAGAACTTGCCAACATGGCGACGGTATTTTTTACTGCGTCATTCCAAAGCTCTTATAGTTTCCACGATCTTCTTGAAACATGCTTTGGTTAGTAAATTATCTCCACACAGTCATAAATCCACATTTATGGATTTATTTAAATGGCATTACTAATGGGGGGGGGGAGGATTCTTGGTTAATCACATAGAGAAAAGAAAGGAAAGTTCCCCCCCCCCTCCACCATCCAGTCCCTTTGTCATACCGAGCCTTGGTGGGTCTTCTCATTATTTATTCTTGTTCCTCCGACCCGTCTTGTTTATCAGAGATCTCTTCAGTTAGCAGTCTTTACTCCCCCTTCTTCCTTGAAATATGTGCATTCGCTTCCACCTAATTGTTTCTTTTGAAGTTGCTGCAAACTAGGGGCGCGGATCAGAGACAGCATCCAGGAGCGCTGAGATCCACAGGAGGGCTTTCTGCCTAGTGCCCCCATCCCCACAAATTTGGGGGTGGTATCAGGCACAGCAGGCAAGGGCAGTCCCCCCCACACCCTTGGGGGGGGTAGGGGGACTATTTACTCCCATCACAGCCTCCTAATTACCTTGTGTGGGTCGGAGAGATGTTATTGTCAGCCATTTTCCGATGCGCCCCTAGTGGCCCCTCTGGGTAGCTCCTACTCCTCATCCTGTTCTGACCAGCCCCACCAAGATGTCTCTTTGGGGCTCATGACATCAACAGGAAAATCACCAGCCTGCTGAACAACCACCAAGAAGATGAGTGCTGGTTGAAGGCAGCTGAGGAAGGGCAAACCAGGTGAGCATGAGCCAATTACATCACTGGCCCCAGCTTGTGAGTTGCAGGCAATTCACAAACAGCAGAGTCAGCAAACGAGTGCGTGCTGATAACGATGCTTATGTGAATATAGAACAGTATTTCCTGGTACCTGAAATAAAGTGTAAAAGTCCCAGCTTCTCAGAAAAAACAACAACAACAGAGGCACACACTCCTAATTGCCTTGAGGATTTAACGACACAGCACTAATAACCATTGTATGGTGGCGGCCCGGTCCATCTCTGTGTGACATCTCTTAATAGCTAAAAGTCTGTCAGATAGTTTTGGCTGGAAGATAACTGGAGTGCTATGGAGAAATGCAGTCCTTTCCCAAGTTTTTCTCTTACTTTTCTTCCATCACTTCTCACCCCGTTTCACTACTGAGTTCAAGAGTACAAAAAATTATATTATACAATTGCAGACCTAGTAAATGATAGCCCAAGAGCAGGGTGGTGGTGGTGGTGGTGCCTGTTTTCCCAAATTCGTCACGCATTCCCCCCGCCAAGCAAACATGGTCTCACTGTCCTGAACTAAGGAATGTTTCTTCACCATGGGCAACATTTGCACAGGGGCTAAAGCAAGTCAGTGCCCCAGGCGATTCTCATGTATGAAGTAAAAAACAAACAAACTAGGCAGCGTTATAAGTGTGTCCTAGATTGCGAATGCAATCTTTTCTTGACTTTCCTCAGGATTGTCTCGAAGGACGAGTATGGAAGCAGACTCAAAGGCAATTAAACTAAATAAACAATTTATAGTATCCATCAATATAGCAGTTTAATCGAGGGCCTGGTGTAGGAGTACACAATGGGAATAGCACAATGAAAATAACTCAGTATTATTAAAAATTTGCAGAAGTCTCAATACTCAGTTACCACGACTCCTTTAAATATCAGCAGCAAGGTGCATTTGCTGCAGCTACAGTCCAGATGAACTCTCCATCCATATATTGCCCAGTGAAGCTCTAGGAACTCAGTTCTGTCCCTATCCTCAAAGAAGTGGTGTCATCAGAACAACACCTTGGGGAAGAGGACCTGGGTCTCAGATTGCACAGAAGGACCCCCAATTGCAGCAGCAGGATGGGTGCACCAGGTTTTAAAGTACACAAAGCAGTTTATACATATTGCAATCTGAAGAGACCCCGTCATAAGATTATTAACATCTAAAATCACCTAACTAAACCAGTAGTTGCACAAAGAGAAGTACATGTGAAAAGAAATGATAAAGGAAAATCCCTAAAATATATATTATTATTTTTTACAAACCCACACAAGCACTTGACAGAATGTGTCCACCTAACAAACCCATCATGGCCCCCATAATTAGGAAAGTCTTGTTTACTCAAGCCAAACTATTCAGGGTTTAAGAGTAAAATCTCCCCAGCAGGACCTGATCTCCACAGCAACCACTCTATGAAGACATTCAGAAGCAGAAAACAGAACTGAGTGTGTGGATCTCGGAGCGCTGTTGCCATACCCCCGGGTTTCACAGTGAACTTGATGGAAAACAACTGAACTTCTGCCTGCATAATTCTACCTTGTGCTTTACTTCTTGGTCCTGCTAGAATTTGATGTTAAGGTTAAGAGAGTAGGGCAGAATGATTATTTATTTGCTCATTTTTGAAGCCTCCCCTTATCAACAAGGGAACAATAAGAAGTTCAGCAAAGCATTAAAAATATAGAAGGATTCCACTGAAAAGTACCACTAAAGTACAGCAGAAAGAAACACAGCTCCACTGACCTTCATCACCTCAATCTGTTCCAAAGGCCTGAGTCAATGAGTTTTCAAACACCACCAATAGCGCAGTACTGAGGATGACAGGTTCATCTCCCAGGGGAGGGAATTCTACAGGGTGCCAGTACTGACAAGGCCCTATTAAGGATCATGGCATAGCAAGCTATATGTGCATTGGTGGGACCACCAACAGGGATGGCAAATATCAGGAGATACGCTCCTTCAAGTATTTTAGTTCCAACATTGTGAAATTTCTCGTTCATATATATTTGTGTGTGTGTGTGTGTGTGTGTGTGTGCATAGAAACTATTGTACAAAGACAACATCTTTAATAGGATAAAATGTTTGTTCTAGCTAAAAAAAATACCACTGAAAGCATCAGATAAAAGTTTAAAACACAATTGCTCTTAACCATTTATTCAGGAAATTTTAAAATAAATAGATTAATGTTTTTCTTTCTTTTTCCTTTTTGGTATTTCTTTGACAAATAGTGAGATCAGAGCCACACTTCTTTGTTGATAAATCTTTCTGATTTGCATTCTAAATTCTTAGGCATTTTATATCGATTTGGTTTTCTAGCCATGTTATCGTTAAATCAAAGTATTACCCAATCACACATTGTATTAACCTTGCTGATAGAAGTGCACAGCACAATTATATCCCCTGTCAGCCTCCCTTTTTTTGCTAGATTAAAACACAGAGCACCTCATTCAATCTTATTTAAGGTGACTGTGCTGTAATTTTCCAGCATTTTTGCATCAAGGACTACATGAGCTAGCCACATGATGTTCCCCCAACACATGAAAAACTTCTGTGTGTGCATGTGTGGACCTACGGAGAAGATCCCTGTAGGCTCCTAGTGAGATGCTTACCTACTGTGGCATAATGCACTGCACCCAAGTCATTTCACTGCCACATTGATGCCGTATCCTGTGGGTTTGGAAAAAATATTGGCTAGTATGTGACATACAGGAAGGTCTTAGCACAACACACCCAGCTGAGGACCAGTGGGGAAGAAGAAGAGGAAGCATCAGAAAGCCAGAAGGGTATCATCTGAACTAGGGATGTCTGTGAAAGTCAATATTTGCAAATTTCAATACAAACTGACCTTACCTGACCTTCCCTACCCAGAAGACTAATGTGATGTTCAGAACCTAGTTATATACCAATTCTCACATTTCCCAAATGTTCTTAGGCAGTTCTCGGCTCAAAATGGGCTTCAAAACATTTTTTGAAATGCATAGTGGAACTGAGAAAAGACAGGTAAACACATACAAAAGGGGATTGCTTGAACCATCTTTATTCTGAACTCACAAAGCCAGTTGTGCACAAGCAGGAGACGGGTCATGCCACACTCTTTATTATAATATTGCTATATACAAGTTGGAAATATTCACTAAGCTTTGGATAGTCTGCAAGCCAGATTGTTAGCTGCCGTAAATAGGTAAAGTATGTTTGAAGTTAGAAGAAGAAGCACACACATAACAGCACCTTCACTTTCCAAGGGACTCCATTCCACTGTTAAACAGCTCTTACCGTCAATAAGTTCTTCTACATGTTTAGTCAGTATCTCCTTTATTGTCATCTGCATTGGTTCAGGTCCTACCCTCTGGAGCAGGAGAAAAGGAGTTTGCTCCAAAACTTCCATGTGATAACAGCCCTTTAGATATTTGATGATATTAGATATGGTCTGGGATAACACCACTAAGGTGAAAGCCATCTGCACTCCTGGTATTTTGGCAGGGGAATGAGCATGTGGTTCAGCCACATGGTTCCTGTCTTTACAAGTAACTAGAGCAGCCGTTCTCAACCTGTGGGTCCCCAGATGTTGTTGGACTACAACTCCCATCACCCCTGAGCTCTGGCCTTGCTAGCTAGGGGTGATGGGAGTTGTAGTTCAACACCATCTGGGGACCCACAGGTTGAGAAAGGCTGAATTATAGCAATACAACGCTATATCATGGAAAAGTGGCTCCCATGTAGTTCTGGCAGTGACATAGATTGGGCCTCTTGCATATTTGTGATGACCATGCTTAAAGACCCGCTTGACTGTTCCACTGTCACTAACTACTGGCCAGTGTTGCTCGCTCCTGCTACAAACCAGTTTAAACCAGATAGTTTACTGTCCAAAGTCCCTCACCAAAGTAAGTCAAAGTATATACTTGATTTTAAGCTGATTTTAGGATGTATACACACTCCCTTTTACTGTGTATCCAGTGCACTCCCACTGCTGGTTTGGTAAGCTGTGTACACACAGCATTAGCCACAATCTACATCTATCCTGCATATAATATCCTGTTGTTCCTTAGGAAATGCTGCATTTTGATCCATTTGTTCCCAAACCAGGCTGGAATCTACACACATATTTAAAAAGTTGTGAAAATGCTTTAAAAAACCATTTTGAAAAATATATTGAATTTGCCATAGCTCACCATTGCCATTTAGTGTCACATTTGTATAATGCACTTCACAATGCTCTTCAAATGTTTTATTTGCAGCTGTATAGCTGAGTCACAGCTTCAATCTGAATTGAGAAAAAGAATGATCCAGTTGCATTTTAAGCCAGTAAAGTATACATAGCTTTAGTTTCACGGACAGATATTTGTGACTGTGCATCCGATAGTAGTTGGCACTTCAACGGTAATGCTACATTATGTTATACACGTGGTATTAAAAAAAAAAATAAGCTGAACACCCTAAGAGTAAATGGCTTACAAAACATCATTTAAGCATGGTTTGAGAGATATGCGATGTCTGAGCATACAGTGTCTTTGATAATTGGATCACATCCTAATCACTCCCATGAGCTTGGATGCCGAATACATAAACATACGCGCTGACGCGGTTGGAAATAAATGGGACTCCGACTCAAGTAAAAAGCAATCTTCCCCAACAACAGACCCACATCTCAGAAACAGGCTCTTGGCAGCCGTTTGCACCAAACATGTACCTCGCAGGAATTTGAGAGCGCATATGGCAGAACGTGCGATAAATGTAAATAAGCAGACTCCTCCAACAGGAGCCCCCTAATTAGCACACTTTCGTGGGGGCCCCAGCCAAGATGGTCTCGTTGCACCCTTAAAGGAAATCCTGGTTGCATGCCAGAGCCAAGAATGCCTTGGTGCAGATCTACAGATGCCCGGAGGATTTTGTATTTTTCATCGGAATAAAGAAGTGGAAATAACGCAGGGTACTTGACACTGCACCTGCAATTTTACATCTGAGTGATTTTAATACTTTGAATAACAGATATCTAGCATCATCATTCAATTTTAAGAAAAGAACGGCTTGTAGTGCTGCGATTTTTGTCTGCAATTTAGATTCATGAACAAGCAATTTATCCTTTGCAATGGTTGGAATCCAGGCGAGCTGTTGTCTGAATATTTGAATGTGCAGCCTAGCTTTCAAGATGACAAGAGTGTAAACAGTTCTCCTGGCTCTGACCAGTGGTCCAACTTTGCCAGTCTCCTTCCATCAACAGTAGTCATACCTGGATTCTTGAGAAAGTTTATATGGTGCAAAGCGTCATGTCATTCTTATTTTAGCTCTCATAATTAAAAGGTTTTTTGGGAGGGTTATTATAAAAAACACCCTAGAAATAACTATGCATTTTCTATCAAATGTTGATATTTCTGTTTTGTATCTAATGATTGGAAGCTGTGATAATTAGGTGTCTCAGCAGATGAGGATATAAACCTATAAAATAATTGCAAATTATGCTGAATTTAAGTGAGACTCTTTGCCTATGTCTCATTTGAATGGTGAAACTCAATGATCAACTGTCACAATATAGGAGTTGTGTTTTTTTAAGGAGTGTATTCAATAAAATAATTGCACAAGTGGAACAACTTCCTCTTGCGCAATGTAACTTATCCTTGTTCTCCTCCCCCTGAGTTTCCCCCAACTCTCTGGAGCAGTTTAGGGGATGGCACAGCAGGAGCAGAAGTCCCTTCACACAGCCAGAGGTTGTTCTACTCAAGCAATGAGTTTGTTGTGTTTTTGCAAGTTTGTATAAAGTCTCTTACTCTTCTTGGGCAAGGTGTTCATGTAACTGGTTGCCTCTCAACTCCAGGCTCTTCTGGATGATATGGAGCATTGAGAGCTATTTCAGAAATGGTTTTTGGCTGGGGACAGCTTGGGTCACTTTGTTTGATGACCTACACTGGGAACCGGGTAACGCAAATGTGTGGTTGCACACACATAAGTCTGATGGACTTATTGGGGGCTTTTAGTATCATTGACCATTGTATAATTCTGGACTGCCTGTCTGGATGTCAGGCATGAAGAGTCCTCTCTTCCTCCAATAACTTCATAGACAAGAATCACAAACATGTTTGTATTTTATAGTCCCTTTTAGTCGGTCATCTGGTTGCAAAGCAAGAATCCATATCTCTCTACAAAGAGAGTTGTTGGCTACTCTGAGCCCTTCCCTTCTGTACTCAGCAACATCCTAAGTGCCAACGAGATGTCCCACCCCTCTGCAGCCTCTGTGCTCTAATATGGAGAGACCTACGAGCCTGAGGAGAGAGGGGGAGTCACCCAGGCTCTCTAGAGGGGTCTCTGCTGGCTGTTCCCTCCCTTTCCCCTCTTCTTCCACTATCTCATAGCTAGGTAACTCCTTCGGAGCATTCTCCTTTCTTTCCCCTACTGAAACTGCTAGGAAGAAGTGGGGTGACTCTTTCCCCTCCTCATCTTTGAAGAGAAGCTGATCTGACTGAGGATACACTTCTCAGTACTCCAGTTCAGACCATTCCCTGACACTGGATCATGTATCTGTCTGGTGCATGAGTAGCTGCATGCACATTGCCCCATGACTGCTTTTTCGGGGTAAGAATGTAGGGTCAGTT
This sequence comes from Podarcis tiliguerta, assembly GCF_965153285.1. Taxonomy (NCBI): domain Eukaryota; kingdom Metazoa; phylum Chordata; class Lepidosauria; order Squamata; family Lacertidae; genus Podarcis; species Podarcis tiliguerta. The sequence continues at coordinate 62,764,370 of NC_139539.1, forward strand.
GCCCTGAGGGAAAACTTTTATGGACATATGACAGATGTGTTCTGTCTAGCAAAAACTGAACTCATTATCTGAAATATAGGCCAGTGCATCTGTTTCTTGGGATGTTTTTGGAAATAGGATGTAGCTTAGCAAATTTAGCTCTACTCTTACTGGAAACAAAGAGTAATTTTGGTGACAACACTCTATTCAGTTCCTTGGCCAGCAAATCAAAAAACCCACAGAAACAAAAAGCTCAGTTCTGTCATATTTTTGAGGCTCTCTGAGAAATGTCATCAATATCTTTTCACACATTTTCACACTTGTCTGTCCCCCCCCCCCATTGGCTGGGTAAGTGGGAAAAGATGCACAATATTTAAAGTGCTCTGTAATTCTCAAGAGCACTCTATTATTCTTGATGGTGTGACAGAATATTGGTCCCTACAATGCTACCTTCTGGTTGTAAACAAGACGATAGTTAATAGATCTGGAGCTGATCCATAACAGTTTGATGCAAGAAAGTATCAAGCTTGCTGTGAATGACCATGAAGTCACCATCGTGTTCTTTATCATTCCTTAACAAAATCAGAGCTGGCTCTGCCATTAGGCAGAGTGAAGCAGCTGCCTCAGGCAGCTATTTATGAGTGCCAGGAAAGGGTAACATACAGATATTTGCATGGGCCAGGTGCCCCACCCCTTCCTTCATGCCTGACTCCCAGATAAAAGACAGGACAACATTGCTTTTGGTCAAGTCAGGCCACAACTTTATTGATTACAGATGTAGAGGTTTGGCATAGGCATTGGGTATTTCCATTGAAACTCAGGATCACCTGTTGAGGTACACCTAATTGGTATCAACCTGAGGTGAGGAGGTCCTATGGCACACACTACGGAGATGCCACCTTGAGGTGTGCTATGGCCCTCGCCCCCTGCCTGGGCTTCTGGACAGAAGTAACTCCTTCTCCTTTAATGGAATATCCACAGGGAATGGAGGGAAAGGCAGAGGCTACAACCTCCCCTCCACCATAGAGTAAGGCTTACCCAATCCCTAAACTGTCAAAGTTGTGACAATTGCTATGAGGAAGAGATAACCAAAGGATAGAGCCCCAAATACAACAACCATCCAATAGCCCATAGTAAGTTCAAGCATAAATTAGGGAGGGTGGGAGGAGGATCCGATGAGCAAGCTGTGCAAGGAGGTGGAGACTGGCTGCAGTTTTAACCCTCAAAGGCAGACTGGGTGAAGCCCACCAGCTCAGTCCAGTCTGCATCCCAGGAAGAACCAGCCCTGTAACCTGACCATGACTGGCCAATTTGTAGGTAGACTACAATCCACTTTTCCAGCCAGCAGGAGGAACGTTTTGGGGTCACAGTGGCTGGGAGACTGCAAGACACTGCACCTCGTTGGATCCTGGCAGGGGAGAAGCGCTGTCCTGCAATGCTACCTGACCAGTGAGGATAAGTGGACTTCCTGGTTGCCTGCTTGCGGTTCACAGATTCAAATATCCACTGCTTGCAGAATAATGAGGTTCTATGTTTCTGGGTCAAACCGCATGGCTGGAGATCCACATTCACTGCTGGCTAACCCTCTTGAATGCTCCATGGGTGAACACACACGTACACACACAGACACACAGAGCAACACCCCTCTTCAGCTAAGCCATGCATATCAGCTAAAGAGAAGATTACATTCCAACTCTTGGCAATGCCCCTCCTTCAGCTCTGTGTCCTCTTACATTTTGCCCCTGCTACCAAAATCCTCTTAGGTGGGCAAGAAATTTGCTTGCAGAGGGTGCCCAAACTGGGAGTTAACTATCCCTGTAACACATTGTGCTTCCCACTTGAATCTTGATTTCCCCTTATTTCTGTGACTGGCAGCTGTAAGGACATAAGAAAAGTTCTGCTGGTCCAGGCCAATGACCCATCTAGTTTAGCATCCTGTTCTCACAACCAGAAGCTTCTGGGGGAAGCCCAAGGCTGGACATGAGCACAACTATACCATGCATAATTTTGAAAGCTGCATCCAATTGTCTTGGCTAAGGTGGGGGCATGAAATCTTATTTGGCAATGGCCTTAGAAGCATCATTGACCATTGTATTGCATCATGAGAGCCAGTGTGGTGTAGTGGTTAAGAGCGGTAGTCTCGTAATCTGGGGAACTGGGTTCGTGTCTCCTCTCCTCCACATGCAGGTGCTGTGTGACCTTGGGCTAGTCACACTTCTTGAAGTCTCTCAGCACCACTCACCTCACAAAGTGTTTGTTGTGGGGGAGGAAGGGAAAGGAGAATGTTAGTCGCTTTGAGACTCCTTAAAGGGAGTGAAAGGTAAAGGTAAAGGTACCCCTGCCCGTACGGGCCAGTCTTGACAGACTCTAGGGTTGTGCGCCCATCTCACTCAAGAGGCCGGGGGCCAGCGCTGTCCAGAGACACTTCCGGGTCACATGGCCAGTGTGACATCGCTGCTCTGGCGAGCCAGAGCCGCACACGGAAACGCCGTTTACCTTCCCGCTAGTAAGCGGTCCCTATTTATCTACTTGCACCCGGGAGTGCTTTCGAACTGCTAGGTTGGCAGGTGCTGGGACCGAACAATGGGAGCGCACCCCGCCGCTGGGATTTGAACCGCCGACCTTTCGATCGGCAAGCCCTAGGTGCTGAGGCTTTTACCCACGGCACCACCCGCGTCCCAATAAAGGGAGTGAAAGGCGGGATATCAAATCCAAACTACTCTTCTTCTTCTTCTTCTTCTTCTTCTTCTTCTTCTTCTTCTTTTGTCCACAGCTCCTCCTTTCCCCTCTGCTCCAGGTTCAGTGTCATTTCTCCTTTGGCTTTTTTTCCTCCCCGAGTGATCCCAGCCAATCACAGTTCATGCAGGGAACACAATCCTGGTGTCACATAGACAAGCAGATCTGGCTATGCAGTGATAATGTCGCTGAGGGCGAACAAAGCCTTGGCATCCATTTAAATTGATGTAAGAGGAGAAGGAATATCCCTGTTGCTGAAACATCCTGCAGTTTGCTGCCAAGATTGAGAGCATCAGTCTGGTTGCATCAGCAATGTCCTCTGAATAGTTTTTCCTCCCCTGAAATAAAAGACGACCCAAACAGTGAAAACATTTGATGTGTCATAAAGATATTGGTAAAAATGGGCAGCCCATTCACCCCTCTTTGGCTTCAGCTTTGATAATTCCATTCTAACGGTAGAAGAAGTCATGGGATGTGCAACCCAGTCTTGACTCAAAACAACACTAAACAGAAAAACACAAAACACCCACCCGCCATGCCAGTGCACTGGAATAACATCGTCTCAATTTGACATTCAACTAGGGGTAATGCTACAATAGAGAGATGAAGGAATGGGGCATGGCTGTTCTCTCCACAGCAACACCGGCCTGCACAGAGGCCTGGATTTACACAATCTTCTCTTACATTTTATTGGGTAAAAAAAAATGAAGCAAATGTCTTCCTGACCTGGCTGTCACAGTCATGGCCTAGTCTGCTGCAGGTTCTCTGAGACACTATCATAACAGTGCTTTCAATTAGATTATAAGCTGGTGGGCATGGGGTGGGGAAAGGCCACCCAAACTTCTCCACCCTATTTTCGAGCAGTAAAATGGGAGGTATTATATTGCCAAGTAATCTTGAGGTGGGGGCATTAGTCAACAGTCTATTGGGGTGGAGCTGCCGAGGTACAATGGTATCTCGGGTTAAGAACTTAATTTGTTCTGTAGGTCCGTTCTTAACCTGAAACTATTCTTAACCCGAGGTAGTATTTCTGGGTTAACGGAGTCTGTAACCTGAAGTGTCTGTAACCTGAAGTGTCTGTAACCCGAGGTACCACTGTAGTCCGGATTCTGGGTTGTATCCAACACTGCAGGGGATGTGTTCACTCACAGGGACATTTTCTTTCTTTCTTTCTTTCTTTCTTTCTTTCTTTCTTTCTTTCTTTAACTGATTAGTCTGAAAAACCACAGGTCCATTTAAAAATACCAGTTGCAATTATAATTTTTATTATGTTCCATTCCTCTGTGCACTGAAAACAACAACTTTTTCAGTGTACAGAGTACTGGCATGCAAGTACTGGCATAGGCTCATCATTTTATTTCAGTTCTCGGCTATAGGCTAATTACATAGGCCAGAAGGTTTTGGTGTAAGTAATATACTCCAGGCAGACTTAGAAATGAGCTCTGGAAGGACAACAGGGTGAATAATGGTCCATATGAAACAGCGAACAATTAGAACGTCTCAGAAAAGCTGGAGGAAACATCCGACATTACAAATTTTAACTGGACTCTAGTGTAGAATAAATATACCACACCGAAAAATGAGTGCAGAGGCATTTATTTTCTAGGTACATTTACAATAAATCAATAGGTAAAAAATAAAGTTGTCTTTAAGAAGCCAATATCCTCAACATTCAGGTTATGAGGCTATAACATTGTCAAAGAGACACTTATCTATGAAAGTACCATAATGTATTATTAAAGAGCATCATAATTTGTATGAAGCAGAACAAAGCATTAGTTGCAACTCTATCTCAAAGGATGAGCGTGCATACATTTTACAAGCAGCTGGGGAGTCATAAAGAATCCAAGAAGAAAGTCTAATTTACAGATGTGAATAACCACAAAATGGAGGGCGGGTTTCTGTAAAGAAAATGATGCTATGGGCTCAGGGCCATGGTTTTCTCTGATTGTCATTTTAGCCTCACTCATTTTGTTTATTTTGTCTTTCTTTGTTTCTAATAATTTGAATTTAGAAATAAGGGAATTTAAAAGGACCAACTATGTCATTAACAAAAGACAAAATTGATATGATGTTTGAACTAGATAAAATTGTGCATTGACTTCCAGCTCCCTATATAATGCATTAACTGAATCCTACATTTTGTCCACCAGTTTCTGCATCAACTGGTGATAGGCAAATTCATACTAGACCCACCTGAGAAGTCCTAAGATTATTTATAGAATTTCCTTCCTTTGTGATTTAATATGGATCATATTCCAACTAAGTCCTTGCCAAGTGACTTCTACTCATTCCATGATACTTCCTCTCTTTCTGTTTTGCACCCCCACATTGGCTCCTCATTGCCCGCCCACCCCCAGTTTTGGTATGGAGAGTTGTGCGGAAATGTCCAGAACATATCTGGGAGGTTCATGGGGAAAGAAGAGGGAGGGGAAATTTTGGTTGAGTGAATGGATGTTGTCCTGCTTGCTCAGTGACTCAGTTCACTGCAACGCGATGTGGTCCTGCCACTGCCACTGCTGGCAGGACCTAAGATGTGCAGTGAACACACAGGGATGCGAAGGACCTAGGGTAGTCTGGATGGCCAGGGCTAAATCAGTGAGTCCCTTACTCAGAAGTAAACAAAGAAATTCTACCAGTCTTTGCAGTGGGCCAGAAGTGATCAGAGATCTGTGTGTCTTCTGCGTGCCTGCTCTTCAGTCCAAAAGGATACCCCATAACCAGTTTGAGGGTTCATTTTGTTATACGTGTGAAGGAAAACCTTAAAACATGTAGCAAAGTTCCCAAAAATAGACCAGAGGCAAAAGTACAGTGGTACCTCGGTTTAAGAACAGTACTGTTTACGAACGATTCGGTTTATGAACTCTGCGAAACCAGAAGTAGTGTCCCAGTTTGCGAACTTTACCTCGGTCTAAGAACAGAATCCGAACAGTGGAAGGGCACCGGTGGTGGGAGGCCTCATTAGTGAAAGTGTGCCTCGGTTTAAGAACAGTTTTGGTTTAAGAACGGACTTCCGGAATTAAGTTCCTAAACCAAGGTACCACTGTACTTCATCTAGCAGAGCTTTACTTGTGCTGAAGGCAAATGAGTGTAATGGTCACAAATCCAGATACATTCAGGATTGGCACAGTCCATAAAAATTACAGAAACTTAGAAACTTATAACAATACTAAACCTTAACACTAAGGATACTGTGTACAGAACACCACACCAGAAGGAAGAGAGATAACAAGAGAAAGTAAAACCCTGGCTCCTTCTGGCCTATATTTATAGTCAGCATCACCTTAATTGGAAGAGAGAAGAGAACTAGTTCAAACCAGCTTCCCAGAAGGTTTAACCCAAACAATCATGACCCTTCTGCCTGCTTCTCTCACACAGAGAAGCTTCTAGTGGCTTCTAGAATCCTCTTGTATTAATCAGAATAGGAAAGATCTTCACACATTTCTGTACTAAGAAATGCAAACTGACACATAGTACTAAAGGAGCCACTGCTGCAGACCAAAGGTTAGGGGAAAGAACAAAGAAAAATCCATATTAGTTTCATGCTGTTGTGGGGGGGGGGGGGCATCAGGATTTGACGTTTGGTCTTTCTTACTAAAATAATTAAGATGTGGCCAACTGGTAATGTATTATTGCTTGTACTTTCCTTGGAAAGCATTAGAAGCTTTATGCCAGCCAGCTTAGCTTTGTTACATTTATTTGCATTGGGAGACTGCATCCTTCAGTTGGAATAATTACACAGTGAGCATATCCCTGAACACAGCCTGCAGAGCACTGAAGATCTCTGAAGGTTCCTATTCCCACCCCACCCGCCGAAGCAGAGCAGCAGATGATTATTTTTTTACAAACTTAAATGAAGCTTTTAACTTTTAAAAAAATAAATCCTTCAACAACAGTAACAAAAAAACCACCCAGAGCTCTTAGTGCCCCAACAGGCAGCATTATAGACAGGCTTGCTTCTTGCAGAGCGCATGGACATAGGGTAGAGAAGCATAGAGACTTAGAAAGATATTGAGATATAGTAGGCAGAAGAGTAGAGGCTGTAGAAGAAAAAGCAGAGCTTCACAAGGCTTTGTGGGGACCCTGACTTGACTTGGGATGCTTTACCTACATCTCTGTTCAGCTTGGGGATGGGTAAAATGACCCCAATTCATCACATTATTTGTGTCCAGCAAGGGGCAGCTACACGCCCCTATTGCATATACAATAGGTTGAGCAGGGAGAAATCTAGGGTTAACCTAAAATAATTCACTGGTGCCACCTGAATGCCCTTTGTAGAATATCATTTGGGAATCTTCTTCAAGACTGATTCCGAATACTGAAGCGATAAGGTGACAGCTTGTGAAGGATAATTAGCAGAGTTGCATGAGGCTGGGGGGAAATGGTTAATCTCTCTATTTCAGAGGGGAAAGACTTCACTTTCTTTCAAGAGTCATAAACAGTTCCTGATGCAAGTCGCTAAGGAACTCATATCTGCTTTTCACCAGGGTCATGGGTTGGGCTCACACATGGTGGTTTGGATTTCCATTAGCACTTCAAACACTTCCTGCTGAATTAATGGGGCTCATTTTCCCTATTTTATTTTTTAAGAGATGCTCACCGCTGAAATAGCAAGGTTGTTTCAAATTAACTCTGAGGTATGTTGGCAGAGGTATGGGCAGGGGGCAAAGTTCGCACGGTTCCTGGCAAATCCATCCCTAGCATTAGCCAATACTTCCATTGTCTCTTTTCACAGTTCTTGAAACCCCTGTCAATTCAAACCAAATTGAAAAATAAAAGGCCACAGCTCTTGCAGCTCCTGACTGTATAATTAGCCTTTCTGAAGGCTAGGCATATTCCTTAATACCAGCGACACGTCTGCAAAAACATGTATTCAGTTAAAAAATCCATCCACCTACTCATTCTAGCAGTTGTAAAAAAAAAGAAAGAAAGGAGAAGGCTTTATGGCTTGCATTATTCAAGCATTCCCCTTCTTGGGCTGGGGGCTGGGGCTGGATGGGAAATGCAATCAAAACTTAGGCCATGTGGAACAATTGCACGGCTTGGTTCTGGTCCTCAAGCTGCAGTATCTCCCCAACCGTAGCCTGAAGGTGTGGCTCTCGGAGCAGATTTTCTTTTCTTTTGTACTTTCCCACCTCCATCCTTGCTCCTCTGCTTGGTATGGGGGTGGGGGGAGCTTCATCATTTCATAACCGTTTCTCCTCCTTTGTGTAATGACTTATTAGGCACACTGGAAACTCTCGGATTGACACAGGGAAAATATTTACGGGGAAATCGAATCATCAGTTGTTGTCACTGTCTTTTGTGTATAGTTGGAAAATAATTGCTACAGTGTCTCCTGCAATGATTTAACTATATAACAAACAGGGAGCCTCAGGCAGACGTCAGATGACAGGGTACTATACATATTCATATTTAATATGTATGTATTAAATGGCAAAACATTTTCTTCTCTACTATTTATTCCACTTTACTTCTTTCTAGTTGCTGGAGAGGTAGACATATTAAAATATTAATTTTCCGCTTTACTGGAATGAGTTCAGAGTCAAGTGCCATTAAAATTCTGAATGTAAATATGAGAAAGGAAGATATGACTTGCACTAATACTCCTCATTGAGTTTTCTTCTTTAAAAAGAAAAACCTATTTATTTACACAGGATTTTTTTTAAAGGAATAAACTATTCTAGTTTTTAAAAAACCTGCATCCGTTTTTCTCAGGGCATTGCAGTTCCATAAAGTGTCCCCCCCCCTCCATCTTTCTGAATATAGTAGAAGAAAGACATTTTGGGTTCAAGAGGGAGAGAGAGAGATGTTTTTGTTTTTTCCTGTTGCTTAGAAATGGCAAGTTCATTAATGTAGTCTAGATACATATTTTATGACAATATCTTATAACCATGTAGGCTAGGTAAGATTTTGTGGCTTTGTTGTCCTCTGGGATTTGTAGTGTTAGAGTTTTAATGTAAGAAAAGAAAGCAAGCTGTGCATGTGTAATTGCTCAAAATAAAATAAATATGGATAAAGTTAAATGTTCCATAGTGATTGACTATAAAAGCTGAACTTTCAGTTACAGGTGTATTGGGAATGAAGATTGTTCATCTCTGCAAAATGTGAAACATTTAATACCAATCTGTACCAAACTTTCCACCATTTATCCTTGGCTGTTTTGAGATACTTTTTTTAGTTTGGATGCAATAACACTTTGCCCCCACCTTGACCGTCTTCTTGTTTGCTGAAAATCAAAATAAAATGACCATCCAACTAAGCATAGGATTATAGAGGGTTGTTGTTGTTGTTGTTGTTCTTTCTTTACTATGAAGAAGTAAAAGTGCATTCCTATAACATTTCTACAATGAGGTTAAATGGTGTATGGCAGAACTGGTTTTAATCATATGCATGACACGTTTAACTCAGCGAGACTAATTTCCACATAGATATAGGCAAAACTAATTTCCACATAGATATAGGCAAAGCTGGGTGGAATTTACACACATGTAAAAACCGTTCTGAAAATGCTTTTTTTTAAAAAGTGTTTTAAAAAATACATTGACTTTTCTGTAATGCTCACCATCGCCATCTAGTTTCACATTGTATATTGCACTTAAAACACACTTAAAACATTTTATTTGCAGCTGTATAGCTGAGACCCTGAAAAAGCCTGAAGACATCAAAGCTTGCCTTCTCTACAAGACTGCATCCTTGTATGACTAATTAATCCAGGATAGCTATTGCAGGGGTGCCAACTTGAATGAAATGTGTGTGGGGGGGTAAGCCCTCCCCCACATAATCAATCACTTGATGTGGTGCATGTACACCATTTGAATGTCAATGCTCATCAACTTAGGCGGGCAGTCCCCTCAAATTTTTTTTTTGGGGGGGGCAAAGACCCCTCAGCCCCTAGAAATTGGGTCCTATGAACTATTGTAACCCTACAACCCATACACAAGATCAAATCCCTGTAATCAAGAATAAATACCATACTCTTGCTTTGCATTCACAATTGCTAGAGTGAGAATCCCCATATCAGAGGAGGCTCCATTATGCTGCACTTATCGCAGCACACTGTCCTTTTACTTTTCAGTTCTCTCTCTCTCTCTCTCTCTCTCTCTCTCTCTCTCTGTGTGTGTGTGTGTGTGATTTTTATTTCATCATGTGTAGGGTGTTGCCCTATGTACCATAGATTTAATGTTTTGCAGTGTGCTTGTAGGGCTGCACTTGATGCTTTAGAATCTTGTGGTCTACCCTTTATCTGGAGCATGTCCTAGCAATCAGATTGCACCTATTTTTGCTCACCTGCATTGACTGCCATTCAGCTTACAGGCTCGATGACTTGCATACATGGCGGAGTGCCTTTCCCCTGTTATTCCTCCTTCTCTTGCCATGATAGTAGGAGATGATCTCTAAGATTTGAACCAGGAGCCGGGCCTTCCTGGTAGTTGCAGAAACACTTTGGAACTCCCTGTCTTGAGGGATTTTAATTAAAGCTTGCCTGTTTCAGAGAGCATTTATTTTTAATTTGCCAGCTTCTCTTTGATATAAGTAACTACACAACCTTTAGAAGACATCTGAATGCAGCCCAGTATAGGGAAGTTTTTAATGTTTTTAAATAATAATACACTTTGCAAGGGGGGGTGCGGTCCGCCCCAGGTGTCATGCCAGGGTGTGTGACAAAATCCCCCCAGGCGGATCGGCATGGCAGCGCTCGCACCCCTGGAGGGTGGATTTTCACGATTGGCACAATCGCCGTCATGAAAATCTGTCCACCGATCGTGCAAATACACCATGTTCACACCCCTGGTGGGCGGCGCTCGCATCCCCGGTGAGGATTGGGCATCACCGATGGCACCTCTGGGAGGATTGACACCCCCCCCCCCGTGGGTGGATCGCCCTGCCTCTGTGGGCGGATCACCCCACCCCCCGGGTGTACGTCATGTTTGCCGCTCTGGGTGTGCAAGCAGCTTCCTCCGCCACTGCAGCTAGCTAGTACTGTATTATTTTTTCTTCCTAATGCATGACTCTAGTCCTGAAGCTGCCTTGAAACCATAGGAATACTAAACCTTGGGGCATGCATTCACCAATTCAAGTACAGTACTTCAAAGACCTAAGGTAGAGAACAAAAGATAAATTAATGTTAATGTGTTCTCAGGAATACAAATCATGGGGCTGTATGGAATATCTCTGGTTATAATTAACTTTTTAATTGTTTTGGGTATGTTGGCATCACTGATGTTTCCTATTCTCCTTGCTTGCTTGTTTTCCTAGCAAGTCATTAAGAACAGACAATACTAATATAACATTTACAAATTTAAGAGTTGCCATTTGCCTACATATTTATTGCACTGTATAAGAACATTAAATCCTTTGAAATACAGGGAACATCAAGTTTCACAAATGATGGTGGATGCATCTTGTAAGTCAAGATGGATTTTAAACAGAATCAAAATTGAAAGGAGTGTGCGACCTTCGATCAATGCAGTGAATACTTTATTAATATTTGTAATGACTTCATTGGTTCGGTACAATGTACAATTGACAGTTCAAATTGGTTTTGGAATTGCAAGAGGTATCTTGGGATTTCCAAAAAGATAGTGCCAGGGAGGGGGGGGTACTGTGTTGCATGAATTGTGAAGAGCATAAAGAACTATATAGTGTAAATCACATTTTCTGTTAGGAAAAAAATATTAACATTTGCACAATGAATTTAAAATGCTGACAAAAGTCTTCCTTATTCCTAGAAGAAAAAATCTCTGCATAACTGCAAGAGAAGATCTCTGTCTGGCATAAAACTTTACACACAATCCAGCTGTTCCTATTATCGTCTTCATTACTCTCTCTACCCTAACACATTTTGGGTGTTTTGTTAACATGTATAATACAAATTGCTAGAGTATCTTTTGGGTTCAGCTACTTCAGCCAGGATCTCTAGAAGTTAAATATTGAGGGCAGGGTACCTGAGGCCCATGGGCCAAAGGCAGTCCATCAGGTCTCTCTGTCTGGCCCCTGAGACTCTCCTGGCAACACTCCTTCCCCAGCCACACCATCCCTGAGTGTTTTTATGTAGCTGGAAACTGTCCTTGAACTTTGATAATGCCTCTTGCGTTGATGAAGGATGGGGGGGGGGGTGTGAAAGTGTGTAGAAACTAGCTTACCATAAAAAAGAGTAACAATTGGATTAATTGATCCACCTACTATTGGATGGTGGGACGCGGGTGGCGCTGTGGGTAAAAGCCTCAGTGCCTAGGGCTTGCCGATCGAAAGGTCGGCGGTTCAAATCCCCGCAGCGGGGTGTGCTCCCGTTGTTCGGTCCCAGCGCCTGCCAACCTAGCAGTTCGAAAGCACTCCCGGGTGCAAGTAGATAAATAGGGACCGCTTACTAGCGGGAAGGTAAACGGCGTTCCGTGTGCGGCTCTGGCTTGTCAGAGCAGCGATGTCACGCTGGCCACGTGACCCGGAAGTGTCTCCGGACAGCGCTGGCCCCTGGCCTCTTTAGTGAGATGGGCGCACAACCCTAGAGTCTGTCAAGATTGGCCCGTACGGGCAGGGGTACCTTTACCTTTTTTTACTATTGACTCAGGCCCCATGAACCATTTGTATGTGGCCCCCAGAAGCGAAAGTGAAAATGCTTCCCCGCCACTGTGATCAATCACCCTTTGTGATATGGGCATTAAGGCTCCTTAGAATGCAAGCTCTGCATTATTATACATCACTGTTGCGATAGTCTGCTATGAGGTGTCTCTATTTTTCTAGTATACACAGTTCTGACTTTTAGCATCATTGGAAATGCGGAATAAATTATAAAGTAAATGAATACTCTGGGTATAAAGCAAGGGTATATAACCTTTTTGGTGCAAAGATATGCCATACAGCCAAATTTGACAAGTGAGTGGGGACACCTACCTGTCAATGACCTGCTGTCACCCAAAAAGATCAGGAGATTTTGACCTTTGGCCTCCCAAAGCTATTCTGATGAGGAGAAACCTCTGGACATTATAGACACTGTAGCCAAGCATATGACATTCTTTCACACAACGCAATGCCACATACTGGTCCTCCTCCAAAGAGTCCACAAATTTATCTTGAGAGACTTTCAGATGGTTTCCCAATGCTTTCTTAGCTACTGTCCCCAACCTGCTTTGTCAATAAGCACATCACTGTTCCAAGTATTTATTTATTTCATCTCTGTCTGGTTAGATCAGGCTTCCTCAACCTTCGCCCTCCAGATGTTTTGAGACTATAATTCCCATCCTCCCTGACCACTGGTCCTGCTAGCTAGGGATCATGGGAGTTGTAGGCCAGAAACATCTGGAGGGCCGAGGTTGAGGAAGCCTGGGTTAGATTCTAGACTCACATGCAGGGGCGTAGCAGAGGGGGGAAGCGGCCTCCCTAAATCACTACAAATCTGAAGTTCTGCACATCCTAACAAAAGCCTGACCCCCTAACAAAAATCCTAGCTATGCCCATGACAGGGAGACCCATGGAAGAAGCTTATAGAAGATATACAGTACAGGTATTATTAGTGTGTTATCGGAAGCTAGGAACAAAGTTTCCTGGTTGTCACAAACCACTTTCCTTTCCTATAGGCTCAGTAATCGAATGGTTATTATATCGTTAGATTGCTCACTTTTCACATATCTTGAGCATTTTTCCCTAATATATAGGTTTTTTTACTTATCAAATATAGAGAAGATAAAATGGAAAACAACAGCCAGAGAGTGGAAGAATATACAAATTGTAATATTTATTGCAAACCACTTAGATTTTTTAGTTCAATCAAGCAGTATATAAATTCTGTTAAATAAATGTCATTCATGAAAGCATCATAATAAATAACTAATCAATCAATCAATCAATCACGGCAATCACCACTGTATTGGCTTTCTGAAGGACTTCCTTGTGGTCACTCTCCTTTTCTTTCACTCTCCTTTTCTTTCCAAATGTTCAATGAACCTTGCCAGAGTTCTCTCTTATAACCCATCTGTTGAGCTAAAAGCTTTCCCTATACTTTGTAGGAGAGCGAAGGAGAAGCTTTCCATTAAGACATATGAAACGGAAAGCAATTTGCTATTGAAATGGAGAGAGAACAGTGGCAATGACTACAGTGCCATGAGAACAGAAGAATGGAAGAGCCAAGATGTCTGAAAGCAGACACAGAAGGTGAAGAAATAGAGAAAGGAAGAGGCTAGGAATGAGATAATTCACTGGTGCGAAGTTCAGGCAATGCAAAAGAGGAAGAAAGCTTTGGAAGCAGCTGAATGTCAGGGGCAAGCCAGGTGGCATAATAGGTTAAGGATGAGAAAATAAAGGATTGACAAATAAGAAACAGGTAACCAGACCAGGTGGGATGCAGATAAGGGATGGGAACTGAACTTGAAAAGAAAGAACACAAGACAAAGATCGGATAGAAAAATTGGCTTCCAGGTGGAAAAATCAAAATTGGAAACAGAATTGTTAGAACCCAAAACTAAGATTCTGTCAAGAATGTATAACTTGCTGTTGAAATGGAATACACAAGATGAGGAAGTGAAATCAGTGATGGTTAAGTGGGCCCAAGATTTGGGTCACAACATAATGTTTGCTGACTGGGAAAAGTTATGGACCACTGGTATGAAATTTACAGCATCTAATGCCTTAAGAGAGAATATTATGAAAATGATATACAGGTGGTACATGACACCAGTCAAGCTTGCAAAAATCTACCACTTACCTGACAATAAGTGTTGGAAATGTCAAGAGGTTGAAGGTACATTCTTTCACCTTTGGTGGACATGCCCAAGGATAAAGGCATTCTGGGAGATGATTTATAATGAGTTGAAAAAAGTTTTTAAATACACATTCTTGAAGAAACCAGAGGCCTTTCTCCTGGGTATGGTTAGCCAACAGGTGCATAAGAAGGATAGGACATTTTTCATGTATGCTACAGCAGCAGCAAGGATACTCATCGCACAGTATTGGAAGACTCAACAGCTACCCACACTGGAAGAATGGCAGATGAAAGTTATTGACTATATGGAATTGGCAGAAATGACCGGCAGAATCAGAGACCAGGGAGAAGAGACGGTGAAGGAAGATTGGAGGAAATTCAAGGATTATTTACAGAAACATTATAAGATAACGAACATTTGATGACATCGGATTGAGGATGAATGGGTATTTGGGAAAAAGTGATCAGAGAAAGATTTAATATTTTGTCAGACTAAGGAAATGCAATTATCTATTAGTCTTTAAGAGTATTAGAAAATCAAAGTACGATAGAGGACAAGAATTTGCAGACAGAATATATGATTTGGAATACAGAGAAGGAAGGCCTGGGGAAGTCGGAGAAATAAGTTAATGTAAAGAATACAAGGAGACAAAAATTGTTTTTAATATGTTTTATTTTCTATGTTGTATTTTGCTGTTTTGTGTTTGTGTGTTGTAATACTTATCTTTTCTGTTTTTTCCTTTTCTTTTTTTTTATGTTGTTTTTCTGAGGTTGTTGGTTTAATGTTGTTTCAAGTTCCTGTTGTAAAACTCAATAAAATATTATTTAAAATAAATAAAAAAAAAAAAGACAAAGATCATGGAAATGAACTGTTGACCAGTCTGTGAGCCGTCTCTTCCAGAGTCCTTTAGAGTATGAAACAGGGAAACTCAACTGGCCTCAGGTGTGGAGTAGTTTCTGACAGTGAGATCAAGGAGAGTAATGATGTCAGATTGGTGAATGGCTGGGGCCGCAAGGAAAGAGGCAGAAATCATATATTTAGTCTCTGTATGATCCTTGGAGTGATTGACACACTAAGGGAAGTAGTGGTGTCAGATGAGTGAAAGGCTGGGGCAGCAAGGAGACAGGCAGAAATATTTCGTTTGGCCCACCTATGATCACTAAAGTAATGGATACTTAATGTAATCAGCATATATTATTGGCTCAAATATTTTGGGAAATTAAGCTGAAAGAAGTGTGGATTTCAAACAGAGTTGTCTCATGCTCTACCAGAGTTTCCTGAGTGTTACATGGAAAATTAAAATGGCAGCACTCATCTCCTGCTCTTGTCCAACATCACAGGGCAGAACGGATTGTCACTTATTTATCGCACAAGAAATTTGCTAGCTTGGGGGCATCAGACATTGTCTGGCCTCATTACCTTCTGAAGCTAGATTTTGGCCCCTTGGATGCATGTTAGAAAGTCAGCACTTATCGCTAGGCTACTGACACACACACAAAGTTATCTTTCTTAAACTTAGCAGTTTTGTTTTGCATTTCCTTTTCATGCCCAAACAAAATTAATCATAAAGGGTATATGCTCTGGCTACTGCAAGATTATACTAATCAATACAAAAGAGACTATTGCTTTTTTATATCTGATTGTTGGAGTTTTCTATAACTGATCAAAGAAAAAAAGGTCATCATGACTTCATTTCCTTATTTCTACTATGATCAATGGTTTTGTGGTTTTGCTTTTGCATGTGGAAAATCCCCCCCTCCCCCATTTTGGAATGAATAGCAAACTGTTCACTGGCTTGAGACCAGTTGCAGTTTAGTGTCAAACATGTAGCAGGATAAAGAAGAAACAAAGTGACTCTAAATGCTTTGGGCCTTCAATATATTTGTGCCTAGGTGTACAAGCACTGTTAGATTTTTCTGTTCCATGATATTGTATAATACCAGTTAAGAGTCACGTTGAAATAGAGCTGTACAGTTTGGGTTTCAAAGCACTCTTTGAATATTGAATGTTTGGAGGTAAAGGTAAAGGTAAAGGGACCCCTGACCATTAGGTCCAGTCGTGACCAACTCTGGGGTTGCGGCGCTCATCTCGCTTTATTGGCCAAGGGAGCCGGTGTACAGCTTCTGGGTCATGTGGCCAGCATGACTTCTGGAGAACCAGAGCAGCACACGGAAACGTCGTTTACCTTCCCGCCGGAGTGGTACCTATTTATCTACTTGTACTTTGACGTGCTTTTGAACTGCTAGGTTGGCAGGAGCAGGGACCAATGAACGGGAGCTCACCCTGTCGCGGGGATTCGAACTGCCAACCTTCTGATTGGCAAGTCCTAGGCTCTGTGGTTTAACCCACAGCGTCACCCGCATCCCAGTACATGGGTAGACAAGTCTAAAAAGCCTGGGATACAAATTTTCATTGCCCTCTAGTGGCCATGATAGCTCATTTACCAGAAGTAATGTATTTAGCGTTAACCCTAGAAATGTATACTTGATTCTGACCAAACTATGCCTCCTGGAGATTAGTGCACGGGGAAGTGTTTTTTCAGGGAGAAATCATGGTGCAAAATCACACAAGATGACAGGGCCCAAAATGGCTGCTGTCCTCTCGTGAGAAAAAACGGGACGATGGCAACCTGGTTGGTGGCATTCTGGTTTTGGCCTTCAATATAAAGGCACTTGCTAAGCTAAGGCAACCATGACAAAGCTATGCCCTTAGTTTGATTTATGTAGGACCTCACTTCTAAAACTGCACAAAAAAGATTAGCTCTGGGATTATTAGTATTTGATTCATTTTCCAACACTATCATTATTTCATGATAGGCATCCATCATAAAATTTCCCCCTCTAGTACACAAAATACAAACCTGAAGGCAGTGTGTTAAATCTTTAATTTGCTCCATATCGCTAGCACATAATATCATTTCTAAATGACTGTTTTGGTATCTGCCTTCCAATATTTTTGAATGCATAGACTGGAAATGTATTTATAAGAGGAAAGCAGGCTAACAGTGCAATCCAGTGTATTTCTACTCAAAAGGAAGCAGTATTAGTTTAATGTAACTTGATTTAGATAAGGCTCTGTACATACCATGCATATAAAGCACATTTCCTGTCAAAAAGTCCTGGGAACTGTAGTTTGTTAAGGATGCTGGGAACTATCTCTGTGAGGGGTAAATTACATTTTCCAGCTTTCTTGGAGCGTGAGTGTGTACTTTAAATGGGCATGCAGCCAGAGACAAAGGCTGATAAGTCTGATAGACACTCTTCAAAAACATGGCAAGTTTTAAAAGGTGTATATCATGTGGCTCAGCTTTTAACCTCAACCACAATAAGAGCAAGGAAACGGACTTTGTGCTTAAGGTGGGAGAACATGAGAAGCCAGTGTAGGAGTTTGAGGAGAGCATCTGATCACATGGTGTAAATAGGAAAAGTGGTGAATGACTTTGGTTGTAGTGTTGTATACAAAGGTGAGAAAATTGCACTGAAAACTTGAGGGGCAGGGAGAAAAATGTTGCAGTAATAAAAGGAGGACACATCCGAAACACAAACCAAAGTGTTAGCAAAGGGAATAGAAAGGAAGGGGGAGGTTTTTGAAATATTGCATTAGGAGCAACAATGTGAAGTAGTGACAAATTGAATGTGAGGAGCGAAGGAAAGGAGGGGGAACCAAAGATAAAGCGAAGGTTTTGCGCTTGGTTGATAGGATGGATGGTGCAGGAGAGCAAAAGCAAGAGATTATTGATAATATTTTCTAACTTCGAAAAGGGAGAAGTGTTGAGTCTCTGTACCTTTTCATAAGCAATAGTGCTATTATGAGTTCAAGCAGCCACCATGTTTAATTTGTCCGTTTCTGCTACGGAAAGCTAAAAGTATATTAAAAACCAAATACTGGGAGTTCATGCACTCGGATGTTGTAGAATTATCCCCCCCAGTAAAACACATGTGACAGTATTTTTCTAGAAACACCCTTACTATTTTCTGAAGATATGTTTCAGCAATAAAAATCCAGATTTTAGTATATTTTAGTACCCACAAAGTCTCAGGGTGGGTAACAACAGTACAACATACAGCTATAAAAACATACAGTTATTATTACTATTTTCAAAATACTCCAAGTAAATTAATAAAAAAAATCCAAACAAATATAGAATAATGTAGATTCAAAAAGAAGAAGAAACAGGGCCACACAAAGCAAAATATTTTAACTGTCAGAGACCAGGGTAAGAGGTGCAGCTTCAGCACACGATGGAAGCTGTACAGTGAAGATGCTTAGATACATCTCTGTGGGGAAGGAGTTCCACAATTTAAGGGCTCCCAGCAGCAGTAGATAGCAGGGTGGAATGGTGGTGCTCAGTTAAACAGCCAGCAGTGAAGGGAGAGGGAGAGACAAGGTGGCAGGGAGGTCAGTGTGGTTCAAATGCACCAGCAGGAGCACCATATTGGCCCAGCTGGTGTGTTTGCAGAGCACTGACCCAGTGGCGTAGCGTGGGGGGTGCGGGGGGGCCGGCCGCACCGGGAGCAACATCTGGGGGTTAGGGTTAGGGGGCGCAAATCCACAGGTTAGGGGGCGCAAATTACTTGCCTTGCCCCGGGTGCTGACAACCCACGCTATGCCACTGCATTGACCTTCCCGCTGCCTTGCCTGTTGCACTCTGTCCCAGTAAGCAACAGAGACTCTTCTGCCAGGAGGTCAATTGAGTGCCTCTGCCCCACCCTGCTGTCCATTACAAGCTGCTATGGAGAAAGCCCTCTCCCAGAGCATTTGAGAGTTGCAGAATTTAATCTTTTATTTTAAAACTTAAAATATTCATTCCTCCTCAATCAAATTTCATCTAATATTCAGCTACAGCTGATTACTTGCTGCTATGCATGCCCCTTCTGCTGGCACATACATATACATACACATACACATACATACATTTTGTTTGTTCATGCTCTTGGCCCCTAACTTCCTAACAGCGGAGTGGATTAGCATCAGAATGTAGTACTTAAAAGTTTTAACAAAATATAGCAGCATCATGAATCAGATGGTTGGCTTCAAGGTGCACCTATTTTCCAGTGAACTCTCAGCATTAAATTTACACACATAGTTCAGAAAATCCAAATACACAAATACACACACACACACACACACACAAAACAAACTCAAAAACCCAGGCATAAATGACAAGGAAGTTGCATTGCTGAGAGGGATCTGGGGATTATGGTGAAGAAGATTCAGAGCACAATAACATAGATGATAAAGGGTTTAGCAAGGGTTTACAATACAAGGCATATAAGAGGGACTGAAGGAAGTGGGCATGTCTGGCTCAGAGAAAAGAAGATTAAGAACACAATCCACCAAGTCCTGCTCCTGTACAAGCCCTATTGAAATGAACTGTGCTTTGGAGATTGAACTGGGAGACAGAAACCTGATAACAGTTTTTGAGATGGTAGGAAGGTTGCTAGAGGCAGATCATCTTGGAGGGCAAGAGACAGTGCTGTCAAACAACACCATAAAAACACTTAGATTTTTATTTTTATTTTTTTAAAAAGAATCAATGAATTCTCTAATTAAAAAAAAAAAAAAAGCCCTTCACCCCACCCCATAAGGCATCTTGCAAACTGGAGCTTTTCAAATTAGTGTTCTGTCTGTGAAAAGCTGTCCTTTGAAAGTTATCTTTAAAAAAGTATCCCATGAAGCGAGAACTACAAAAGAGCACACTTATTTTTCAGGTGGTTTTTTTTTAAAAAAAGGCTCAGAAAATAAGCATTTTCTGAAGCAAAGGTAGATGCAGGAAATGAATTTAGTTTCTTCATAATTTATCTGCTGTCTATTAGTGCTCCTATGTTCCTTAAATGGCCTCTCTCTGATTGGCTTCCTGTCTTTTGATTCAATTTAAAGAAATATGTATTAACTCATTTCTAGGAAAATGATGCATTAACTCATTTTTAAATTGTTAGCAATTCCATTGCTCTTCAGTTTCCTTCTACCTTATTAGATATCTGCAGAGTCTGCGCTCCTGTCTGTTTCCTTTATACGACCAAATGTTCAAAGGAAGTCATTTCTTCTGGCCTCCTGAACTGTGTTAAGCCTGCTAGCATCTTTTTGATCATAGATGATCACACCATCTGTCGTGAACTTTTTATGGTCACATTTTATGGCTACATACATACTTCCTTTAAAATAACACATTTCAATCACATTTCAACCATGGCTGCCCTGGCCATGATATAAGCAAAGCAGCCATTACAACCACAGCAGATAAAGTGGTGGAGTGGCTGGGTGAAATTGACTTCCCAACAGCTGAGCCACTACTTAGGGGAAGTGGAGGTGGAACGAAGGTCAGAATGGTGCAAACTCACCATCAGGAACACCATATTGGCTTTATCAGTGCATTTGCACCATGCTGACCTCTCCACCATCTCACCTCTCAGCAGGGGACTCAGTTGCGGTTCGAGGACCCGATCCCCGCATGGTGGAATGAAAACACAAGGACACGTGATATAAGGTTAATGGGCAAGAAAAGGCCACAACTTTATTGATTACAGCAAGTGAAAGGGTATTGGCTTAGGCATTGGATTACGTCAGCTGAGTCCACACCCTCAGAGAGGGGTGAGTCTAAAACAGGGGTTTTTATTCACCAGTAGGTGGAACCTGTTGATGCTAATCCAACTATAAGCTCTCCCCTGATGTCACCGAGGGTCGTGCCATGGCCTCCCGCCACGCAGGCATCAGACAGAATACACGACCGCCGGATTCCTCTAACGGAATACCCAAAAATTGAAGGCACAGGCGATGGCCACACCTAGCCCTTTGACACACCACACCACATTATTCCAATGCCTAACCTACCCACCAATACCACGAAAGTTGTGACGATTGCTATGAGGTAGGCGAAAAAACCAAAAAGCCTAATGGCAAATGGAAAAATTCCTACCAGGCCCCCCGGACAACCAGGGCGACCAACCTAAGGTCTATAGCAAGGCCAAAAGAAAACTGAGATGATGAAGAGTGAGGCCAGAGGGCTGGCGCCGCAGCAATTTAGGCTGCTATACACACCCCTCACAGGCACCTGGTTGGGTGCCTGCCCCTGGGCGTGGGCGCCAGCCAGCTGAGTGGGAGGCAGTGGGCTAACGCCCCCTGCTTGAGGTGGAGTCCGGCTCCCGACCACAACCACTCCCCTCTCTTGCAGGAGGAGAGTCTTTCTCAGAAGGTAAGAGGAGCACTATTATGTCACCTTAACCATCCACTACTGCATTTCAAGTGGCAGATTTGGGTGTGTTAGTGGCTAGGACACTGTCAGTCTAGTAGCAGATATAAAACAGCTAGCTTGGAACCGCAGTGGCTGCCAACACCTGTCAGGCTACTCTACAATAGTTGATATATAAGCCATAATGTGAAAATAGAGGGGGAAGGGTGTCTGGATGCAGCACGAGGTAAGACTGTCCATCTAGCCTACGATGGTCTATTCCAGGTGGCAGGGGCCTTCCTGGGTCTCATCCAGACCCAGATAGTACTTGATTCTTCTTCTACTTTAGCAGGAGATAACAGAAAATTAGCTCCCACTGAGTGAGGAAGAAAGAAGGGAAGGAAATAAAGTAGAAGAACGGCAAAGCTGGCCAAAGAATAGAATATTGTAGCAGGCAGCATGGAGCAACAGAGTCAAATGTTACCTGATTTCCCAGCAGGCAAGTCACTGCTGCTTACCAGGATTGGGGGTGAGGTGGTGAAAAATGCAGCACCCCCCCCCCCCCGAACACCAGATTTGCTTTGCCAGTGAGTTTTCACTACACCAATATCACTGCCACTCCATCCTTCCCAATTAGCAGCAGTGACTCGCCTGCTGGGAGGTTAGGTAACAGCCTCTGTCCCACTCCACTCCACACTAATAATTTATTGGTTTCCATGCAATATTATGCAATACCTGAAAAAAATAATAGATAGTATTCAATGGCCATCTTTCCCATCCCACTGTCTGCTACTGATTTACAGGTTCCCATGCAGTATTATGTAACACCTGAAACATTTGATAGATTGCATTCAACAACATTTAATATTTGACAATTTGTGAAATCTCATTTTGAACCCTGCTGAAAACTCCATATATAAACACATTTGAATTTGGAAAAATGTGGATGTGAATTTAGAAAATGATGCAAAATGGGAGTGACAAAATAAAAATGGTTTTGTTTTGTTTTTCTTGAAGAGAAGCAATTATTCCATGCAGCTTTAGAAAACTGCTACAGTGATTCAACTAACTTGCACTCTAAATCCTATCAGGGAATGTAATCAGACACTGCTGTTCATGTTTAGTCAGAAGTCCAGCTTAGTTCAAAGTAAGTGTGCATGGGATTGTTGCCTTTCAGTGCAACTGTATACAATACGTCTCACAATGTTCAGTGCTGCTCTCTCAGTAGTAAACATGTTTAGGATTGGTGCTTAAAGCTGCAGTCCTATATCCACTTGCTTGGGAGTAAGTCCTATAGAGCTTACTGAGATTTTTCTTCTGAATACTGTGAATCTGCTTGGCTGCTACCCCAAGAAATATGTAAGGAGTTTATGACCAGATTATGTGAAGGACAGAGAACACCTGTATGGTCTTGCCAATGTGTTGAGATTAGTAAATTAAGCTTGACTCAGCGACCACTCACAAGAGTGGCTGGGGCACTCAGATGGGCGGGGTACAGATAATAGAATTATTATTATAAGAGCTGGTTTCAGGAACAGGTCCATTTCAGTAGTGACTGCATCACTGCTGGTTTTAAAACCCTGAAGATGTTTTTATCCCATTCTGCAATTCAGAGATATTGCGCTGTGCTTGAAGAATTTTTACTGCTGGTGTTTTTCAATTAATGTGTTGGTTTATTTGGGGGAAGAAATGCTGGTTCCATTCATTCATTGCATTTATATCCTACCATGTTCTCCAAGTTGCTCAAGGGGCTGTAGGTTATCCTCCCCTCCTCAGTTAATCCCCCACAACAAACCTGTGAGGTAGGTTAGGCCAAGAGGCAGTGATTGGCCCAAGGTCACCCTGTGATCCTCATGGCTGAGTGGGGAACTGTTGCTGGAGGGGGGGAGGGGGTGTTGTGTGTTTTAAAAGCACTTTGCAAGGGCAGCGTGCCTTGATAAGAAAGAATTTATACATCTCTGAGTGAATTTTTAAAAATGAACTTTGCATTGCTGGAGTGGGAAAAGCTTGAAGAAGGGGAACTGAGAAGCATTCTAACTGGGGCATCTTAACATGTCATTTCAAGCCCAGAATGAATTGGCTGGAATCTGTGGTCAAATGCTGAGAAAATTATATTGTGGAAGCAGCAAATGCATCAGTAGGATTTTCAATTTTAGCTGATGAGACTGCATATTGTCGGGAGAGAACAAATGTCGCTGGGAGTGAAGTTTGGTGAACTGAAGCATGGAAGCGTCTGAATTTACGAGGAGTTTTTGGGTTGTGTCCCAGTATTCTCACTGAGTGCAGGAGCCATAGCCAATAAAATATTCCTGAACATAGCCTTGGCCTCCAAAATTAGTCAGCCAGGGAGTATGCTGGTTTCTGTGATGCAGGAGGTTTTATAATGTAGGTGTCAAGAATGACTTCTGCTTTAGCTTAAACTTCATTGTTAATGAATTGAACTGTCTAGGGGAAATCAGTAATACAAGTGGAACTGTTGAGTTCTTATTTTAAAAGGGTGCTCATAGATTTGTTTCCTTCCAATGTAGCACTTGAGCCTAAGGTGCACATACCCAGCCATGAATAGAAAAGGTATCTATATTGACTTGTGATTAGGGCACTGAAACCTCTGGTGCTGATTGGGTGAGGTGATGGGACACCTCAGAATGTTCAGTTGCTCAGAGGGAAAAAGCAGTTTGTAGTCCAGCTTGTGTGAGGGAAAAGAATGTTGCTACTTTGACTGGGATAAAGGCCTCTCAAGTGGGGATTGCTAAGGATTTGGAGGTAGGATTTGGAGGTAGCCTGGAGCAAGCATGCTGAACAAAGGGAAGGAGAGAGAGAGAGAGAGAGAGAGAGAGAGAGACCTTAAAGAAGGGTGCCTGGAAAATAAAGCTACAGGAAGAGTGCATGAGACAGGGAAGTGAGGCAAAAAGATGATACATGGGCGAGGAATATGAGATAAAGGGTAGAAAGGTTAGGTGTGCAGAACCTCAGCCTAGCAGCGGATTCTGTCAACTGTTGGCTTCTGCGGTCGTTGCTGCTTTGAACCAACCATTCCTCTTTGGCTACAGATTTCTCGTTGTTTATGTATTTTGGAACATTTTGTAGAGAAAGCAATTAACACTGGAAGCCAGCAGCCAAATAATTGGCTGATTAGTTCAAATAAATATGTAACATTTAGCCCCACTCACCCACTGCTTCTTGGCCCTGTTTGCCCCCTGTGGGTTGCCAGGCGACAGTTTTGCAGTAACAGTAGAAGCCACAGTTAGTAAAAATTTCAAAAATCCCCTATGCTCCTTGGTTGCCTTCCTCCACTTCCCACATGCAAGTGGTACATGCAAGCTATTTCTCTTTCTAGACCACATGTATAGCTTTGTTCCAGCCCTACTTTATTTTCCTCCCCTTCTTTCCATAATTCTCCCATATGCCTGTGCCAGTAATTGTCCCTTTTTGGATTCAGCAACAAAGGACCTTGGATTTTATTGGTTCAAGAGATAGAGTGAAAGGGTCTTGGAGGCCGTGAGGAACCCCAAGTTGTCTTCATTGTAAACAAACAAACCCTGGAAATATATTAGGAACATAGCTGCCTTATACTGAGAAGCTTAGTTATCAGGCAACCATCAACAACCCCATACCTTCCTAGTGTTATCCTGCTATGCACACAGGTTATCACAAATTCTCTCTATTTTAGAATGCGTTTAACAATGTGTTTTACATATATGAGAAATGATTTGTGCATATGCAAATAAATAGTCCCAGGACACTGTTGAAATTCTATGACTCCCTTGGAAAGACACTTTTTTGTGATACTGTAACTTCATGATAAACACATTTATCTGCAAACAGAAACACAAAAAACACTGATAAAATAGATCTAATTGTCTTGTTTTTCATAGGAGTTTGACTGATGTAAAACTATTTGAGTGGTCCCCCCCCCCCCAGGAATCTCTGATCAAGCATATGATTGATCTTTAACTTGGGGTTTCAAAAAGTTGTTTTACTGTGTCACCATGGAAGAACAAAGCTCAATAAAATGTCTGAAAATATATTTGATTTTGACATGACATGCACTTCTCCATATCTCACCCCACACAACCATTCTATTTTCTTCCTTTTTCTCATTCTGTGCTATCTATTATTACGAGGTTTGCAATGTGTGCCTGGCTAATGAGAGTGCTCATCTCTTTCCTTAGCATCTAGATCAGCTTTCCTCAACCTAGGTAAAGGTAAAGGGACCCCTGACCATTAAGTCCAGTCATGGCCGACTCTGGGGTTGCAGCGCTCATCTTGCTTTATTGGCTGAGGGAGCCGGCGTCCAGCTTCTGGGTCATGTGGCCAGCATGACTAAGCCGCTTCTGGCGAACCAGAGCAGCACACGGAAATGCCGTTTACCTTCCTGCCAGAGCGGTACCTATTTATCTACTTGCACTTTGACGTGTTTTCAAACCACCTTCTAAATAGCTTGAGCTACAACTACTCTTATCCTTTAACCATTAGCCATGCTCACTGGAGCTGATGCGAATGCAAAATTATCAGTGGGCAACTTGAAAGTTTGTAAAGTTCCTGGGTGCAAATTAGGGCGGGTATCTTTTCGTTTTGCTTTGGGATTTCAGCCAAATTTGAGGGGGCGGAGGGGCACATTAGCAAAAGCCCTGAAACAAAAAACATGAAGAATGGAGTGATATCTTTATCCCTGAAACAGAACCTCCAAATTGCCACCTACAAATGGGATGGTGAACTGGGGACAGCATTTTCAGCCCGCCCTTAAACTGAATATGCCCATTGCCACAGGCTTCCATTGTATATGTGTAACCAAATGTTGGGCATACCCATCACCCCTTGCTCCAATTTCTCCTGTCCCTCCATCTTATTACTTCTTGAATTACTCACAAATCTCAAAGCGACAAATTCAAGTGAAGTAGCCATGTTAGTCTGTTGCAAATAAAAACAAAGATAATCACACTATAACAGACTCTTTGTTATTCATCTCCAGCTATAATGTGCCCCCTGAATTTAGAATTCAGAAAATAAGTTGCTTTAGTAACGGATAGTTTTCATCCTTTTCAAGCACTGCACTTGCATCATGAGCTAGTCTGCAAAGTTAAGATGAGGCTGGGGTTGACATCAGTGGGTAATGAGCAATTGCATGAGATGCATTTGACAAGTACCTCTTATGAGAATACCAAGCCAAAAGGACACATTCACAGTGAAACTACTGAACCACTGCAGACTCCATACAAAGTGACATCATCTCCTCTGTAAGAAATCAGCTTCAACATAAGTTAACAACTGTGCTACAGTTTCATACGTCATTAGGCTAATGTTCTGTTTAACTACAGCTATCAATCATTTTGTGGTTAAACCATTTTGTGCCTTGCAGCAAATATGAGAATCTAAATCCTTACAACTGTATTCTAGGAGGATGGATAGATCTTGCCTGAAGATGAATTTTAGTTTATTTTTAATTTGTGTGTGTGCGTGTGTGCAAAAATCTGACTGTGTGAGTTACTTACCAAATGACTTGGAAATGTTTTTCATTTTGAGGGATTGTTGTGTACATGAAAATCTGGAAATGGATACAGCAAAGAAATCCATGCCATAAATATGTGCTTCAGTTGTTGGGTTAGAAGTCTAATGAAGTTCAGCATTCAGTAGTGCAGGAAAAGTACCAAAGCACACCGTTCATTTTTGATCTGGTAAAGTCAACTGCTTGGGAAATCTTCAAAGGACTTCTCTAGGTATTCGGCTTTAATTCACAAAAGGCATAATACCAGAGGTTCTTGCCTGCTACCCTCTCTCCATTCCCCAAGGGGAGAAAGCTTTTCCTTAGAAAGGTGGGAATAGGTAGCAGGTAGATGAAGGAAGTGCCCCTCACTTCCAGCAGGAAGTCAAGTGACTTTCCTCACCAGAGATTATTGTCTTGGCATTGTGTTCAGAGAGGAATGGGTCAGTCTAAGTCTGCTCTATATCAGTTTTCCATGTGCTCAGTTGCAAATCCTTTCCATCCTGCTGTGTGTCTGTGTGAGCACTCTGCAGATTTTTTAAAAAATGTGCAAAAGTATTGCATTTAAATTATACACATTTTGTATGCAATTCTTGCAATGTGATATGCATCTTTGATTGCTTTTCAATACACTTCTTCTTAAAACATACATTTTTGTATGCATTTCATCCTATAAAATACATGTTTTGTTCACACACACACACACCAAAATGCATTGCAAAATTGTGTGATCCACTTGCTGAATTCCAATCTGCATATACGTAGTCTGAGATAGGAGAATTTGACCAGTTTGCTTTAAAATGTGGACCAAACTAGTTCTGCTCCCTTCCTAGTAGAGCTTATATGTAGGTCCCACCTTCCCTAATAGCATCATTTCTAGCCAATGTGACATCTAGAGAATCCTTCCTTTTGACACTCACTGCTGCCTTCCCAATGCAAGGCTTTGTTTCCTTGTGGAAGGGAGAAGGGGTAGAACACAGCAAAATGGGTGTGAGTGGAAACAAAGTGGGAGCTGCTTAAGGTGATATGTGCTGGTTTTGTAATTTGAGTAGATGAACTCACATTGTTTCAAAGGCTCACCCTCAAGCCTAGAGTGAAACCATGTGACTATGTATGTCTTCATGAAAATGAAGACATTAAAGACATACAAAAATTACTTATGTTAGGGGAAATTGCTTGCAAAAATGTGTACATTAGTCAAAACAGCATTTAAAAGTGTTTTTATTAGGGGAAATTGGCACTAAAATATAAATTCCCATCACAATGATTAAAAAATTGCAAATCGCTGCAAAGTGTGAAGAATTGAATTTGAGACTGGAAAAATGAGAAACTGGGACAATTGAAACTGACAGATCCTTCTATCCTTACCACAGAGAAATGCTCAGAATGATGCACACTGAAATATCTGCCTACATATACAGAGAGGAACTCTTAGGTGAATTCCCCCCCCCCTTGCCTGCCCCCACTCCAATAGCTTCTAGTTAGCCTGCTCAGTCTGGCTGTAGCCTTGAGATGGAGAAGATGCTTCCACCCGAGGAGAGCTCATCAACCAATCAGATATGAACTGCATCGTCAACACTTCCTCTCCCTTTCAGAAGCCCTGCTTGACAAACTTGCAGTACCAGTCAGTAAAGTACTTCCTAGGTTTAAAAAAACAGCACACACACACACACACACACACACGCACACACACACACACAAAAACAAACACAAAAAAACCATAGGGACTTTAAAGTGAAACCTTCTCACCTTGCAAACACACAATGGATTTTTCTGCAAACCATCAAAAGTGAGAGCCTTACGATATCCTTGAAATGTTGACATAATCTAAATTGGCAAAGGGAGAAAGTGAAGGCATGTTTCAAGTGAGCAGAAACACATTCAGAAATAAAGAAAATTTGCTCTTCTTTAAACTGCTGATAGTCACTCTTAACATATTTTTCTTCAGTTTGGTGAGACTGTGCCCCTTACGTGGTAGATTCATCATGCCAAATTTCAAATTGATGGTACGATATTTTTTAAATTTTTGACACACACACACACACAGAGAGAGAGAGAGAGAGAGAGAGAGAGAGAGAGAGTTCTACAGTATAACAGTAGAATGGAAAAATCCATGAATCTTTGCTGTACATCTGCTTTTATGGGTGTATTCTGTAATCAATTATATCCAAAGTTTCACTTGCTACAAACTGCAAATATTGTTAAATGCCTCAGTTTTGTTTTCTAATAGAAAATATAAATATTATTTATTTATTAACAGCACTGAATATATGACACCCAAAGAAGTGTACTCTGGACAGCTTAGAAACAAATAAAACTTTAAAATACACTAATAATTACAAAAGAAAAATAGTAAACAAATTCCAACATAAGCGTTCAGCATAAGCATTTCAGCAGCAGAAAGCAAAACAGCATAGAAAAATAAAGAGGGGCATTTTAAACTATACATATGATCCAAAATTCAATGAATTCAAAAATTCACTACTTGAAAGTTTTGGAAAATAAAAAAAAGAGGTCTTCACCTATCACTGACAAGACTGCAATGAAACATCCAGTTTGTATTTTACATTCCCATTATAAAATAAAAATTAAAAATAACACCCTACTCTCTACTATTGCAACTCATTTTTCTTTCAGTTTGTGGATGAAACTTCTGTTAATTTCAATGCCAATACTTCTCTTTGTGGTGAATATTAAATGCATTTGTAAGTGCTTTTCATGATTAAGCACCCATGCCATTGTTAAAAACGATCATAGTTTGAGAGCTTGCATAAGAAATACACACAGAATTAAGATCTCGCTTTGCAACATTCTAGCCACTGTTTCACTTCTCCTGTGTCCTCAATACCATCAGAGCAGTCTGCTGGATCACACTAATGGCCCATCTAGTCCAGCATTTTGTTCCCACAGCCAGTTGTCTATGGGAAGTCTGAAAGCAAGACACCATATAGGTCTTACCCTCTTCTGCTGCCATCCTAACCTGGGAGTAAGCCCCATTGAATTCATTATCAATCAATAGATTTTTATTGTTTAAAACCAATGGCCATCAAAATACAATAAAAGCACAAATCACATAAAAAGATATTACATGTTCCAGACAAAGACAGATGTCCAGATTTTAAACAAACAAACAAACAAACAAAAACATTTCTTCTGGTCAGCATTGAATTCAAGAAGACTTAGATTAAATCTGTTGATATCACTGTAATAATGCTCGTGGAGTATAAAGCAATCCATGAGTACTAGTCATAATGGATATGTTACCTATAGTTTCAGTTGATGTTGGCCTCAGAATGTTATTTACTGAGAACCACACATGGAAGGATGTGTGCTTGTGGAAGAATTGTACTTATGTGGGATTCCACAGCTGCCTGGTTGGCCATTATGAAACTGCTGGACAGACTAGGCCTTTGGCCTGATCCAAAACAACAACAATTTCTCCTCCTCCTCCTCCTCCTCCTCCTCCTCCTCCTCCTCCTCCTCCTCCTTCTTCTTCTTCTTCTTGTCTTATAATCATTCACCCCAGTGGCTAGGAGAAGGTAATTTGGAACCTCCAGATCTGGGCTGAACTTTGAAGAGAGGGAATTTTGGAAGCATCCCTAGTTATATAACATTGGGCGTTGTTGGCTAATTCCATTTTTCATCCGCTGACAAACTATTTTCAAGCACTTGCTCTTAAAAGTGAAGCCTCAAACGCAGTATGTACAGCTGCATCCACCCTCACAAGAGATAAGCTGGCAGAACATTACAGATTAACTATGGTGGATCACAACTGCTGTTTGAAAAGAATCCCATCTGGGTATAAAATTGGATGTTTCCTTATTCAGTGTATCTGGATAAAAATATAAACAGGAACAGGAAATTTAAGCTGCATTCTGAACAGCACCAATTCATCAATTATCTAAAACTGTTTGGGGGCATTTAATTAGGGCTGAACAAAAAAAAAGGCATATTTTTATCCTGAACATTTCTGACATTATCAAAAAGCACGATGCTTTGATAATTTGACTGCAAAGTGCTCAGTGCAGCAGAAGATTCAGTGAGACCAAGTTAGGACAACCGCAATGTTTTCCTTTATTTACTCAGTGGTTCAGCACATAACCAAATTTAATCATCTGTAATATATTATCATGATGTCAGCCCATTCGCTGTGTGACCTCCCTCCATTGGCTGCAGTCACGATTTTGACAGATTGCCTTCGTTTTCAATTGGTTCTGTTTGTTCTCTGTGTGGTTATCCTGTAGCCAGCTCACATTAAACCATGACATCATTGACCATGTGACTGAAGACGGATGAAGAGACTTTATTTTAAAAATAAAAATGGTGTAGCAGCAGAGATGAATAACAATTTCAGTGATTATCTATTTTAGTCCGAGGGTGTTTAAAAGAAGAAATCTAGAGGAGAGCCAGCACATTATGATTGGCATATGGTATTATAGGTTGCATCTTGGGTAGGAATCGCCCTCTATATATAATCACCTGCATTACCTTAATAAATAGCTAGTATATACACGTTTTCGCCCCATCAGAGTATACATTCTTTAGTTATGTGCTGCCTAAGCAATCATTCCATAAGCCTTCTGTCCAGTAAAGTTGAATTGAAATATCTTTGATCATCCTCTCCTTTATATATGTAAGCATTCCTATGAAGTCTTACTTTCAAGTCAGAGACCCAATTCATTAGTAACCAGTGTTGCATGCCTATTGCTATAAAGCCAACTCTGTATGGTCGGAGGTTAACATTGCAGAAATAATGTACACACACCCCAGTTCCATGGGGTGCCCAGACCATGCCAGAACTACACAGCTATGACAGTGACCAGATCTGCTTCATCCAGGAAGGGGAATATTTGGCACCCTAGTTGAAGCTGTTAAAAATCATTCCCAACTACTGCCACCATCTGAGAACCCAGGAATAAGTCTACATCCAGAAACGTACCCAAGCTGCAGACTTGGGGTGGAATTCAACACCACACTATTGCAACCCTATCCACTTGCAGATGCAATTACTCCCTCTTCTTCCTCAAAGTGCTGTCCTGGGGGTTGCCCCAACACCATTCACAGCCAATTTGGAGTGTGTGTGTCCAGGGGGCACACATGTGAGGAGGGGGGAAGCCATATTGTACAAGCAACACACACACACACACTTTCAAATTTCAATAATGTGCCATAAAGTACCATATATTGTATCAAGGATGAAGAAGGTGTAAGGCAAAGTTCATGTTGCCCCTAAGGTACTTTCTGGGAGGAGAGGCAGAAGTGGCAAGGACACCTGTCTGCCCCATACCCCATTCTGCTTTATAGACCCTTTGCACCCCTTGCACCTATCATTGTCCAGGTAGGATCACAGTTGGTGAAACAGCCTTGGTATTGAAAAGCACTTTGTGCTCTGGTGAGAATGCCTGATCTATACACTTCTTGAAATTCTACATATGATCCTTAAGCAGGAGTCCAGTTCCATTTTAAACAAGAAGATTAACTTCACTGTCCTGGTCAGGTGAATCACTCGCCACCGCTTCCTTCTTATGAGGATTGATTTTGAGAGTTGATCTTCAAGTGCTCAAGTGTAGTGTAGTGTAGTACAGTGTACCTTGGGTTACATATGCTTCAGGTTACAGACTCCGCTAACCCAGAAATAGTACCTCGGGTTAAAAACTTTGCTTCAGGATGAGAACAGAAATCATGCGACTGTAGTGTGGTGGCAGCAGGAAGCCCCATTAGCTAAAGTGGTGCTTCAGGTTAAGAACAGGTTCAGGTTAAGAACGGACCCAGTGGTGCTTCAGGTTAAGAACAGTTTCAAGTTAAGAACGGACCTCCGGAATGAATTAAGTACAGGTACCACTG
The DNA here is from genome assembly GCF_965153285.1 of Podarcis tiliguerta. Classification (NCBI taxonomy): domain Eukaryota; kingdom Metazoa; phylum Chordata; class Lepidosauria; order Squamata; family Lacertidae; genus Podarcis; species Podarcis tiliguerta. Next base: position 62,797,278 of record NC_139539.1, read on the forward strand.
TATAATAAAATAGTAACATGAAAAATCCCAGTCACGGTTATTTCACAAGTTCCTTTGAACTTGGCACCCTAAACCTAAATGTTTACTTCAGGATCTCTGCACATGACATTGACCTAATATCCCTATAAGCTAATATCCCCAGTTTCTGAAGTGTTTTGGCAGTAGCCCAGTTGCTTAATCCAAAGCAATTATTTTCTGTGCAACAAGTCTTTAGAGAAGACCCTTTGAGATCCTTCAGCACGTACACACAAATGCACACTCAAGCACACACATTTTATTCATTTTTTTTTAAAAGGGATACATTATGTGTCTTTGTTTCCAAAGAACAACCTCAAATTAGTTGCTTCATTTGAAAACTGTTCTGTCGTCATGGCAACTAAAGCCCTAACTAGGAATGCCCTGTAAACAGCTGTATTGAATTGTTATGTTAATAGAATTTTAGAAGTAATTAGCTCACAAAGATGTTTTGTTTTGTCTAGTTTGGAGCTCTGTGAAACTCCACTAAACAAATTATTGTGAAAAGAATAACTTGTTTATTTTAATAAGATATTGTCATACGAATCTTTTATCAGCTGTCTTACAATGTTCAATCATGTACACATGGCAGAACTGAATAATATGGCATTGTATAACTTGAGTCTTATCACAACATGGTTGTTCAGTTTTTGTCATGGTTAAAAACAGACTAAAATTTCAGGTTCAGGGTGGCCTCATAGGCTTTAAAAATGTGTTTGATACTAAGTCTTCCCGTCTTTCTTTCTTTTTTTAAAAAAGGAAGATTTTATTAAAGCTTTTTCATAATACAATAAGATAAAAGAAACTAATCTAAATAAAAACAAAAAGAGAAAAGAGAAAGAAAGGGGGGAACCAAACGGGGGGAAAAAGAAGAGAAAATAAAAGAATAAAGAAGAGAGGAAAAATAAAAAGGACTTCCTACTTTCCATCTGATTCCAATAAATGAATCAAATTTTCACTCTGGAATGACATCCAAGTGATCTACTTTCTGTTAGGCAATATTTTCCCAATCCTCCAACCCTATCAAACATATCAGCTTTGTCTCCAATAATTTGAACAACCATTCTGCCTTTCCTCCTTCAGCACTGATTTGCAATTTAAAAAATAAAAAATCCATGTGAAAAAATGTGTTTATATATGTAATTTTTTTAAAAAGTATCTTATTTCAACTTATGAATTCCTAAAAGTATTTTATCCTAAAGTCCAGCTTTTTCTGCATTTGTGGACCATATTGGGAAATTTGGAGAAGAGTGAAATCCAAAATATAATCACATTCTGAATCATTAGTTAGACTGGGAATGTTCATTAGTTAAGTTCAGTTAAAAATGCAGACCAAATGGAATTTTTCTCTATCCTTGACTAGAAGTCATTATAGATTATAAATCTTGATCTCAAAAAATTCCCCTGGAATCAGCTGCAAGATGTTCGAGTTTGGAAAAAACACACACAATCCTGTACTTGCTAACCTTGTTTCTCTGTTGTATCCCAATTGGCTCTGTTTTGCTGATGTCTACATGTTGGGGCTGACAGTCTGAAGCAGAAAGCCTGCTCTTACAACCAAAGGTTCCTCAAGTGATTTAGAACCATGAACATAAAGGAGCATGCAGATATAGAGCAGATTCCTTCCTTCAGACTTACCTCTCCAATGCACGGGTGGCGGTGGGGCCAAGCTGATCAGATAATATGTGTGTAATCATGTCATGGGGTTGACTGCTTTTATAGAGGTATTAAGAACCAGAGGAAGTCCTACTGAGGAAAAGAAAGTTAGTCCTGACTAATTTATCCCATCAATTTCAATGGGACTAAGGCATGGCTAACTGGATTCAGAAGAATATATATTTCTTTCATATCCGAGGGAGTATTTCTATTGCTGTGAAGTTTTTCTTTTTTCTTTTTGTATTTGTGTAGAATTCATGTGTGTATAAAGCTCCTTTCTGTGTCTGAGAAAGGGGGTGAATCCACAAATCCTAGCACAAATCCTGACACTCCTGTCGTCCCAAAGATTTGTGTTTCTACAGAGATATTTACTCTGGCGGTTTGCAAACAAGGTTGTTCTTTTTCTCTTTCTCAGGTGACAAGTGCTAAGTTCTAAGTCAGAGGTCTTTTCTGTGGCAAAGGATTTTTGAGTAACTTAGCCTAAGAATCAGATGTACTTTGTCCAAAACTTCAAAATTATTCTCAAAAGTCACCCTAATTGGATCTTACTTCTAGTACAGCTTCACAAGAAAGTTATTTGTTTCTTTTTTCATTTTTTTAAAAAAAGGAATTTTATTTTGGCATAAAGTTAAAAATAACAAAAAAGTACAAACACAAAAAAACAATACAACACTTATGAGGTAAAAAAGAACTGTCACTGATTATGGTACTTTGTTTATCATGGGTACGTTTGTGAGACAATTAGAGTAAATCATTCTAAGGAGAAGCTCATTAGGTACTGAAAGAGTTTAAATGTGTAAGTCATAGTTACTTTTTGCAGTTTTCAGAAAAGTTAATCCTGATTCATAACCCTGTTGTCTACTCAGTTAATCATAGTAACTGTTGAGATGCTCTTACAAAAAGCATAAATAAAAAGAGCAAGTTAAATCAGCAGAGCAGCTCTGTGAAGAAATGATTACACCATGAAGGGAAATTTAAATGTAACAACCCTGTTTTGTTAAAAGCAACATTCGTTTGGTAAAGAGTTAACTGTATGAAGAGATAAGCTGGCAGAACGCTTCTGACTGAAGCCAAAAATATACCATGGATGGTGTGTGTGTTAAGTTGGCATTCTGACAAGAAACAGCTAGGCTCTTACAGTTTCAAAAGAGGTGTTTACATACTTGTAAGGTTTTCTATAATGGCAGTTATAGCAGAATCTGTCTTTTATATGGGACAGGAGAATGGAAAAGGGTCAAACTGGGACAATTCCTTCAGTGAATATTCTGTTCAAATTCATTGGTCCTTTTTTTATAGGCCAAAGAGGGTTTGGAATCCCTGATGATGGATCAGAAGTGTGTGTGTGTGTGTGTGTGAGAGAGAGAGAGAGAGAGAGAGAGAGACAGAGAGACAGAGAGAGAGAGAGAGAGAGAGAGAGATTGAGATTCAGTCAGTCGGTTGTTTAGATGGTGGAAACAGAGGGCCTAGGACTATGGAAAAGGTAAGCTGAGAAACACAGAAGGCAGAAGTAGAGGAAAGCCAACCAGGAGAGGGAGACTCCAGGATGCCTTTCAGCTAGACTGGCAACAGCTGATAGTTCAGCTAAGGAACCAGCAAGACTCTAGAGGAGGGAACTGTGACATCTTAAATGTTGAGTCCTGGTTTTCAAATACCTGACAAGAACGAAGGCTTAAGTTGAAGAAAACCTGATAGAAGGTCAGCACCAGCATCATAAGGCAGAGTCACGTGGGAGTGATAACTCTGAGTAACTGCTACTTGCAAGCAGCTAGCTTTCCAGCAAGCATGCTGCTTCTACTGGGAAGTAGAAGGGAAATGGCAAATCTGCAGGGAGGTTGGCACAGTGGGGGTGTGTATGTTCTTTCAGATAAGGTGTGTGTATGTTCTTTCTTATAAGAACGTGATTACATAGGAAGCTTCCTTATAATAAGGGGGGTTCATCTAGTTTGGTTCAGTTGACATTAACTGGCAGTAAATCTCCAGGATTTCAAACAGGTTTCTCTTTTGCTCCTACCTAGAGATCCTGCATGCAGAAATTCTACAATGAGCTATGACCCATGGGTCTTCAGATCAGGGAGCACAGACAGCCTATGAGATTGCAGAGCTATGGAAAAATGTTTGGTGGAAGGGAAAATATGCGCATCACTTACGATTACCGATCCCATGTGCACTAAAAATATACAGAAAAAAGCACCCTAAGAATGAGGCCAAACATGAAAACCTATTCCATAGGGGAAGAAAACTTGCAAGGAAATTGGAGGGCAACTTTCAGCACAGCCCTAGTTCCTTCCTGTTCTATTCTAGCATTTCAATATGTGTATTTGGCTGGTCATATAGTTCAAAGGCTTTTAAAGCTTTCTTTGTAATAAGATTAGATGTTAATAAATGAATCAATAGCAAGCTGCCTGTTTAACACAATAATTAATGATGTGCTTTGTTTTGTTTATTTATTTTAGGTATGCAATTGGCTCATAATCTTTTGAAAAGGCCATGTGCCCGCTAGCAACCAAGAGAGCATTTCAGCAGAATTGGACAATTCCAGGAGAGGCTGAAATTGCACAGGGTTTCATAATGTTTCACTCCTCAGAGTCCATTCATCTCTTGCTTCATGGAGAATTTATGCTGTTAACTCCTATTACTGCTAACGGGAGTTACGAGTGTAAATGTGACACATCACTGGGCGAATGGACTGCCTGTGCAAATGAAGCTAATTGTTTGGAGCGTTTGGAGCTCGAGATAATAGTAATGTCACATTTTACATTCCAGTCACTGGGCCAGTTTCTTAGAGATGATGAGCACCTGCAACTCCCTCCCTTTTTTAGCAGGTAGAAACAGAGGTGCTTAGCGCAGCTCAGGATTAAGTCAATTGTCTTTTGCAGGACTCCCAATCAAATGTCAGTTCAGGGCTGTCTGGTCAACAGAAGGGAAGATGCGTCCACACAGGGCAGACGTTTTGTCCTCTACAAAGTCAAGAGTGTAAAGAGTTTTCCCATCTACACCTGACTGTAGACCTTTCTTCAATCAATGACCTTTAAATGCTGGGAACTCTTTTTTTTCTTTTCTTTTTCACTTCAAATAAATATGTTTGACATATATGTGGCATGTAATGAGACTGGGGGAAGACAAACGGAAGACACGGGAAGAAGCCCAAATACAAGTTCCAAGTAAAGAACAGACGTACATAGAAAGCTATCTTATACTGTGTCAGGCTGCAGGTACATTTAGCTTGATATTGTCTGCACTGGTGTGGTGAACCTTTGACTCTCCAGATAATGGCGTTATAGTTCAACTTACATGATCTCATGGGCATTGTAGTTCAACAACACATGGAACACACAAAGTTTCACCCCACTTGGTCTATGTATAATTTCTTTTGCCCCCCCCCCCCTTTTCATGAAAGCTAAGGTAGAATTTGGGTGACACATTTTAAATGCAAGGTACTCTTTCCTTTCTCTCTTGCGCGAACATGGCCAGAAGCTTTGCACTGGCCAAAGTAATTTAACACACTCATGGGGCTTGTACTTCAGAAGGAAACCATTTTCTGTAACTTCTCTTCTTAAATGGAGCCTATAGACAACAACTTTCTTGTGTAGTTCAGGAGCCACATGCTTTTAAGTATAGTGCCAAGTTGTCTGCATCAGCCTCGATTAATTTATTTTTACATTCATTCATACTAATGTGCCCATTAGTATCCATAATGTTCCAAAAGCAACATCAATTCAATATTGTGAAATGATCCTTCAGTAAGAACTGTTGATATTTATCACAGATTTATTAGTATTTCTTTTTTTTTAAAAAAAGGTCACCATAAATCAACTGATGTCATTTTCTCAAAATGTTTTCAGCAGCCACAGAACCTATTAGAACTTGTATAAGAGAAGTTGCTCATTTCCCCCTTTTGCAAACAATAATCGAATAGTTGAACTCATTGTTGACATATCTGTTGTTGTGGTGGTGAAACTATCATGCAACATTCAGAAGAAAAGGGAAGGCATCTGTTAGTCTTGCCAAATGTTTGGAATTTCCTGGACATGTCCCGATTTCAATGGTGAAATCAACGTCCAGGGTGAATTTTGAAAAATCGGCAAAATGTCAGTTTTTTGGCCAACAGAACAAGGAGTGTGTGTTTGAGTATCACTCTTTGCCTTGGGGGGCAATTTCCCCCCACATATGGCATATGGCAACCCTAACATCCATGCCATATTTTGTTTTTGCCCACATAAGATTTTCCTTCAGGAGAATCTATATCTTTGATCAACTTACTGGACTCTACTTACCAAATGATAGTTCAAGACAACTGGATATGGCTCCACAAGTAGCTATGCATTACTAAGGCATACTTTATTTATTTTTGATACAAAAGGAGGACTGACTGTGGCTCTTTCCCATAATCTTGCTTATTGTTATCACTGAAGACTATATTTAAGAATATTGTTTTGTTTTTATTACAAAATAATAAATGTTCTTGAGAAATGGGCTGGATCTGAGAACAACCAATTGAACATGGATGTGAATTTTGTAATTTTGTGGTCTCCCTGCCCACCTGGAAACTCTCCCAGTCCTCCTAAATGTAATGGGAACTGAAGTGGAGCCTTGGCTTCATTCTAGTATCATTTCCCCCCATTCGTTTCATTCCCCCCCCCCATATTGTTTGGTAAAACTCCCATGAGAACTGAGTATTTTCAAAGTCTATAAAAAGGAGAATAAGTCTCCCATGGAGGATACGGTTATCAGTGGCTACTAGTCATGAAGGGTATATTACCTCCAAGTAGCAGAGGCAGTGTGCCTCCGAAGAACCAGTTGCTGGATATCATGAGCGGAAGAGTACTGCTGTGGTCATGCCCAAGGTCATGGGCTTCTCATGGGCATCTGGTGAGAACAGGATGCTGGACTAGACAGGGTTCTTTTGTTCTTAGATAATATTCCATCTCAGATTTGGCCTAACCAAATCAGTTACATTTCCTCTCTGAATTTTGTTGTTGAAATCTGGTGTATCTGCGGTCTCTGTGTTGGCAATTCAGAGGTGTGAACGACTAGATGCAAGGATACAGCACACCTGAGTGTACAGGTGCCAATTCCTTTGTGGCCACCTTTGCTCCAACTTTCAGCTGCCTCTGCCTTTTTGTACACAGGAATTAATCACAGGCACAAGGAAAAGGTCTGTTTACCCCTGTTTCCTCAGACGGACATGAATTCTCAGCAGAGCCTCTGATGTTTTATAGGCACAGTGACACAGGGTCAATTTAATAAAACAACAGCAGCCAATTTAGGGGCAATTTTGGAAGTTGTCCCCACACATAGTAAATATTCAGCTTAACTTTATTAGCCATCCAAGATTTATGGAGAGACCTAGCAACCATTAGTATCCATAATGTTCTGAGAGCACCATCAATCCATTATTCTGAAAGTATTCTTCACCATGAAATGTTGATTGCTATCACACAGTTAATATTCATCTGAACATATTACCGTATTTTCAAAAGAGCAGTTGACTTCCCTTCATAAAAAGGTTAGTTTCTCCCCTCCTTGTGGCAGGTTTTTAACTTATTGCTACCTGTGTGTTGAGCGCCTCCTAATTATAGGAAGCTCCATCAATTATCTTCCTCCCAACCCCACCCACCAGGGTTACCAAGATATAAATGCTTCTGTGATGAAGTGCACAGGATGGTGAATTAACAAGCAGAGGGCCAGCTTGTTCCTCGTACATCTCAGGGACCACTCTCTTATTTTTGGCATGGTGCTTTGCTTCTGACTTCCAGCCAAGGTAATTAATAGCAGGCTTTCGGAACTTGGCACAGGGTGAAAAATACAGAAAGTCAGTCCACTGAGAAGTCGTACTTGCAAGTGGAAGAAGAGGAGAAAGCAACAGGGATGGATGTAGAATGACCTTGAACCTCTAGTCAAAACACACTGTTGGATCAATGGGCAGTGCATGCTGCTTTGTGATTTACCCAAAGCTACAATATCATCACAAACTGTCATGTAAAGTACAATAACAATACCAGTGCAAAGGGAGAACTTTAGAGAGATCAAGATAAAGGGGTTAGAGAGGCAAGGGAAGAAGAGGGCAGGAATAAAGCCAAGTTATTGCTTTCCCTAGAGATTGGCTCCCTGGAGAAGAAATGCAAAAGCTTTACCAATAGTGACACAGCTGGAATCTGCATAAAAGCCCTCTCAAAACTCTGAACTGCCAAGCCTCATTAGATGAGGTTATCAGCAAAGGTAACACTACATTTTTGTTTGATTCATTAGTTTCGAAAAGTATAACGTTTCCAATGCCTTGGGGAGTTTTTTTTTAAAAAAAATTTAAATAATTTTTTTGCAAAGCCATCTAGAAAAGCATGTGAATCCTTCAGGAAGCCTTGAGTCAGATGATCAATATTCCAAGCTGCAAGACAGGAAGGAAAGCTAAGCAGAACGGAATCAAATGCACTGTTTTCTCCAACAGCAGCAGGTGCAAGGGATAAATCAAGAGTCTGATGCTTTTGCACTTTGAGGAAAGTAATCACCTTTGGGGAACATGTGGCAAATAAGAGCCACTAACAAGAGTCAAGAAATTGCTGCATCTTAAATGACAAGATCCATCCTTCATGTCATCTTCATTTGGTTATAGGTTTTTTTTTTTAATTGGCTGCCTTATCAATAGCAAAATTGCTGCAACTTAAAAGATTTGCCAACATAGCCATATGTAAACGCCCATGGCTGTGGCTACATGAATTAGCAATGGTGTACTGGCTAGGTTCTGTGAAGTGAAAATATGCCCCCAGTGACACACACACACAAATGGCACAAGCTGTGCAAGCTGGGAAGGAGGTTATGGGGCTTTACAGTCATTGCCTTTTAAGCATGCTCACTGCATTGCAAGTGGCACATTATAAATGAACACCTTCATTACAATGGTGATAAACTCCACTTCATCACTGTTCCATGCTCTGCCCCATGATCCACAATACCTGCCTTCTGCTATAACTTGAAGAATTTCTAATAGTAATTTTGGAGGCACTACACATGCAGTTTGTCACAAGTTCACAAGTATTTTCTTCTCTTATAGATTACCCAAAGGGCAAGTGCAGAAATGAACATTGGTTGAATCACAGTATGAATAAAGCATGCAGTCATGTAACCAAATATTTTGTTGTGCTTATGTGTTCATGCCAGGAAGAAGAGGGAGGGGAGGGAGGGAGGGAGGGAGGGAGGGAGAGAGAGAGAGAGAGAGAGAGAGAGAGAGAGATGGATGAACTGAAACCTGCAGGGTTGTACATAGTCAAAGATCTTCACAACGTCTGGAAATCAAAAACAGAAGAATGGTGAACTGTAAATGCATTTGTGATGCTACTCTGGAAGCAAGATTTGATAATGCATGAATATGCAATCCAGTACATGCCTCCTCAGAAGTAACTCCTGCTGAGTTCAGTGGGCTTTATTCCCAGGGCGAAAGGGGGTATAGGATTACAGCTTTAAAAAATTACATTTGCACATTTTTAAGGTGCCACAAAATTCCTGTTGTTTTTGTTACAAAAGAACAACATGATAAGTCTTCTGGAATTTATCACTGGTGAACTGCTTTGATTAATATTCATTAATTTTAGTGTATTTGTTCAACTGTGAAATTTATCAGTACAAATAATAAATGTCAGACAGAAACCCTGCAGCGACAGTTCATCAAATGCAGAGGGGGAAATCTGGTGTTGATTTTCAGGAACAGTATTAGCAACTCAACATTATTTTAACCAATTCATTCTACTCCATACAGGTTAACACTTCAGACTGTACTTCTTATGAAGAAAGGTGAAAACTGAGGAGTCCATGTAGATTAATCCTATGCAAAAACTATTCTTTGTTGTTTAAAGAACCCCCTTTTATGCTGTCAAATGAAGATCTGAAGTAGAAGGTTGACGACCCCAGTTCAGTTAAAGTAAGTTGTATTATCAGCCTCACACTAATGAATAAGTAGATCAAGCTGTTTCTGTACCACTTCAAGTGGAGACTAGTCATATATTTGAATCCATAGGCATGGAATCCCTGCAACAGAAAAACAGCATGTCATGGAGAACAATCCTGGTCTAGCTAGTTTTCTGCAGGCTGTTATTTTCATTATAATTTTTTGGTATGGTGAAACACTGAGTCATGTAAACCTAATCCAGCGTCCTGGAGTGCCATACTCCAGAGACAAAAGTTAGCCGTCTTATCTGATGTTTGTGATAAGCTGTTCCATTCAAAATGATGGAATCTGAGAGTTACAACTATCCTGCTTCATTATTCTCAATGGAATTTACAGCGCAGTCATACTTGAAGCACAATCCTATCTCTAGTATTCAATAGGACATAGTCGAAGCTGAGTATGCATAAGACTGCAATGATAGTTACACTAGCTTTAGTGCTGTTGAAGCCATTAAATACTGAAATGGCATTGTCTGGTTTTTGTTTTGTTTTGTAGAAAAAAATATTCACGCATGAGAACATACATGATGGTAAACGGTGGTAGACAATCAATATTTTTATGTCGATGTTCTCCTAAACCTCCTTGGGAGTGGGGCTAGATAAGCTAAAAGGTGGCTTTAAAATCTATTAAATAAGATATATTAAATTAAATAAGAAAATAGTATCAAGTGGTATCTGCCATTCTGATCCATGTGGCAGATAGGCAAAGAGGGTTGTATACCATAAAGCAAGACATATATGAGCTTCATATACAATGAACGCAACAGAGCAAAACGAATGTTCAAATGCTGTGGTTTCAATCTACAAAAAGGTGAAAGCTATTATACCTTAGATTGACGCTGATGGCTCTTCCAGAGACACATTTTTTACATGGGAGATAATGTATCACAATGCACAATGATTATGTTCAGTAATAGAATGAAAATGGATTACCCTCTGCTGCTATCTATTTGCAAGGGGAGAAGGAAGAGAGCTAATAATAAAAATGATCAATGTATAGTTTGAAAAGTCACAATTATTTATAGAGTAGATATTATTCAAATGTCTTCCGTCTTTGAATTTCTTTGGCTGTCAGTACCCCAACTACCTAAGAAAGTCATGCAAAAAGAATTGTACCATTTAATTTCATCCATATTTAAGTTCCCATTACCACCAGCATAGAGAGCAGTGAAATTGCTGTTTTTCCGGTTCTAGTTACAGGTAGGTAGCCGTGTTGGTCTGCTGTAGTCGAAACAAAATAATAATAATAATAATAAATTCCTTCCAGTAGCACCTTAGAGACCAGCTAAGTTAGTTATTGATATGAGCTTTTGTGTGCATGCACACTTCTTCAGATACACTGAAACAGAAGTCACCAGACCCTTATATATAGTGAAAGGGTGGGGAGGGGTATTACTAAGAAGAGTGGTTGGGAATGGGTGATTGGCTGATAGGTGTGGTCAACCTGTTGACGGCTGTTAATGACTGCAGTTTTTCCAGTGTGTTTCCCATCACTTTCTTCCCACCTGTTCACATTGACACAGCTTAATTAATGTCAGACTCTTTTGTTTTTGTACACACCAGGGGCCACTGATGGGGTGAGGATGTTTTTACTCCATACTCAGTTGTTCAAACCATGGCTGGAGATGAATTAGCAAAGGATTTAGGACTCCAATTGGTGTGAAGCTAGTTTGAGAAACAATGCACCAAACGGTATAATAAAGTACAGGATACATATGCATTGTGAATAGCACAGTGTGTGCATTATTGTTGTTGTTGTTATTTTATTTATTTCTACCCCGCCCATCTGGCTGGGATTCCCCAGCCACTTTGGGTGGCTTTCAACAGAACATTAAAAACAGAATAAAACTTCAAACATTAAAAACTTCCCTAAACAGGGCTGCCTTCAGATGTCTTCTAAAAGTCAGATAGTTGTTTATTTCCTTGACATCTGATGGGAGGCTTTCCAAAGTGTTGGAGCTACTACCGAGAAGGCTTTCTGCTTGGTTCCCTGTAACTTCACTTCTTGCAGTGAGGGAACTGCCAGAAGACCCTCGGAGGAGGACCTCAGTGTCCGGGCTGAATGATGGGGGAGGAGACCATAGTAATTGTGAATACAGCCTATTATTAATGATCACTGCAGGGCTGAATTTCTTTCAGCAAACACACTTTTTCCACGACTAGCCAAATACTTGCCCGCTTTTTATACCAGTTGGTTATTGTTCACAGTCTTGATTCACTATTGCTTTCTTTTAAAAAACAAACAAACAAAAACAGTTCTTTCTTCTCAGTAACTTTGTCCTCACCATCCAGCCAGTCACTGTGAAATGTCTCTAAGAGCAAATGAAGCTAATTCAGGGTGAGGGGTTTGCTGTCACTTAAAACTAGCTTTGTTTGCATTCTGTGACTCATCAGGCACAGAGGAAAAGAGGAATTGAGAAAGACTCATGTTGATGTGCTGTTGTTGCCTGAATATGAGGTATGGAAGGATGTAGGCAATCTGAATAGATGCTGGGTACATACCTTCTCTAAGTGATGCCCCCATCCAAACAAAGCTGAAAAAGGAGATGCACTTCATGGGGAAGGAAAACTTTATAAGAAGACCTCATCCATTTTCCCTCACCCATTTAACCTCAGCTCTTTTAGTAACCCATTTAATATAGTAATATCTAGAAACATTTACTGTTAAAAAAGTTTCATAATCTTCTCCAACTCTAATTGTAGGGTTCATGCCTACAGTAGGCTGGGAGTAGTATTAGACTGTGAGGTTACTACACTAATTATTCTTGTTCTTAAATAGTAGGATAATTACTGGAGCAATATTCTATTCAAAGTGAAAATTAGATACCACCCCCTGGCAGACTTAAATTAGGAACCTTTCTCTCTCTCTCTCATTTTTTTTTTTTTTTTTGGCATCGTTCTACTTTTCTTCTCTTCAGATATGCAATTTAGAATTTGAAAGGGGTTGGATTTTAGAGCTTTCTGGTTAATATGATATCTTGCTTGTGTGAAAAACTAGTCGTTTTTCTTCCAGGAGACAAAGGATCCTTCCCAGTATTTTGAAAATTAGTGCAAAGATATATAGGGAAATATATATATTGAAAAATCTTTCTTCTACCTTGAAGATAATGCTCCTAAAAAGGGGCAAGATTGGCAGTGCAAAAGATTGAGCTCTTTTGCTATTGGGAAAGGTAAAACTTAAGAAGAAAAATGATACCCATCTGATCACTTGCAGTAAGGACGGATCGCAAACCTCTGCCTCTGAGCCACTGCATTGTCTGGATATGGGTAAATGATAATGTAGACATTGAATCTGTTTGAATATGGATTACATTAGTCATTTTATGGGAGAATATGTCAGTGCACTATCCTAAATGTACATGCTGCAATCCTTTCACATCAATCTGAGGAATAGGCAGAGAGAAGAAGAAGAAGAAGAAGAAGAAGAAGAAGAAGAAGAAGAAGAAGAAGAGAGATTAAAAGGAAGTTGTGGATACATGGTTAGAACAGCTGCACAAACCCTTTACATAGTGTAGTTACTACAACTATTTGACAGAGAAGAGCATTCCTTTCGAAAAGGTAAATGTTTTTTTTTTTTTTTTTATAAATAATTTTTATTAATTTACAACAAAATATAACAAACAAATAAAATATATTTCACATTTCATGTTTCAGTCTCTTAATTTTTGATTTAGACTTCCTTCAGCTTTTCCGCAAATCTTTCGTAGCCGTAGTTAAATTTTCGCATTTCTTTTTTTTTACCCATTGCCATTAAATATATTTGTCCTTCACCTTCCATTAGGCAATGTCTCTCAAATATTCACAGTGCTCATTTAAAACCTTCTAGCGTTATTTGTCCATCACTTAGGCTCTCCAGATATTTAACAAATTTCCCCCAGTTTTCTGTAAACCTTTGGTCTCTTATGTACCTAATCTTTCCAGTCATCTTATCCAATTCAGCATAGTCTAACAACTTAAACCTCCATTCTTCAAGTGTCGGTATTTCTTGTTGTTTCCACTTCTGCGCCAGTAGCATTCTTGCTGCAGTCACCGCATATTGAACAAATTTACTGTCCTTTCTCTTGATTTCTTTTCCTAAAATACCGAGCAGAAAGATCTCTGGTTTCTTTATAAAAGTGTACTTCAAAATCTTCTTCAATTCATTATATATCCATTCCCAGAATTCTTTCACTCTCTTACATTCCCACCACATATGGTAGAAGGAACCCACATTTTCTTTACATTTCCAACACTTATTACAAGTCTTATACATTTTTGCCAGTTTTACCGGTGTTATGTACCACCTGTAAAACATTTTCATCACATTCTCTTTCAATAACATGCATGCAGTGAATTTTAGATTCTCTTTCCATAGTTTTTCCCACTCTACCAATTGTATATTATAGCCAAAGTCTCTGGCCCAGTGAATCATGACCGACTTTACCTCTTCATCTTTCAAATTCCATTCTAACAGCAAGTTATACATTTTTGAGAGGGTTTTTACCTCTTTATTGACTATTTCGGACTGAAATGTCGAGTCTTTATCTATATAACCCCATTCTCTTACGTCTTTCCTAAACATTTCATTTACCTGATAATAATGCAACCAATCATAAACATATTTTTTGACTTGTTCATATGGTTTCATCTTCCATTTTCCTCCTTCTTTCACTAGCAATTGGCTATATGTCGCCCAATCGCCTCTCATATTAGTTCTTTTGACACTCATAACCTCTAATGGTGATAACCAGTGTGGTGTTTTAGGTTCTAATAGGTTTTTATACCTATCCCAGACTTCTATTAATGGGCCTCGGAAGATGTGGTCTCCAAAACCTTTATGTACTTTTTTCTTATCCTTCCACATATACGCATGCCAACCAAATCTATTATCGTATCCTTCTAAATCTAGCAGTTCCTTATTCTCTAATTTTATCCATTCTTTCAACCAGCAAAGACATGATGCCTCATAATATAATTTCAGATCCGGCAGGGCAAAGCCTCCTTGTATCTGTTAGGAGTTTATATTGTATTCTAGGCTTTTTGCCCTGCCATATATATCTTGAAATCATTCTTTGCCATTCTTTAAATAGACTAATCCCCTTAATTATGGGGATCGTCTGGAACAGAAATAACATTCTTGGCAACACGTTCATTTTAATTACGGAGATTCTTCCCCATAATGAAAATTTCATTCTTCCCCACACTTCCAGGTCCTTCTTGATTGCGTTCCACACTGGTACATAGTTATTTTGAAATAAGTCGATATTTTTCGGAGTTAGCCATATTCCCAAATATTTCACTTTTTTGACCGCCTCTATCTCCAATTGTTGTTGCATTATTTCAATTTCACTTTGATCCATATTCTTTACGATCATTTTGGTTTTTTTCTTATTTAATTTGAAACCTGCCACTTCTCCAAACTTGTCCATCTCCTCTACCACCTCCTTGGCCGTAGTTGCTGGCTCTTCTATTGTAACCACCAGGTCATCTGCAAATGCTTTGATTTTATATTCATTTTGCCCAATCGTTACTCCTTTTATGTTTCCATTTTGTCTTATCGAGTTCAAAAGAACTTCCAACACCGTTATAAATAATAGTGGCGAAAGTGGGCATCCTTGTCTTGTTCCTTTAGAGATTTTCAATTCTTCTGTAATGACATTATTTATTATAAGCTTAGCTCTTTGTTCTGTGTAAATTGCCTTTATTCCATTGAAAAAATCTTCACCTATTTCCATATATTCCAAGTTTTTCAACATAAAATCCCAAGCTATATTATCAAAAGCTTTCTCTGCATCCACAAACATCATCGTTGCTTGCTTATCAATCCTGACAGACAGATATTCCATTAAATTAATTACATTTCTTATATTATCTTTCATCTGTCTGCCTGGAAGGAAACCAGCTTGATCTTTGTGTATATAATCTCGTAATATTCTTTTCAGTCTTTTCGCAAGTATCCCTGCGAATATCTTATAGTCTGTGTTCAACAGTGATATCGGTCTGTAGTTTTTAACTTGGGTTAGGTCTGAGTCCGGTTTTGGTAAAAATGTAATAAATGCTTCTTTCCAGGTTTCTGGGATGTCTCTTTCTTTTAATATATTATTCATAACTTCCCTCAACGGCGATAGTATAATAAATTTCATTTCTTTGTAATATCCTGCGGTGAATCCATCTGGCCCAGGAGCTTTCCCCCTTTTCAAATCTTTTATAGCTTCCTTTATTTCCTCTTCTTCTATTGGGGTATTTAACCACTGTTTTTTTTCAGTCGGGATTTTCTGCACCTTTTTATCTTTTAAATATCTCTCAATTTTTCTCAAATTATTTTTTTCTTTCTTCTTATACAATCCTCTATAATAGTCCAAAAATCCCTTTCTAATCTCTTTCGGATTGGCTGTCTCTTCTCCTTCTACCGTAATTTTGTTTATTGTGCTTTGTTCTTTCCTTTTTTTAATTTGCCATGCCAACCATTTGCCCGATTTATTCGCATGTTCAAAGTTGTTTTGTCTCAGTCTTTTAATATTCCATTCCACCTCTTTGTTTATTATCATTGCAAATTGGCTTTGTAATATTTTAATATTTTCTCTTACCTTTGTATTGTTCGGGTGTCTAATTAATTTCTGTTCGTTATCCATTATTTGCTTCAAAATTTCTTTTTTCTTCTTTTCTTTGTTTTTGTTTTTAATTGAGTTCTGTTGAATGAAAAATCCTCTCATTACTGCCTTACTTGCGTCCCAGACGACATTTATTTTTGTCCCTTTATTACAATTGTCCACAAAATATTCCGTCAATTTCTTCTGTGCTTTTTCTATTACTTCTTGGTCGTCCAGTAAATGTTTGACACTGAGCTGTGTTTAATTAACCTCATCATTAGCATTCATAAATGTTTTAAAGGGGATATATGTTTAACAGAATAATAGCCAGGCAAGAATACACTTTGCCCTGAACCAAGAAAGATGACAAGACCCAGGGCATGGGATTTCTAATGCCACATTACAATGCAAACCTGAAGATTCTGAATGTGATTTCCCCAGAGTGGCTAACTAGCCTCTCCCTGGAAGAGGAAGGAGGCAGTCTTCTGAACTTTCTCATTGGCCCTTCCCTCCTGGCTACAAAAGCAGGTTAGCCACCCAGGACTGGTGGTCCTGTCAAGGACAAAGAGGTGACCCGCATCCCCATCAAGCAGTTTTAGGGCAGGAAGATTACCCAGACCCAGTGGAGTACTTGAGCAAACCTGCAAATGACACTAACCCCTTTCAAGTGCTGCCTCTCAAGCCTGGTTCTCACTCGAAGGGACTCACATGACTAAATGCTCATTAATAATAAAAAATAGTGAAGTTGGTCTTATAACATTGCTACATAAATTTCTCTTGGCTCTACCTCAGACTTGACAGGTTTTCATATGAGAAATCTGTCCTTCCCTTTGCCACCCTGTCCCCTGCATGGTTACCTACAGGCTACGATAGCTGCCTTATTTGCTGTTAGTGGCTCTGTTCTTTGAAACCTGCATGGCAGACTGAAATTTCACAAAGGTGGCTTACAAGAAGAAAGCTGAGCCTCTTGGATTTCTCCTTACCATGCAGTTTCTTATTTGAGACTCTCTCTCTCTCTCTCTCTTTCTCTCTCTCTTTCTGTGTGTGTGTCTGTGTGTGTATGAAAGAGAGATCAGCGATTTCTGTTCATTCAAATGCAGTTAATCCAGTTGACAATTAGTTTTGACTGCTGTGGTTTCTCCTAGAGCACCCTTTCCCAACCTTTTGCCCTCCAGATGTTCAGGATGAAAACTCCCATGATCCTCAGCCAGCATAGTAGCCAGGTGATATAAAGGTAAAGGACCCCTGACAGTTAAGTCCAGTTGCAAACAACTCTCATCTCGCTTTACTGGCTGAGGGAGTTGACGTTTGTCCGCAGTTTTTCCGGGTCATGTGGCCAGCATGACTAAGCAGCTTCTGGTGAAACCAGTTGCAAACAACTCTCATCTCGCTTTACTGGCTGAGGGAGCTGACGTTTGTCAGCAGTTTTTCCGGGTCATGTGGCCAGCATGACTAAGCCGCTTCTGGTGAAACCAGAGCAGCGCACGGAAAAGCTGCTTACCTTTCCACAGGAGCAGTACCTATTTATCTACTTGCACTTTGACGTGCTTTCGAACTGCTAGGTGGGCAGGAGCTGAGACTGAGCAATGGGAGCTCACCCCATCGCGGGGATTTGAACCGCCAACCTTCTGATTGGCAAGCCCTAGGCTCAGTGATTTAGAACACAGCGCCACCCACGTCCCGCTAGTCAGGTGATACAGTACCCTAAAACTTCAGGAGAGAGCACGAGGAGGAGGAATGCTGGCCTAGGGTCAAGTTAAGTAATTGTAGTTTGGGGAATGGGCTGAGAATGCTTTCATATTTTAGAGCCTCACAATCCCTTTATAAAACTTGTAGCATGACAGTTTAAAACAAGTTTTCAAATGCTTTTAGTTAGTTAATAGTAACAACAGCAGCAATAGCAACAATAATAATCCTGTGCACACACAAAAAGCTAGCATTTTGTGGAGAAGACTAGGTTAGAATCTTACCCCTAGACATCTAGTTTCATTGAGAAGAGAAATTTTAAGCATGGATAGGTATGGATCAACATTCAGTGCTTTGAAACCATACCTGTAGTCTTGACACAATGCAGCTTAGATGTAGCTTTACTAATTTTTTTTTTTTGAGAACTAGGTTTCAGTTACCTCACCACCTCACCCCAGCTCCATCCCAAGCTGTGACATCCTACTCTTCAATTCAGTTCACTACAGTCCTTCTCCTTCCACTAGGGAACCTAACAACCTTCTGGGCATTTGCCTATAGTCAATATTAAATAGGTAGTGGTAATGTGCTATTAGCATGGTGGTGATGGGTTGCCAGCCTAATGCATGGGTAAGGGCAATGCCTCCTCACTGGCCACAATAACCCTATGTGACTGACCTGATTTACAGGATGGGGTTGTTCTGCATAGGGGCTCTCTCTCATTAACCAATGTTGATAGGCAAAGCCCCCTCCATGACCAGTCAGCATGGGGCTGGGCAACAATCTCTGTTCATTCAAATGCATATTGATGAAGTCTAGTTCTCAGTGAAATAATAATAATAATAATAATAATAATAATAATAATAATAATAATACACCGCCCATCTGGCTGGGTTTAAGGTTTCTTTGGAAATGCTTTATTGCTAGCCTCTGCAATAAAGAGAAAGAAATGAAATACTGATGTGCATATATAGCTCTCTGTGTCTCTCTTCCTTACATACTGTAGATACTTAGATCAGCTCAGAAGTGTTTCTTGGCTATTTCATCCCTGTGCCAATTTCAAGCAAGAAGAGATTGCCATTGTCTGCCCAGAAAGGTGGATTTCTTTCCTTTGATGGCCTTAGACCAGGCTAGAGGTCTGAATACATGAGGACAAAACACTGACAACCTCAACCTCTCCTGGTGCTTTCAAGGGTATTTTCCTCCAGAACATCTGTTCTTAATGCTCAGTATGTGTTGCACCCACACATGGCCTATGATCATAAGCTTAATGGTTTTAATTAAAGATGTTAGTGAAATCCAATCCATTCTTTAGAGGGGCATCAGAATGGTGAATCCCTGTGGAGTATGAATAGGGAATTAGACCTCTTTCTGAGCTTGTCATGGTCACACAAAGCAGCCTGGAAAGCTGCAACCTGCGGTGTGCAGAAACAAACAGATGTAAACAATACCAAAAACAGATACATACATCACAGACTTTCTTCATTTCATGGTCAGTCCTCCATGTATGAAGCTACTTTGTGTGAGTAGGCTTCCCACTGGGAAAGTGTTAACCATGCCAATAAAACCCAGGTATAGTATGTTCGAATCCCTGCAATGGGGTGAGCTTCTGTTGTGCGGTCCCAGCTCCTGCCAACCTAGCAGTTCGAAAGCACGTCAAAGTGCAAGTAGATAAATTAGTACCACTCTGGCGGGAAGGTAAACGGTGTTTCTGTGCGCTGCTCTGGTTCACCAGAAGTGGCTTAGCCATGCTGGCCACATGACCCAGAAGCTATCTGCGTACAAACAGTGGCTCCTTGGCCTATAGAGCAAGATGAGCACTGCAACCCCAGAGTCGTCCGCGACTGGACCTAACATTCAGGGGTACCTTTACCTTTACCTATAGTATGTTTTGGTACAGCTTCATCACTGTTAACCTTTTATGCAAACAGTGAATTCCATTATTCAAGCACTCATCCTTATGCATCCAAAATAGTGTCACATATGCCTGTGAGGAAAGGTAGCAGCAGGACTGGAAAAATCCAACATTTGCAGTAGTACAAAACTATGGGGAGGAGAGGGGAGACAGAGTGAATTATCCTGAAAGAGATCTGAGTGTCTGGATTGGCTGGGACTCTTCAAGAGGAAAACTTCACACCACAATATTTTATTTATTTATTTATAAATACTTATGGGCCCCATAATCATAAAACTCTGACATAAGTAAATTATTTACAGTTAAAATCCACAAAACTGGGGGAAAAACACACCGAGTGTGCATAAAAAAAATCAATAAAACAGAAAAAAATTACCAGAACTTTTAAAACAGCATATGGGTAATAATTTTGTTATCTATGCATTGTTTTAAAAGTTTTGTTGATTTCACCTGAATAGGCTTGCAGCATCTTTTCAGTAGGTATTTAAAACAATGCTGGAAGCTCTCCTGCCAAATGTCAATAGGAAAGAAGTTCCAAAGCAAAGGCATGTTTTGTTACATGTCCCACTTGTATCAAGCAAGTGGGCCATGCCTTTTATTTTCCTGTAAAACAGAAGGCAATAAAACCCACATAAATCTGGGTTTGGAGTTGTAGGTTAACAGTGTTATCCCAACCCAAGATCCTGTGGGCTAAAATAGCTTGGATTCAGTGGATCTCAGGGCTGTATCCTGTACTTAGAACTGCTCTGTGAGTGTTATTACAATTTCCCATTTGAATATACCGGTACCTTTAGTTGAGTTAGACAGATAGGAATCTACTTTTCCCACCCTCAAATAAAACAAAGTCTGTTCAGGAAGCACCTATTGTAAGTGTGCTGTTGTGTGTGTGTGTGGGGGGGGGTGTTTGTGTGTGTGCAGGGGGAAGCTTCACCACAAAAATATTTTTCTACTTGTAATATTACCACAGCACAGAATAAATAAAGCTTGCACAAACTGTATCACATGTAGTCAGAAGGAGTGCAATGTAGAAAGAGATTGAATATGTTTGCGGACAAAATCTATTCCACCACATCAGGGCCAAGCTTCCTGGAGCTTGAAAAAGGGCTCCGCTTTAAATATTTTGCTACTGAATGCATAACATTCCTTTTCCCCGACCCATACCTGAGCCACTTAAAACAAATTGTTGGATTTCAAAGCCTTGGCTGCCTAGCAAAGCTACTCTGTGTAATGAACCTCTCTGAAAGGTGGCCCCCAATGGTGTCTTTAAGAAACATTTTTAGTGAAGTTAAAAACAAATACTCTTTAAAAATAATTGCTCAGCTGTGCTTTTCAGCAAACCCAGAGCCCAGCAGTTTAAACACTACTTTGTCTTAACTCTCCGGGCTTCTAAATTACTCACAGCACTCGCTCAGAAGTTTTGCTTTGTGGTATTCTTAACAATGCTGGTTTTTGGTCAACTGTATACCCCTAGCACAGAGTATATATCCCTCGCAGATGCTTCTTTCATGTGTTATTTGTTGGCGTTACATCAAAAATGATAAATCATGTATGCCGAGGACAGAAGTAGAGAATACAAGGTTTCCCAGAGAGGATGATTCTATGCTGTTGCTTAGCTCTGGATTCCTCTTAAACATACATGCATGTCAATGGATTCTTCATCACTTGCTCCTGCAGCCAGGTGTATAGTTCTGCTTTCCTGTTGTTCCCATCAGTGAAACCAAGAGGGGAATCTTGTCATCTGGGCAGCCCGGGACCTCCATATACAAATCCCAGGGAGGTCACTGCTAACACAGTGGTTTGACTTCACCCCCAGAGGTGCACTCCATTGTCTCTCGAGACAGAGGGATGCCACCAACAAAATTAATCTAAATATGTCCTTGGCATCTGCAAACTGGCTGTTTTGAAAATTATGGCATTTGACATGATATTGGGTGACATGAAAACTTCATGGGTGGAGTTAGATCTGGTTGGCTGGAGCACAGTGAAGAAAAACGAAAGCTGGAGACAGTGCATATATAGCAGCCTCTCTAGACTGCAAACACACAGGGGAAAAAGTGTGACGGGTTTTTTCAAGACACCTTCCACACACTTTGAAAGGTCACTTTTCACCTTGGAAATCTTTCAGGGTGAAAATGTGCCAGTCTTGCTTATTCTCACAAAGAAGGGAAGAAGTGTTCTCTAACAGATCTTTGAGCTAAGTGAACCAAGTTAGTTCACAGGATTTTCTTTCGGATGTGAAAACAAGCTGTTTTTGAGTGAGTCTCACTACCGAGTTCTTCAAATATTGACAGCAAAAGTAAAGATCATGATCTAGACCCCAGACCTTAAACCTCAATCCGTTGGGATTTGGAAGGAATGTGTCCGTAAACTCTCCCCACCCAGCCAGGGGCGGAGGAAGGGGGTGTCGTGATTCACAGAATGCTGTGTGAGATAGTAAGTCTGCAGGCTTGAGTATGCTAGCTGATGCAACTGGCTGATGCAATCAGCCTGCAATACTTGGTCTGGAAGTGCTGGGTCAGAATTACTCAGCAGTAATGCGCTGACAGTTGATTGGCTGTCATCGGTTTAAAAGGGAAACCTGTCCAGCGGTAAGAGTGGTGGTGTAGAAGCGTGTGGTCAGAGAGAGAGTCTTCCTATTTGCCTTAAGGTGCAGCCAGGTAACTCTGAGCATTTCTGCTAAAGCGCTGCCAAGAATTCATGACAAGGGGTGCGGTAGGGGCAGTTCACCGTTGAGACGGCTAGAGCGCCGGTGGCGGAAAACTAATTGTGAATCAGACCGGACACGGGCTAGAGCTCAATGTCGAGCCTACCAAGTGGCAATGGCAATGGCGAAGAGGGCCTTCTTTGCCGCCTCCATTGCATCTGCAGAAAACAGCAGCAGGAGACTTTTTCAGGTGGTTCGCAATCTATCGGGACCACCTGTACCACCGGGGCCTGGTAGGGACCCCAAGATCTCCTGCAATGTTTTTGCAAAGTTTTTTGCAGATAAAGTCACTCAGATTCAGAAGGAGGTAGACTCCACCGTGGGAGCAGGGACAGGGCGGGAGAGTGCTAGAGTTCTGTCTGGTCCTGTTAAAGGTAAAGGTAAAGGTACCCCTGCCCGTACGGGCCAGTCTTGACAGACTCTAGGGTTGTGCGCCCATCTCACTCAAGAGGCCAAGGGCCAGCGCTGTCCGAAGACACTTCCGGGTCACGTGGCCAGCGTGACATCACTGCTCTGGCGAGCCAGAGCCGCACACGGAAACGCCGTTTACCTTCCCGCTAGTAAGCGGTCCCTATTTATCTACTTGCACCCGAGAGTGCTTTCGAACTGCTAGGTTGGCAGGCGCTGGGACCGAACAGCGGGAGCGCACCCCGCCGCAGGGATTCGAACCGCCGACCTTTCGATCGGCAAGCCCTAGGCGCTGAGGCTTTAACCCACAGCACCACCCGCGTCCCTGTCTGGTCCTGTTACATGGGATCAATTCCAATCTGTTACCTCCGAGGATGTGGACAGGCTGCTTGGACAAGTGAAACCGACCACCTGTCTCCTTGATCCTTGCCCATCCTGGCTGATAAAAGCGAGCCGGGAAGGGCTGGGCGATGGGCTCTGCGGGGCGATGAATGCTTCCCTCTGTGAGGGACCCTTCCCAGACCCGCTGAAAGAGGCGGTCATTAAACCGCTTCTTAAAAAAACATATTTAGACCCAGCCAGTTTGGCCAACTATCACCCAGTCTCAAATCTACCATTCTTGGGCAAGGTGATTGAGCGGGTGGTTGCTGAACAATTCCAAGCACGCCTGGAGGAAGCAGACCATTTGGATCCCTTCCAATTGGGATTCAGGCCTCACCATGGGACTGAAACTGCCTTGGTCGCGCTGGTTGATGATCTCCGGCGGGCTAGGGACAAAGGTGAGAGCTGTTTCCTAGTTCTGCTGGATCTCTCAGCGGCCTTTGACACCATCGACCATAACATCTTTCTGGACCGTCTAGAGGGGCTGGGTGCTGGGGGCACTGTTATAAAGTGGTTCTGCTCCTTTCTCCTGGGCCGTGTCCAGAAAGTGGTGGTGGGGGATGAGTGTTCAGACCCCTGGGCTCTCACTTGTGGGGTGCCTCAAGGTTCCATCCTCTCCCCCATGCTTTTTAATATCTATATGAAGCCGCTGGGAGAGATCATCAGGTGGTTTGGACTGGGTGTTCATCAGTATGCAGATGACACCCAGCTCTACCTCTCCTTTAAATCAGAACCAGTGAAGGCGGAGAAGGTCCTGTTTGAGTGCCTGGAGGCGGTTGGAGGATGGATGGTGGCTAACAGATTGAGGTTGAATCCTGACAAGACAGAAGTACTGTTTTTGGAGGACAGGGAGCGGGTGGGTGTGGGGGATTCCCTGGTCTTGAATGGGGTAACTGTGCCCCTGAAGGACCAGGTGCGCAGCCTGGGAGTCATTTTGGACTCACAGCTGTCCATGGAGGCGCAGGTTAACTCTGTGTCCAGGGCAGCTGTCTAGCAGCTCCACCTTGTACGCAGGCTAAGACCCTACCTGCCCGCGAACTGTCTTGCCAGAGTGGTGCATGCTCTAGTTATCTCATGCTTGGACTACTGCAACGTGCTCTACGTGGGGCTACCTTTGAAGGTGACCCGGAAACTGCAATTAATCCAGAATGCGGCAGCTAGACTGGTGACTGGGAGTGGCCGCCGGGACCACATAACACTGGTTCTGAGAGATCTGCATTGGCTCCCAGTACGTTTCCGAGCACGATTCAAAGTGTTGGTGCTGACCTTTAAAGCCCTAAACGGCCTCGGTCCTGTATACCTGAAGGAGCGTCTCCACCTCCATTGTTCAGCCCAGACACTGAGATCCAGCACCGAGGGCCTTCTGGCGGTTCCCTCATTGCGAGAAGTGAGGCTACAGGGAACTAGACAGAGGGCCTTCTCGGTAGTGGCGCCCGCCTTGTGGAACGTCCTCCCATCAGATGTCAAAGAGATAAACAATAACCTGACATTCAGAAGACATCTTAAGGCAGCCCTGTTCAGGGAAGTTTTTAATATGTAACGCTGTACTGTTTTTAACACTTGATTGGGAGCCGCCCAGAGTGGCTGGGGAAACTCAGCCAGATGGGCGGGGTATAAATAATAAATTATTATTATTATTATATTATATTCACCCTGGGTCTCACCACTGAGGGGGGTGAAAAAATGCTGGGTGGCACTCACCGCGGGCCCTGCAGTGCGCCCAAGCCATGCATCTCTCCTAGGAGAGACGCAGCGGCTTGGGTGTCCGCAGGCTCTGCGCTGCTTCAAACAGTCTGCTTGCCACCTCCCCCTCAGCTGTAGAGCGGCTGAGTGGGAGGAGACAGACAGACTCTGGAGGCCCTGGAAAGCATCCTGCCTCGGCTGGCCCTGCCCCCATGGGTGGCTGGCCCCGACCCTGGGCGCAGGGCATGCACGCTGCCCCAGGCACCCGATCAGCATGCTCCGCCACTGCACCTAGCAAAAGAATGCAAGCAAGTAAATGATTGCTTCCTTCTTTCATATGTGCATAAAGGAGAAGGTCAGGAGTAGGGATATAATTTTCTGAAAATCTCAATGTCAAGCTTACCTCCATGGATTTTTTTTTTTTGAAATTCCTATCTTGCTCTGTAACCTGGTTGTCATTACTTGGGGCCCAGGTGAATGTCATGGCCTGAGACCCACTGTGATCAACACAGCAGGCAGTCATTTCTGAGCATACGTTGCTCTTTCACAGCACTAATATTTCTGCTTTGAGTCAGTTTCTACTGAACAATAGCTTACAGTCCACTGTTAGCAGGACACCAAGGAGATGGCTTCACATACTAGAAAGGCAAGGTGGCCTTGAAGAGACTAGAAGCTCCAAACTGACCTCTTCATGTAACTATCAAAAGTGCAACATTTTGCAGGATACAGAAGAATGGATGGATTTATAACTTTGTTTTAAAACTATGTGTTGCTATGGTATTGTGTAGTACATAGGAGCATGTTTTGAGCATGCTAGCCAATTAGGATGGTTTAAGCTTCTGTAGTAATTGCATTCTTTTCTGTAATATTATAAAAGCTTTGTGTGCCCTTTGTTCGGGGGGTCACAGCTTCTCGGAGATATCCACTGGAGTCTCTAGATTTATGCTGCAGCAATAAATATGAACGCTTTCCACGTGCTGAGTTTGTCTTCTTTTGGCTGAAGGGTCAAGCATTTTTATTCCACCCCCCTTTGCAGGGTAACAGCTCCTTAATCTCTGTAAGAAACAAAGTTCTCTCCCCCATGGTTCCACTAAAAATACAAACAATATTATATGCATTATTGTATGTATTATTGTACACATATTATAGACATATTATAAGCATGCACACTTCTTAGAATTACTTATGAACATAATAAGTGGCTTGATGTATCAGACCAAGAGCTCACCTAGTCCAGCCTTCTGCTCTCACAATGTCCCACTTGAGTGCAACAACACAACCACCCACAGAAGGTTCTCAGAAGCAATTAGCTGTTTTTCTGTTCTGCTTGATGAGTTCTATGTACCTCAAAAGCTTGCAAGCTTTTTTTTTTTTTGCCAACAGACTCAGTGACAATAAAAAAGAACTGCCTCATCTGTTTTATAACTCTCCAAGAGAAAATGCCTTTTATTGCAAGCATGAATACGCTCCGTCCGTGTATTGACATTGTATATTGCTGGCACCCAAAAACAAAGATGCCATGCTACTTTAATTGAAGCGAAGCACATATACTTGTCATGCAAAGCCCAGCGCTCTCTAGTTCATCTCTTTTTACAAGATATACTTAACTAACTCATAAGTTCCACTCAGCGCTGACACAAGGCAGATACCCTGTGTGCCACTGCCCCTTGTTTAATCAATCACTTTAATCTTTCAGCGGTGACTCAAAAATGAAGAGAGACTGAATAATTTAGAAGAGACCAATTCTTAGCAGCTGGATTTATTAAGACAAGGAATTACACTGTTTAAACAAAATAATCTCTAGAGATAGGAAAATAACTCAATTGGTGTTTAAGCTAAGGATGCCATTTTGAAACAACTCACTTTAGCCATTCTGTTTAAACCAAATATGAGCCACTGCATATTCTGTTTTCTGGAGACCGAGTTCCCCAATATTTGACTTTCATAATTAAAAGATGGGAAGCTTGGGCAGTCTTCTTATGATAAGCAAAAGAGGAGAGGGGGGAGCTACATGGTGGGGCATTTTATACTGAGGAAATAAAGCCATATTCTCCCATGACTTGCTGTGTTATTAATAGTCCTGCCAAACTCATTATAATCTAATTTAAAGACACATCTAGCAGAGGCAGATGAAGGATGATTCGAGTTCAGGGCCTACAGCAAATTGCTTGAGTCTTGATCTAATTACCCCGGAACGTTCAGCTTTACAAGCTTTTCACATTTGGCAGCAACCCCTTGAAAAGGAACTTCTGTGGTGGAACAACATTTTGAGCACAGAAGGGAGCAGTGTGTAGGTGTTTGCCACCAATTCTGGCCCATCTCTCATTTTTCACTGGTGCATTAACTGATCAGTCATCCAGCAGATCAGTTTTCAGCCCAAGAAACAAACTGAGTGAGAGTTGTGCAGTGGTTACAGTGTTAATCTAGGGCCAGGAAGACCTTACCTCAACACTACCCTCAGCCTCTCAGGCGAACCTACCCTGCAAAGCCATTGTACTGTAAAACAGGTTTTGGGAACTTACATATATCATCCTGAGCTCCTCCAAGGAAGAAATAATTTTACTAGGCCTCTTGTATCCAGTTTACTTCCTTCTTACTAGGTGGGCAAACCAGACCAATATGCAAATGACAGGTCTTCAGAAAGCTACTCTAAAGACATGCACAGTGGGATTTTTGATACACACCTCAGTTTTTAAGCACAGCCCAGAGTTCCATATTGCAAACTACATTCCAAGTCCCTCAGTTTCAATTCTCTGTGCTGTGGTGTGGGGCTACGGTTTGAACAACACAAATGCAAAAAATATTTTCTTGGGTGATTTGTATGAAGGTTTCTGATAGGGAGCTCCATGTGGAGACAGGCAGTTCTTATGAAACTGCTGACTTTGAGGTCCATACATACCCTGCAACATTTTCTCTGATGGAAATAAAGGTAAAGGTACCCCTGCCCGTACGGGCCAGTCTTGACAGACTCTAGGGTTGTGCGCCCATCTCACTTAAGAGGCCAAGGGCCAGCGTTGTCCGGAGACACTTCCGGGTCACGTGGCCAGCGTGACAAAGCTGCATCTGGCGAGCCAGAGCCGCACACGGAAATGCCGTTTACCTTCCCGCCAGTAAGCGGTCCCTATTTATCTACTTGCACCCAAGGGTGCTTTCGAACTGCTAGGTTGGCAGGCGCTGGGACCGAACGACAGGAGCGCACCCCGCCACAGGGATTCGAACCGCCGACCTTTCGATTGGCAAGCCCTAGGCGCTGAGGCTTTTACCCACAGCGCCACCTGGGTCCCACCTGATGGAAATAGGGACAACCTATTCAACAACAAGAACAACAATTTTCTCTTTGTACCCCACCCATCTGACTAGATTGCCCCAGAAACTCTGGGCAGCTTCCAACATATATAAAAACATAAAGAAACACTAAACTTTTAAAAACATTCCTATACAATGCTGCCTTCAAATGGCTCGGGGCTTGGATAACTCCTCGTTGGGTACTCCAACATTTCTCTGATGAAAAGAGGAACATTCTAAGGAAAAGTGGGACATTCTGGGATTAAATCAGAAACCTGGATGGCTTCTGTAACTCTGGGATTGTCCTTGGAAAATAGGGACACTTGGAGGTTCTGGAGGTACCATCTCTCTTCATGAAAGGGATCTCCATAGGATCGATGGGTCTCTCCTCTCACCATGTGAGATCCAGAACTTGTGGAAACCTTTGTGTATACAGCTGCCTGCTGACATTTGCACTGTGTGTACAGATGGCAGGGGAAGAGGCTGGTCAGTATATGTTGCCAGGGGTGAGGCTAATTAGCATGACCCCACTGCCACCTCATGCATTGAGAGAATATGTGCGTCAATTATTTGCACTGGGCTTGCATCTCCATGTCCGGGGTTCCAAAGCATTTCTTTATCCTTCAGTGACTTCCTAGTGTTGTCACTAGTTAGTAGAGATGTGGCTGTAGAGTTGAGGGTGGGCCAAGACATACTCTTTGGCTGCTTTTCATTTTGTAGAACAAAGGGAGGGGGAAAAGTTTCTTCAAATACCACAGCCTTTCAAATCACGACAAGGTTTACTTGGAGCAACATTGCAAGTGACACAGCTATGCACCGAATTGCATCACCACACAAGAGCTTTTTATCCCTATGTTGGTAGGAAGTAATTAGACTCCGTGTGTGTGTAGCGGGGGTGGTGAATTTGAAAATTGGTTAGCTGAAGAGCGGATCAATGATTGTTCATGCCTAAAGTTCAAGCATGCTTTAAAGCTGCAATTGAACTTTTTAACCTCTACCAAATGCTTTGCCTGCCTGCAAGCCATGCCAGAAGATAAATTCACACATTTTAGTAGGCATTTGAGTAATAATCATCCTAGGAGCCAATATGTACTACAATATTGCTCTTAATTAATGAGACGATTAGGCTTTGATTATGACACTGCAGCACCATTATCATTTTTTACCACTCATGACCCCCTCTGACAAATCTTGCGCCTTTCCCTGTAAGTGGCTACATTTCTCAAAGGGCTAATATATGGGGAAATATCATTTATAAAATGGCTTGCGCTAGAGGAGCAAATCCCATTGTGTGTATTTTATTGTATTCTGGACTCAAATAATGTAAGCCCTGAAATAGTCTAGAATGGAATTCAGGCTTTAGCGATCGCAAGGGGCACCACTCAGTAAGGATGGACTGAGGAGCTATTTCATCCTGTTTCTACCTTCCTGGCAATCAGTTATAGATCTGATCTGTCCTGATTTGTATAGTTTTTTTTTTAAAAAAGGTACAGGTCCACAATTAAACTATACACATTGTGTACACTCTTTTAATGAGAAATGTGCACCATTCAGATGTAAAATGCAGATTTTTTTCATTGCTTTTCAATACATCCATCCACAACATACATATTTTGTACACATCTTTTACACAAACTACACAATTGGGTTTGTACCTTTAGTATAATGTATAAGCTGAATATGAATGGCCACAAAGCTTTATATAGGTGTGTTCCACAGATCCACAGCTTTCAGCTGTTTTGCAACAGTATTTCTGAGCTGTCAAATTTTAGTTTTGAGACAAATCAAACCTGAGGAAGGCATGGTTTGTCTTCAGACTTTTCATTATTTCACAAAGCTATTATTATAAATACAAAAAGAAAAAAAAGACCTATACAGAAAAAAAGTCCTTCCAAGCACCATTTGTCCTAAAGTCTTCCAGCAGAGACAGCTTTATGAAATATGCTCAGTATTAAGAAAAATGTATGTGCCACATTGTTGATTGACAGCTGTCTCTTTCCTCAGCTCTCCAAGACCTGATGCTGGAAGTAAAATTGCATTTATTTAGCATGTTACTGCATTTTAGCTGAACATACACACACAACCAGGAAATAAAATGTCAATTATGAAAACGGGCCCAAGAAATGTGAATCTTAACAGTGCTAAGGAGGCAAGGCAACCCAGTTACTAGCTACTTTAGCTTTTCGTCTCTTACCACTGAAGTATGAAACCTAAATCAAGTTGCCAATAGCAATTAGTTGTGTTGTACATGCAGTGTAATTCCCATTTAGCTAAGTTTATTTATTTATATTAAAAATATGTGTAGGCTTCCCACCCTTCATCCATATAAATACTGGGGGTGATGGGTGAGGGCAGTTCAACAAATAGAATGAGAATATAGCAAAGATAACATCATAACAAATCAAGGCAGTTTAAAAAAATCCAAAATGTGGTTGATAAACAAATATGGCAACTACATTGTCACCAGTCATCCCACTAAGAGGACAGTCTTCCAACCTGGTTTAAAATCAGTGTGGTGTGATTTACTTTGGTGGAACCAGTTAAAATTGAGGCAGCCATATTCTGTTGGAATGAAGCTTCTGAGGCAACAGCAGGATGAGTTCCACGCGCAAAGCATTGAAAAAATCAAATAAGGAGATCACCAGAGCAAAGATGGCTGCAGCTAGACTATCCTTGACCAGAAACAACTTTAAAATAAAAGAAATTTTTGAGAAAACATTTCGTCCTGATGTGGACTAACAGCTCAACCTTGAGTGTATGAGAATTGCCATTCCTCTAGTGAACCCTGAATAGAGAAATATCCATATATTTATATTCATTAAAAAATCTCAGTTTTAACCCCCCCCCTTTACAATAATGCATCTGATTAGAGCTGGGCAGTCCCTTTGTAATAGGAGCATTGAGGTGGGAACAACAAATGATCAGGCACCCTAGAGTTTTTTTCAGGGGTTTCATCCTGACTGGTGGCGGCCTATGGAGGTTCTTTCTTAGGGAATCCTTGCAGAAGTGGAGGCTATAAGTGTGTGTGTGTGTGGGGGGGTGCTTTCTAGTCACAGAAGGCACTTGGCCTTTAGAGGGTAGATTTTATGGTTTGCCTGCCCCCAATTAAAGGTGTTCCTCTTTTTTTAAAAAAAATATATACTGGCCTTGATTGTGTTTCATTACTATTTTACTGCTGCTGTTTTACGTGGGTTTTACTGCTGTCTTATTTAATTGCCGTCTGTTGTTTTTATTATCATTGTAATCCACCTTGGACTCCATAGAAAATAAAATGGATCAATAATCATTTTAAATAGTGGCTTCACAGCTGGCTGCTGCTGCCATTTGATAAACTTGAGCCCCTGAAAGAGAGTAGTTGGGAGGTGCCGGAATAGGACTGGAAAAGATGTGTGTGGGGGGGGGGGTGATAGGGGTTCCTTAATTAAATCCACAACCCCTCCTGAATTATTCTCATTTTAAACAATATCCCCTTCTAAAACTGATCTAATGAACGACAACGAAGGTTTAGGGCAGGGGTCAGCAAACCTTTTCAGCAGGGGGCTAGTCCACTGTCCCTCAAACCATGTGGGGGGGGGAGACTATTTTTTGATTTAAAAAAATGAACAAATTTCTATGCCCCACCAGGCAGGCCCCACAAATAACCCAGAGGTGCATTTTAAATAAAAGGACACATTCTACTCATGTAAAAACACCCTGATTCCGGGACCATACAGAGACCAGATTTAGAAGGTGATTGGGCCAGATCTGGCCCCTGGGCTTTAGTTTGCCTATCCATGGTTTAGGGGGCATGCCCCTTTCTGGTCCCTTGCCATCAGGTCAGTAGATAGTATTCAGTGAATTATGATTTAGAAAGCTTGGATATTTGCATTTTTTAGATTACATGTCAATATGGATCCCTGGCAAAGTTATGTATTCTGAGCAAAATGGCTATGTCAACCTCTCCAGTGCTATCCTAGACATGTCTACTCAGAAGTAAGCCCCATGGATGGAGCATTGTGTTTTAGGGTTGCAGTCCCTTACAGTACTGAATAAAAACCTGCCAAGCTGCTGAGGGTAAATACAAAATATGTGATGTTTTCCAGAGTGATGCGTCTGTCTACAATGGAGCAATAAATGTTTCATAAAACTAGCACCATGATGTTGATGGCAGAAGTCTTTACAGTCTACTGTCAAATTGTGGCCACTTGAAATTCTGAAAAGCAGTTTGTTTGGAGACCGAGTAGGTGCTTTTTATAACTCCATAGACTGTGCTATTAATCAATCCATTATATAAACCTTTTACCAACAAAACATCAAAAATTCTTTTCCTCTCAGAGACATTTGCCCTCAGCCCATCTCAGTAATAATTTCTCACACTTGGGGTGGGGTGGGGATGTCTTGAAGATATGATCATATTCTGAGTGAAAACAGAGATGAGGGAGTGGGAGCTACGCACTAGTTGTTTAAAAGCTTATTTACCACAGAGCAGCTACTTGAAAACCCTATAGGGGAACAATTGTTCACAGTTTCCAGCAGGGGTTACAAAGGGCTTAGTGTGTCAATGGAAGCTGCAGTTTAATGTCATGCCAACAGTTTCCAGATAATTGTTTCTGCTTTCTTTAACATTCCCTCTCTTCTCAACCAGGGTTTAGCCAATATGGTATCCTCCACGTGTTTTGGACTCCAATTCCCATCAGTCCCATCCATCATGGTCTCATCCATCTTGGCTACTCCTGCTCTGAACTGACATAGGTCCATCATATTTATTCATGTCACCAGCTTGTGTCAACTTAATGGACACTTAGTGATTGGTTCAATGCATAAGTTTCCCATTTCCCTCCAACCAGTCCACATATTTTCACTCACCAATAGTTTGAACCAATACATGAAACCAGATTGTCCTTGGGTTAGCTCACTGGCTCTGGGGTAGCTCAGACATTTGCATTCTTCTGTAAGGAGGATTCTAACCACACATCAGATACTTATGTATGGTAAATGAAATGTATGAAAATAGCATCCTCAAATCCTCCATACTATTTGTATGGGAGGCAAAACTGGGACTGAAGCATTTTGCCAGGTTTCATTGGGGGTAGGTGAACTCATCCAACAGTTTTCTTAGGGAAATCTTTTCTGATGAATTTAGCCTCACTTAATGCTGAATGAAGCTCTAGTGCATATCAGTAGATAAAAAAAGCAATTAGTTATGTAAGAAGGACTAGAAGGAGTAGCAGAACCAGAGCCCATTGTATCAACAATATTAAAATACTATTTAAAATAGTCCACTTCATGCATTGCTAATGAAGGTTGCTGCTACACAGGAGAGACAGTGTGGGCAAGTGTGCTAGTTCAGCTCCTTGGCCCTATCTGCACTTTATGTTAAAAGCACTACCATACCACTTTCGACAGCCATGACGTCTCCAAAATAATTCCGGGAATTGTAGTTTGTCAAGGGTGTTGCAGTTGTTAGCAGATTCCCCATTCCCCTCACAAAACTACGATTTTTCAGAGTTATTTAACAATCCATGTCTCTTGACAGGGAACTCTGAGAAGCAGGGGAGCTGTCCAGCAATCACAGAACCCAGAGCTTCTACTGCTGAGGAGATAGGAGATAGGAGCTGTCCAGCTTATTGTAGCTGAAGGTCTATTTGACAGTGTTGAATCTAGAAATGTCAGAACAGCAGTTTATTGTTTTCCCCAATAGGTGCCCTCTAAATGTTTTGGAATGCAACTTCCCTAGCCAATGTGACCAATGTTCAGGGATGATAGAAGCTGTAGTGGTGGAAGTAGTAGTAGTAGTAGTAGTAGTAATAATAATAATAATTTGAAGGGTATCAGAAAGTATGCAGTCTGAAGGCATCTTCCACCTTGGTGTACTGGGAGGGCTCTGATGCTGACCAAATGATAGGTGGATGTGTCTGTTCCCACTATGGAACACTTTTGCAGGATTTTGTTCACAATTCCATTCTGTTTCCGTATAATCTCAAATCACCTCAAAATTTTACAAATTTTAATATTGAAATGTGTCTTGTCCTTCAAAATAAATACTTGCGTATTTTCTCTCAAAATATAGTTCATCTACAAAGAACTGTGTTGCAACAATAGTAGAAGTGCAAAATCCAATTGATAGCTAAATTATGATTCTCACACAAAATGCAGATCACATCATTTTGTAGAGAAGTGAGTTCCTCAAACATACTCATCTTGCTTAGGACCATGGTTCTTCTTCCAAGAAGGGCATTTGATGCCTCTGCTGACAAGCTGGTACCATGTTTTGATTTTCTGCCTCTGAGGTGACTAGTAGAATTCAGAATTGGGGGTCCCAGAGAACCTGCAGATTCAAGGGACGCAATGTGCAATAGGGGGAAATTAGGTCCCCTAGCTCTATAATTTCCCTGGATGAGGATAACTGCAGTTCTGGAGAATGGTCTCAGATATTCCCTTTGGGTACACTGCTTCTACCTGGTTCTGGTTCAGGTTGGCCCTGAGCTGTGCATAGTTGTCTCCAGCTCCAGGAGTGGGTGAGTCCTAACACCACTGGCCATGTAAAGTACTATGAATCTTAAACTAGTGCCAACACACCTTCCTCCCTGCACCATGACAGCAGATTGCAAGTGAAGGGAACTGCTGGCCTAATCTCTGCTCTGCTGAAGCACCACTGTGTACTGACATGAACCTCAATCTGCTCTTTGCTCCTGGCTCCTCAACCCAATCAACTTGCTGCTCAGGTTCAAGCTGAGCTGCTCAGAGTCTGCCAGCCCATCAGCCCTGCCAGGCTTCTTAAAGCAGCCTCCACATGTATTTAGGACAACTTTTCATATATATATATATAAACCTATGTAGGTAATTTTATTTGTGTGTGCGTGTGTGTGTGTGCGTGTGTGTGTACCTAAAGAACTATTTCTAGTAGTTCCTTGTTCTTTCATAACATCTATTTCCAATGGAAAACAGGGTTAGACTTGAAGGAGTGGGTGCCACTGAGAGTTAGACTTACACCATTTGAACTAAATTGTAAGAAGCACTGCTCCAAAATCCACTGAGTAGCTGGCTCAATGAATAAATCACACACCTACTAATCTTGAAAAGAGGAGATTGGTGTCCATCTGTCCCAATGTGGTTTGTAATGTGAAGATGAGACAATGATTGCCTCTCTTTCTTTTTCTTTTTCAGCCAAGCAGGGCCTCATCTTTGCATACGACTCATACCCCTACAATAAGCAGTGCATATAATCAAATAATCCATTTTGCTGTTTCACCTCTCTCTCCATATAGACGTCCTCCTTTTGCTTCTTACTCAGAAGCAGCCAAATATATGTAAATGTATTCAAACTATCAATTGCTGGTGACCTTGCAATTGTGAGATGCCATGCTATTTTTCATTTGTCAGGCTTTTCAGCTGCACTAACTGCTGTATGGTGAGATACAGCTGAAATCTCTGCTTAAAGTTCCCCAATTACAGTCCATATGTCCAAGCGTTTGCAATGGAAATGGAAGTTTAATTTCATCCCTCATAACACGAGCATCTTTCTTTCCTTTGCGTTCTGCTTTTGTAGATGCTTCATTCTGAATTTCAGCAAGTGCTCTGGTGTCATGTAAAGATTAGGAAGCACTTCAGAGCAGTTGTGTGAGCAGCAGAGATTGGAAAAGTCACGTCTCTCATTGACTCCAATGGGAAAAAATATGGCTTTTATAAAAACAAACAAACAAAAAGGGAGATCAGGTTACAGCTGCACTATGCTGTTGCAACAACCATGGTATTCCTGTGGTGAAGCTGGTAAA
The DNA here is from genome assembly GCF_965153285.1 of Podarcis tiliguerta. Taxonomy (NCBI): domain Eukaryota; kingdom Metazoa; phylum Chordata; class Lepidosauria; order Squamata; family Lacertidae; genus Podarcis; species Podarcis tiliguerta. The sequence goes on from NC_139539.1 coordinate 62,833,269, forward strand.
ATGTGGGCTAGACAATGTTATTGTTGGGTGGATTCGTAGCTGGTTCACTGACTGAAACCAAAGAGTGCTCACCAATGGTTCCTCACCACCTTGAAAAAAGTGACAAATTGAGTGCTGTAGGTTTATGTCCTAGGCTCAGAGTTGTTCAACATCTCATTGAACAACTTGAATGAAGGAATGGAGAGGACACTCATCAAATTTGCAGGTGACACCAAACTGGGAGGGTCAGCTAATACCTCAGAAGATAGAACTGGGATTCAATGTGACATAAGAGATTCGAGAACTAGGCCAAAACTGAGAAAACTACTTTCTTAGTAATGAATAATCAGACCCACAAATATAGCATGAGGGACATTTGGTTTGACAGCAATATATGTGAAAAGGTTCTGGGGTCATAGTGGCCCACAAGCTTAACATGAGGTAACAGTGTGATGCAGCATGCAGCAGCAGGAAAACACACAAACGAAACTAATACACTTCTAGGCTACATCAGCACAAATATTGTTTCCAAGTCAAGGAAAGTAATAGCACATAGTTGTTATTCAGGCCATACCTGGAGTGCTGTGTCCAGTTCTGGGCACCACAAGTTAAGGATATTGACAATCTGAAATGTGTGCAAAAGAAGGTTACCAGGATGATCAAGGGTCTGCAAACCAAGCCTTATAGCAAGCTTCCTCAAATTCGGCCCGCCAGATGTTTCTGGCCTACAACTCCCATGATCCCTAGCTAGCAGGACCACTGGTTAGGGTTGATGGGAACTGTAGCCTCAAAACATCTGGAGGGCCGAGTTTGAGGAAGCCTGCCTTATTGGACTAGCTGGTGGAGCTGGGTGTGTTTAGCCTGAAGAAGAGATGACTGAGAGCTGATATGAAGGGAAGACCGAGCTGCTCCAGTGGGTAGGACCTGAACAAATGGATTCAAATTATTATTAATCATTTTATTATTTATATGCTGCCCATCTGACTGGGCTGCCCCAACCACTCTGTGTGGCTCCCAACAAAACATTTAAAACACAACAAAACCTCAAACATTAAAGAATTACAAGAAATAAGAGTCTGACTTAACATTAGGAAGGACTTTCTGATAGTAAGAGCTGTTCAACAGCGGAACAGATTCACGTGGAAAGTGGTGGACTCTCCTTCACAGGAGGTTTTTAAACGGAGATTGGATGGCCATCTGTCAGGGATTCTTTAGTTGTAATTTCTGCATTGTAGGGGCTTGGATTAGATGACCCTCAGGGTACCTTCCAACTCTACTGTTCTATTATTGGTCACAAACATCAGGGTCTCTTTCGAATTTCTGTTCCTTAGCAATGAAGGTTCAGTTTTCTAAAGAGTATACTGATACTAACTTCAACTGCATAATAGGAATTGGAAACTTAACTGCTAATGTGCCATGTAATAATGTTACAGCCACAATGTTTGAGCTGGCTTATTATTTCACTGAAACTATTTTCATAGTCCTGTCTCCTGCCCTATTTTTGCAGAATCTCATATAATTTTATTCCAAAGCCCAAGCCTTTCAGAGCAAAGATTGTAAATTTGAGAAATGTTAAGCTGCACTGAAAACAATTGGGATTTTGTCATTTTAACTCTTAAGAGAATTGTGTAATTTCCATTGCATATCTATGGAAGGATGATGGTGAGTTAACAGCGATTTTCTGTTTGAGGAGATTAATTCTATAGTCCTAATATATGCTTACCTGGGAGTAGTCCCATTGAATTCAATAGGCCTTGCTTCTGAGTTTAAGTGCATAGAACTGTATAGTAATGCAACTATTTCAAACTTACCAGTTGATAGATCTTGTGTTTAATGCCATAATTATTTCACTGATATACCATGAAAGAAGACTGTGGTTATTTTATATTCAATGCATTAGTGATTGATTTTTTGAATTGTCCACAAATCCAAATAGTATAGTCTTGAGTGCTTTGAAAAATTAATCAATTAGGCTCTACTCCTGTATCTATTTCCAAGGAAGAAACCCTCATTGGACTCAATTGGACTTACTTCTCAGTAGACATGTACAGGACAGAGCTCTTAATGTACCACTTTAATATCCAGTGCTGTTCTATGTGAGACTAAGCAAATACTGAATAGTATTTTACCTTCATTGTCTCAGATACGTGTTGAGCCCAAGGAACCCAGGAAAATGTAACATGTGAAGTAGGCAAGTACGCATTATAGGAAATGACAGCTTCTATTTTTGAAATAGGAATGTCTTTCACTTTGATCGAACTCTTGACTATATTTTTTTTGCATGGCCTCCTAGCTGTGTAATAAGGTTCTTTGGGATTAATTTTTCAAGTGGGGAATGTCTTCATAACTAGAAGGGGAAATGTCTTGATGAGATGGTAATAAAAAAAAACTCCCTACAGACCAACAATATGGTGCGTTTTACCTGTTAAGTATAGTTATTACAGATTGGATTTACATAGCTCTCCACCTTTACAAGTATCCTTTTGAATTTCACCCTGCTTATTCAGGAGATACCTTACTGTGCAAAATTACCCCTTCCTGAGCAGGTAGAGGAAGGGAGATGAGAGAAAAACAGGTGAGGAAGGAAATGGAAAAGTGATGGATGGTGAAATATGACTAAACTATCGTTTCATTGACAGATTACTCTGACAGCTGTGTAACATGTACTGAATGTATAATATATAGCGCTTGTTTGACATGAGTTGGCAAAAAGCTTCCTCAGAAGTTCCATTTTAATGGCTTGTGTGTCTACACAGTTGCTGCAATATGACTATTTCATCATTCTCTCTAATAGCTGTGTCAGAGGGTGAGTGCCAAAACAGAACCAGTGAGGAACAAGAGGGAGTTATAAGCATGTCCATGGATATCACAATAATACAGTGGTACCTCGGGTTAAGTACTTAATTCGTTCCGGAGGTCCATACTTAACATGAAACTGTTCTTAACCTGAAGCATCACTTTAGCTAATGGGGCCTCCTGCTGCTGCTATGCCACCAGAGCACGATTTCTGTTCTTATACTGAAGCAAAGTTCTTAACCCGAAGCACTATTTCTGGATTAGCAGAGTCTGTAACCTGAAGCGTATGTAACCCGAGGTACCACTGTAATACTAAAAGCCCCGCAAAACACTCTAATGAAGACCAAGTGTATGCAGTAACCATGGAACGTTGAATATCATTTGGAAAAAGGAAAACAGAAAAGGGGGGTCATTGAATGGAATGTCCTAGAACAGGGCATGACTGAACAGAAGAGTTGCTGCTAGGATGTGAAAAGAATATACTACATTTTTTTTGCAGCTCCCACTCATCAACTTTATGCCTATTTATCTAGAAATGTACTAATGGTTCTTCTTCCTCATCTTTGGAAGGTGGATGCTGAATATACTGGGGAAGGATAAGTAGAACGGCAGATTATTATCACAGCAAAAAAGCCATGAAAGTATCCTCCCATCTAAAAACACATGCCACACATATGTGTCGCCAATAATTAAAGAGCGGTGCACCTTCTTAAGACAGGCGAGAGATGTGTTATTATCCAACAGCTGGCAAAAAATAAGCACAGGTCTCATTACTGCACCAGTAGGCATTATTTTGGAGCTTATCCATGACAGCACTCAGGTCCACTAATATTATGGCTTGCCCCAAGAGCATCTATACTTCAGGAAATGATAAATGCTTTGGTACATTTTCATCAGCTCTTCATTATTCCCTGAAAGATGCAATTTTTTATTTTTATTTTTGTACCTGAGCACTGTGAAGAAAGAGTAGAAGTCTCCTTAATATATTTCATGAAGCTGAGCAGTTAGTACCTGGTAATAGAATTTTCCATTCATAAGAAGCTATAAGAAGATGAGAAGAGGATGCTGGATCAGGGACAATGTCCCATCCAGTCAAAAATCTTGTTCTCACAGTGGCCAAACAGATACCTGTGGGGATTTAGGGAAGCTGTGTTGAACCAAAGGTGAACTATTCTGGAAGCTTCGCTAGCACCATTTCGGTAGGCAAGATAACCCCACGATTAATTGGTAGTTGTCGAAGCAGTGAGTTCATATATTTCTATATTCACTTGTTTCAATATAAGCTAGGTGGCTTGCTTTGGTGTTATCCTTATCTGTCTACTTGGGGTGCTGGGCTCTGAGCCCAGAATGGGGAACTATCTGTAAGGTTTGTATTTTCCATCTATGCCCTCATCTAGGCAGATGAAGTGACGAAAAGTGCAAGGCATCGTGACATATGCTGCTTTGTGTATAAACAATGTGTGCACATTTCCTTGGGTGTAGACAAGCCATCTCCTTGCTGTAGTCCGCCACATGGCTGCCGAGCAGAAGGGCTAAACCTGATAGGGTGATTTGCTGTAAGTCCTTACCTTTCTTAAGAAAGCATTATAACTGGCCATTCTGATGTCTTTGGCATCCTTCTTTGGCATACCTGCACTCAACCAACCCCACGAGCCTACCGTTGGGTCTACAGTACAGAACAGCAGTGCAACCGGTTCCCCCACACAGGACACTTCCCGCCTTCTTCCCAAAGCCTATAGTATAGTATAGTTAATGCTTGTTCAGTTTTGGGAAGGAAATGGGAGGGCTCTAGGACCCTGCCAGAGCCCTGACACCTCCTTCCTAAAGACACTTACCTGGCTTTGGGAAGGCAGCTTGGGGTGGGTGGCATCAAATTTTGGCCTTCCACAGCCCCCCCTCCATATTACCAAGGTCTGCCCCTGCTATGGGAAGCCCACAAGCTGCACCTGAGCACAACAGCTCTCTTCCCACCTGCAGTTTCCAGCAACTGGGATTCAAATGCACAATGATTATGGAGGGAAGGGATTTGCTGATTAAATATTTGAATTGGAATACAGAGAGGGGAGGTGTGGGGAAGTCTGGGAAACAAGCAAATGTAAGAAATACTATGACAATGGAATTGTTTTTATTTCTTTTTCTTTTTATTTTTGTATTTTCCTTTTTCTTTTTCTATGTGAAAGTTTGAATAAAATATTATATATATATATATATATATATATATATATATATATATATATATATATATAAAACAAATGCACAATGATTATGAAGGTAGAACATAACCATCATGGCTAATACCCATTGATTATTTATTTATTTATTTGATATACCGCCCCATACCTAGAGGTCTCAGGGCGGTTCACAGAAAAGATCAAAATAAAAACTACAATATATATAATCAAAATAAAAACAACTCAATAACATCCTGATAGCGTTATAAAAGCTACGTATTTTGTCAACAAGAAATGCTTGGACCAGTCACTGGGATATTGGATTTTCAGATCCCAGGCTGTTTAAATCCTTGAACAACTAGACATACGGGGTGGATTTGGTCAAGTCATGGCATCTCTTACCCTCAGTTCCCCATCTTTGAAGTACGACTAATAGTGGTGAGTACCGAAACACTGTTGTGGGGCAAATAAGCTAACAGCTGTAAGCACTCATCTAGATATATCTAAAAAACTAACTACTGCTATTGGATGCAATTCACATTTAAATCAACAAGAAATATGACAATTAACAAAAAATTAATGCCACAATGATAGATAAAGGAATATAGTCGTTTTACCTAGCACCATAAAGATGCCGATTACATAATGCAAGACTGTAAAGATACATAAAATCAATCTCCTTTCGTGCAGATTCCTAATGTAGCCGGGGGGGGGGGGCAGAGCATTTTATTTCTAAACTTCCTATCACAACCACTATTCCAAAACACAGTTCAATCAATAATCAGATTGATTATGCAATACAAAATTACATATAGTTACATGCAGACATTTGCTTCTCCATTCCGTTTGGCAGAGGCACATAGTTTTGCACTGCATCAGAGTTGACTCTATTGCATGACCTATCAAGTGTGACATTACATTATTATATATTGACAGGAAACGTCAATATGGTTGATGTTAGACAGTGTAAAGAGAAGGTTTCAGTGTGCTACCTTTGTAGTTTATAATAACAGCATTGATTTATAGTTCAGTGACACAGTTTTCAAAAGTTCACAGCTAATTTGCACAGATCTGCATTGGGCCATGGAGCCCAGTGGAAAAGAAATGCAGCCATGGCTCTGCAACATTTGATCAGTTGCTGAAGAGTTACGACTGAGTCTTGTTTCATTATATTAACTGCAGACCCACTTTCAGATTTGACTATGGAATATTTGTCATTCATTTGCAATTGTTGTGCTCTTAGTAGCTACCATTTTTCACAGCCAGCTTTTCCTTTGCAGTCCATCTTTGTCAAGAGCTTTCAAGCAGGTTCTTTCTCAAGCAGATGATACCCAACTCTACCTCTCCTTCGAATCAGAACCAGTGAGGGCAGTAAAGGTCCTGTGTGGGTGTCTGGAGGTGGTTGGCGGATGGATGGAGGCTAAATCCTGACAAGACAGAAGTACTGTTCTTAGGGGCAGGTGGTGGGTAGGTATGGGGGACTCCCTTGTCCTGAATGGGATAATCATGTCCCTGAAAGACCAGGTGCGCAGCCTGGGAGTCATTTTGGACTCATAGCTGTCCATGGAGGCACAGGTCAATTCTGTGTCCAGGGCAGCTGTTTACAAGCTCCATTTGGTATGCAGACTGAGACCCTACCTGCCTGCAGACTGTCTTGCCAGAGTGATGCATGCTCTGGTTATCTCCTGTTTGGACTACTGCAGTGGGCTCTACGTGAGGCTACCTTTGAAGGTGACTACAACTAATCCAGAATGCGGCAGCTAGACTGGTAACTGGGAGTGGCCACCGAGACCATATAACACCAGTCCTAAAGGATCTTCACTGGCTCCCAGTATGTTTCCGAGCACAATTCAAAGTGTTGGTGCTGACAGTTAAAGCCGTAAATGGCCTTGGCCCAGTATACCTGAAGGTGTGTCTCCACCCCCATCGCTCAGCCTGGACACTGAGGTCCTCCTCCGAGGGTCTTCTGCTGGTTCCCTCACTGCGAGAAGTGACGTTACAGGGAACCAGGCAGAGGGTCTTCTCGGTAGTGGCGCCCTCCCTGTAGAATGCCCTCCCTTCAGATGTCAAGGAAATAAACAACTATCTGATTTTAGAAGACATCTGAAGGAATACTTGTTTAGGGATGTTTTTAAGGGTTGATGTTTTTATTATGTTTTTAGATATGTTGTAAGCTGCCCAGAGTGGTTGGGGAAACCCAGCCAGATGGACGGGGTGTAAATTATTATTATTGTTATTATTATTATTATTATTATTATTATTATTATTATTATTATCAGTAGTAATAGTTGTGGTAGTAGTAGTAAGTGAACGTAACTGGAAAAAGTGCTGAATTGTCAAAATGATGTGAGGAGGAGCACAGATAAACAGAATTAGAACCTACTGCAAATTCTGCATGCAGAAGACATGATTTAAAAATAATGTTGTTCTTGTTTTAAAAAATGGTGGGTTGTTGAAGCATCTTTTCTACTGTGGGAATATCACTTGGTCATCCAGGGAGACATCAGTATAAGCAGAACTTCAGACATATCCCTTTTTCTGTGTGAAGATATGTAGCTATTCTGTGGTTTTCCTCAACCAGCTTCTCCATCTGTGGGTGGGGTCATGAACCACATGTCCATTAGTAAGACTGAAGCCAAAATATATTACAGACCTCAAAAACTGTCCCAAGTGTACTGTGAAAAGAACATAGTTGGAAAACCGTGATAGAGACTTGCTTGTCCAATGGATAAATAGTCCCCTGTGTGACAGAATAAACCCAGAATACCTGGCAGGTATATGCTATCATGATTTATGCTTGTACTTCATAGCTAAGATTGCTGTCTGAGAGACCAGGAAACACTTCCCTAAGTGAAAATCAAAGTACCCCTCTTGGCCCCCAGGCAAAAGTAAGAGTTGCTATTTTTTCCTCCATTAACTTTTCCTTTACTGCAAAAGAATAGTTTAGCTTTTTGTTATATTATAATGTCTTCAGTCTTTTCTGCCGAACAGTAGAAAGCTTTGGATTCCCAAATCATCAGAACACACAGAAATTACTGGAGTTACTGAACAATAGAATGCTAAAATGAAATCACAAAAAGTTCAGTGTGAAGATCCAATGTAGTAGATTTTAAGAAACAAGGGTCACAAATACAAGTCCATGCTGTATTTGCATTTCTACGAATCCTGGAACTACACAAAACTTATTTCAGCGCTCAACCAAATCTAGCATCTTGATGAAAAGTGTTGCATTGCAGTATTGATTCAAAAGAGGAATCCCAAATTCCACTGATTGAACTCAAGCAGCACTGTTTGGGCGCAATACATAATGACACACTCTATATTAGCTAGGATCCTAAACCATGAACTCATGCAAGCCGAAACTGAGACTGCTGCTTGCATATGTCTGCCTCAGGAGAAAATGGAAGAGTGTGCCTTCAAGGATGAGTAGCAGCAGGGCGCACCTTCTCAGCATGAGTAGCAGGTGCAAAGTCGGTTCATCCTCAACAGCTTGGTGGCTGATCCCTCCTCTCTCCATCTTCTAGCTATGTCACATGGTATTGTGAACAGTGCTGAAAACACCTCCTGCCCATTCTTTGAATTTATGGGGAAAGATCAAAAGGCTTTAATGAGTTATTGTGAATGTGCCCTGCTTCTCTGAAGCAGCTTTATTCCCATGAAACGGGTCATCCTGTAGTGTCCAGCAAATTGTCAGGTAGCCCTATGTAATTTTCAGAAATTGAATTATTAATTCATAATTCTCAGAAAGCTTACCTTCCTGCACCTTTAGCCTTTTCTACAGCTTGACTTGGCTTTCTTCCTCTCACTCTTTTCTTCCTTTTCAATTTAAATAATAAATGGCCACTCTTAGTCCCTTCATTTTTAAATTGTCAAGCAAGGAGAGACCACGACCTTCTAACATGCACTTCTCCAGTAGCAAACCTGTTGCTGTTGCTATGGTAAAAGGTGGTCCCCAAATGCTGAACCTTGGAACTGCTTACAGTGAAGAAATGATTTCCCATAAAGAGAAGCTCTGTAAATCATCAGACAAAGAGCTCACAAATAATTACAAATTAATCGGCTCATCTGAAATAGGGCTGGTCATGGATTTACGGTGCAAGGGCAAGTAGGCCGCATTGTGTCACATACATAGGGAGAACATAATAAATGCATGGCCATGGCAGGTCACAGATCGTAAGAAATAAATATGCACCAGACTATTTTCTAATGAAAATCTTTTTTAAATGACTTGTTGACATAACAGGCATTAGGAGATGGGAGCTTTCAATAGAAGGGACTGGAACAATTTTGTTTCTATGCTTGAATTGAGTTCTGTGGTCTTCTGAAATGCTTAGAGTGCTGGAACGACATATTAATGCTCTGCTTTGGAAAATCTGGAATATGCTTCAGCAAGTTTTGCATCCAGAGAAGAAGCATTGTGGCAGGAGCATTACATACTAAGAATTTTCATCCGGGTTGACATAATGTCCTAGGATCTGCCCAGCCTATGATGGTGCAGGCTCTTTCTTAAGAATGTGGAAGAAATCTTTATTGAGGGAGAAAATAAATTCAAGCTCAGCAACACAAAATGAGTCCCAGAAGCTGCTGTGGTCAGGCTAGATGACAAGAAAAGGGGTGCCAGCATTGAGGAGCAGTGGTCTACATTTAAGGAGTCCAAGGTCAGGGCAAGGAGATTAAAACTGCATGGAAATTTCTGTGTTTTCCCAGAGGGTTGGCTCACACACTCTGCCATGCTTTTAAAGATGGAGAAAAGTGAAACTACTACTACTACTATTAAAATTGTTAGTCATTTTATCTTGCCCAAGGCAACCCAAAGAGTCTTACAACCAACCAACCAAGCAGACAAAAAATATCCCACCCATTTCTAAATGGCCATAGATAGTTAAAAGCCAAATGCTTGGTTGCAGAGGAAAGTTTTTGCCTGGCACCAAAACATATATAATGATGGCACCTGACAAGCCTCCCTGGGGAGAGCATTCCACAAACAGGGAGCCACTGCAGAAAAAGCTAGTTCTCATGTTGCCACCCACTCTCTTGGAGGGGGCACATGACGAAAGGCCTCAGACACAGACAATCTCAGGGTCTGTGTCAGTTCATATGGGGAGAGTAGGTCCTTGCAGTATTGTGGTCCTAAGCCATTTAAGGCTTTCTAGGTCAAAACCGGCATGTTGAATTGGGAAACTAACTGGCAGCCAGTGTAGTTAGACCAGGATTAGTATAGTATGCTCAAACTACCTTGCTTCAGTGAACAACCTGTTTTCTGAATTCTGCACCAGCAGAAGTTTCTGAACTGTCTTCAGAGATAGCCTTTCTTATAATGCATTGCAGTAATCTAGCTCCAGGAGTCAATATCACTGGTGTACTGTATATAGCATTGTTTACTAGACTTTAAAACAGAATGCAGTATCCAACAAAGTCATACTCAGTAGAATCACAAGTAGGAAGGGTGCTGCTCTGGTCCGATCCTCCTTACAGGGTTCCCATAGGCATCTGGCTGGCTACTCTGAGACCAGGATGCTAAAACTGATGGGCCCTGGGCTTGATCTAGCAAGGCTCTTATTAGGTTCAGTGAAGACTCGATGGAAGTTTTAAACAGGGGGGTGGAAAGCAATGCTGCTTGAATTAGCACACAAAATAGCTTTAAAGGCTCTTCAATTAAGCATATAACTTAGGCATGGTGGAGTTTTACCTTTAGGTGCAATGCTGTGCAAGAGAAAAAAAATCATTCAAGCGTCTCAGCGGAGAATGAGAAATCATGAAGTATGAAATCGGACCAAAGTTTCATTCTTCTCTTCTTCTTCTTCACAGGATGCAATTGTTTAACAAATGACATTTGGTAATATATGTAATTGCCGAGTTTACTGCTCATTACTTCTTTTTAAAAAACAAGAAGAATAGTAAGAGGTCTTTGATTTCCTTAAATAAGAAAATAATTTTCATTATAAAGGTTAAAACAAAATAAGTGATCTTTCTTTCTAAATTTAATGGTTTAGTTCCTGCTTCTGTGTGATATTTAAATTTTGTGGATTAGCATTTCAATTACATCTGGGCAGACTTTTCAAAAGCTGACTTGAAAGGTGAACTGTTAATTTCACTCTGTAAAATGATTTCCAACCCCTCCCCCTCCCCACACATAATGTTTTGTTGAAATCTCTTGGAATCTCCTGAGATGAATGGTGTCAGATGTAACTTAGCACAGTAATTTGGTTTCTATTTGTGCACCATTTTTTGTCATGTACTACAGTTCAACCTTTCAGTCCAAATGGTCTATGGAGACATCCAAGGCAGGTGAATGACAAGACCTGTGCTTCATTCTCTTGTGGAGCTGTCTGAGAAGACTGACAGGAAACTTAAGATAGTGCAAAATCTAGTGGCTTTGCTCCTGCTGGGGGTGGGGATGGTCACCAGTTTGCAATGCTCCACTGTTGGAACTAGATTAGACACAGGTTCTAGCTTTAACCCACATTATCTTGAATTAGATTTGATTCATACCCAATTTTGGCACTCTGAAAAACAGACCTATTTGGCTTAGACTAACTTAGAGATTGCCCAGTTCAGCCCAGGTGGTCTGTGCTGGTTTATTTACTCCACCCATGTTGAAAACTGGGGGAGATGGCTATAACACCCCACTTTTGACAGAAATGGATAAAATTTGCAGGTGTAGTAGTTTCTGCAGAGACAATAAAGTCTGCTAAACTACAGGGGGAAAGGTTCAGTGGTTTTTGTGTTGAACACGTCTAAAATGTAATTTTCCTCACAAAAGTATTTCTTTAAAAAATTAGCCAGAATAGGATGAAAATTGCAGGCAAAATTGATATTTCTGAAGGCATGCATCTAATCAAATTCCAGAAGGCTGGGTGCAGTGGTTTTCTTGCAAGGACAAATGTTACAATTTAAGGGTGGATGAAAAAGAAAATGTAATTTACTTGTTTTGTGGGCAATTAGTATGAAAATTGTAGATGTAAGAGGCATTTTCCTGAGCAATAAACCTGCAAAATTTCAGACAAATGGATGAGCCCAAAGTTACTAACAAATTTAATAAATAATAATAAACAAAGAGTAATGATTGAGGTAAAGGTAAAGGACCCCTGGACAGTTAAGTCCAGTCAAAGGCAACTGTGGGGTGCAGTGCTCACTTTTCAGGATGAGGGAGCCAGCGTTTGTCCACAGACAACTTTCCGGGTCATGTGGCTATCATGACTAAACCACTACTGGTGCACAGAGGACTGTGACGGAAACCAGAGCACATGAAAATGCCATTTACCTTCCCGCTGCAGCAGTACCTATTTATCTACTTGCACTGGTGTGCTTTTAACTGTTAGGTTAGCAGATGCTGGGACAGTGCAACGGAAGCTCACCCCGTTACGCAGATTTGAACCGCTGACCTTCCAATTGGCAAGCCCAAGAGGCTCAGTGGTTTCGACCACAGCACCACCCGCTCCCTTACAACATAAGGAATAAACAGTGACACAACATAACTTATTTGGAAGTCCTACTGAATTCAATAGATTGAGTGCAGAGTAGATACGGATAGGTTAGGTTTGCATTATCCATCCCCCTACCTATGTACAAGACTGTTTTTGTTCTTGTGTTCCTGTACAAATTGTTAAATTGAGAGTAACTTCCTCATTGTTTAATCCATGACACATGTTTGAATATTCACTCCTGAACTATAGAACCCTCTTTCCTTGGATAATTCCTTAAACTGTGGGGATTTTTTTTTTTTTTTTTTTTATGAAATCAAAATTTTATTTTTACAGAAACATTAATGTTGAGTACTGGTTTTAGTTTTAGTTACAAACTGCTATAATTTTCCTCTTTCTTATTATATGTTTGTTTCATTCTGATCGCAAATTGCCCAGAAAACTTCAATTAAAGGGTGGCATGGCATGTGAATCTGACAGGTGAACATGAAAATAAAATATATTGTTGTACGACTGGTTCGGTTATATTTGCCGTGGAGAGGTTAGTTGAACATTCACAGTTGTGATGTGGTTTAATTCTAGGCCATGAATGATTAAAAAATGCCACAGGACTGTACATATTTTCACCTAATAAAGGGCAAGCAAGGTACAAACACATGTTTAATTAAAGAAAGTCTTTAATCTTCCCCATCTAAATATGAACTTGATACTAAGGGAATAATGGAAAAGCTCAGGGTGCTTGCGAGAAAGAGGAAATGCTACCTCTAGAGATCTCATAGCAGCTGATGCCATTCTTATTTTCTATTCTCTTCACAATTACCCTTTTGACAACTCTGGAGACAAGATATTTTATCTTCCCCTCATTCCATAACTCTAAGGGAATCCAGGAGCAAATAAGCCCATTTTGTTTCTAAGGGAATGAACACTCTCAATGGTCTGTTAAAAGTCAGCCACTTCCCAGGGTAACAAAATTACATAGAGTTCTGATGAAACTAATCTCACATGGTCTTAAAGCAGGAACTCATGAAGCTGGTTTTTTAAAAGGAAGAATGTGTACAATGAGTGGGGGTGGGGGGTGGAACCCCAGCATGATGAGAATGATATAAGTTTGCGCCTTAAAATGGATGGAAAACTCATGTACCTTGAGACTTGCAATACTTCTCCTTTCTTCCAGGTTGTTTTCTTATGTGTTACAAAATATGTCATTCTGTACTTAGGTGAGATCCTGTTAGCAGCGCTGCCAATGAGTGGGCTGGCAGCACACAGGAAGGCCTTCTCAGTGGTGGCCTCCAGGCTGTGGAATACCACTGTGATATCTCTTCCAATCATTGTATAATGTTCAGAGATTAGTAAAGGCACATGTCTTGGCTCAGGCTTTTGGGAAGAGATGTCGGAAGACATTTCTTCCCCTGCTGTTCTGTGGTTGCAATTTGATTACTGTTTTCATTTGTTATTGATAACTGTTGTATGTGAGGTTTGTATATTGGTTGCATATATAATAATAATAATAATAATAATAATAATAATAATAATAATAATAATTTTTATTTATACCCCGCCCTCCCCAGCCAAGGCCGGGCTCAGAGCGGCTTACAAGCAATAATAAAAACAAGATGAACTTAATGCACTTAAGGGGAAGGTGGGTTGGAAATGTATGCAATAAAAAAGAAATGAAACGAATTTGGCTCTGCAACTTTGTGACATGCCAAGTGTGATGGTGCAAGTTTAGAAAATTGGTGCAAGTTCTGATGTTTATGTCTATTATTTTAACTTTTCAAAAGGCTTAAATTGTTTTTTTTAAAAAATCTTATTGATAAATTGATACATTTATTATTTACAATAAGAAACCGAGGGGTTGTTCTGCAATCAAGCAGTGCATAAATTTTATGAAAGAAGTGTGGGTTGAACAATGTTATTGATTATGATGTCTGATCAAGGGCAGATTAACGATATGGGGTGTGATCCTAAAGCTAGCCAAAGACTCGCTTGGAGAAGATATTGTTGATGGTTCAGTGGGAGAACAGCATTTACTCTGCCAGATGCTCCTCAGGACATTTTACATATTACTTGGGAAGGCAGGCGAACTAATGCCAGTGTACTGGAAGAAGCAAAGATCACCAGTGTCGAAGCAATCATTCTTCAGCATCAACTTTGCTGGACTGGTCATGTTGTTTGGGTGCCTGATTATCATATTCCAAAGCAACTACTCTATTCCCAACTTAAGAATGGAAAGCGTAATGCCAGTGGATAACAAAAGAGTTTTAAAGACACTCTCAGGGCAAATCTTAAAAATAAAATAAAATAGTGTAAATACCAACAACTGGGAAACACTGGCCTATGAGCACTCCAATTGGAGAATAGCCTCTACCAAAGACATCATGGACTTTGAAGAAGCATGAACTCATGACAAAAGGGAGAAACAAGATAAGAAGGAGGCACTGGCCTGGTGGAAGACTGACCATATAGCATGATATGAGTTAGGAATGATTGGGAGAAAAGAGATACAAAGGTGAGGAGGGTGTGTGTTTTTTGGCAATGCAGCACAGACATCTCAATATCAAGAGATACTTCTACACCTGTTAGAAAGAAGTACACCTGCAGAAATCTCCATCAGCAGCAAGGTGGTTGTAAAATCCCTGGGGCATATGAGGGGCAGCTGAGGAACTGCTGGATGCTAAGTCTCGTCCTTCACCTGAAGCAATAAGCGGTGGTAGCTCTGCCATGCAATCTCTCCTGTCAACACAGGATCCTAAGTGGACCCTTTTTCTACAATCCTCAGTACAGGAGGATATACCAACTACAAAGGGAGAGGGAGGAGGGAATGCCTACTGATTCCAAATTTGGTAACACACCCCACCATAGCTCTGATGCATAAATCTATAAATCTATTTATGTATAATGTATGCATTTTAATGAACAGTTTCATTGTATAGAATTAAGGTGAAAAGAGATAATTAATAATAATAATAATTTATACCCCACCCATCTGGCTGGGTTTCCCCAGCCACTTTGGGTGGCTTCTAACGAAAGATTAAAAATACATTAAGAAAAATACATTATAGTGCGAGTCCATGCCATACTGGTCATTGAACAGAAGGAAATCCACTTGATAGTCCCTAGTAGCTTCCTTCAACACTTTAGTAGGCAGTGAAAGTTAAAAACAGATCAGTGGTAGATTGCTTCTGCATAGGAGTATCAAGATCAAGTAATTTGAAAGTCCAAGATCTGAGTGTTGGTTGGGAAAGAATTGTATTACCATTCCTACCCATTACCATTTCTGTCTTTGTGAGTTTTATGGATTTTTAAAAAATAAATCAGCTCTTGGAATGACATTTGAGGTCAATAAAAATGTATTAAAGTTATCTATGAATGAAGTCAGATCTAAATGCCCTTTAAGAAATGTCCTTTAAGAAAAATAAATGCTTTGGCCTGAGTTGTAAATATGAAAAACAACAACAACCATCTATTCATGATAATGTGTCCTGGAACAGCAAGCCAGCCATGGAAATTCAGCTTCAGCTTTTATAGCTCCACCCACCTCTGATACCATTTGTATAGCTTTTTTTTTGTCTGCACATATTTCACTTCATGACTGTAAAATCATGTGTGAATAAGCAATCACAGCTCAAACACCCAAGACAGAGCTTGAAGGCAATGCTTCTTTTTTTCAGGGGTTAATCAAGGGTACGCAGTACAGGCACCTCTTTTGTTGTTGTTAAAAAAGTGTGGCACTTACTTCATGGTGAGTACCAGCACCTCTCTTTTTTAGTTAAAAAGTGTGACACTTACTGTAACAACTTCATGGTGAGTACTGGCACCTACTTTTCTAGAAAAAAAGCACTGTTTGCAGGACACCTAGCAACCCCAAGCACTGTTTGTGTGAACTGAATCCTGATTTTTGAGAGTCTGTGTGGAAACTACATCCAAACATCAACACAAGAAATCCAAAGATTAAGTATTCATTTTAGCAGGCTGTGAACTGGAGTCTAGAAGCTTGACCAACCAAGCCACCAAAGACAACTCCAGATGCCCATATTTTCCACTTTTCTCTCTGCTGAATTTTGAAAAGATCCTATTCCAAACTCAATGTACCACTTCTTCATATTTTACACATGCCTATACACTATTCAACCAACCCTACACTTGGGGATGAATTCTTAACATTCCAAAGAGCCATGATTTATAGGCTTGCCATATGGTGTCAATAAATAAACTTCAGTGGGTATCTTGTATTCCCTGAAACATACATCAACACATATAATTAAACACCAATTAAGCTACTGTTAAAAGCGGGCATACAAGAAGTGGGTTTTCCCTCTAGTCAGCTGGAATTGGCTGGCTCTGCTTTCAGCATTTGACTGATTGGTGGCCATTTAAAGTATACGCAACAAGGAAAGCAGAGATACTGTAGTTAGCCAAAATAATAATAAAAAACCCACACAGCACACATTAGCGATATAACTTCCATAGTAGAACAATGAGACACTCTGCTAAAGTCTGGGATGCTCTTTTAGTGCACTGCTAATTATCTGTGGTTATCAGAAAATGAAACGACATAACTCATTTTCAGAAGTACAGAAATCCATCGTGGTTCATAAAAACTTATTTCTGGCTCTGATGGGTAAACAGAAAAGAGAGAGAAGAGCTGGAGAAGGTTCTGTTAGGGCAAATGGGGCACTGCTTACCAACCTCAATCTTCTCTCAGCTTCTTCATACCTATCTCCCTTCCTACCAGGGCTGGCCCAATGCATTTTAGCACCTCTAGTGAACTACAAAATGGTGCCTCCCTCCCTCCCAGGGGTGAGTGAAGATCTGCATCAGGAAAATGGAAGGAATAAAGATTTACACTGGGACCTGCTGCTCCTTGGATCCTGCTGCCTGATGCGGCTGCCTCATATTGCCTCATGGGTGGGCCAGGCCTGCTTCTTACTTACAACTGCCCAAGGCAGTGTCAGTTTACAGTCTCAGAATTGTCCTTGCAGAACAAGGTTGCCATATTTCAAATAGGAAGACCCCAAAATTGTCGAACTTTTTTTTTTACATCTTCGGTTTACTTGCCGAAGATCCAGGACAAACCGCTGCCTTCCGGAAATTCCCCCAGGACGTTTACTTCCCCATTTGAAATCAAGTTAATGTCTGGGAAATTTCAGACGTATGGCAGTCCTATGTAGAACTCAACTGGCAGGAGGATGGGGATAAAACTACAATAAGTTGGCTCTGCCTATCATTGGCTGTGGCTCCACCTGTTCTAGCAATCCCAGCCTATCCTGCTTGCCCCCCCCCCCAGGCACCAAGTTATATGCTAGTTACAGCATTTGGGGAGACCTTAAATAGTCTGCTTATCACCACCCATTCACTATATTGGCCCCCTGTTGAGTACAATCTAACATCTTGAAAGTACTCCCTGGTGAGGTGACACATGGCACATTTTAAACTGTACTGATTCCCCCACCGCACTTGCCTCCTGTTTGTTTATTCAGTGCAATTTTGATGCTAAGCAACAGGCAATTTCAAATTTGCTTTTGCTTATATAGAATGCCCTAAGCAAATGAACAGCGACCCGTACACTCCCAATTCCTCTCCCGTACTCTCTCAGATCACGGGTAACCCAAACTGCATATGGTTGAATTTCTAACATATGAAATTATCTGTTATCAAGATAGTGTAGGCAAAAGAAAAGGAAAAGAGAGTGCTTCTCCTTAGATCAAAATGTTGGAATATAATAAATTTCACTGCAGCTTGATAATGATATGTCAGTACTGTGATGGCGTGCATTTATTTCAGTTCAGAGCCTGGTTTATACCAAGGACTGAGGGAAAGTGAGAGCAATTGTACATGATACAAGCAGCCTGTATCTTTTTCTCTTTTTTACTGCATTTATTTCACCAAAATGTATGCAAGTTGCTTTGTGTAGCCATTTTAATTTCATGTTGTTGAAAACTATGGTTGCCCAATAAAATTATACGTTTACTTCTACAGCTGCTGCTGATACTACTCCTGCATTTGGATTTATTGATATATGTATTTATGCATTATAAAGCACGTATATCTTCAAGGAAGGGCCACAGGTCAGTGAAAGAGCATCTGTTTTGCCTTTGGAAGGTCTCAGCTTCAACCCCTGATGTCTCCAAGTAGGGCTAAGAGAGACCCTTTTCTGAAATCCTAGAAAGCTGCTGTCCATATAGACAATACTGAGATAGATGGATCAATGGTCTCATTCACTGTAAAGCAGATTCCTAAATTCTCCAATGGCTAGTCTGTCCTCCCTCTAAGGAGCTCAGCTCACTGAACAGTACTTTTTGTGTTCCTTCATTCTTGTAGCCTAGCTGTGTTGAAGGTTAGGCTGGGAAATGGCAACTGAGCCAAAGTCATTCAATGGCCTTCATGGCTGCATAAGGATTTAAACTTAGGCCATTGGTCACCCAGCCCAACACAATCCACTATCAACTTAGTATTATCTTATCTACTATAAATTACCTCTGGATGAAAGGCAAATGTAGGAGTTAGTCCCTTAAGCTGAAGCCACTAATGTTAATTGCTCTATCATTTCCCCCCTGGTTCTTCCTTATATAAGTTCATATCTTTCATAAACTTCAGCAGTAAAACTATGCTACAGAATAGAAGATATCAATGAAATTTCCTTACAAATTGTTTTTCTTTCCTTTCTCTCATTTTATTTTGAAAATGATTAATATTATCTGCAACAGTCTGCAGGAGTTCTTGGGCATTGAAAAGATATTCAAGCAACATGAAAATGCTTAGCTGTCTATATATTCTGTGACCAATCAGAGGGAGTAGTGTGGTTCCCTTTAAGGGTGGCATTGCCTCAGGAATGGCCACTTCAGGCCAGTACAACAGCCCACCAACCCAAATTTAGTCAACCTTCCTCACAATGCTCTTGGGGCCATGAAGTCTGAATGCCAGCCAGTGGGAGCCTGTCTCAACTCACATTATATTCTTCAACCTTGGATCTTCAGATGTTGGAATCCAGCTCTCATAATCTGCAGCAATCTTAGTGAATAATCAAAGGTGATGGGAGTCTCTGCCCAACAATCTCTGGGAGTCTGAGGTTGAATAACACTTTTTGTTGTTGTTGTTGTTGTTTAGTCGTTTAGTCATTTAGTGGTGTCCGACTCTTTGTGACCCCATGGAACAGAGCACGCCAGGCACTCCTGTCTTCCAGTACCTCCCGCAGTGGACTTGATGGCAGAAAGTGAGGAGGAATTAAAGAACCTTTTAATGAGGGTGAAAGAGGAGAGCACAAAATATGGTCTGAAGCTCAACATCAAAAAAACAAAGATCATGGCCACTGGGCCCATCACCTCCTGGCAAATAGAAGGGGAAGAAATGGAAGCAGTGAGAGATTTTACTTTCTTGGGCTCCATGATCACTGCAGATGGTGACAGCAGTCAAGAAATTAAAAGACGCCTGCTTCTTGGGAGAAAAGCAATGACAAACCTAGACAGCATCTTAAAAAGCAGAGACATCACCTTGCCAACAAAGGTCCACATAGTTAAAGCTATAGTTTTCCCAGTAGTGATGTATGGAAGTGAGAGCTGGACCATAAAGAAGGCTGATCTCCGAAGAATTGATGCTTTTGAATTATGGTGCTGGAGGAGACTCTTGAGAGTCCCATGGACTGCAAGAGGATCAAACGTATTCATTCTTAAGGAAATCAGCCCTGAGTGCTCAGTGGAAGGACAGATCCTGAAGCTGAGACTCCAATACTTTGGCCACATCATGAGAAGAGAAGACTCCCTGGAAAAGACCCTGATGTTGGGAAAGATGTAGGGCACAAGGAGAAGGGGACGACAGAGGACGAGATGGTTGGATAGTGTTTTTGTCGTTAGTTGGTGATAAAATGCTCAAATCAGTCAACAATGGGTGCTCAGCTTTCAGCCAGGGTGGTTTCATCCACTGGAGGAGATAGATGGAAATTTCCAACTACCTTCTCATGATATATATGCCACTTATGCTAAGGAGTTGCCTTTATATGGCTGCAGATCATTTAAGAAGTCAGATTTCTATGAGTCAGTTCTAAGTATTAGCTTCCCACTGACATTTCAAACAAGAATAAGAAACTTCTGCTGTGAAATAGGTTTTGTCATTGAAAGCTTTGAGTGCACACCAGTCAGGAAGTTGGACAACAAATTACTGTTACTTTCAAACAAGAACAATATAGCAATCAGAAACTTTTGATTTCACAACTAAATCCAGGGCCACCTAATAACATGACACTATCCACACATTTCAAATGTGTGGAGGAATGGTACAAGCAAAACCAATTAGAAGCCAGTTGGACAGTAAATATGGGATCGACTTTTACACGTGCGGTCATCTTTCTTTCTTGGAATAAATGGATATCACAGAAGCGATCAAAGTGTCCAGAAGTCCTGCTCACAATCACCCACTTCTGTTATGTCCTGGTCAATAGCAAAGTGTCTAACAAATGACCGTTTTCTTTTAGTCTTTGTTATTTATTAATGCGGAGGAACAGACACACTAATTAAAAAGTTAGTGAGATTTCATGAAGAGGCTGGTAGGTGTTGCCTCCTAAGATACCTGCTTCAAAAATATTTCTAATCAGAATAGAATCTGGTCTCAACAGCTGGTTACAAATAGATTTTTTAAAAAACACACAACAGAAAAGTCAAAGGACAAATGGGAGCTTCAAAGAGGCAAAAAATGTTTCTCTTCCAGAGTCACAGGCATGCCACAGATCCTCTTTAGCATCAGCTGCTTTGAGTTTCAAAAGCATTTTTCTTCTTGCAAGAGCCCCCAAGCCACCCAAGCTTAAGCGCTTGTATAATATTTTACTCTCTTCTGTTATAGACATAACTATCAGCTAAACCATTTTAGTGCACATGAAAGGGGGGAGGAACACTATAAATTTATATCTGCTTTTGATAGTCGGTGAGTATTATTTATTTGCAGCCGTCTGGGGGTTAAGAACATGATAAAAGCAGCACTGCATCTGAGCAAAGATGCATTTAGTCCACTATCCTGTTTCTATCTGTGACCACCTATGTACAGTCTGGCTACGTAGAAGGCAGCCTTCTCTGTTTGCCTTCTATCACCTGTACTCAGAGGAGCACTGCCTTTCCCTCAGAGAATCTGAATAGCTGTTGAATAGATCTGTGTCCCATGAAACTGCCACAAGCTTCAATTCTTTAGGCAGACAGCATACTCATAATCGGCATTGCTTTAGAGATGTTGTTGATTACCCAGCTTGACATGGACCATCTGAGCAAGGGGGAAAAATGTATTCCACTTACTAACGATTTAAGAACATAAAAGGAGCCCTGCTGGATCAGACCAAAGGCCAATCTAGCTTAGCACCTTGTTATCACAGTGGCCAACCAGATGTCGGTGGGAAGCCTGTAAGCAGGACCTGAGCACAACAGCACTCTGCCTGATAGAGCTCAACTGCAAAATAGCTCAGTTTTGCTGGGGGACTCCGTTACACACCCACCACACACACACACACAACATCCTGGAACAATGCTAGTCTGGCATTGCAGAGGATACAAAATAGTTATCAAGAGAGTTGTTGCTGTCAGTTACAGGCTAGCACACAGTGTGTGTCAAGGTGAAGGGGGAGTGAATGAGTAATAAACTGTACTACCACCAGTGCCAATGGTGAACCCCATCTCCAAGAAACTGTCAGAGAATTTCTCCTCCCTCTGAAGGAATTTTGTGAAATCCCTCCATTCCTATTTCTCTGCTTTCAAATAGGGTGGCGAATTCTGAGAGGCCATTAATTTGCCACTCTAATTTCTAATGACCAGGTGATTATTATTATTATTTTGCCAGTTGTGTGTAGTTGAGTAAACTGGAACATGGAGGGTCCTGTCCCAGAAATCCTAATACAGGAGACACTTGCTGCTTCACTTCCAGCAAACAGGAAATTCAGGCAGGTAGCTTTGAAAGCATGAGTTACCTTCTGTTTGTGTGTGTTTGAGTGTGTGTGTGTATGTGTGTGTTACCTGCACTTGCATGGATTCAGTCCCTTAATTCCCTACAGATGATCAACATTTTCAGAGATGATAGTGCCCATTTGTTTGTTCAGTACCAAATACAGAAGGCTTTTCCATGCAGAGGAACACTTTTTTTGTGACAGATGCCAAAATTTTGCAGCCTTACATCCTATTAGATAACTCTTCCTATCATTAGGCTGATCTGATAGGCGGTTCAATTATGAGGAGAAGAAATCCAAGCAGTTTCTGTGAGAATCACTATAACTATCTCTTAAACCAATACAGTCATATTCTATAACAGCTAAGTATAATGTCAGTAAACATAAAATATTGAATCTGAATATAATAGCCGAAAACCAGAGCCCTATCTCCAGCGTCCTTTTAAATTACAGTGGTGCCCCGCAAGACGAATGCCTCGGAAGACGAAAAACTCGCAAGACGAAAGAGTTTTTTGTTTTCTGAGTTGCTTCGCAAGACGGATTTCCCTATGGGCTTGCTTCGCAAGACGAAACGTCTTGCGCCTTTTTTTAAAAACCGCCAATGCATTCCTACGGGAAACCGTCAACACACAGTGGTGCTTCGCAAGACGCAAAAACTCGTAGAACAAAAAAACTCGCAGAACGAATTAATTTCGTCTTGCGAGGCACCACTGTATTAGCTTACAATGGAGTACAGCTAATGATTGAATCAAGGGAGCGTGCAGGATACAGTGTTCATATTGCTGGTATTTGTTTATGTCTGGCCTGATTTCCAGGCTTGTAGGAAGAGATAACTTTTGTTATTACTGGAGCTAAGAGTGCAATCCTAAACACACTTGTTTGGGTCTAAATCTCACATCATCACCACCACCATCATTTTTTAATTTTTTAAACTTATACCCTGCTCATCTGGCTGGGTTTCTCTGTGCAACTCACCTCTGAATAAAACTGCTTAGGATTGCTCTGTATGCCTATTACCAGTTTTTTTTTAAAAAAAATCTTCTAAATATTAAGACTAGATTTTCCTGTGTACTTAGCCATGTGCATTATAAACAAGAAAAAATGCGTAAATGGATGAGCCAAAATGAGCATTTTATCCTGGAAATGCTTCATAGAAATGTCTCCACCTATCTTCTCTATAATATTAGGAATTAGCCCAAGGCAAGACTTTCTGATACCTAGTTTTGCTGGAGGTGAAAGAGTTTTTGCACTTTTGAAATAATGGTTTAAGATTTCACAAAGTTCTTTTCTCTGTAGTATACATACTATTAATTTTGTAGTAATATAACATTGATCAGTTCCAACAAAAACTGTAGAGGTTTCCATCAGTCACATATAAGAAGGGAAATAGAACAGGAACTCTGTCAAATATATGAATCATTGAATGCATTGCCAAGCCTTCAACTGTCCATCACATAGCCTCTCTGTACGTAAGGAAGAGTGGCTGAAAGTCTAACATTAACAACACTTCTATTTACATAGCTGGGGGACCATACCTTGTCAAAATAATTCTGTCTAGTTTAGACTCTAACAACCATTTTGTGTTGTGTTATATTCTAGGAAAGATGCTTGGCCAAACTCATTCCACCTACAACTCAGCCAAACCACAGCCCAGGCAAGCTGTGGAGGAACAGGATGAGTTTCTTTGCAGGACAGCTCTGCAACAACCATCCTGTTCTGCTGCTGCTTCCTTTCTCCTTGGCTTCTGATGCTGCTGAGGTGAAAACAGCATTGTCTATGTGAGGTACACAGCAGCAGCAGAACAGGACTGTTGCTGGGGAGCTACCCTAACATGCCCTGTCCTGACTGGTCCTCTGCGGTTCACCTAGGCCACCTGCCACATGTACTGCTCACCTGAGCTGCCCCTGCACTGCCGGTCAAGGCCCCCTACTTGCTGCTCTGTCACATCACAGCTCACAAACTGCAATTCGCTAACATCCATGCAATGTTATTATATAGCAATACAGATTTTTTAGATTAATTGAAAACAACCTTAAAATTCACTGTCAACAAAATCTGCTCGCCAGTGGTCTTAATAATAAAAGAGGCTTTAGCTGCAGTGTGGACAACCATTTTCTTTTGGTCCTTTCACAATGGAAGGAGAGTATTTGAGTATTTTGAGTATTATGGAGTTCACCAGTCACTAACTTCTGAAATTTCCAAAATAGGCTGCTTCTGCTCTAAACTCTCATGCACACTGCTACTACTATTCAACATAATTCGTGTCATCGGTAAATTGTATGTTAGACAGAATAAAGCTGGCATTGCCCATCTTTCTTTCTTTGCATCTTCCTCCCAGTGCATTATGTAAGTCTAGTCCAGCATTTTCACTCAAGGATTTCTGCAATTTCCATTTTCAGTCAATTTCCATTTTCTGCAATTTACAGAGAAGAAGACTCCTGTAAGACATGGAAGGAAGGCTTGGGAGGAGAAGCTCATCTTCAGCGTGCCTCCCTTCTCCTGCTCTCCCCTGAAGATGACAGCTGCCTTGCTACCCTATGAAGCTCTGAAGCACATCCAAAGCTTTGCGATGAGCCCACTTTGCTTTAGACTGCTTTGGAGAAGACACACTTCACTTCAGACAGGGCCCAAAACATATCTATAGAAGTCTGCTTCAGTTCAATAATCAGAGAGCACACCCCTAAAACATATATAAGCATTTTAGCTAAATAAACGTATTATTTAAAAATAATTTCAAAAACATGTGTGATAGCCAGGCTGGCTGCACTATCTGAAAATAGCTGGTAGGGAAGCTAGAGAGTTGCACGCACACACTCAGCAATGACTCTTTGAATGATACATAGACAGAGATATATTAACAAAAATAGGATCTGAGATCATTTGTACACATATCAAAATTATGGAAAATAAAGCCTAGTAAAGGAAGTGAAGAAAATCATGCAGTAGAACCAGCTTTTAGATTTCCTGCATTAAGCAGGTGGTTGGACTGTGCTTCAAAGGTTTGGGGGACTCTCTGAGACAGCTTTTGGGTTAGGGTGCATTACAAGGTGCCGCAGAGGTGAAGGAGGATTGCTGAAAATTGCCTCCCTCCCTGTTCTACTACCATCAGCACACAGTTATGATGGGGTGCCACTCATTCCCTATAAGGGCTATGACTGTATGGAATCGAGTTCCCCTAGTGAACGCTGGGTATTCGGAATCTGTTTTCAGCAAAGCACTTGATGTTCTTGTCTACATGTTTCTCTCTCTGTGTGTGTTTGCATTTGCATGTGTGAAATATTGATTATATTAAGGAAACTTGTCATCAACCTGCCAGTCACACAGCCAATTCATTGTTGCATTACCTGAGTATAATCCCTTGGGTTGAGTCAGAAGCTTGAGATGAGGTAGATGAACGCTTTTTTTGGAACTGAATAATGAAAAGAGAGTGTTGAGGTCTACTAAATCTTAATAATGCAGCATCTAGGCATTGTGTCAGGCATCTAAGATATTCTTGTTTCCTGGCATCTGCCCAAAGCGATAAATTAAAAGGTGGTATTTGGCACAAATGAGGATTCAATTTGCAGATGAAAGAGCAAGCACCATGGATTTCTATTTCCATCCAACCAACAGCTTTTCACAATGGCAAGGCATGGTTGTTCCAGATTATATGTTATGCTTGGAACAAACAATACATATTTATCACTTTGACCAGTCCTGCACTTTTTATCTCATTTTTATTTATAGTTTTTTAAATACCTGCTGTCTAAGATTATTAGGATGGCTTGCACAGCTGAATATCAACAATAAAGACAATCTAATATGAAAGTAGCATATACAGATCATACAGGTACAGCAAGAAGAGGAGCTTCTAGCCTGATCAAGTAAAACTATCTTCACAGCAGACCAAAAAGCAGGTGAAGATACGTCCAGGTAGGCCTGCCCCTGGAACCTACCATCACACATGGTGGAAGAAAATGGACGCAGCATCAGCGTCACTGATATGGAAACAGTTCTTTTGACCAAGTGCTGGACAACTCAGAGCTGGGGGCCAAATGTGGCCATCTAAGCCTTTTCTTACGGCCCTCAGGATATTCTGGCGGCCACACACCCTTCCCTGTCATGTCATTCAAATGCCTTTTGCTTGTTAGGATGGATGATAATGATGGGTTTGTGAGGGCATGTATAAATAGCACAGAGGTATATTTTGTATTCATTGCTCCACCCACTTATACTTCTGGCCATGCCCATCAGTGGATTTTAAATGTTGTCCAGAGGGGAATGTTGCCCTTAGGCCTAAAATTGTTTTGTCCCCTGTTTTTGAATCCTGGGTACAGAGCTGAAACAGAAAGTTGGTAGGAACCATGATTCAGTGTGCAACATCTGATTCCACTTCAATCCCTGGCATCTGAAATTAAAAAGGAACAGGGAGCAGGTGTTGAGAATGACCACTTCCTGTGTAGCTGCTGCCAGTCAGAAGAGACAGAATTGGGTCAGATGGGCAAATAGTTTGATGAGGTATAAGACTTCCGACATATATTTGAAGTCCTAGTGATGTCTGGTTTGGTGGGTTACACATTTTAGAGATTTAAACCATCATGAGCACAAATTATATATAATACTTCACATATCATCAGTAAAATGCAAATATAAAATAGACCAAGGACTTATGTAGTATGGAAATAGGCACCAAAACCCCAACCCCTATCCCCCGAAAAAATCCCATGAGAGGCTTTAATGTCAATTATAATATCCAACCTATGAGTCAGGATAGTGGTAAGCAAGCATCCATAACCAATTAATGTTATTTTTAAAATCCCACAATCACATAAAGTTGTGGTCCTGACCATTTTAGCCCTTTAGGGCCTTCTTGGTAGTGGCGCCCACCCTGTGGAAGGCCCTCCCATTAGATATCAAAGAGATAAACAGCTACCTGACATTTAGAAGACATCTGAAGGCAGCCCTGTTTAGGGAAGTTTTTAATGTGTGACATTTTAATGTATTTTTAATCTTTGTTGGAAGCCGCCCAGAGTGGCTGGGGAAACCCAGCCAGATGGGTGGGGTAAAAATAATGTATTATTATTATTATTATTATTATTATTATTATTATTATTGCGATAAATGGGTGAAAGCCATCTAAGCTGGCCATGCTCAGAGCAGACCTGCAGAAATTAACAAACTTAAGTAAATTGTCCACTATTCCAATGGGTCTTTTCCAAGGATGGCCTAGCTCATTATCACCCAATATTATTTCCTCTTAAAGCCATTTTTTTTAAAAGTGTCATTAATGCCCCCATTAGTTCTATTGATGCTTCCAGTGAAGCTTCTTTTGCAAAGCATAGTCTTTGAAAAGTCTTTGTATGAGTTAAATCATGCAGTTTTAAAACCAATGGAGCTCAAAGCAGGGCATGTGAAGCGCTTGAGGAGCCCAGATGTGTCTTCAGAATGCACATTGAATATTTTGTTCTCACTTTTGCATAACAAAGAAGCTTCCTTTTACAGTGCAAACA
The DNA here is from genome assembly GCF_965153285.1 of Podarcis tiliguerta. Lineage (NCBI taxonomy): Eukaryota > Metazoa > Chordata > Lepidosauria > Squamata > Lacertidae > Podarcis > Podarcis tiliguerta. Next base: position 62,861,044 of record NC_139539.1, read on the forward strand.
TGCATTTGTTCACTGCACTATGGACAGCAGCACTTACTCTGCTCATTTGGTTGTTGTTGTTTATTTTTTCTGCTACAGTGCAAAAACTATTACAGTGGTTCCTCAGGTTACATACACTTCAGGTTACATACGCTTCAGGTTACAGACTCTGCTAACCCAGAAATAATATCTCAGGTTAAGAACTTTGCTTCAGGTTGAGAACAGAAATCATGCTCTGGCGGCACAGTGGCAGCAGGAGGCCCCATTAGCTAAAGTTTGTAATTTCTGCAGGTCTGCTCTGAGCATGGCCAGCTTCAGGTGCTTCAGGTTAAGTACAGTTTCAGGTTAAGTACAGACCTCCGGAACGAATTAAGTACCGTATTTTTTGCACCATAACACTCACTTTTTTCCTCCTAGAAAGTAAGGGGAAATGTCTGTGCGTGTTATGGAGGGAATGCCTACGGGTGGCATGCCTACGGATTTTCCTCCTCTAAAAAGTACGTGCGTGTTATGGTCGGGTGCGTGCTATAGAGCGAAAAATACGGTACTTAACCCGAGGTACCACTGTACAGCATTGCTGGCACAAAGCTGGTGGTAAGGTTTGAACTTTCCTGACCATTGCTTAAAATTCCAGCTAACCTAGGAACCCACTGTCTGATCCTAATCAAATTAGTATCTTTAAACTGCATGTCCCCATTTGAAAAGTGGAATCATAATCTCATATGTTGTGAGGATATCCGAAAGAATTACTGTAAAGCACTAAGAGCTCAAAAGGGCCATAAAAGTGATTAATAACTGTTTGTTTTATAACGTGGCAGTGTGTGTTCTTCATAAGAGACTGTACTGTTCTCTGCAATCTATCACATTTTAAACAAACACTGAATATCTAAGAAGCAGCCTATACTTGAAAGATGATCCAAACAGGACAGCAGGGATCTTATAGCTGCCTATTTACAAGAAGTCTCAGTACCCACTTCAACAGATCCAGCAGTTTCCTGAAGTTGGATTCAAAATTCTACAGACACTAAAGAATTGTCCCTGTGGAAAATACCCAGTCATACCAAGTCTGCCAGACTTTCAGTAGAGAGATGGGGCGTGTTTTTAATGAGCTGCCAGGAATCCCAGGAGAATCTAGAAATGCAGTCCCCTATTGCCAGTGGTGGCTGATACCCACTGAAGCTGGTGGAGTGGAAAGCAAGGAGGCCAATAGCCAATAACAGGCAGAGGTACCACTTGACTGATGATAAATTTGTGGGGCTGGCTGAAGACAGATTGAGATTGGTGGGGCAGTGCCCCTTTGGCGTAGTACACCAGCCTCCATTGCCTGTCACTTAAAAAATATAAGCCCTTTTCAGGTGGAGTGTCATCAAGAGGTGACTTTTCTAAAGGAAACTAGCTCCACCTCACCCCGCCCCTTTGCTGCCTTAGCTACTTTCCAACTTGTGAAAGCTGTCTGTCTGAAGCAAGTAACCTTTTGTACCTATGAAGGTGCCCCATGTTGTTTGGACCCTGGAAAACCAAGCTACACTTATTCAGTTCCATCAACCTTTTCACACAGGGTGTGTTTTCCACATGGCTGCCCATCTTCATTGACCTTGTATATATCCTTCTTAAACTTCAGCAACCAGAACTAGCCACAGTACTCCAAATAAGGTCTCCAAATGTGGTGAATGAGTACAATGGCCAGTTATTACACACATTAACTACTCAACGTCCATTAACCTTGACCACACACAAATACACCTCTCAGTCAAAGGCATGAACAGGGCTTTTTTAGCCGGAACTCGCCGGAACTCAGTTTCAGCACCCCTCAGGTTTAGCTCCATTGCCATTATAATAGAACAAGGGAGGGGTTCATGGTGAGTTCCAGCACCTCTTTTTCTACAAAAATAACACTGGGCATGGAATATGAGAATCTTCTCAGAATCAAGACTTCAAAAATGGATATTCATTTGTGCTATTATGAATTTTTCAAGCTTGATTAATCAATAACACTTATGGAGTTTATAAATGTACAAACTGTCCATTTGAATATAAAGATAAACTATGGGCTTTTAAAACAGCCTATTACCAATGCCATCGAGAAATAGTTAATCATATTTGGACATTTATTTGTTACACTTTAATCTCACCTTTCCTCCAAGGAAATTGGATGGTTTGCTTGTTTGTGTGTAAAACTTTCATGCCTTTCCTTTAACAGGCCAATGGTATCATACAATATATCTGGCATAACAAGTTTACAAAGCAAGTCAATGAGTGGTTCTCAAGTGCTGTTCCAAATACTCATCAGGCCCAGACCTGCTTAGCTCCAGATGTTGAAGACCATGACAATGTTTTCTAAGTCTGTACAGTCATGGATGGCTTAGAGTACACACAAGTGAAGAAGCTAGACAATAACTTTCACTCTCTCAGCCAAGAACAGAACAACCACACAAAGTACAGTACTAAATTTAATAGTGATACTCAAACATATCTAACCAAAAGAACAGGAAATTTGACTTCACTGAGGTCAAAGATGACAAGTCTTCTATTTTTGTTTGTTCACACAAATCTATTTATCTACATCTTGCTTCCTTCTTCCAAAGAGGACAGATGATTTTCTCTGTTCATTCTCATGATAACTTGCCCAGATTGAAGATACAGTGGTACCTCGGGTTAAGAACTTAATTCGTTCTGGAGGTCCGTTCTTAACCTAAAACTGTTCTTAACCTGAGGTACCACTTTAGCTAATGGGGCCTCCCGCTGCCGCCGCCCTGCCGCCCTGCAATGTCTGTTCTCATCCTGAAGCAAAGTTCTTAACCCAAGGTACTATTTCTGGGTTAGCGGACTCTGTAACCTGAAGCGTCTGTAAACTGAAGCATCTGTAACCCGAGATACCACTGTAGTATCTTGTTCCAGGCCACACAGTGAATTTATTAATGGACTGGGATACAATGAATTAGGTCAGACATAGGCAAACTCGGCCTTCCAGATGTTTTGGAACTACAACTCCCATGATCCCTAGCTTACAGGACCAGTGGTCAGGGATGATGGGAGTTGTAGTCCCAAAACATCTGGAGGGCCGAGTTTGCCTATGCCTGAATTAGGTGAAGTGGATTCTTGGTCACAAAAGCATTTGGCACAATAGTCTTTCAGATACAATATTTTTTTTGGATATCTTTGTTTTGTGTGATTCTTGAAAAGTCACAGCATCCAGTGTGCACATCGAAGGAGGATATCATGTCCTCCCCTGGCCATACCTGATCGGAGGCCGTCTCAATTCACCATAGCCATGCTGGACAGTTACCTCCATTCCCCCTCAAGGATGGCAGTAAGCAGTCATTGTCAGGACAGATAAAAGAAAATACTTTTAATGCAGGAACTCCCACAGGGAGCAGTTATAGCCACCAACCTATATGGTTTTAAAAGAGGATTAGACAAATTCATGCAAGAGAGGGCTTTCGGTGGCTACTAGCCATGATTACTAAGCTCTACCTCCACAGATGGAGCCAGCAATGCTTCTTGATACCAGTTACTGGGAACCACAGGAGGAGAGAGTGCTCTTGCGCTAGAGTCCTGCTTGTGGTTTCCCAGGCAAATCTAGTACATGTGGTGTCTTTGCCCTTTAACAGCAACAAGAGTCTCATGGAAATATGGCTAACATTTCCTTATCGAGTCAATAGGCTAAATTAAGGTAATTATTATAAATGGCCTTTCATCATTCTTTAAACATAAAATAGCCCAGTTAGAGCTATAAAATAGGCCACTCATTTGCACTCCCCACCCCAAAGCGATGCAATTAAATGGCAAAAAATTATAATTATTTCAAGACTAGGTTGGCTATGTTTATCTCTCTGAAGGTCAGTCAGTCTTTGGGTGTCTTTTTTAAGGGGGGAAATGTATTTAGTGGCATGCTATCCACTACATTTTACAAAGAGCTTTAGAGATAATAAATCTGTACTGGACTGAAGTGTATGCATGCCAGATTTTATTGGTGTGATATGTCTGCAGGGATTCTTAATCATTACTACATGCCTTATCAATACTGAACAAACAAGCATGCTGCTTCCAAAACACTTTCACACATCTCCAAATAAATGAGAAAGTAGTACTACAGCAGGTGGCAGTGAAGCTAATCTCCTTATGGAAACCCAGTGAGGTCAAATATTTGATCCTGGAAATCTAAACCTAAAGCTAAATTGATTATTTAAAAAATTCACCATAATAAGGAGGATTAAAAGCTGCATAAAAAGCTATGAGGAGATAAGATGAGACATAGGTCCACTATACACCCATCCATTCAAGGACCCCATAAAATTCAGACACAGGAAATGTATGTGTTTGAATGGATAGCTGATAAGCTATTTTCTCTTTTGCTTTGATGTGCATCAACCACTGCATTTCAAGCAGAAGACAAAGCAAATACTGCTACCTGGCCAGATACATGATGACCACTAGTGTCAGGCAAAGGCAACCAGTAGCTGGAGCGCCTAACTGGGATATTGTCACCCACCAAGAAGGCTGGGTCACAATGAGAAAGACCTCATGAGATGTTGCTGAGTCCTGTGAGACTTTGGACAGTTTCTCTCTATTGCTGGCTCCACTGAGTAGCTTTCTGGGGCTGATGGCAATCAAAGTTCAACTGGAGAGTCAAAGATTGTCCACTGGTGACTCAATGAGTTCACAGCAAAGGTGAGGTTCAAACTTCCTTATTGGAAGCTCAGCCATTATCCCATGCCGACTCAGAATTAATCAATCACCTGATAGTCACCAAACCAACTAATCAATATATCTGAGCTTAAACAAATTTGAAGGAAGGCAAATGTGCTAGTTTTGTGGAAGGAGATTTAGTGTTGTTTTGTCAAGGTTTGTTTATTTATAACATTTATAAAAATAGCTTACATAAAGATCAGAACATACATAAAACACAATGAAATTGTAAAAAAAAACCTAAAATAATTTTCATACATTAAAACTGAAAGCAGGGTAAAACAATTCAGTATTTAAACAGGGAGACAGGACCTTAACCCACAAGAATATGAAATGGGAAGCCTTTAGCCACTGGCTTGAAGATAGAAGAGAGTTTTCTAATCAAATCTCTTGTTGATGAGAGTTTCCCAGATTTGGGGCCATCTTTCATCCCAACCAATTGTGCTTCTGGAAGTGGTGAGACACATAGGTTAGTTCAGCAGGTGGAGAGGATAATATGGGAAGAGGAGGAACATCAAATAGCTTGGTCTCAAACTATTTATGTAATTTCATTATTCAAACATATATCTCCGTTTCCAGTTGGACGTTTATGTACTGGCACAAAAAGACAGGACTTCTAAACATACATTTACAATGTCTCTACAGTATCCCTTTTCCTATATCCAAAGTCTAAAATATATGGAAACTAAGGTTTGAGGTCTCACTGTACTTCCAATCTGGCTTTTGTTTGCAAAAACCCAATAAGTTATGATATTATCTGAGCAGGTTTTGTGACAGTGCCATCATTTGTGATATATGATCCAAAACAAATCATATGCACAATAGCAAATGGTGTTGGGACACCGATTTCATTTGGCAACAGTTCCCAAATTGTTCATGGAAAGTGCTCATTTGTTCAGCCATTTCCTGTCTACTCATTCCCCCTCTCAATTTGAAACACTGTAATCCTTTCTACATGCTTCCTTCACTGTGTTACTAACATTATTGTTACAGATCAAAAGAGAGCTTCCTCCTTAAAAGTTTCATTCCCCATCTGTGGAAAGTGTGAGGCAAATCCTTTCACGCAGTCTGATGATATGTGCATCCTGACAGTTTTCACTGTTGCTGGGGCTTTGAAACCCATAGTCCGTTGCCTTCGTACATTGAAAGGAGCCAGGTTTGTCAGTTATAAAGGTACTTTTTGCAGCCTTTGAAGTGGACAACATATTGCTCAAACTCCCAGAATTGTTTTCAAAGGCTGCAAGAAACAGCGGTAAAACTGACAAGCTTCCACAGAAATATGGACGTATCCCCTTCACTGCAGAGATGTAAGTGACAAGATCATCAACAGTTTCACTGATTAGATCACAGGTGTTCTAAATATAACTAAGTTTATCTCTCTGAATTTCTCTACTTGTAAGATTGGTGCATACTTGTTCTTCACGTTCTCTGTTTGTGACAAAATACATGCATTCACCCCCCCCCCCGCCTTCCATTCTGCTTCACTACAGAGTAAATTTTAAGGGCTTTTAGCTGGACATAACTAATCCTGTCTCAGTGCAAGGGGCTGAACTAGGTGACCTTACAATAGCTTTTCATATATTAATTTCTGGTATCTTCTCTCACACCCATGCACATAAGTGTAATTCTTCCAAAGGAGGTGATCTAGCATCTCTTTTTCTAATTATGCAGTTCCAGAGATTTGACGACTCATTAGGGACTCCACTGGAGAATGCATGTGCCACCACTTGACATGTATTAACTTTCTTTTGCCTAGAGCTATTAGACTCTGACCTACAAAATCTATACTGGGCTGAAAATTCTAACACTTCCCAGGCTACACGTATTTGCTTCATGTAAGAATGTTGCACTGCATTAATTTACTTCTAATTTTACACAGATTCAAGGAAATCTGACTGGAAATATGCCTCAAAATGTGCAAGTATCCAAGCTATTGTATCTTGAAGTACTTTAAAGACTACAAGGCATATCAAGAAGGTCATGATACCATTATTTTTACATCTTCTAAGAAACTATCTATTTTCATAGCTGGTCTGTTGCCATAGTATCTGAGTCACCATGACCCATTTGCAGAACTTCAAGTGTCTGGGAAAAAACCCCAAAAGTTTCTTACTAAATAACTTTATCTATATCTTAATGAAAAATGAATTTATTTAAAGAAATCAAAATTGCAATCGGTGTGGATAAGAATGAAAAACAAACCCACAACCATTGAATAACAAATATTATATTTTTATATTTTGTTTTATTTTATTTGCATTTCAGTGTTGGATACGCTCTGAAATAATTTTGCTTAAATGTTGTAGACCCTTTGCTAATCATTATTATTTTCTTCTAGGGCTTTTAAATCCTCCTCTTGTTGGTTCCATTTCCATTTCTTACTGAACCGATCACAGATTGTTGTTGCTGCTGCTGTTGTTATCACTCTTGACCAATTTTTAAAAATTGAATTTGGTATTTGCTCAAAAATGCCTTAGATTCAAAAATGTAAGTGAGAGGTCCTTGTCTTGCATCCAAACAATTATGCATCCCAACCAATTGTATCCCAACCAAACTGAACCCTGGGTGCCTTTGAGTGTAGCAAGATGACTGATGAACCTACTATGTTGCTGAACAGGGATGGGAAAACTTTTTCAGTCCAAGGGCCTCATCTCCTTGTGGGCCACCTTCTGAGAGCCACATGCCAGCAGTTGGAGCAAAGTGGGTGGAGCAACAGATATGGCGGCATCTTTTGTACAGTTGGCTACATTCCAGCCACCCAAAAGTAAGAGCTTTCTACACTCATGCATCTTCTCCCTCCCTCTCTTACACATCTCTCCAGCTTCCATTCAGGCAACCAAAGGCATCACCACAGCTCTGTTAAGTATAATTGTTAAATGTGCATTGAAATGGGAAATAATTATACAATGTATCTGTATTGTATACTGTGAGGCATGACTGGAAATCTCCATGAAGCTGAAGAAGAGTATACCAAGTTAATCATTAACAGCGCTATATCATGGGACTGTATCTCTGCTGGCTCAGCCACAAGGTGCATAATGTCACATGAAACAGATAGTATTTCAGGTCTATGCATATGCTCATTTGGTAGGCATCCATGTTTGGGTGTGAGCTCTTTGTTCCAAGCTGCTAAAGAGAATGGGCATGTTAATCTCTGCCTCCAGTAAACAACCAGAAGCTAATGGAATATGCAATGGAGGAGTGACGGAGCTTTGATTTTATCTCAGGATGTGAGATGTTTGTAATCTTAGTTATCTCACCTTATGCTAGCACCAGTATAAGAAATTATGCAACTCAGTGAATGTATTTTTTAAAAAGGTTGTCTGATGTTAAGTTTTGTAAGTAAAGCCTTTGAACCATATTCTTGGATTAGAATTTTTTTTAATTTCTGTACTATTTCAGCCAGGCAAAAGCACTCAATAAGGGTGCAGAGCATGGCTGGTGAAAGGTATAGCTTGGGGAGAAGGGTGTGATCTGGAGGACTTGATGGTTTCTATCCCTGTTGTAGAGTGATGGATACAAATCTCTCTCTCTCTCTCTCTTCTCCCTTCTGCCTTCTATTCAATGCAATAAATGGATTTTTGTATGAAAATAGCCATGCCTGTTTATTGACTTGGAAAATTAATTATTTTAAATTAATGTGCTTCTGCACCGAATTCGTCATTCAGTGTGTTAATTCTGCCAAACACATGTTTGAGATTTATAGAGAACCTTTTAAAACTACTTTTGGCTCACTCTAATAGCACACGTTCTGCAGATCTGTTCTAAGCAGAAGGAAGGAAAAGGCCACAAGGCAAACTGGGACCACCTGGCCGCCACTTCTATACATTCAGCACCACTGGCCAAATGTCTACTGAAAAGCTGCTATCCAGGCCCCAAACAGCAGCTAATTGATTTTGAATGTTTCCATTGTAATCACTTTAGCCTGAAGAATGCCCTTCCTGCCATGAAATTTCTTAGGAACACTTGTTGCTTCAGACTGCAATTCAGAAAGATTTTATTTGGTGCCGTTGTTCTTTCTATTACCATGTAAAAACACACCAGGGATTTGGAAACCGGCTACACAAGAAAGCCAAGACAAAGAGTGTGAATGTTATTTGTGAAAAGGGGAAAACATTTTCCAGGGTTTTTACATCTGAGTCTTATCTGAATGCCAAAAAGAGGAAAAATCTTAGAATGCCTTGAAGTTATACTATGTCACGACATTATCTCATTCAGGAGTCTTTGGGGTAGATCTGTCAGTTTCTGTTTCTCTCTCTTGCTCATTTCTCCAATTCAGAATTCCAATTTATTTTTCCAATTCACAAACAAAGCAGTTTGTAATTTTTTAAAAAATTAAAGAGTCATAAAAATTCATTAGCATTTTAGTGAGAATTAATCCAAGGAGTCTTCTCTTCTCATGAGGTGGCCAAAGTATTGGAGCCTCAGCTTCACAATCTGTCCTTCCAGTGAGCACTCAGGGATGATTTCCTTAAGAATGGATGCGTTTGATCTTCTTGCAGTCCATGGGACTCTCAAGAGTCTCCTCCAGCACCATAATTCAAAAGCGTCAATTCTTCGGTGATCAGCCTTCTTTATGGTCCAGCTCTCACTTTCCATACTGGGAAAACCATAGCTTTTACTATACGGACCTTTGTTGGCAAGGTGATGTCTCTACTTTTTAAAATGCTGTCTAGGTTTGTCATTCCACAAACCCTTTGGTCTCTAATGCTATGTAGTACATCAGGAAAAGTCCATGAGTAAGCATGAGTAGAATTTTGTGGATTTGGCCAAATATCTACCTACTCCAGCATTCAGTTTATAACAGTGGCCAGTCAGTTGGAGCAGTCTAAATTTATGCAGAATCCTCAAGCAGCAGCAAAATTTCCTGGTGGCCACTAGCACAGAAGCTCTTCTAACCAGCTTGATCCATATTATAAGCAACATTCAAACATTATAGCGCCTTGATGGAGCACTGCAAGATAGTAGCATCATTTTTAGCCAGATAATTGGCCAAGAGAGTTGCACTGTATATAGGACAAAGCCAGGGATTGATGTAATGGAGCCACCTACCAATAGATTTCTGATCATCATAAGTTCTAAGAGCAACTAAACCAAGGTATTTGGATAATACGATGTATATGGCAAATAGTAATCTCTTATATAGTGGAATGGTAGCTGGCTTTTTTCCCTAGCCTCTATGAAGGAAAACAAAAAGCATCAAGGATGAACAAACATGAAACTATCATAAATCTAGCCTGTCCCAGTCCACAAAAGTCCATTTCTGTGCAAATTCCACTCTTTGTATTTACTTCTCCCTTTATTTATACATCAGTGGAACATAATGATCACTTAGCAAAGTTCTGTTCTCTCTCCTCTTTCTCTAACAAAAAAGGCACCCATGATGAGAAGCATCTTTTCTTGGCATCTGACTAGCATTTCTGTTAAAAAGAAAGAGAAAGAAAAGTTTACAGTATTGAATGGGGGAAACTGATCCTTTTCAGTGTCATTAGTCATGGCTCCTTGGGGACAGTCATGCTGGCTCGTCGCTCTAGTACAACATCAAGAGAGGAAGTGCCTTTGGTTTTTTTTGTTGCCGACTCGCCGAAGGTACAGAAATTGCTTTCGCTATATCTCTCTCCCCCACTTTCTCTCTCCTCTCTCCATCCCTTTGTCTCTGGCTGAATAATGAAGCAACGGTTTCAGTTTTAGTGCTCTGGTGCTTTATCTTGTCGAAATAATGTTGCGATTGGTGCTGGTGTAAGCTGCTTTCCTATCCTCTTTGGCCAACCCCCCCCCCCCCCCCGCTTGTTCTGAGGGCTCTATTCGGGTGTGTAGTCTGGTGTTTTTCACTGATGAGTGATATTAAATTGCAGCTACTGTGGCACACAGCCCAGTGGCAGCTCATCTACCAGGGGCTTCTGGGCAGGGTGGCTGGCAGCCCCAGAAGGCTTAGTTCTGTTTGGATAAACTCCACCATCTTTTTGATGTTTGATCTCTGTTGCTTAGATTTGAAAACACAGGCTAGTTATAGAGAGAGAGAGAGAGAGAAACAAAAGGTCTTCTCAAGCAGATTATGGCACTTATGGCTGCAGAGGAAGCAGCACAACAAATATTACTGCATGTAATATTTCAAGGGCTTCTTTTTCTAACTATGACTAGAAAGGGGATATCAGGAATTATTCCAAAGAATGTGGCATGAAGTTGACAGCCAGAGAGTTAGAATAAGCACTCCTTTCCTTAAAGAGCATGCAGACTTAGGGTGCATTCAGATGCAGGGAATTTTTGCCTTGGTTTTCCTGATTATAATGCTAGCTCTTCTGTCTCATTTTCTAATGTTCTAATGTTCCTGTAGGAGGGCAGTACCTGTTGCAGAACTGTGCCTTTTTGACCAATAGCATGCCACATTAAATTTCACTCACACCTGTGGGTGTGGGGTTGCACAACACCAAACATCCATGTTGCTATTCCCCAACCTTTTCACACATGTGTGCTTCTGTTCCCCATGGAAATTGGCAGGAAAGAACTGTATGCTGGTAGAACATCCCAAATTTTCTCATTTGCTCCCAAGATTTCCTGTGTTTATAGGGTTGCAAATGGATTGTTTCTGGAACAAATTAACACAGAAATTAGAACTGAACTTCCACTAGATTCCCCTGTATTTCCAGAAGTGGCTTTTATGTCATGTGAAAGCTCAAATGTAATACTGAAATGGACAATGAAATGTTGGGGGGATGGAATAAACTACCATTCAAATGCACCCTTGATAAGGGATACATAGAGAGAAGCATAGAAAATGCTAATAAAGAGAAATAGACAAGCCAGAAGAATAGCAATTGTATTTTTTCTCATCGGGAAAAGAGACAAAGCACAACTAAGAAAGAGGTTCATCTATTTTCCATTGAAGCCAACGACAACAGAATTTGAATGATTCTAGCTTCTGCCCTAAGACTGAAATACCAAATATACTTACTAGAGAGTAAGTGCCATTGAAAACAGTGAGACCTACTTCTGAGACGAAGTATGCCTAGACTTGCACTACACAGTCTCCTGTCTTGAAAACTGCAGGTGCAAACTATAGCATTGCTTCCATCAGCATGGTTAAGCTGCGTTAAAACCTTGGATTGTTTGAAGAAGTTCTATATAGAGTATAAACAGATATTTACATGCATATCTATGGAGAATCAGATTAGAGAAAAAAGTAAGAGTTCAAGAAAAACAGCTGAGGATCACTCCATAGCCTGAAGAAGTCCCAATTAAGTAGAATTACTGTTGCAATTAAGCAGAATCCTTGCCATTAATCACTGAACTCAAATACTCCCTTTGGGTAACACTCTTATTAAAGTTTCTTCATAGCTTATTTTCTTATCTGTCTAGAAACCACACGGATCCCTCCCCCCCGAAAGTAAGTTTCCGATATTGTCATGCGTGCATATGCATCTAACTTTGAGCTATGAGTGCTTCCAATGGAGTCAAGTGCATACTTACATTTTTGGAGTATCAGGTGCTAAATGAATAAGTAATTCTCCTTACCAGAAGTGTGATAAATTAAATGGAATGTTTTATTGCTGTGTGCTGGATCATGAGCTGGAGTCAAGCTTCAACTTTCCCACAGAAAAATGCAAGGAAGTTTAACATTGTGTTCAGCTCATGTTTGATTTTAATAGCAGGCCTTAATGTCTATGTCAGGAGCAAATGCAGAATGCAGGCTGGATAGATCTGGAGATTCACCAACTACAGCCAGATGCAAAATGGTGGCACAAGTAGACAGCAAAGCCTGACCACCATTACACCAAGAGCTGTGTCAGATTATTTTTTTATAGAACGGTAAAACAAACAAGAACTCAAGATAGCTCACTGTCAGAAGCTGTCAGTGTGTTTTGCTTGAGGTAGTCTACCCCAGTCATCTCAATCCTGGTGCTCTCTAGAAATATGATTTGGACTACAACTTCCATGAGCCCCAGCCAGCATGGCTGTGTTAGCTGGGACTGGTGGGAGTTGTAGTCCAAAACATGTAGAGGGCACTAGATTGGGAAAAGCATCAAAAAACAAAACTACACAAAACCTTCATAGTAGAGTTGCATTACTAAAATCAATGTAATTGTCACTAACCTGCTTGTTCACGTTATAATGAGTCTCACTCTTTTTAAAAATCCAGCATGTGGATATAAGTTGGATATTAATAATATATAGCTCATATGCAATGAAGCACATAGACATATGTTCAGCTTGGGGCAATAGGAATCTGTAACAGTCTCCTCCACTGGTAGTATAATGGGAGTATGTATAACATTAAGAAATGTCAGGCCCAGAACTGCGATCATCTAGATCTGGATGCAGCTATCCTGTGTGGCAAGACACCAGGTTGACAGGCTGAATGGTTTCCTTTCAACTTCTACTTTGTATCACTTTCTTAAAAGTCTTTCAATATATCCTCTGTATGTAAAAGATCAGTAGCAAGAGCAATGCAAATGAGGGCATCATGGATGTTGCCACAACACAACACAACACAACACAACACGTCTGTCAATAATTCTCTTCCAGAACAGGAGTTGAATGAGCACTGTTTCAACAGATGTAGTATCTAGATAATTGCTGTCAAAATTCCTTGGGACCAATATGATTAATCTTGTAAGTTTTCAAGACAAACCTCCCATGCTTTGCTACTTTCAGTGAGTGTCTTATGATAAACAAAATCTTATATCCACAATGACTATATTTGGATCCAGTATAGATGCTATGAGGGAAATGTTATGTGTGCTCTTCTTAGTTCATGCAATGTTGGAAATGTACTTGGTCTTTTATTCCTTCTGAGGGCTCGAATATTGAATAATATTCAGCCATCTTGGATTTGTGCATGGTGAGCAGACATCCTACTTGCAAGAGGGGCAACATGACTTTTCTGACACAGATAGATCATTTCTATCTGAAACAGAGTTTTGCTGTTTACATCAATGAGATGCCTATGATGTCAACAAAATCTGTATAGCCTATTGGTCAGGGTATAACATGTTACTACACATACCTGATAGAGGATCAAGAAATACAGTCATGGTTTGCAGAGTGATATCTCAGACCAGGGGTCACCAATGTGCACAAATGTCCACAGATGCCTTCTATAGTGCCCACGGTGTCCTTTTCCTCCCCTGTACCCTCCACACTGACATTGGGCTTGAAAGAAGCACTCTTCTATAGCCAATGGAATCGACTGTGGTGTGTTCTTGGTTGGGAGGTATGTGTGGGGCCCAGAAGAGATTCTTTGGTTTGTAAATGTGCTCCCAGCCCCAAAAGGTTGGCAACTCCTGTTTTAGCCATCAGCTTCCAATAAACTAGCATTTTCCATTTGGCCTGCCTGTATATCAGTTTATCTTTCCTAACAGTTCATTTGACAATAAGTAATATGATTATTAATCTTTCCTGTGTTTTTATAACTGTAGCTTTATGATATGCCAAGTGTTTAAAGTTCACATGACAGGTATAATGAAAGGTTTGGGAAGAAAACACATCATACAGTGGCGAGTTCAACATAATTAGTAGGTGGCAGCTCCTAAAGCTCACTTGGCAGAAATAAATGAGAGCCTATATTGAGGTTGTCAGGGAACTGCCATCAGTACTGGAGGGGGAGAGCGAAAGCCAGAGGGATTCCAGAGAGCGTCCAGGGATCGGGAGGAGCAGCCCATCTTCTGGGGAAGAGAATCAGCGTAGCACCAGGGGAGAAGGGGGGCAGCTGGGGGAAGTGGCGAGGCGGTCCCATGACTCCTTGCCGGGGACCAGCGGGGAGAGTAGGGGTCCTCCATTGCCCATGCCCTCCCTGCGCAGAAGGCTTCCGCGCAGAGAGGATAGGCGTCAAAGAGCTTCTTTGCTGGAAGAAGTTTAAGAAACGCCCACTGATGGATTCTGCCAGCGATTGAGACGGTCACGGGCGAGTGGCTGCCCGGACAGAAAAGGTTCACTCAGGCAACCCAGCCAGGTGTGTGCACCCAGCCGGGGAGATAGGCACCTGCTTACACACGAGCAATCCCTAGAACCATTACAGAGGTGATGGATGAAAGAAAGAAAGAAAGAAAGAAAGAAAGAAAGAAAGAAAGAAAGAAAGAAGAGTCTATAGTGAGGTGAAGAAAGGAAGAAAGGAGGGAGGGAGGGAAAGGGAAAGGGAAAGGGAAAGGAACATTTCTGTGCAGATTTTCTTTCTTGTGTGTATCAGGTTCATTATTTACTTCAGAACAACAACAACAACAAAAATACTGGTTACAGTACATTGGCGACCTTTTTGGTTTCATGAACCAGCTCCTTTCTCCTTAGTGCACTGACCCAAGCTGTCAGCCGACTGGTGACAGTAAGCATTGACCAAAGGGCACCCTGGGAGTCTGTGGCCTGACCTGTACATAAGTTCACTTAGGCTACCAAAGTTACCCAAAGGGACAAGTTCTAAATGTTTTAGACTGCAACTTCCATAATCCCTGGGCATTGGCCATGTGAGTGTTCTGCCCAGAGGTTCTCCATTTCTTGGGAATAGGAAAGAGAGAGAATGTATCATAAACAGCAAGTTACTGAGAAGGAAGAGTTCGACTGCATACAGAGCTGGGAGACAGAAGGAGCTTAGAAAGAAAGCAGAGCAAGTTGTAATGTGTGGGTTATGAAAAAAGCATAGGAGCTAAGCAGACAGAGGGAGTAACAGAGAAGTAAGCAAACAACAAACATAGGTTGTATATGCATCCAGGAATAGTCAGATTTAAGAATCTGGACCCAGTGAGTGCAGCTTCCAAAAGGGACTGTTTGATTATGAACATGTCTACGGTGGGGAGTGTCTTTTCAACTCAGCTACCTCGGGATACACATGAAGGAAAACTTGAAGAAAAGTCACTCCATGCCAATATCTGCTGAGAGATATTTGGGAATGGAATAAACTTTTGTACCTCATGTATTTTATGTCAAGAGAGGAGCTCTCCCTTAACAACCATATTATATGTATTATTTGGTGAGAGAACTTTTCTGCTAGTGCACAGAACAAAGAGGAGTAAATCATTACTTACTTATTTATTTATTGGTAAAAACAAACCAAGAATTGTGTGCAACACAATAGCTTGAGGCACACAAATGGATGGGGTGGAATTTGATGAGCCTCCCAGAATCCATGTCACAATACAAAATTTTTCTTTTTTAAGATAGAGAAATAAAAAAAAATACTAATGCCCATCACCAGCATCTCAGGAGGACACCTTGAGGGATGCTTTGATGAAAGGGATTTTGAGGATGGGGGCAAAGAGTCTCAAAATGAGGTGTCCTGCTGAGCTAGCTAGCATTCATTTTATTCATTTCAGTGGATCATCTGTGGAGTTCTTATGTGGGTTCCATCAGAAATGATGGAAGCTAAAGGCAACTGCAGTGTTTTCTAGACTGTATCCTTTACCACAAATATATTCAGTGCAAATCCAACAACCACTACAAAACAAGTGTCTTGCATTTTGTCAGCTTTCTCAAAACCATTTTTAACAGAACAAATCCCAGTGGTTTCCAGAAAATTCTGCTAAATATCAGAATTACGCACAAATAATGTGATGTGCAAACAATCGGAGCCAGGGAAATTGCCCTTAAACTGGCTAAGCCCCATTGACTTCAGTGGGACTGAACACAGAATCACTGACTCATAGAATTGCACAGTTGAAGGGACCCCGCATTACCTGCTAGTGAAAATGGTTCATGGCTTGAAGGCTGCAGCTGCAATCTATAAGCAAGTCGCTTCAGAAGAATGGTAGAGCAGTTTCTCAGAGGTCAATGGAACATCACTGGGATTATTTCCGTCAACGTGGTCTGTGGATTTGCAGTCTGAGCGCCCAACAGAGTAGAAAATTTAAAAGGTCATGCAGTATTTAAAAGGGCCTCTAGTAGCTCTTCTGTATCTCGAACCTTTAAGGGTAACAACTGTGCCTTATTTCAAAGCTGGAAAAAATAATATTTCCAGTAGACTAAACATGCAGCTTCTATTCTTGTGGATGTATGAGATTTCAAGCATCCCATGGTGACTATTTAATGTCAAGAACAGATTTATTATGGAATGTATAGAATGGTAGGGGGATGGAAAAGAGACTGGCAGAGTTAAAAGAGATCAAAATGCAATCGAAGTGGCATTCACACAGCAGTTTATTCCATATCCCCAAAGTTTCTCTAATTGTTAATTTCCACATTGTAAGTGGGAAATGGAATAAACAGCTGTGTGGATGCAGAGCTAGTCAAACCTCACCATTCTATGGAGGAACTTTAGCCCTATTCAATCCATAGAGAAGGTTGTATAGGTACATACCATAGAGGACAGAATGAGCGCCTGTAAAAACTTCTCTGACTTTCTTATACCTAATAAAGATGGGTTCATGTTTGGGCACAGAA
This sequence comes from Podarcis tiliguerta, assembly GCF_965153285.1. NCBI lineage: Eukaryota > Metazoa > Chordata > Lepidosauria > Squamata > Lacertidae > Podarcis > Podarcis tiliguerta. The sequence goes on from NC_139539.1 coordinate 62,878,075, forward strand.
CCTGTACTTTTAGGCCAGCTGGGATTGATATGTTTTATGGCTATTTCACAGACTGATTGCCAAGTCACATAACCTTGACACAATAAACTCTCTCTCTCTCTCTCTCTCTCTGTGTGTGTGTGTGTGTATAGATATATGTAATTTCATTTTGAGACAGCTCTATCTAGGCATATTGGCACCAATTTTAATTGATTACACCACGATTTTCCTCAGCTTTCCTAACAGACATGATACAGTGCTCTACCTCAATCACTTTAAGAGCAACCTACTTCAAAAAGCTTATCATTTCAATTTTTCACACATTCTGTTTGTGGGTGTGGGTGTTCAGTATTTCACTCTTATCTCATCTCACAGCCCACTGCGGTAAGCCGGTATTCCTTAACAATAGCCCTTTTCAATCTCAGACCTAATAAAAAGGGAAAAATGTGTATCACAAGAAGAGAAAGTTGCCTATTTCTTTTTATTATTAAACTCTCCCATTGTTTTACTGATAAAGAAGACTGCCACTTGAAAGGAAGGCTGCCTTTGTATTAGCTGCAATCATTCTGACACTAATGAGAATTCCCCACCATCTCGGTATATACAAGACCCAACTACAAAACATGTACATGGATGATGAATTCAGGTCTTCCACCCCTACTATTCTTATAGAAATCAAGACAGAATTTATTCACAATTCCACTTTTTATTGTAATGCCTTCCCCCCACTTCTTTGCCTTGCAAAGAATTTTGGCCATTGCTATGATTATGCAAATTCTGTGGATCACACGTTAGAATTTCATGCAAACCATATTCTTAAGCAAGAAGTGAGACATAAGGCATATGTTTTTGTTTCTGCATTAGTTCTGGTCAAAGATATTATTTACATCTCATATGTTAACAACGTTATCAGAATGAATCAGAATGGAACATTGCTGAATACCTCTTTCAATACGTTGCTTTCATCTAGCCCATGAACGTGTAGCCACATCATGCTGCCTCTGATGTCACTGGGAGCATGGTGATGCCTGGAGTCCTCCCATCACAGAACCTTCACAGCTACCGCCACTGCTTCCCACCTTCTCTTTCTCAAAGCAATCTGTTGGCAGAAGTTCACAACAGGCCCTCCATTAGGCTGTAAATAAGGCTCCTGTAAGAAAAGAACTGCATGCCCATTGCCTCTGGGGAAAAAATAATACTAGAAATGTGCATTCTCAGATCAGTCATACAATCTGAAAAGCTGGCCCAAGTTGGAAAATTTCTTAGTGATGCAAAGATGTAGTCAAGTCTGATTCGCTAGTAAAGAGCATTGTGATGCCTTGTTACTTAGCATGTGGCCCTAAAGTGCCTAGGATTTACCCATATGTCTGATCCAGGAAACATTACCCTCTTGCTCAGTTGTCTTTGCTCATCCTCTGTGATATCAATTTGTGGCCAAATACTGAAAATATCCATCTTAACATTTCAAAATATAAGAACGTATTAGGGCCATTTATAGCCAAAATAGCAAGTATAGATATAGTGATCAAAGAACATGTATCAATCCAGGTTAACTGAACGATGGGAATGAATGCCAAGCTTAGGATGAATATTCTAAAATGTTTCCTATCTGATTTCGGTACAGAGACTTTTCTGGTGTGCAGCAGTGGTTAGAGGTTTGGATCCAGACTAGGGGATCCTGGGTTCAAAATCCCATTCAGTTAGGGAAGCTCACTGGGTGAGCTTAAACCACTCACTTTATCTGAGCTTAAGCTACTTCACTAGGTTATTGGGGAGAGATAAAAGGGGATAGAGAGTGAAAGATGTAAAGATGGGTGGGAGCAAAATGAAGTAAAAAAGGGGAGCACATTTGAGTAGGAGACTGGGAAGCCAATGTGATCTCTGCACAACTGTGTGTGGAATCAGATGAAGTCTGAGGTCTAATGTGCTGTCCTCACTGAAGTCAAGGTCACCTTCTACTGTGCAGGTTGCAGTTGTCCTCCAGAATCAGTGTCCCATGTAAGATGAATTGGGCCTGTCCAATTTCATTTTATCCCTAATAAGGTTATATATCACAACAGCTGGATGAGGTTGAGGAGTATTTCTTATGGCTAAGAGTGGAAATGCATTCAGTCAGAGTAGGCAGTGGCGGGCTAGATGGACAGACAGTGTATATGACCTGGTGTATAAGGTGGCTTCCAATTCTGTGTCATGCAAATATGCAGGCTCCAAAACCACAGACTCAGAAAAGGAAAGAAAGGAATGGAAACATCATTGTGTGTGAAATGGCACAGGGTGATCAAAATGTGAAATTGTTGTGCACTGTGTGTGTGTGTGTGTGTGTGTGTGTAAGAGAGAGAGAGAGAGATTGTATGGTAGCTATTGCACTACCTTCTGCAATGCAGTGGTACCTCGGGTTAAGAACTTAATTCGTTCTGGAGGTCCGTTCTTAACCTGAAACTGTTCTTAACGTGGGGTTCCACTTTAGCTAATGGGGCCTCCTGCTGCCGTTGTGCCGCCGCCGCACAATTTCTGTTCTCACCCTGAAGCAATGTTCTTAACCCGAGGTACTCTTTCTGGGTTGGCGGAGTCTGTAACCTGAAGCGTCTTTAACCCGATGTACCACTGTACTGGTATTGTGATGCTCAGATCCTCCATAAACCTTTGTGCCTTGTCCTGCTACTGCCCCCCTTTCCTTTGCTCCCTCATTACTTGGTCTTGCAGCAACTAGCAACCCTGGCTAACCTACTTTCCACAGGGTGCCTTAGGATAGACAATAGGCAGCAGGTGATCTACATATTCCAGAGCTCTTTGTAGTCTGCAAGGTAAATAACATGTTCCAGGGATGCTGCAGGGAATCTTGAGGCGAGGGAACCTTCAGGGTGAAAGGAGACCGAAACTGTTGAGGTTCCTTTAATTGCTGTTAGAAAAAAAACATCTGGTGCACCTGCAGGTCTTGTGGTCAGTGTTTGAAGGCCAAGAATGTCACTCTTACCTGGCAACCAGCCAAAAATGAGGTCATCCTTGTGTAAATTTAAGAGGGTTGGTACATTGCCTTTCTTGCTTTGCTGCCTGCTAACTCTGCCCAATTGGCATTGAACTCTGTACCGTATGTATGCTGTGAGTTGTTGTGCTTGCTTTGCATTTGAAGCTTGCACCTTCTACTAGAGATCTAGTGCAACCCTTCACTTGGGTATGTACATAGTGAAACTGCCTTAATGTTCTGGACCTTCCAGTAAAGGATTGAACTGACTGAAAATCTGAAGTCTGACTAAGTTTCTTTAGCACAAAGTACACTGTCACGAACCTATATGCTTGGAGAGACTGCACACATTTAGCATATGCCCTCCTCCAACCGAAACTGCCTGACCCCTTTCTCATCTTCAGGAGGTGGAAGTTTTCTGGGGGTGGCAGGCATTACTCCCTATTTTTAGAAATCCATTGTAACATGACTTAGGTCGCATCTGCACTATACATTTAAAACAGCATCATACCACTTTAAACAGTCATGACTTCTTCCAAAGAATCTGTTCACCTGTGGTTTTCTGAAATATCAGTTTCTAGACTAGGCAGTGGGATGTTGCACTCAGGTCCTGCTTGCGGCCTTCCATCAGGCATCTGGTCAGTCTCTGTCTAGCATAAGATGCTTCTTGGGCTTTTAAGAATAGGAACTGTAGTTTTTTTATGGGTGCTGAGAGTTGTTCAGAGAGCTCTAGTCCCCACACAGAGCTGTGATTTTCAGAGTGGTTTCCTCTTCCCAGGAAACGGTAGTTTTGTGAGGGGACTAGAGGTCTCTTATTGCCTATTGGTTGTCTATGGCCCTTGGCTCCTGGATCACTTCCGACTGGTGTTCACAGCCTAGCCCTGACACTCTGAAACATGCAATATTCTGGTTGCCTGTTATCCACACTTGGGTGCTCTGCAAAAAAATTACATCTCCCAGGTTCCCTGGTGCCTTATTCTGCCATCACTAGTTTAGATGATCATCCAAGTTGGAGATGAACCTTTGGGGAGAATTACAGTCGTTTTGACATATTGTACACATTACAAGCTAGACAAATTTGCTTTCTGAACCACGTGATGACATTCTTTCAGTCAACGTTGCCAATTTCCAAGGCCACGTGGACACCTGCATATTGAATTTAGCAGTTGGACAAAAGCATCACAGCCAGTTCTCCTTCAGCTGCTTGCACTGTGATGGGAGGGTAAATAGAATACTGTATATTGCATAGTCACAAAACATCTTTTTAAAAGCCTCTTTTATCTCCACTCCTTCTCAAGTTTCTGTCTAACCTGCTTTGGAATTGCCACAGACGGATGATAAATAGCAATATCAAAGTCCCTTTCCCAGGTAGTTTCATCAGCTGTTGAATATCCTATCTGCATTTTTCAGATACCATATGGATCCAATTACCTCCATGCTCCTACATACTTTGGGTACTGCTGCAACATTAAGGCATATTCTACATGAATTTGAGTTTTTTTCTTCAGTGGCTTTTGCCTGGTGACATTAGGATTCCTTGTCAATCAAAACACAGAAAAAATTGCCTCTTGCTGTGCCACTGAGACCAAACTGTCACAGAGAAAAATATCACACAGCACAAAAGATGTACCTTTTTGATACAACATGATTATCGTGATCTCATATTTTGTTGTGGTTTCTATTGATTATTCCCTTTCTGGTTTTTTTTTCCTTGCAGAACAGAGTTCGTACTTTGATGCTTTTCTTTGATAAAGTTATAAAGCTGCCTTGAAGATTTCAAATCTGTCATGGGACTGCTCCCATCACAAAGAGTGTGTTGCAAATGATGTCCCCCATTCTTCAGAAAACAGGCTGTTCGCCTCTCAATCAGCCAATATTATCCTACCATGTAGGAAGTCTGTCTTTTTCATCTCTGTTTTTCATTCTGTTCTACTGAAATATTAACTGGGCAATATAATACTGCTGACATGCTGTTTGCTCTATACATCTCCAATGCAATTTATTGCACTAAGACTCCTATGGAATGCAAATCAGTTCCCTAGTCATCTCTTCCTTTTGAATGCTAGTTGGCAACTAATTTTTAACAGAAGCCATATTTTGAACTGATTAAGGGTTGAAGGGCAAGCAACGCTGGCTCTGCCACCTTGATTCACTCTACAGATGGCATCAACGTTTTAGAATATCTGGCTCAAAATACAATTTATCCAGCTTGCAATATGTGTCTGTATTTCATGGTGGGATCTTTTGCCCCTGAAAATGGTCTTCTGCAATGTAAATTAAGAATATTATGAGCTTATTTTGTCCCTTCATGGTGTGAATTCCTCAGACTAGGTGTTCAAAAAAGGCAGTAGCTGTGTTGACAGTTAGTTGGCACAAGTTCTTTCACTGCTGAAATTAACTTTATCTCATAATGGGTACATAATGTACAGATCAATACCATGGTTTTTCACGTACATGCCGTAGGCATTTACATTCATCATATTAATGTGACTCAAAAAGCAAGGAAAACAACACACACACACACACACACACAACTGTATATGGCAACCCTAATATATGGCTGAGGGCTCTTGTGAACAGAAAACTAAACAACCAACCAGTTTTGAAAATTGCCATCGCCACTAATTCAATTACCAACAATGTATGCAAAATTACAGCATATAGTGGGACAGTGAGTATGACTTGGGGGAATGGTGTAATGGACCAGATTGGGGCCCCCATATGGCCTAATTAAGTCTGTGGGTCAGAGGTATCCCCACCCCAATAGAAGGAATCAAACTTCAATAACCTCTGAGTTCCTTTCCAATTATTCCATTGCTCTGTAAGATAGAATGTCAATTCTCTACAGGAACATGACTAGTGTTCCATAACTTCAAAGGAAAGAGTGCTTGGTTGTGGAGTCATGTTGACATGTGTCACAGACATTAGCCCCACTACTAATAATGGCCATATAAATATGACAACTTGTTGGAGGAACCAGAAGCTGAGTGGCTATGCTTTGCATGCAAGAGCCTCAAGTTGGATCCTTGTCATCTCCATGGTTATTTATTTATTTATTTTTAAAAAATCGAGTAGGAGGTGGTTTGAGCTTCCCTCTGCCTATGACCCTGGGCAGCCACTGCTAGCCAGAGTAGACAATATAGGGCTAGATAGACCTGACTTAAGGCAGTTTCCTGTGTTAGGACTGCTGGTGGTACTCATGGCAGCTCAGGGTAGATTTCCAGAACTGTTGCAGCTACTACAAACAGATGATTGTAAAGTAGTATCACACTGTAGAAGATTGTGTGCATTTTATTGCTAGCCATGACCCTAGCACTGAACGAGAGAGACATATGAGAGAACTCATGGGAAACACTTTGAAGTCCAATGCTGCAGCTTCCAGGTGGAATTAAGTTCCAGCCCTTCTCATAAGAGAAATCAACCAGTGTTCACAGAAGGAACTTTACGTTAATTTTAAAATGAATAATTTGAAACAAAATCCTGCATTTTTTTTATGTCCCCCCAGCTACCTGTAGCTTCATTCCCTTACAATTCAGGGAAGGTGAGCCAATTCAGGGAAAGGGAGAGGGGGGGAAAACCCACATTCATTACCACAAACATGTCAGCTTTGCACTGCACTGACAGCCTGCAAAAAAAGGAAAAGGAAAAAAACCCTCTTCTGAAATGCTTGACTTGTGTGTCACAGTTCTATTATTTGGGGCTGGTTGTGCCCTGACACAAGGCTGTATGATGCTTTGCCCGTCATCAGCACAGTGTGACCGGAATAATTCTGGTGAGGCTTTAAAATATGCATTCAGCCGTGTAAGAAAAATCACCAGCTGCATTTCAGCCTGCTGCCCACGTCCAGAGATAATTCTAAAAATGCCCACTCCTTGAAAATATTAAGTGCTTGACCACTTGAAAGAGAGCATGCTGCATTGCTACTTAACTGTTACATTGCATTTATTGAACGATGTTATAGATAAGGATGGACAAACCTGTCTGTCTGGGGTTCTCTTGTTTTCTCATCCCCCCCCCCCCTCAAGCTTATTTGCCGTTCACCACATTTCTGCATCTCTGAGCTTCCTTTTTTAAAAGTCCTCGCAGAAATTTGTCAGCACTTTATACCACATTTTATAGCACATCAATGGCTGCTAGCCATGTAAGTCATGCTCTTCCTTTAGGGCTAGAAACAGTAATGATTCTGAATGCCAGTGGATGGGTACTGCAGGATGGGCGAGTGCTGGGGACTTGCTTGTGGGTTTTACCACAGGCATCTAGTTGGCCACTGTGAGAACAGGATACTAGACCAGATGGGCTACTGGCCTGGTCCAACAGGCTGTTCTTAAGTTCACTTATCCTAAAATACACATTTTTAATGTAATTTTCCATCATGCACATTTTTGGCAAGCATTTCTCCTTAATAAAATGCATTGTTATGTGTTGTTTTCACCAATGTATCCAGTTTTAGGAACCCGCCCCCCAATATATATACTTTCCGGCGCATTCTTTGGTAGCTGCATTTTGGTTCACTCGTTGTGAAAATTAGCTAGGGTTGCCTTAAAACTAAATTAAACTGCTGCCCCATCCCTAGATACTGCATTTATTGGATAATCTTTCTGCGAAATATTTTAATGTTGAAAGGCATTTTAGCCCCACACCCACCATTTTGCTGCTTTTGTAATAAATTGTGAACATCGGCAGTTCATAGCTGAAGACTACATTTATCCTCCTCAGCCCAAACACTATTAAAATGCAAGACTTTTCAAGATGTCTCTCTCATCTGTCACACTCAAGATTCACAGAGTGTAGTCAGCACGCTATGACATGATTTGCATTCACAGCATAACCTGTACAGTTAAACCTTCGCATTTTAGTGTCAAGCCATAAAAAAACCCCATACTGTACTGACCAAATGTATTTCCTAGAATATTAAATCTCTCATGAACTTCACTACTTTCAAACAGATGTTATTACATATTGTGAATACCAAGCGATTTCTGTTTATGCTCATTTTCTGTTGGGATTTATGCCCTATAAATCTGCTCTGATCAATTTCAAATGCCTCAAGAGTTCCCAATTCTACAGTCATAAAGCAATCCAAATCTAAACCTGCTTCTTTTACTGCAAGAACCCCTGCCGCATAGGTTATTTGACTGGCAATATTTTCTCCCTCTCTCTCCAGGAACTTGGGCATAAGATACAGCTTTTGGAGATGAAAATACATAGTGGTTAGAGAAAAACATTCCCACTTTGTTTACATCTGGATGAGTAGGTGGCAGTGGTGGTCAGAAGGGCCTTTTCTTCAACGTAGGCTGGTGTGCCAGCTGCACATGCTCCTTCTGAAAAAGTCAGACCAGACTGTGGTCTCAGTGGTGGAGCAAGCCGGGGCAGGACATTCCGCGGGGCCTCCAAGGAGTCTGACTGCTTCCTCCCACTGAGTCGCCCTACAGCTGGGGGGGGGGGGGAGGCAGCGAGCGGACTGTTTGGGACAGTGTGGAGCCTGCAGGCAGCCAAGCCACCGTGTCACTCCCAGGAGAGACGCATGGCTTGGGCGTGCAGCAGGCCCCACGATGCTTGTCACCTGGCATTTTGTCACACCCTCAGTGGTGACGTCCAGGGCTGACCACCCCACCGCACCCCCTTCCTCTGCCCTGGTATGGTATCTCATACCTTAGTCACATCAAGATTGGATTACTGAAGTGCTCTCTAGATATATCAGGTTAGCTTTGAAGAGCCTTGTTTGTAGATGATGTTCCAAACCAGGCACCATCTCCTTCTCAAAGGCAGTGTGGGAAAAGAGAAAGACTATTAGCCACTCATGGTTTTTTGGGGGGTGGGAACTATTTTTAACTAGCCATATCAGGTTTCAAATTAACATCTTTTTTGTCAATCTGATTCCTGATTAAGTGGGGTGTCTTTTCAATGCATTAACTGTTTTTATGGATTAATGTTGTGATTTGGCATCAGGTACATAGAAGGAGTTGTGCTCTCAGTACAGCCTAGCCTCTGGCTTTCTGGGCCCTCTCTTATAGACTAGGAGAAAGCCAGCTGCAATCCTGCCTTAAGAGCCCTGATGGGCAGCTGTATAGAACCTTATTCACAACGCTTTGGGGGAAGTGATTCTGAACCCCTAAGAAAGGTCCTAGGATGAGGGGAACCTGATGCTCTTCCAGCAGAAAAGAAGGCCTGCAGACATGACTAAACGTGTATCACGTAGCACACGGATGCCTCAACTAAAAACAAAGAGGGGAAAGTTTGCCCCCATAATAATGTTGGATGAACAACTGATTCAACTTCATATGTTTATTAAATTAACTTTCCTTTAACTGGCTGATACATTCCCAGCCCCTCCAAGTGCTCCTATTTTCCAGGGACAATCCCGGATTTACAGAAGCTGTTCCGGAAGCTGCTCAGAGTGATTAATAATATTAAAATTATGATGATGATGATGGAATTAGGACGTCCATATTTTTGTTGGAGAAATGTTGGAGGGTATGCATTTCCAACTGGGGATCACATCTCTGGAACAAAGAACAAAGGCTTGCCACTGGAAATAATGAAGAAGGAAAAAGCACTAAACAAAAGAAAACCAGTGCACTTATTGTGTCTATATGGGTTAACAAAGGAGCAAGACGAAGATCTACATTTTTAAAAATTATGCCACCCTCCTTTTTCTTCCATCTCCCTATAAAACAATTCTAAAGTGCCTTTTTGTTGTTGTAGTGAAACTCTTTTTCAGGGATATTTTCTAATAACTCCTAGATAAGAATCTTCACTTGCTCTTCAGTGATTCTCTTCGTCAACTCGCTGATTTGGCATATTTCTCAATTCCTAAGAACAGCAGGTCTTAGGCATGAAGGGGGGGGGGAAGAGGAAAGAAGCAGTATAAGCACGCACACACACACACACACACACACACACACACACACACAAATTTGGATAGCATGTGGCTCACAAAATCCATTGCACCTTCCCAGCACATATTTGCTAGTGATCATGAGAATGAAACTAGCCGCTGGAAAACAATGATGGGCTGTGGGCAAATGCATTGCTTTTACTGTCATTAAAAAGAAATCTGGTGTCATTTTCAGTATTGCTAGAATGGGCAGGAAATAACAAGGGAAATGAAGAGGCCTTGCTTGCAGCATTGATGAGTCAGGCCCTGGGAATTTACCTATTAGTTTAGCAGCACCCTCACGCTCAACGCAGCTGAGTCCTAACCGTTAGCCTTCTGGAGCTGCAAGCCTTTTCTGTCATTAGCATCTGATGACAAATTCCAGACTCTCCAAACATTTCTCCAGTTACAAGATCCACAGGGTCCTGCTTAATAATATGTTCACTGGTTAAAGGTCTGAGAGCATTTGTCTTAACACAGAAATAGACTTGAAGGGCTTTAAAATAGCCATTATCATTTGTCTTGCCCACAAAAAGCAAATATAAAAGGAGGCACTTCAGCAACATTTTGCTTCTCTCTCTGTGTGTGTGTGTGTTTCTCTGTGTCTGCATCTACCTATCCATTCTTTTTTCTGACTTGATCTAGTAAAAATGCATCCCATATTTTTAAAGGCACTTGACCTTTGTTGTGGTCTTATGCCCTTTACAATTGCTTATCTTTATGAAAAAGTAGCATCTCCTACTGTCTCTCAGAGGTTTGTTTTCTTTTTGATATAAATGCTACACTCCATCCAGTTTATATTCTGGCTCCTTCTACCCTTCCACTTTATTTCAGATATTTTTGGATATCAGCTTATTTGTTTAACCTGCCCTTTGGTTCTCAAATGCCACGTACATTTTATACAACATGCTGAAGAAGAAAAATGGGGGTCATTTTAACCTGGAATAAACTTAGTCCATATTGACCATGATATTATTATTATTATTATTATTATTATTATTGAAAACACAATGTACCATAAAACTGAAAACAATAGATAAGGAGAAATACATATCATTCCAATCGAGTGCAATATCCATTTCTCAACAAATTTAATGAATAACAGCAAATAAATAAATAATATATTCGTTGTCTGAATCATTAAAACCCCTACTATTAACACTTCCAAGCAATGGTCCAATTTTTCTCTGAACAATTTGAGTTAAGGGTTTTGCAATATGAGGCAGTACTATCATGAAGGGGTTTTCCAAAGAGAGGCAGCATGACTTCTCTTTGGAAAACCACGTTGCAGAATTCATTTACAATATCAAGTTTTTTTGGAATGAGGCTAAAAAGGGAAGAACTCAAGAGGAAAAAAATTGGAGTTGAGGTGGTTACATTACTGACATATTAAACCCTGTCCTCTATTTTTGGTTTAAGGTTTCACTAACCTCAATATCTATTTTCAGTGCCTCCAGGGAACTAGAAAAATCACAGCACAGATTTGGAAGCAAGAAGCCAAACTGGTGGCCAAGTTTTATGAACGTTTCATGCACTTGAAAAAGAATGATGGAAATTGCTCTAGCTGATGCTTTAAAAGCATATAAATGTTCTAAAGAGATACAGAGACACACTCAGGTGTTTATGCACATCAGCACACAACCACAAAGCCATTTCAGAACAGGCATGCACCTGCACACGGTCATAAAAAGATAATTTAATTTGCATTAGTGGACTATGACACTTTCATTTCTGCAACTATTTTTAAGCCATATCAGCGCATATCAACATTTATTTTAAATATTTGTTTTAGCATCCTCATTAGGTCACAAAACTGGGCTAAAGGGGGTGAAAGAATGCAGACGTAGTACTTTCAAACAACACTATCAATGTCAGTGTTTTGTGTAGAGTAAAGTAGGCTCCAAGCTGGGAGAGCAGATTATTGTTTCCCTCATCCATGAAGATCACTGGCTGAGCTTGGGCTGGTCACTTCCTCTCAGCCTAACCTACCTCACAGGATAAGGGTAGGGAGATGGAGGACCATGTATGCTGCCATGAGTTCCTTTGAGGCAAGTTGGGATAGAAATGCAATAAATAGTAATCATTAGATTGGGAGTAGTGCCCTGATAAACTATGGTTTATCCTGTAGTTTAGCCTGTGGTTTAGCCTAGCCTCCCTGGGCTCACATGATTCCCGATCTCCTCCATTACTTCATCTCAGTCACAAGAAAGAGTCCATTTTTATTATTATTAACTACAGCTTTCATATTATTCCAACCTGACAAGCTGTGGCTAATCTTAACCATGAGATGTTTGAAACAAGCCAGCTTCATATCCCAGTTTATGTAACTGACTTGTTTCAACTAACCAGAGTTGAGATTGGCCAAAGTTGGGGGTTCAGAAATAACTTAACATGCAATTGATCCCAAATAGCAGCAATATCTCCTAAAATCCTCCTCATAGTCTAGGCCCACAGGCATGGCCAAACTTGGCCCTCCAGCTGTTTTGGGACTACAGTTCTCATCATCCCTGACCACTGGTCCTGTTAGCTAGGGATGACGGGAGTTGTTTGTAGTCCCAAAACAGCTGGAGGGCCAAGTTTGGCCATGCCTGGAGGGGCAAGAGGAGTCGGAAGGAGGCTAGGTTTGTTCCCATCAGGATAAACCATGGTTGATCAAGATGTGGTGTAGTGGTTAAGAGCGGTGGACTTGTAATCTGGTGAACCGGGTTCATTTCCCCGCTCCTCCACCTGCAGCTGCTGGGTGACCTTGGGCTAGTCACACTTCTCTGAAGTCTCTCAGCCTCACTCACCTCACAGAGTGTTTGTTGTTGGGAGAAAGGGAAAGGAGGTTGTGAGCCGCTTTGAGACTCCTTAGGGTAGTGATAAAGCGGGATATCAAATCCAAACTCTTCTTCTTCTTCATTATAACACTAACTTAAGGTATAGTGGCAACAGTTAATGCTGAAACTTATTTCACACTTTTTAGAGAATTTCATGAAGCTGTCCATTTAGAGAGCCTCACAAACGGTGTGTGAGAAATGATGGCACCATATTAGACTTCAGCAGCAAAATCTGTGCTGCAAGCATCTCTTTTAACATTCTGCTCTCCCTAAATCTTCCAAATCCAGGATCTGTCTAAGAAACAAGAAAATGAATATTACAGTGCTGCCAAAACTAGGTGACTCTATAATTATCAGGCTTTTAAACTTGCCCATAATTTCCCCGTTTTCTGACAATGGGTTTAAACGTATTATAATCATGTCTCACTCAAACGCATTATGGCTCTCCCCCCGCCCACCTTTACTAAGCTTTTAAAAATAGGCTTTTTGTTAAGCTTCAACTGCAAAATAATTTGTGTGTGTGTGTGGTTTTTTTTTTGAAAAAATATCTCTTAACTTATCAGTTTTCCGAATCTGTACTGTGAAGTATATTGACAAAAAAAGAGAGCAAGAGACCACAATACATTTGCAGCCAATCTTATCTGAAGTTATAATTGCTATGGCTATTTACCAGACTCAGATAGAGCACAATGGATCTCCCACTTAAGTGAGCAAATAATAAGGTGACAATAATTGCACTATGCCATATGTTTTCTATTCAGATATTGATAAGAATGTTATCAAACGGATTTGCTGTGTTGCAGATGAGATATTGGGGGCGGGGGGGGGATCTTGATAGAAGCTAGTAATATGAATTCACCCCATGCCACGTGTAGAAAAGGAATTTAAACCCATCAGGAACTAATCACATTTCATTTTCTATTTTTTTCCCTCTCTCTCCTGGTCAACATACTAGTACGGCTGAGGTGTGTGATAATCAAAGTCTTCTTCATGGTTGAATAAATTTAATACCCTTGCTTCATCAATGCAGCGCATTAAAAAGTCCCTTGACATATTTAGCTTGATTGTCTAAGGCATTACACTAGAGCCATGATATTAGAGATTTCACATACAATACAGGGGGGTCTTTGCTTTCATTTATCTGTAACATGACATACAAAATTGGATCGAAATAGCTTTCTCTATTAAAAAAGACCAATTGATAAAGTCGTAATGCAGTCTAGGCTGTACAAGTGGAGAAATAAATGAACATTAATTTGGTATTTGTAGAAGCAGGTTGGACCGCATAATTCAGGTATCTGGAAGTGTAGAAAATAATAATAATAATTCAGCGATGCAATGTAATACGAAACAGAGATTTGTTTTTAAAGCAAACTAGTTAAAAACAGTTCCAGCATGTTTCAAATGCTAAGTTGTTCTGGATTTTTCCCTCGTGGAATAGTTTAATATGTATATTAGGAAAGCATTCTCTGCTCCAATAGTCATATCCATTTTAATCATGATTTTTTCTCCCCCCCCCCCACCTTTCTGCATTAATTTATAACAACTAACATTATGTTTGCTTGGCTCAAGAGACTCAGAAAATGCAAGGTGACTGGCAACTTCTCTTTCCCCAGGATTTCATAATGGGTTTTTTTCAAGTTACATAATTCAGTCTCCATGGGGGAAAGGGTTCTTTTTGCTGCAGAATCTCCCAGGAGATTCAGTTCTGTCAGATTAACAGAAAATATTCACAAAAGGCCAGCACTGAGCATGTTTTCACTGTCTTGTGGTCAGAGCTGAACATCTGGCAATGGCAACAGATGGAGGAAATGTGAAATGGGTGGGAATGATGGGTCCTACATTGTCAATTCAGAATGCAGAAACAGATGGAAATCCAACAGGGCATTCTACCTTCACAGAAGCATATCCTGAGGTCCTTCCTGTCTTGTCTAACTTGTGAAAATGAGAATCTGTACCTGAACCATTGTTGGGAAACATCAATGCTCTGGCAAATAACCGTGGTCAGGTGGGAATTATGGGTTTGAAAGGGCTTATGGACAGGTTGGCTAGTTTAGCACTTGATTCGGAATGTAAAATGATGTCTTATTTATCATTCATTTCTGATGACTGGAAGACCAGCTGCACTGATAAACCAACAATTTCCCAAAGGTTCCAATGTCCCACATAACACCCAAAATGTCAAAAACTTGACTGCCTTGTTGGTGGTGATTCTTGTTTTAATTGTGTCACAAATTCCAAAGGTTTATCCCGTACATTGGGAGGTATCTAACTGTCCTTCCATTCAGGGAAGGCTCTTTGATCTAGTGGAGGCTTGCTTCAGCAGAAAGTAGGTGGAGTCACTCTTCAGACTTTCTTCTTTCCTTCTGCAAAGGATCCCCAAATCATTTGGATCAGGTTTCGGGGCCAATGCAGGAGGGAAGAGTGAATTAGCAAAAATCACATCCCACCTTTCATTCCCTGAAACATCTGCTGGATCAAAGAGTCTCCTGTGACTGGAAGCACACAGTGGAATACAAGCCTTTGGTCTGAGGTTTTTTGGTTTGTTTGTTTTTTAAATGAACTCTAAATTTGGCACTGGTTGAGAGCAACCATCATTCCAGCACCAACTAAACTTCATGCTGTAAGGTCAACATACTCAAGTCATACTTTACAAATGATGCACAAAGTAAAACACAGCCATCCTTTAAAATCTGCACTTCTCTGAATTTTGCAATACAGATCTTTGGCCAAGTAATGTGTACTATTATTAGTGTATAAATAAAATAAATATATAATCGAATCCTGGACACACCAGAACATAGGAAGCTGCCTTATACGGAGTCAAAGCATTGTTCCATCTACCTCAGTACTGTCTATACTAACTGGGAGGAGCTTAAGACAGAGTTCCATCCCAGTTTTACCTGTAGATGCCAGGGACTGAACCAGGAACCCTCTGCCTGCAAAGCAGATGCTCTCTAGTTGAGCTAGAGCCCTTCGCTTATAATCTTGTGGGGAGGCCTCTTCATCATGATGATGCATGAGGATGACTTTAAATATTTATTTTAATATTCTTTATTTCTGTTGACTAATTGCCTAGTTATAAGCAGCCTTGAGCATTTCTAAATGGAAAGTCAGGGTATAAAAGTTGTCAACTGGTTGAATCAATAATCATATCCTGGCTTCCCTGGTGCACACTCATGTAAAACATAGTAATATGTAATTTTGGGCAATAATAGGCATGGCCTGCAGCCAATTCCATCAATATTTTTACAGCTTGCATGATGATGGACCTAACTAGTGCCTGCATCAGGCCACATATTACATTTCCCCCCATATGTTTTGCAGAGGAATGGGGTCTGTTTACATAGTCAAGAAACTTTCCTCTCCTTCAGACTATAATTGAATCATACCAAAGTAGGATTTAAGGATGCACGTGTTGCTGCAAGACAAGCATATTGGGGGAAATCAGGAAAGCTAAGGCAGCAAAATGAATTGTAACTAGAACAAGAAGTGGAAGTGAGGATTTTAGGCACTTAGGCACTTTGAAACCCTTCGGGCTTTATAGGCTTCTGTCAATCCATGGGCTCTGACAACTGCATAGAACTGCATAGAAACAGGAATGGAAATTCACTGTTCTTTAACGTAAATACAAAAATGAAGGGAACTGAAACCACTTATGTCTGCTCCCTAGAAATATCAGGTCCATTACACAGTGCAAATAAATACATGATGCCCAGATACTTTTTGAAACAATTATCTCTCATTCCAGCAGGAATTCTCCTTAAAAATCAACATCAGATTCCTGTGTGCAGCAGAATCTGATTTTTTAAGGCTAGCATTTTGAAAGGAGCTGTTCTTCCCATAGGGTCTCGTCAGAAAAAGCCAGAGTTGCTCTGGGGAAAATATCACTTAAGTACATTTCTCTCTAATTTCATTTCTTCTACAACAAGATTCAAATGGAGCAGCCAAATTTCAAAAACTAAGACATATCCTAAACATTGCAAAAATGGATGTAAGCCTCCGGAAGGAAAGCTATCAGGCTCAAAAAACAAAAACAAAAAAAAACACACCACACCAGAGTAGTTTCAGGTGCTTGAATTGAAGGTGTTCCTTCAATACTGAAGGAAGACCAAGTTCAATTTCATGAACACAACCATATGATCGTGCACTATTTTCCAGTGCTAATCCACACAAGCACAAGGAATTGCATATTTATTAGCTCTAGGAAGTAGTACTTATCTGTGGCTGCATTCACAGAAATGGTTCTATGGACCATTTTAGAGCATCTGAAACAGGTGTTTTTTCATTGCTGTGCATAGATTTGAACTACTAATGCTTCATCCCACCACTGCCTGTGAAGCAGTCATCACTGCCCTCCCACACATAACACCCCACCCCTTTATCTTGAAAAACATCACACATTTTGAGAGCTCACTTTAGTGCTGCATTAAAGGTAACATTTGATTAAGAATCATTTCAATAGTTTTGAACAACATCTCTGTGAGCTGCCTAGAAGACTATCCGGGTTTGTTGTAAATTAAAAGGAAACTTCTCAGTTATAAGAGGTAGATTGGCTTTATGGGAAATTCAATTAAAAACAACAATATTCATTTTCCTGGATTCTACAATAGAGTGGATAGTAATGACCCGTTCTCAATAACTTGAAACTCTCTTTGGGACACACTTCAGGGAACAAATTTTCTCATCATTAATAAAGCATTTCATATTTTAGTGATCAACCACAATTGGTTCAATATAGCTGTGCTGGACGACAGAAAGCTAAAGACAGAACTGCTTTTTTTTGTTACTTTTATAAAGGACTCAACATTCCCTTCTCTTGACATTCTGCTTCTTTGTTTGGTTTCTGCAAAGTCTGCTAACTGAATTTTATTTTCAGCTCCTATTTCTGACCCAGTGCAGCAGATTATCACATAAACTCAAATCCATCTGAATTTTTGAATTTCATTTGTGCTGCCATTACTTCAATATCGCCAGTTGCTCAAATCAGTTAAAGGCCCAAATTCTCCTTCTCCTTCTACACTGCATTTAGGGCACTTAAACTGGTAGTCTTTCTTGCATGAATGCATTGTGCTTGCAAGAATGAAGATGGTTTACTGGGAGGGGCTTAAAATATCACAATAATAAATATTGTTATTTGCAAGATTACAAAGCAGGCTGCCTCAACCTTGGCCCTCCAGATGTTTTGAGACTACAATTCCCATCATCCCTTACCACTGGTCCTGCTAGCTAGGGATCATGGGAGTTGTAGGCCAAAAACATCTCGCGGGCTGAGGTTGAGGAAGCCTGGTCTAAAGGGACACCAATAGTGTGGGCTACATTTGCCAAGTGTTCTCATTGGCCAAAGCCAGTCATATGTGATAGCAGTTTTGGTTGCAATGAATATTACAGGTATAGATTTTAACCCTTTATTTCTGATAGAAATAGAGCCTACATACAGGATGCTCTATAAGTTGCATTCATCTTAAATTTATCTTAGAGTAGACTCAATGAAATGAAGCCGTATATTTGTTGTGTATGTTTCAATAGGTCTACTTTGAATAGGGCTTACACTTAGTGCTATTTTTCTGGAAAAAGAGGTGCTGGAACTCATCCTGAATGAGCTATTCCCTTAGAATGGCAATGGTGCCCACCTGAGAGGTGCTGGAACTGAGTTCTGGTGAGTTCCAGCTGAAAAAAAGCCCTGCTTACACTGAATACAATCCTATTTCATTAAATGTTATGCATGATTTCTTTCTGTATGTATGCCACTCATTTATTTGAAGGAGCTACTTAAGTAGCTCACCACCTAGAACTGATAATATGTTATCATATAAAAGCCATATTGAATGTAAAAGTGAACTTTTCTATGTCTGACTGACAAGCAATGTGATTTTGTGCAAGTACCATTTATTTTAATTGAGCTGGCCTAAGCTTTATGTTGCATGGCCTATGGAATATTTTAATTATATTAAATAAAATGCATAAATCCACTTAGAAACGCATGTACAAATAAACATGTTGTGTTGTTTACAATAAGATATAATCTGCTCTTAGCTTTTGGGACAGTTTAGATTCTATTGTCCTGCTTCTGCTAAGGCAGGCATAGGCAAATTCAGCCCTTCTGATGTTTTGGGACTACAATTCCCATCATCCCTTGCTAACAAGGCCAGTGGTCAGGGATGATGGGAGTTGTAGTCCCAAAACATCTGGAGGGCTGAGTTTGCCTATGCCTGTGGTAGGGGCTATAAAACATATATGGAGGGAAGTGGGAAATACAATACCTCAATGGGAAAACACTTATGTAAATAAGTTCTGTACACACAGTTACTCTATCTGATTTGGTAACCAGGGGTATGCTCTCATAGTCCACTGAACAAAGATGAAATCCCACTAATCACCTCTTTGGACAGGGAGGTTTGGAACACTAAATTCTGCCAGAACTGTGTGTGTGTGTGATTCCTCTTTAGCCTAACAGTGTGATCACAAATGTATGCTCTTAACATAGAAATATAGGGTGGAATTCAACACACACTTTCAGTAACTCCTTCTGTACATGCATTTCAGCTTGCTAGACAGAATAAACCCCCTTCTCCTCCCCTGCACATTATTCAGGGGTGTGAAAACCCCATTGTGCAAGCAGAAGTCCTTGCACAGGACTACTACCAGAAAGTCTCTTTAGGTGAATCTTGCCCATAACATTCCTTCCTTCCTTCAGAAGTTTATTTTGTTCCATATCAATACATTATTTCTCTAATGCTAATACATTTATACTTGGGACCTTCATAACAAGTTTGTGTAAAAAAAAACACCGATGACTGAGGAAGATAATTTAGTAATAATTTTCAAAGTGTTTGCACTTAGTATGGTATTTAACTATTTTGAGCTGCTATGTTTTACTCATGGTGGACTCGCTGAAATTAATAGACCAAACTTAGTTGTGTTTCTTCATTTTAATGGGTATGCACTGAGGAAAAACATCACTGAGTACCACCTTTTACTTCAAATCTTCCAAGTTTTAGAAAATTTAGTTGTGGCATCACATAAGAGATATTAAAGAGAAACAGCTGCTTTGTTTCCTTTCAAAGCAAAGTGGACCAGACAAAAAAGATAAAGAGAAAAGACTGCATGTTTATTTGGCATGCTGATTAACAACATGTTCACAGGTCAGGCAACTTTGTAAGCCCACTATTCTTGAGAGAGGTCAACCAGGGCTCCATATGGCAGGAATCAACTCACACTCTGTTTTATAGCATCTGTAAGGCAATTGAAAGTGTATTAGGGGAATGTTTATAAAGCTGGGTGATGTCGTGGAACATATCATCCCAATAACTCTTAGAGAGATGGCTCAGAGCAATCTGTTATGCAACACCTTTCCTTTTACTCTTATATTCTCTTGTATCCCAGGATAATGCTTTGACATAGGACTGCAATTCTGTAACTGCAGGACAAATTCAGCCCATGTCCAAAATTCACTAATTAGTGACTTGTATCCAACTGAGTTATACTCAGAGCAGACTCACTGAAATTATTTGCCCTACATTTGTCATGTCCATTACTTTCAGTGGGCTTACTCTAAGCGTGATTAGAGAGACTAGGCTTGCCGTGAAGAAGAACTTCAATAAAGTTGAGGAGATGCCGTAATCAGGTTGCACAAAAGGATGCTAACTAGAGCCTAAAGTCTACCTTGCAAACCGACTTCTCTTTAGAGCAGGAGTATGAAACCTTGGCCCCTCCAGTCCTTCTATCCAACCCATAGGACTTTCTTCAGACCATACACCTCAGTGGCCTCACAGACCCTGATCCTTCTCCTTTGCATCCTCTTTAAGTGTTTTTGCCTGGTTGGAATGTGTCATGGAGCTGTGATAATGCCTCTTGCTTGTCTGAATTGAGAGATAAGTTTGTTGTTGGAGCAGAAGCCTCTGACTTTTGTGTAACTGGAAGGCAAGACTCACATCCATTGCTCTTTTGCCTCTGACCATGCCTGCCCTGGAGGCTGAAGAATTTCTCCTTGACTGCAGTAGGTTTCCCACCCCTACATCAGATTCTCATCTGGACTTCTAGCAATTTAGAGGGTGTTCCAGCCCAGCTTCACAAAGAACAAAGGATAATGGCTGCAGGATGTGAATGAAGGCACATGTGTAATTTAGCCCATACTTTCAGTCTGCTATCCCAGTTGACACTGATGACTCCCCTTCCAACTCCTTTTCTAAATCTTTCTACACCAAGGGAAAATATTATAGGAGAGGTTCCAGTCATAAAAAGAGGAATCTATTGTTCTTGGAGATTAATATGAATCCACTTAGGTAGATGGACTGGAAGACAAAGTATCTTGAGCATATTTAATGATCCAAGAGGTCAAGTTTCCAAGCCTTGCACTAATCCATTTGAACAATTGTTGATAAAAAGAGGGCATGGGCACAAAGTCTCTCATTGCTGTGTCAACAGCCAACTATTATGTTTTCACTCCTATAACACCAAATTGCCTTTGACAAATGCCAAGGCAATTTTGTAGGAAATTCTTTTCCCCCTCCGAAATCTCTAGTTTTGTTCCAACATCTAACTAAAGTAAAAAGCAAAATAAAAAATAAAAAATAATTCTATCAGAGGTGATAGCAATTTGTTTTTTCTTCTTATTCTATTGAAGTTCCCTCAAAGTTCTTTTTAGGCTTTTTTGTTTTTATTCTGTATCTTCATCCTTTGATGAAGTTTCTCACATTCAGTCTTTTGGTATTAATTAGCATGTCCACATTGACAATATTCAATTATTTTCTACCTCCAATCTGGCCTCAAATTCTTGTGATAAACTTTCATCTTGTCGTCTACCCATTTCATCATGGCTGTCTGCTCACTTTTTGAAGCTAAATCTTTCAAAGAGAATTTCCCACCACATTTTCCCCCTGGATCCTTCACTTCCTGTTCCTTCTGTTTCTTTACTTATGTCTTGTGTTATCATTTTGCCTTTGCTTCTTTAGTTTTGTATTCTTTTGCTTTTTTCTTTCTCTTTTCAGATTCTATCATTAGCTAAGTTTTTGTTTCCAGTGTCAAATACTGCTAAAACTCATTGTGAAGGTATGAAACTCTTCAAGCCACTGCTGTGTTCTTAGTTGTTAAAAATTGCCTTTTGTTTTGGGGTTGTTCTGACCAGAAGCACCAAATGTTCATAGGAGGGTCAAAAGTTTAGTGCAGAAAATTGAACTAAAGTGGGGAAAGAGAAACCTAAAGAGCACTCTGTGATCTTTTTGATGGGTCAAAATGTTGGCATGAGGAGTAAAAATAATAGAAGCCTGGCAAATAGGCTGGAGTACACACTAACCCATTTGTAGCACATACAACTCAGCAACACTTCCTTAGAAGTCTTGCCCCTATGGGGCAGTAGCCAGGACTGAAAGTCCTTGCCTTCCACCCTTTCCAAGGTTCCTCCTCTCCCAGATGTTTCCCAGGCAGTCTCAAACTGTGTCTGTGCACCTCAGGCCTCTGTTCAGTTATCCTCATTATTCTGCATGTTCTTGAAGACCAAGAGGTGATTTTCAGGGGTTAAAAGGATGCAGTAAATCTAAATTGAGTGTAGACTAAATAGGATAAACAAGTGCTCTGGGAAGAATTCAACATCATACTAAAATGATAGCTCCATCAGGGCAAGCATTTCAGCTTGGCAGATGGAATTATCCCCTTCTCCTCCCTGTGTACTGTTTCAGGGTTTCCCTGAACCAGTTTTGAGGTTGTTAGAGGAGAAGAGTTGAAGAAAGCTGCATTGTGCAAGCAAAATTCTTTACACTGAACTCATTAGTTGAACTCTCCATTCTTCTGACTAAATTATGACTAAATTATGATGGGAACTCAGAGGCACCAGCTGAGATTGAGGGGCCCCAACACAATGTCCTGATATTACAAGCACAATCAATTGGGCAAATGTTTCCTGCATTTCAGGGGGTTGGACTAGATGACTCTCGTGGGTGCTTCCAACTCATCATAGAACTCTACAATTCTATGATATTGTGCGATGTCCTGATTTTTTGGGGGGGGGGCTCTGAATGAGGGTGGGGGGCATAGGAACCCTTGTGAGAACTTTAGTAATGCTGTTTATTTATTTACCTGGAAATTTATGCCCGTGGCTACATGCCACTCAGGGTTAATTACAACATTTAAAAACTATAGCTGCACTCCTATATAAGCCAATGTCAGAGAAAGTGTGATTGAGCTCCCTGGGGCTGTCCTTTGAGTAGTGATGTATAAGACGTAATGTAACATTTCATAAATTGACAATATAATAAAACAAAGGCAAGATCAGCAGATTGAAAAATATCAGATATTCAATAAAGCTAAAGCTAAATGCTGTCAGATTATTAATTTTAACCACACAGAAAAGCACAGCAAAAGATGGGGTCAATCAAGCTTTTTGAGACAAAGAATTCTATATGTGTTTGACCACTGAGAAGCTCCTTCTTCATAATCAATCATACTTTGACCATAGTCGGAGAAGAGCTGGCTATGAATACATGCACCAAACTGTGGTGTTCCATCTAGCACAGCTATTTAGTTAATATCAAACCACCTGCTATGCTCTTATAATAGAGAAAACTTCATTTGTATCATGTGCCATTAGACTGAGGCATAATGCTATGTGCATGTTATTAACAAAATAAAAATGAGCCATGGAAACAGTGCATTAAAAGGCTCTCCACTCCTCTTTAAGGGGCAGCCAAGAGTGCTTCAGCCAAGGACGACACAAACCTCTGTCTTCCAGCTGGGAAACTTGGTAACTGAAATGCGATCTCAAAGCTTTTAAAAAGATATTTATTGTTACTATGAAGTCTATTAGAGGGCCATTAGTAATAACAACACTCAGATAATGAATTGTGCAACTTGGCGAAGAGCTTTGAGATATACTGCTATTGTCTCTAAGATATACATATATTTTGAAAGGCCACATATCAGGCAATTAGTATCCTTGCTTCTACCTACCAAAAGGTTTAGCCCAGTCTCAATTACTGTAAAGCAAAACTTATTACTGGGAATAAAACTTAATTCTAGGAGCAGTTCTGTAATCAGTGCCTCATATTTCAGCAGCCTGGAAAGAGGAATGCTAGAGGTCTATTGGGAGCAGGAATGAGTTTCTATCTTCTGAATTAGGGAACAAAATGAAGGAGGAATACTGGTTTTGTTTTAGTTCTCTGCTTCTGAGGCACTGGACATGGCAAAACCTGAAAACGGCCTCAAATAAGGTGATCCAGAATAAATATAAATTTCATGTACATTGCTGTAAGCTGCATACAGCCATTGCAGGCACCCATTTTGGAAAATTACTCATCCAGACTCTAGGACTCAAAAATATGTCGAGGCAATAGAAAATTGCACCCTTGTGGTGCAGTCTTCTTAGTGTACCTCTTGCGGTTAGAGCAAGACAGATTGCGTTCCCACCACACTGCTTGAGGAACATTGTGGCAGGTTGCATTGAAAGTGACTATGAGACACAAGGTAAACTAACTGCTATGTTTGGGATGCTGTATCCAAGTCAAACTGACTACTATTTTAGCCGGGTTGTCATAACTGACAGCAACCTTCCCCAGCCTAGTGAACTCCATGTGCTTTGCTAGCTGTGA
This sequence comes from Podarcis tiliguerta, assembly GCF_965153285.1. Taxonomy (NCBI): domain Eukaryota; kingdom Metazoa; phylum Chordata; class Lepidosauria; order Squamata; family Lacertidae; genus Podarcis; species Podarcis tiliguerta. The sequence continues at coordinate 62,902,294 of NC_139539.1, forward strand.
CAGATGGAAGTTGCAGGTACAGTCTGGTGCAACTTTCCACTAGTCTGCGCCCTCCGCACAGTGTCTCCCAATGCTCCTCCAAGGCTGTGGAGGAGGAGGAGGACAGCAGACAAAGGGTGGGGGCAAGTGAGCAGGCAGGCAAGGAAGGGGTAGGCGGCAGCAAGCAAGGGAGCAATGAGATCAGTGGGGTGGTGAGAGGGGTGCCCCAAATTGTCCTCGCAAAATGTTGGGGGGGGTATGTCATGGGTAATTGAGTCAATGTCCCAAGCCATACTGATGTTCCAGGAACCAGGTGGAAGAGGTCTGCTTTAAATACAATCTCTTTCCTATCCTATGATTCTCAAGGAAATCACCCTAGAGTCCTGCCCGTTGACTCAAGTGACAAAAGGACAGTATCCCAATTCCAGCTTGAGAGAAAAGAATTGTTGTTGTTGTTTAGTCATTTAGTCCAACTCTTCGTGACCCCATGGACCAGAGCATGCCAGGCACTCCTGTCTTCCACTGCCTCCTGCAGTTTGGTCAAACTCATGCTGGTAGCTTCGAGAACACTGTCCAACCATCTCGTCCTCTGTCATCCCCTTCTCCTTGTGCCCTCCATCTTTCCCAACATCACGGTCTTTTCCAGGGAGTCTTCTCTTCCAATGAGGTGGCCAAAGTATTGGAGGCTCAGCTTTACGATCTGTCCTTCCAGTGAGCACTCAGGGCTGATTTCCTTCAGAATGGATAGGTTTGGTCTTCTTGCAGTCCATGGGACTCTCAAGAGTCTCCTCCAGCACCATAATTCAAAAGCATCAATTCTTGGCGATCAGCCTTCTTTATGGTCCAGCTCTCACTTCCATACATCACTACTGGGAAAACCATAGCTTTAACTATGTGGACCTTTGTTGGCAAGGTGATGTCACTGCTTTTTAAGATGCTGTCTAGGTTTGTCATTGCTTTTCTCCCAAGAAGCAGGTGTGTTTTAAATTTGTGACTGCTGCCACCATCTGCAGTGATCATGGAGCCCAAGAAAGTAAAATCTTTTACTGCCTCCATTTCTTCCCTTTCTATTTGCCAGGAGGTGATGGGCCCAGTGGCCATGATCTTAGTTATTTTGATGTTGAGCTTCAGACCATATTTTGTGCTCTCCTCTTTCACCCTCATTAAAAGGTTCTTTAATTCCTTCTTACTTTCTGCCATCAAGGTTCTGTTATCTGCATATCTGAGGTTGTTGACATTTCTTCCAGCAATCTTAACAAAATGGCTATCACCACTGACATCCATCTTGTACCTTCACAGTTAACGGAAGTGCTACCACACATTCTAGTTGGTGCAAAAGAATAGGCTCTGAGCAGATTATTTAACCTTCTCTGTCTCCTTGAGCAGAAGGAGGGAAAGGTCTGTTTTCCAGCCAAAAAAGTCAGCTTGCAAGGATGACTCAGAAGACTTTCCTTTTAGGAATAGCAACCAACCTTATCCTTGAATTTGGCTTCAGTGGCTGAACTTCATTTGTCTCTTCATATCTAGACACTTCACAGCAATTGCTCTGCTCCCAGGGGCGCTTTTCTCAGTGGAGACACACTTTGCCTCTTTCTCCCTAACTTTCAGTTTCCAAGCAATGATTGTGGTCTCATTTCCAACTGTGTATCTCTGGCAGCTGAAATTAATTCTCAGAAGACTCCTCTTTGGATAGAAACAGATGGTAAACATACATGTGTTTTATTTTGGATTGTATCAGTTCTGAATAATTTAAAGTTCCAAAGATCTTCAAAACTACTCTATTCCCATTTCCCAATACAATTCTTCCCTTGCTTTAGAAGTCCCACCCTCCCCCATCTTCTCCTTTTTTGACATTTGGTTACACCACACACACACACACACACACACACACACACACCATTTTATGCTCTGGCTTTATTGCCACATGCCTGCTGCTGTTCTTTGTTTCAATTTTAGATAAGTGTGGCTTTAGAAAACTAAGATGCTTTAAGGAACTGTTCTGCCAATGATTTCACTCCCACCATTTGCAAAGCATTTTTTTTAAAAAATAATTGTATACATAAATAGCACTCTAGCTAGCCAATGTCGTTATCACATTTTCCATTGGTCTGCACTTGGCACTATGCTATAGAATTACCCAAAGAGAGGATTTCTTTCCTTAAAAAAAAAAAAGTAGCTCTAGAAGGTACTTGATTATATATGAACCAAGCTGTATTTTCTGCCAGTTTGTTTAACAATCAGTCCAAATTTGGGGTTTTAACTGCCATTCATTTTTACTTAGGACTTCAATGACAGTGTTCATGCAAATGATGGTACAGGATATTGCCCTCTATTAAGAGAGATTGTGAGCTGTAATTGCCCGGGATAAAACATAAGAAGGAAAGCTTAACACGATATCCAAGAAATGTTGGATCTGTCACTGCCTGACAGTACAATTTCATTAGGTTGTAACCGAACAACAGCCACGAGGAGAACCTCCTTTAATTCATTTAGAGAGATGTGACTTTCCTTTGAGGGTATAATGGAAGTGTGCTTTTAATATTGAATTGGTTTTGACAAGGGCATCAATCCCTCTGTTCCAGTTGGGAGGAATCTTTGCTTTCACATATAATATGTTTTGTGCAAGTTCCGGTTTTAAAAATTCACAAGAACACCCATAATCTCAGGAGGGCCATAACATCTCCTGGGGATTCATGTTACTGTTCATGTCAGGACAATGTAGTGTTAGTAATTTACCCAATTCTTCTGGCTGTCACCTAACCCACCAGGATAAATTAGATAATAGGCATACATATATTCAAATGAACATCATGGGAAGTGTCCAACTAATATGCCCTGTCAGTGTAAGGAGTTATACTAGTGGAATGGAACGACACCTCTTTCCCCGCAATGTCTTACCCAAATATGCCCTGAAGAGTTGGATTTAAGGGTGGAGAGGGAGGGAATGTTGTTGTACAAGCATAAACCCTCATGCTGTTAGGACACATTAGTTGGATGCCACTCCATATCTCCACTTCAGGCCGATACCACAAAAATGGTAATTTTTACACAGAGAATCTTTGAAATTGTAGTTTGGGGAATGCTGAAAATGTAGGCTAGTTCCTACACTTCCCTCCCCCAGACATGGTGCCCCAGAGCTGGCACCAAAGAACTACAGCTCCCATCATTCCTGACTATTGGCTGAGGCTGATGGAAGTTGGAGTCCAACAACATCTAGGGGAGGGCACAGGTTCCTCACTCCTGCTCTAGAGGTTCTTGGAAAATGACTATTAAGCCAGTTTGTGAATATATGTTTTAAAGTAATAATAATAATAATAATAATAATAATAATAATAATAATAATAATATACCACCCTGTATCCAAGGATCACAGGGTCGTTCCCATATAAAAACACAAAAATATATAACATAGTAACAAACTAAAGCAATACCCCAGCCCCTGTTTAAAAGCTCTTAGTTGTTTAATAAGCCAAAGGCCTGGGAGAAGGGGAATGTTTTCCCTTGTGCCTAAGTTATGTAACAAAGGCACCAAGTGAGCCTCCCTGGGGAGAGCATTCCATACTTAACCCTGTCTTCCATCTGAAAATAAAATAAAATAAAATGGCAAATGGCATCATAACACTTGTTATGAAGTGAAGGAAGCGTTGCACTTGTTTCTCAAGCCAAGTTGTAAATCATAATTTGACTTTTTGAAATTACATTAAAAACTGCGGTGACTCAAAGAGCTGAGAAACTTTTCATTGGGAAGAAATTCAGTGTACGTTGACATTTACAATGTTTCACTTCCTCTGGGTAGGAGTGTTGCTTTATGTTCCATGGAGTCCACATGCCAAAAGAGATAAGAGATAGTTCCCCACCCCCCTGTTTCCAAACCCGGTTATGTCAGAAGTGGAATGCAATCAGGATACAAGTGGGAATCTAAAGCATGCTTTGCGCAGAAGGAAGTGGTCTGCAAGATGAATGTGAGAAGCCTCAGTATTGACAGCTGGTATGCTCAGAGAATTACCTGCATTGTACTACTCTGCCTGGATGAACATTTGAAAAGTTAATTTTAATTGCATGCACATCTTGAGGGCAACAACTGCTTCCGTACTTTATCCTGGCAAGATGCCAGCTAGAAGGTTCCATCCAGTTCGGTCCCAAAATTGCAAAGTGTGGATTTAGAGCCTTCTGTGTTTCCTGTGATTGTTTCATTCACATAGCTCAGGTACGTCATGCCAAGACCTGGAAATGCATCCAGATCACCTGCTGAATTTTACAGCCAAATATCTGAACACTTCATTGACATGTACTTCCCCTCATAAAGGGCACAGCTTGATATATTGAGAGAGAGAGAGAGAGAGAGAGAGAGAGAGAGAGAGAGAGTGTGTCTGTATTGTGGGTGGGTGGGAATACTCATGGAGCAGCATAGGGTCAACTTTTCTAAGATTAAATTCCAACTTTGATATCACAGCCTTAAGACATTAGCATGCATTGATTCATTCTGCAACATCCCCCAGTCCTTTCCTGGAAATGGATTTGTGTTGTGACATTTTCTCTTCTTGCTACAATCTTTGTCACCAAAATGAGGTACCCAGAATCGCATTGTCTCATTTCCACATTGCTGTGCTTGTACTTTGTTGACCTTTTCAATATTCAGTATTTTGAATAGCTGACCATTCCACTCCTCCTCTTTACATTTGGAGGGGGGAACGGAAAAGGTAACCTGTTGCAAAGCCTTGGAGTGACCAGCTAGTTGAAATGAAGTGTTTTGAAAAGGTCAAAGTTGTGCAGCTGCAGATAGTATTTCCACAAAATTTATTAGACATTAAAATGTGGGTGCCTCCTTTTTTGTCACAATAGCTGGATGTGCATCAAAGTTTTAAATGGTCTAAGTATCAGGGCAATGGCCTGGAGATTGCTGTGCTAGAATGTGGGCTTCACTGGGAATATTAGGCTTTTAAAACTTATGCTTTTCACTCAGTGATGTGTTCTAAGAACAAATATTGATTTTAATTTGATTAAAAGGCACTGATTTCTTATGTGCTTCTAAAATATCTGTGGCTGTGTACTATTGTAGTGAAATGATTATTATTTTTTTGAGAGAAAAAAGTCTTATGCATAAAAGATATTAGATTTTGTCCCTGCTTCTTCAGCAACCCCGGAAACACTTTCACAATGTAATCTTGATGAAAGTGTCAGTACAGCATTATCAATGGACATCTGGCATTCATTGCCATAAGCAGCAAGTTTAAAGTCTGGTGTTTAGCATATTGAGAGCATCAGATGGGCTGGGCTGGAGGGCAAACATAAATGGGGAAAATATCATGCTCAGTTTGAATCAAAAACTGATCTGAAAGCTGGGTGCAACTTTAAGGTAGAAGAAACATGTTCATGGGCTTTTTTTGTACTTGGAAACTGTTCGTGGGGATGGGCACTTCTCTGTTTTCTGAAAGTTCTTTACCATCTCATAAGTTCTTTACTTGTTCATATGTGAACCACTGGTACCATACACATGTGCATGGTTGTATTGTTGTGTATGTAGTTTGATTTCACTAGTCTTGCACTTACCCATCTGTCAGCACCACCTGCGGAGAATGGAGAATGCCTTGGAAATTCAATTATCACCATCTTTAAACAAACAAAACAAACAAGGCATATGAGACATTAAGAGTTTTAAAAATATCAAAATAGAATTGGTCCCCAAAAGATATTAAAATAAAACACACCTTTAGTCAGATGCTCTGATCATGTGTTCATGAGCTACCAAACTCTGGCAATGCAATTGCATCCCACTTACATTCCATAACTAAAGAAATAGGTATTTGCGTATAGCTTCCACTAGGTGGCTCCCTCTGTAAATATTGTAGCCCTGGCAAAATTTTCACTTCAGAAATTGATCTGTGTATGCACTACCTTATTATGCCAGGAGTTGCCACAATAGACTTTAATGAGGCAGGAAAACTTTTAATAACTTTTGTACCACTGCTCGGAATGAAGTGGCAAGGCTGAATAAAGAACATCACTAAAGATTCACTAAAATTGGAAATAAATATATGCAAGTAGCCTGAGCGTGTTAAATGTTGGGAAAGGGAGGGGCTGCTGGGATGTTGCAAGGTTCTAAACTCCTCCTGATATTTCATAATCCTCCAAGTGACTCACAGAAGTAAGAGAGGAAGCAGAAGAGAAGACAAAAGTTGTCCCTTGGTGGAAGAGTAGGCAGGCAGAAAAAGGAACCCTATAGCTGGAGGATGTAAGAAGGTATTATTTCCCATTCCACTCTGCATTCATTGCATTTGGCACTGTTTCCATTCCTCTACAGAATGTCTTCCACCAAACAGCTATGGTCCAAGGCAAGCCATAGACCTTTATATGCCCAGGGAGCAGACTGAGCTTGCCCCCTGGGAGTGGCTCACCTTCTTGCCTGCTCACAATTGGCCAATGGAGCAAGCAGGAAGGATCAATTTCCAGGGCAGCAAGCTTAACCCAAAGACCTCCCTTGCTTCCCAGGAAGTGGACTGAGGTACCTCCCTCGTCAGATCGCAAAGGGCAGAGGGTATACCTGTCTACAACAAGGAAGGGTGAGCAAACTTCCACCAAAAACTGCATTATTTGTCTCTCCACCCACTGTGGTGAAATTATGTAATTTACCAAATTATTCATGTAAATTACATAAGTTATGTGGTCATTATATTATTCTACCTCATTCATTTCGGTGCAAAGAAAGCACAACGCAGATGGGAGAGGAGAATGTAAACAGTTACATTCTTGGTTATTACATCTTTCGATTGAAAGCAACAACACCAAAGACCAATTGTATTCGCTGGATTGGCTTTCATTCTGGGCATAGGACAAATAAGCAAACATCAGCAATTTCTGCTCCCCGCCCCGATAAACCCGAACAATAAGATAGCATAACTGCCTGTCAACAGTCTCCTTAGGAATCAAGAGCTGTCAGTTGAGACCCCTGAAAATACAACACAAGGTTTTTCATTGTTGCTTAGCCCACAACTGTTCTACAGTCCACCAGTATATGACATTTATGTGCAATTAGTACTTCCTAAAAGCAAAGGAGGGGTGATGGGTGATACATTTTATCTTTCATTTTCTCTAGCACAGCTAAATTCCTTAATAGGTTGTAAGCTGAAGTCCCAATAACAGATAAAATGGGCTGACTCTGCCTGCTCCCTTCTTCAAAACCATTTCCAATTATATTTTAAAATCTTCTTTGGATTCATTATATATTGTAATCCTGCCAATTTGCATCATTTACCGTTTCTGCTTTCCTCCACCCTTTGCAAGTAACAATCCCTTCGCATTGCACTACCCCCACCTTTGGTAGAATTTCAAGTTGAAAATACCTTGCGGCCATTAGCATGCCCTGATAATCCTCCTGGAAACTTATTTCCTGGGTGTATTTGTAGCCAATTTTGGGGCTATGTTGCAATGACAGAAGTCAGGAATTATAGTCAATAAAATGGTGTACAATGAAGGGATCGCAAAAAAGACCTCATTACTTAGCTTGTCGGCTTGCGCTGTAAACATTGTACACCTTGCTCTATCAGGAAATTACTTCCCTTTTGATGTAAGGGCTTCAGTAACTCAAGTGCAGCCACCCAAAGTTGTGGAAATAAAGTCTTGTGACTTCTATAGCCTTGGCCAGTTGATGAAGATATATACAATCTAATTGTATGTAGAAGGGTTGGGAGGAGAAGGTTGTTCAGTTTCCATACTAACCTACCAAATTTGCCCTCCCCAAAGCAATGCATGCACTGAAACAAAGTTCTCATTCAAAATTCACATTTTGCTAATTTTTGCAGTGCAATTTGCCAACCAAATGATATGCACAAAAACGCATGTATAAGTGAAATGTACACACAGACACACACACGTGTATACATGCATGCATGCATATAGTAAGGCAAATAATGTACAAAGATACAGTTTGTTGCAGGGAAGGTACTTGCAAAAAGGCACATACTAGGCAAAATTGCACGCAAAGGTTCAAATATTAAGTGAATTTTCATGCAAACTTTTTAATTGAAAAAAACTGCAAACATATGCAGAACTGAACTGTAGATTGGGAAGATGAGAAATTGAGAAAAACTGAAATTGACAGATTTATCCATATAGCTACTTTGTTCAGGCATAGCCAGAAGGCAGATCAGGATCTACTAGATAATTTATGGCCAATCAGCAAGAGTGTCTGACTCATCACTGCTAATAACAGCAGCAAGACAAGACTCCCTTCCTATCCTAAATTAGCCTCCTAAAATGAAAGAAACCAGGACCAGATTTTTGTGTGAAAGAATGGTGAACTCAGTCTTGGTAGTGAAAACAATAAGGCACCCTGTTCTAAGTATATGATCTCCCTCCCTACTGTGTTGCACTTGACTCTGGCTAATGTATCTTGGAGTTCAACTGTAGCCTTATTGGAGTTCACCGATTGGGTCTGCGTTGCTCCGGGACAGGAGGAAGGAAGTCAAATGACACCGGGGTTGATTCAAAGAAAGAGTTTATTCTGCTCTCCGGATAGCAGAAGGCACTTGTGTGATCAAGTCCACAACAAGTCCAAAAAAATGAGAAGTTTCATGCAGTATTTATATCCTCCAGACACCCTCTCCCCCTTCCCCAGCCACGTCAGCTTGTATACGTAGGTTGACATCACATATGTTCCTGCTCTGGTATTCTCAACCATAAAAGGATCTTCCTTCCTGTACTTATGACCATAAAAGGATCTTCCTTCCTAGTCTTATCTGGGAGGGAAGAGGTCATCATCTCCGGGAACACGCTTCTGGCATTTTCCCCGGACATTGGTCTGTGCGTATTTTGTGGTCAGCACACAAGATAAGGTACTGACGTGTTTTCTCTGTTCCCCTAGAGAGCCAGGGTCATCCCTTGCCGTGACTGATAAAGGAGAGAGCTTGTTTATGCAGCTGTGTCCTTGTTATGCTTTTTGCTCAACAGCTCAAGTTTTACGCATTTTAGAGTGCTCTCTTTTGAAAGAACAAAAGGGGGGGTTGAGTCAGTTTTAAACTTACTGCACAGAAACCCATTCCTTCACAACTAAAACAACACCAAAGATAATTCTACAAACTTGAATTCTGCCTATTCCACCTTAGATAATCATTTGCTACAGATCTGCTGCTCCAGAAACAGCATATGCTATAATCATCAGGGCTTTTATTCAGCTGGAACTCCATTTTGGCTCCTTTTAGGTGGGCACCATTGTCATTCTAAGAGAATGATGGTGTTCATGGTGAGTTCCAGCATCTCTTTTTCTAGAAAACAATAGCACGGATCATCATCATCAAAACTTTTATTTATCTTCATTGAAGCTCTGTGTGATCTCAGCTATGTCAATTAATGGCTTGCAAAGTGGCACTTAACTTTGTGCTAATAGTTACCATCAACCCTACAGCATTCAAACTAAAAAGTAAATTAGTATCATAATAGATTATATGGAAAAAATATAAATCCTGTTGATTAGCAACAATTTTTAAATTAAAAAAGTCATATCCAAATTATGAACATTTCTTTACGTGTTCATTTATTGTTAAGGTTTAAAATAAATTAACCATACATTAGCAGGTACTCTGTCAAAGTGTTGTTTAGTTCTTCATGCTCAGTTCTTAAAGGATGCTTAAAATTTTCATTGAAAGGAAACACACAATACAGTGGTACCTCGGCTTAAGTACTTAATTCATTCTGGAGGTCTGTTCTTAACCTGAAATTGTTCTTAACCTGAAGCACCACCATTAGCTGGAGCTAATGGGGCCTCCAGCTGCCGCTGTGCCGCCAGAGCACAATTTCTGTTCTCATCCTGAAGCAAAGTTCTTAACTCGAGGTACTATTTCTGGGTTAGCAGAGTCTGTAACCTGAAGCATATGTAACCCGAGGTACCACTGCATTCTATTTTAGAAAGGATGCAGGATGAAAGGAACTCTGCACACTGGAGGGAGTCAATTCAGTAAAAAAATCTATTCAACTCAAAGGACTTCCTTTATTATCTCTTCTTCATAGATCAGAATTATTGAATCATAAGAGTTTGAAGGCATCTTGTATGCCTAGTCCAACCTTCTTGATACAGGAAATCCAGAGATGGTTCTCTAGGCTCTGCTTGAAGACATCTGGTCTTCACCCCTAGGTTGCTGGTTCCATTGTTCAACTGTTCCTGCCATTAAGAACTTTCTCAGCTGAAATATATCCACCTATAATGCAGGCCTGTTGAATCTAGTACATTTTTGGGCTCTTCTGTGAGACAGCCCTTCATGTATTTGAGAAATGTTATTGTGTTCCTTCCCAGCCTTCTCTTCTCCAGAATAAACATACCCAGTTCCCTAAACCTTTCCTCAAAAGACTTGTTTTCCATATTGCTGATCAACTTCATTGTTCTGATATGAACTCATTCTAGTTTGTCTACATCTCCTTAAAATTTAGTGCCCAGAAACTGACACAGCATTCAAGATGAAATTCGAGTAGTGCAGGGTAAAGTGAAACTATTATTTGTCATGGCATACATTGCAGTGTTGCCACTCAGGGAGTTGAGTGGAAAAGACTGAGGCAAGCTAAGAGTTCAGAGGGAATCTATGCACCTTTAAACTTTTGTGTATGTGTAAGATGCAGCTGATCTGATAGGTTGCTGTTAGGATTAGAGTTTGTTAAAAATTGTATCCCAAAACTACTTATCCTGGATTAAAGAAAGCAGCTTGAGCATGGAAAAACTAGTGGAGTACGACCACTACATCTTTCTGAATCAGCTTTTAGTCCGCTCTATAACCAAATATCAACAGGTGGCTAGTCCATAATTTTTTGTAGATTGAGGGCCATGGACAACCTTTCAGGGGATGCACATCAAAGTGGATGTGGCCAAGAGTAAAAAAAAGTTGTGACCCAATTACAATGTGGTAGTAATGGCCAACTTTATGTAAAGCAAATTTGAGGAACTGGGGTTGGGGGTACTTACAAAAATACCCTCAAGGCATCACAGAATCACAGCATGATACTTGTGAGAGTGGTTAATAATAATAATAATAATAATAACTACAACAACAGCAGGTTATAGGTACATGGGGGAATCTTTTTTTTTAACCACAGTACCACAGTGGTGTACCTATGGGAACAGCTAGTAATGTGTGCAAACAATTTTTTGGCAAGATGTACTGGAAGAACACACAAAACTTTAAAGAATCACAGTATCACTGAACTCTGCACTTCTCTGTTCAAAGCAAATTTGGCTTCCAGTGTCTTCCTTCACTGAACTTGTAGAGTGTAGTTCTATAGCGTTAACATATAGGCAGGGCAAGAAATACCCAGTAAATTGGTCTATTTTTTAAAGGAGGAGGAAGAAGAGGAAGAAGATCAGAAAGGCTTTGTACTAGATGACATCTATAAATGTAGACAGGAATTTTTGTGCGTGCGTTTTAGCAATGTGTTTTCAGTCTGCCATGCAGTTATTACACTTAAAAGGCAAATAACCTGAAATAACTCATCTACTTCAAATACAAAAACTGCATTTAGAAAGGTTAAAAACAATTGGCTCCAATCTCAGACGGAGGCGTAAATTTAGTATGTGCCCAAGGAATCAGTGCTGCTCTGTAGAAATAAATAAGTCCCTCAAGTCAAATACATGTTTTGATTTGCAGTGGAGATTTACAGCTACCCAAGCAGGGCAGTGAAAATGCTTGCCACAAGCTGCATCAATGCATTTTTGCATAGTGCTCTCACCCAGTACTTACAGCAAGGCTAAAAGAGAAAAAAACAAAACAAAACAAGAACCCTGATGCAGTTCCTAATTGCTTGGAATGCAGCTGAACAATGACAATGTTCATTTCTTTCTCTTAAAAAAACACACACCAGCCCTCTTTTCCCAGCTGCTTTCTCTCTCCAAAGAGAGAAAGCAATCTTGACATGTTTAAAATAATAATACGAAATAAAAGCCAGAATGATTGCTTTTGTTACAGAGCCTTTTATGTTCCACGTTGGGAAGAGTATCACATAATGACACTACTTAGGGAGCTCTGCTAGAGCACATTCAGGCTAAAGTGGCGTACAAAATATTAGCCAATTAATCAAATATATTTCAATTTTCATTTCCCTAACCTTAAGAATGCTATTAATGGAACAGAGCTGAGATGGTCACTTCAGTGGCAAATACTGAAATAAACAATTTTGCCATATTTGAATTTTGCCAGATTTGGATTCCAAACAGATTCTTCTAAATGGCTTCCCAAGTGTATTTCTCTATATAACACACACAATATGGTGGGTTTACTTCAGGGGTAGGAAAACCCAGACATGGGGCTGTCCAGACCTCTCTTTCTGGCCCTCATGACTCTTCTCAACCCACAGTTCCACACTAGTTAATAGTTACTACCCCTTTGTGGCTCTGCTCCACACCCTCCTTGAGTACACTTACCTGGCCAGAGTGTGTCTTTCAACCGTGAGAAGGCCTCTTTTTTTGCCTGGATTAAGGTGTGTGTCCTTATGACCACATAGGAAGATTAAAAAGGCAAAACAGACACCAAACTTTGGGTGAACTGGGTCACATTTATTTATTCAAACCCCAAACAGATCTACATGGGGGAAACAAGGTGTGGAATTTAACGAATAACCGAAGTGTGGACAAATCAACCATGCCATGGATCAAGAGGAGCCCTTCTTCTAGCCCGTCCCTTAAGCCCCACCCATTCAGGTGAGCAGGGAGGTCCACCTGATCCAACCACTCCAGGAGCCACACCCCTGGCAGGTGATACATCTTGGTCCAAAAGGTGCTTGCTTGCCAGTGAGCCCCACAGCCCTGAAGGCAGTTCTCAGGTCTATTGCCTTCCCTTTTAAAGGTACCTAGGGGTGTTCACCAGAGTTCAAGTAGCTCATAATGTATTGCACCTACCGACTAATATGGCCGGTTAGTGGGGGAGGTCCTTATTTTTTTTTCTTATTCATTGGGGGGAGAATTATATCCTAACCTTAATTATTTGCATACATTTTTACTGACTTTAAAAGTTTTGGATTTAAGTTTGTTTGTTTGGGTTTACTAAGATTGTGTTCTTTGTATGTTGTCTTAAAAACCTTCAAAAACAGACTGTGTTTTCTAGCATTTCAACTCTGGCCTCATCCCAACAGTCTAACTCTCAGCCTGTTCCATCATACTAGCTGTCATACTCAGCTGCTTGGGCTCTGTCTGCTCAAAGAGATGCAATGTTTCCATGTCATGAAATTGGCATGAATTATATTAACACAAGGCACTCGAGGTTAATGCCATGGCATGGAAAAATGATTTGATATTGGACAAAATCAGGAGGGCAAAGAAAGTGTGGTTATGTTTGCACCTGAATTTTGTTAAGCCAAGGTAGTCAGCTACCCACCATTTGCTCAGGGCCAGCCCTACCATTAGACAGAATGAGGATGTTGTGGTGAAAGGCATGCCATACAACCTGCCCTGTACTTCCTAATCTAGTTCCATACTCTGTGTTGAAGGAAGATCCAACTGCTACTCGGGTTGGCCTCTGTATGTTGAATTGGAAGTGGGGAGGGTGCCATCTTATTATTTTCAGAAATATATATATATATCTTGGACTGGCACTACCCCTGCCATAGTCTTCTCTTCCAAATGTCATACTCTACATATGAGAGTCTCCTACCAATAGAAATTCCCTTCCGCAGCCATCAGCCATTCTGCATGCAGAACGCTGTACTTGTAGGAGGGCTATGAAGAAAACACTAAAGAACCTTAGATCATCAGATCCTCATGGATGGGATCTCACTTCTTTTAAGATATTCATCATTCCCTCCTGTATATTAGACTGAGAGACAGTAATTGGCCCAAGGGCATTGAGTGGGGTTTTGAATCAGTTCTCCCTTGTGCTCATCCAACACTTTAACCCAGACTTCCCCAATGGTGTCTTCTGTTTGTTTTGGACTACGGCTCTCATCGTCCCTGACCATTGGTCATGCTTGCTGAGCCTGATGGGAACTGTAGTCCAAAACATCTAAATAATATCATGTAGACTACCTCAGCTCTAACTGCTATATTATGTACACTAGCTCTTTGTATTTCTCTATATTTACTGCATAAATAACGAAACAATGAAATTAGTGAATAGCAAAACAATTACCACTGTCATCTTTTGTGCATGCATGAATAAAAACGAGTATACAATTTGAAGTACCTTGTGGAGTCCCTTCTAACTGTAAAGAACATGAATCCTCTGTTTCCTTCACAGTCATCTTGTATTTAATTAATTGTCATTCTAGCTTAGCAGTAAGCTTTTGTTTTCAGTAAGGGTGCCCCACCCGCTTTGTGCTTCTCCATCTTTCCTTTCAGTGTGTTACTGGAAGTTCAGATAATTATAGGGAAAGGTTTTCAAACATACACATTTTCTAGCTGACACATACTCAGCTCTTGATGTGGTCTATGCCTGTTCTCATTAAATTTTATACACAGCAAACCTGAACAAAAAGCTTGTGCAGTGTTAGGGAACAATGATTCCCTTTTGCTAGTAAAAAGGAGATTTATAGAGAAAATCACTTGAACCTGACAGTCACTGACATAATTTTTTAGTTTATGAAAAGTGAGTGGGACCTGATGAACACCCCCCCCTTTCATTTGGAAAGCTACTATTTTTCTTGTCTCAGAGTGGCAAGTGTGTAATGATGATTGTGATAATTAAAACAATCCTATCTTTCACTTCACATAGATCACATTTCTAAAATGATTTCTCTCTCTCTCTTTCTTTTTAAAAGTATTATAATTAAACCTCTGGAAAACCAGATTTAGGAAACTGTGGAGATGTAATGATGCTCAAAGGGTAAAAGACCTGATAGATGCAGAAATTTTCAGATGTCTCTCCTCTTTTTCCCCTCCCCTTGCTATGTGCACCTAAGTGAAACAAATGTTTGTCTACATTCATCACATTTCAAATTCAAAAGAAGGTTTTGTATGACATTTTTAAAAGTCTGATATTCAAAGTGTAGATTTCAGAAATTCAAATCTGTGACAAAAGGTAAATAGAATGACACTATAATCAGGTTTGTTGTGGACAATGCTGAGGTGGATGGATGGACCACTGGTCTGAGTATACAGTGGCTTCTTATATGTTCCCAATATGACTAGTTTCTTGATTCCAGATTTTTTGCTCTTCTTGCAGCAAACATGTGGTACCTCACATTTTTCACCTGGGATGTTATGCTTTCTTTGTTTTTAACTGTTTGGTGTTGTGGCAGACATGTTTCATATTATGGAGTATATTTGGAGTATATTTTACTTCTAGTTTATTGACTGCGAGGGAAATTGTAGCAGCTTTATATTGTTTTTATGCTGTTGCTATCCTAACGGTGTGATATAAGCCGCCTTAAAAGTATTGCCTTCAGAAAGGTTGCATAAAACTCTTTTAAAATAAATGAATAAACAAACAAACAAACAAACAAACAAACAGAAGGGTCTATTTGTCCTGAACAAAAGATAGATATTCCAGTAGCAAAGACTCTCCTCCCCAGAGGGGAGGGGAGTGGTTGTGGTCGGGAGCTCCAACCCCCGCCCACACAGGGGCAGGAGCCCCTGCCCCTTTCGCCTCACCTGGCCGGCGCCTCACGCCCAGGGGGCGGCTCCCACCTGGAGCCGCCCGTAGCGGGGGCGTGCCTGGCCATCCTATATCTTCTAGTGCCGGCCCCCTATTCGGCCTCTTCCGACGTCGCCGCTCCGAGAGTCAGGATCGTCGCTTCTTTCGCCGGTGCAGACCACGTGGAGCCGTCTGTGAAGAGGACGCTAGCAGGGAAGTCTTTTCCTTTTAATTTCCGTTCCTGCGGTGCTACCCCCCTTTGGGCTATTGTTTTAAAACAGCCAGTTTGGGTTTTACGAGTCTGTTGAGCTTTTGGGGCTTTTGAGTTTGTTTTCTTTCTTGGGTTTTGGGTCTCTGGTGTTTCGAGTTACGTCGTGGATCTGCATTTCTCTCCCCGCTCGCAGCACGCAGCTACCTCGATCAGCTGACTCTCAGTCCCTGGCGGCTCGTGTTTGTGGGCTCGGTAGCCTCAATCCGACCACGTGTGCCTGTCTTTAATCGGAGCTCCCCCGATCTTAAACAGAGAAACCTTCCCCCTTTGTGTCTTTCGTCTAGCCTGGCTTGCAGCGTTGTTCGGGCTTGGGGGAGGGAACCTAAGGGGGTGTTACCGCGACGTCGCCGCTCTGAGAGTCACCCACCCTCCACTCCCTTTAGCTCAGGGTTTAAGTTCTTTCTCTGGCCTTGCTATGGACCTTAGGTTGGTCGCCCGGTTGTCCGGGGGCCTGGTAGGAGTTTTTCCTGTTGGCATTAGGCCTTCGGGTTTTTTCGCCTACCTCGTAGCAACCGTCACAACTTTTGTGGTATTGGTGGGTAGGTTAGGCATTGGATTTGGGTGTCATGCCATCGCCTACGCCTTCGATTTGGGTATTCCGTTAAAGGAATCTGGCGGTCATGTATTCTGTCCGATGCCTGCTTGGCTGGAGGCCATGGCACGACCCCCGGTGACATCATGGGTGAGCCTATAGTTGGATAGGCATCAACTGGCTCTATCTACTGGTGATTCAACCCCTCTGCTGTGGTCATCCAATGCCTAAGCCAATACCTTTTCATTGCAGTAACCAATAAAGTTGTGGCCTTTTCCTTGCCCATAAACCTTATACCACGTGTCCTTGTGTGTTTATTTCCACCTCACGGGGGGTTGGGGGTCCTCGAACCACAACAACATGCTCCCGGATCCTGATTCAGAATACAGATTATTTTGTACTCAGTGCGTGCTTCGTGAGCATTTACCTTAGAGGTCTGAAACAGATATGTGCAATCCTTCCTTGTACTATGCAATTACAGTTCTATACAATCAATCTGATTGTTCTGAGCATCGTTTTTTGTTCAACTATGTTTGTTTTATGAAGTTTTGGGAATATCACCAGGGAAATCTTTTGACTTTTCTTTTTTTCTCCCCCCCCCCCTTCTTTTTAAAAAAGATATCTTACTAGTTAAAAATTGAAGCCTATCAAGAGTATCATTTTGGGCACAGATCCATTGCTTTGATTGGCAGGCCTCTCATTGCTTTAGGCCAGTTGGCCTCAAACAGTCAGTGATGTGCCACAAGGGAAAAATATGGAAATGTGAACAATATCTGACAATATTCTCTCTATTCGTGCACATTTCTTTAAATTTTGTATCTCAAGGTGGTCTGCTTCCCAAAAGTACCTTCATTTAAAATAAAATATTTGTTATACTATAATTAATGTAAGGTTATTCAAATGTCTTATTTTAAAAACAGAATTTGTCTTTTCAACTTCAGTTTTTCTCAAGTTCTTAACAAATTACCCACTTTGTTGCATAATATGTAAACTGCCTCTCATTGCATTTCTTAAAAAATAAAATAAAAGCAATTTTCTTCATTTAAAAAAGGGACGTGCTGTTTATTTGCCTGAAATACTTTGTGGGAATACAAAGAAAATCTGGAAGATTAAAACTGTGGGAATGAAGAACAATAAAAACACCTGTGTACAGAAAACGCATAGCCTGAGAGTTCCAATATATTACAGCCAAATTAATGCATAGCCCATTGAAAACTAGCTCTGGGTGTCAGTCAAGCTAACTTTCTGTACATTTTTTCCTCATCATGTTTATATATTGTAGTCTTTGATAGACATTAAATTCTGTGACTCTGTTGTAACAGTTACTTGCCTTAACTACTTAATAAACAATGGCATCACATTTTTCATAAATGTATGGTGAATTTGCATTTCCTTTGGTTGATGATCTCACAATGATATTTATTTTAAAAAAGAAAGAAAGAACATTAACCAAAGCATTTTGTTAACTTGATAGAATTAGTAGTTATTACTAGCTTACCAAAGCAATATAAATGTAAAGGCAATATTTAACGTTAAGTGCCTCTTTTCTTTGAGATTAACAAATTTAATTTCAAATTCTCTCTTCACAAGCAGCACACTGGCTGAAGGCAAGCTGTAGAACCAACGACAAAGGTTATTACATTTTTGAAATTATATTTTAAGGATGTTTAATAACTGTGAAGAAAATACTTTTATGACCATGGAAACTGGAAGAGATTAAAGAATGAGAGACAAGTTATATTAAAAAACACACAGTGAAAGCTACTTTTCTTATCATCTCTTCTAGGTCCAGCATGGAATAAAATTCTGCAAAGTTGATTGAAGACAAACAGTTCCAAAAACTGTGAGGCAAATCTTCTCTAAGGAACTGATGTCTGTTGCTAGTGGAGGCATGATGCCCTTCTCAATGTCCCCCTTCCATATTGCATACCCTTCAACTGTTCCGGGAAAACCAGGGCATCCCATTTGTGTGTGTGAGAGAGCATGGCAGCCATTTTGAGTACCTTCTAATTCTTGCACCCAGCAAGGGTTAAAAAGTAATGGAAGATCAGTTGCTGGAATAGCCAGGTAATGGCCTAAGCATGGGTCATTAAGGTAACAAAGAAAATGGCTCTGCACCAGAAGACAAATGGGTAGGCCTCCTCTCCCTCAACTGACCAGTTGTTAGAAAGGCAAAGTATGTGAAGTATGTGAGCTAGAAGATAGAAGCGGGCTGGGCAGCTGGGAGACAGAGCCATGCCTGATTTCTGCTGGGATCCAAGGCCGTGGCTATGGGAGAAACAAGACCTTCTTTGGGTGTAAAGGCTGTGAAGCCCTCCATCGTAGGCTCTGTTTGTATATATATACGTAACCATATATTATAAAGACACCACAGTCCCTCATTCCAAGGAAAGTGAACCCTGGGTAAGTGCAAGGAACCCTTGTAATCTTGCACAGCTTGGAGATTGGGGTGGCATGCAACAATAAGAATTGCTGATAAATTCATCCTATCCCATTTCCACATGGATTTTTGTTAAGGGAAATCCTTAAAAAATGGAGGTGGTCTAAGGGCTGACTTTTTCTTTTTCCTTTCCTTTCCTTTCCTTTCCTTTCCTTTCCTTTTTCTTTTATACAGATATTACCTGCCTGGAATGGCTAGTGTGTCGGGCTCCTGGAACTCAGCTTGAAAATGTGGCTGGCTTCTTTCCTGGGAGCAATGTGCCATAATATTCAGGGATGGTAAATAGAGTGGGGCATTCATATTCCCCTGCTGCCCTTGAGAGCTTACCAGGACATTGCGTGTGAGGCTGGCGGGGGGGGGGGTTGCCCTGGTGGGTCTACGCTTTCATCCACTTTTGCATTTTCATAGTACCACTATAGCAGAAGTGTGTATCACTTAAGAATAGATAGATAGATGGATAGATGATAGATAGATGATAGATAGATAGAGATAAAAATAATTGTCCAGTAGCACCTTGTTGTTGTTGTTTAGTGGTTTAGTCGCGTCCGACTCTTCATGACCCCATGGACCAGAGCACGCCAGGCACTTCTGTCTTCCACTGCCTCCCACAGTTTAGTCAAACTCATGCTGGTAGCTTCGAGAACACTATCCAACCATCTCGTCCTCTGTCATCCCCTTCTCCTTGTGCCCTCCATCTTTCCCAACATCAGGGTCTTTTCCAGGGAGTCATCTCTTCTCATGAGGTGGCCAAAGTATTGGAGTCTCAGCTTCAGGATCTGTCCTTCCAGTGAGCACTCAGGGCTGATTTCCTTCAGAATGGATACGTTTGATAGTAGCACCTTAGAGACCTACTAAATTTGTTCTTAGCTTTCGTGTGCATGCACACTTCTTCAGATACACTGAAACAGAAGTCACCAGACCCTTATATATAGTGGGAGGGTGGGGTAGGTTTTTTTCCAGGAGGACAGTAGGAGATGGGTGATTGACTCATCGTCTGGACAATTTTATTATTATTTTATTATTTATATATATATATTGACTGCGTCAGATCAACATGGCTACCTACCTGAATTAAGAATAGGAGACGGGGCTGCTGGATCTAACCAACAGCCCATCCTGCCCAGAAAACTATTCCCACAGCAGCCAACAAGGTGCCTATGGGAACACCACAAACAGGATCAGAACACAAGAGAATTCTTCCTACCTGAAATTCCAAGCAAGTGGCATTCAGAAACATACTGCCCCCAACTGGGAGAACATAGCCATAGCCTTATCCCCTATGGATTTGTCTAATCCTCTTTTAAAGCCATCACTACATCTTGTCAGAATAAATTTCATCCTTTAAGCTATGCACTGCATTTGTGAAGTCCGGCCTTACCACAACACAGCTGTGTAGCTGACTGAAAGCGTCATAATGACAAAAGTTTGGAACTTGAGGCTACATTGAGGCCACCCCATAAATAAAATCTTACTCAAAGCTTTGATCACAACACATCTGTACAAGAACAGAATCAGTGCCCACCTTGTGTAAAACCAACAGTGGCACAGTTTGAGAGTGTTCAAATTCCACTTTGTGCTTGTACACGATTTCCTTTACCTTCCAAAGAAGACGAATAAGCATAAAGGTATATTTACATTGCTGACTGGCATTGCTATTTGCAGCCTAAAACTGGGGAGAATTTCTCTATGCATACATGCATTGGTTAGCCCCAGTGTCATGTTGACCAGCTAGTGAATGATGAAAGGGCCAGAATCACCCACAGGTGTCTTAAAGATGGAATAATAATAATAATAAAAATACTCTGCTGATGTTCCAAATAGTTTTTGCCCAATCGCTTATATCCTGTAGTTTGTGGTAACGAAGGCAAGGAGTCGCTGAATGAGGAGATGGCATCAGCTCTGTAGCAGCTGGAACTGGGATAACCCAAGAGGATAATTCATGTGCTGAAACAAGAGCAGATGTCAATAAAGACAGCTTGTCTGGTTGTTCAGTAGCATGTGTCAATGGGACAGGCTTGTCAGACAGCCTGTGTTGTGAAGTCCTGTTATCTGTCTTAATCATTTGTATGGGGGAGGTGACACTTTGCTGCAGGCAATGAGAAAAATGGGAATGCGGAGTAAGGACTGCTCAGAACAAAGCAATTTGTCATATTTCACTCTTTCAGTACTCTCGCAGGGCCAGTACGAGCTTCTGGCTGACCCAAACTCATTTCTGCGTATAGCCCGGTGATTATTAACAGGACCGTATAGCCTGCAGGGGTAATCAAAAAATCTTAGTGACATTCAGGACTCTTACTTTTGGGGAGGGGGGTTAGGATTTTATGTAGCCCCTTCCACCCTCTTGCAATGGCTTCTTGCAGCCAAAGGATCAGAGCCCTTATATACTGATCACCTTGCCCTGAGGATAAAATCCCAGATTTGTCCTCTGAGTCCTTAAAAATGTAGCACAGCGCAAAGAGGAATCAAACAGGGGGGCAATAAACAACACAAATGATAGTACTTTTCCTACAGTGAGAAAATGAGTCTGTGCAATGCTCTGCTGGAAGGGAGGAGAGAAAACCTGATGGGGAGTCTCCAAAGGGCTGAGGGGCGTCACATAGTTTCTCCCCACGTTTCCCATTTATTCTCACAAAAAATAGGTGGAGTAGGTTAGCCTCAGAGACAAACATTAGGCCAACGTCACCCTGAAAGTTTTAGAGCTAAGGTATGTATCTACTATGAGCAATCTGTCTACTATGCTACACTAGATCTCAGCAAAGATGACTGCCCTGCAGACTGCTACTAAGGCCTCCACCTCCGCCTCACTGTCAGCACTTTCTTCTCTCCAGCACCCAGAATGCTGCAAAACCATTGTAATGGGAGCCCTGGAGAACTAAGTTGCCTAAGCACCCTGTGCTTGGCATACTGCTGTTGCAGCTTTCTAGCTACCAGAGAAAGGACCAGGACGATAAAAAAACCCTGACACAAATATTCCAAGGAGATGGGGGAAAAGAGAGTTCTTAGTCTTGCCCCATGTCACTCTTAAGTAAGTTTGGGGGAAGAAAATGGTACCATATTAGTTTCATGTTCCCCACTAAGGAAGAACTACATGTTACACTATGAAACCATCTCTCTGCCTGTGAAGCAACATACTTGTTACTCCTAGGACACTCTCCCATAAGTTAAAATGGCTGAAGGAAAACTTCTGAAGAAAACACAATAATGTAACCTTCAAGGAGAGATGAAGCATGAAAAAATGCATCCCAAAGAAGGCATGTTTTAAAATGTTAAGAGTGTGTGAAAACAAGTTTTCTGATAACAGAAGTGGCTGCAGACTTCTATAATTATTTATGCTTTGTGCCCTGATAGCTGTGAGCTGTCCCAAATCTGCTTTTTCCCTCCTCAGGAAGGACCTTTTGCTACATTTAGGGAAACCTCTAGAGCTTCTCCCTTCAGGGCTTAGCATATAGAGCAGTGATTTACAATCCCAGTGTTACAACATGGCTTGTAACCTGAGCACTTGTTGGCATTACATTAGCAACTTGGGTTAGACCAAGTCATTTCCAGCACTGCTTCCCTGTCCCCAGTCCCTAGATGATAGTTGTTACTTGCTTCTTGCAAGTGACCTGTGTTTGAAACCAGCCAAGTGCCAATGATGTATATTCCTTTGGTGGAAAGTGTTATTGTACGCTACAGGCAACTTCTGCTTTGCAGATGGTCCAAACTAGAAAATGTGCATCTTGATTTTCAATGCAATTCTATAGATAGAGCTATAAAAGCAGAGAGAGATAGTTAGGGTGGGCAAGGTCATGGAGAGTTTTGAAGCCTGCTCAAGATTCAAAGGTGAACAGGAAACCAGTGTTGGTATCTAAGGAAGGGGTGTCACATGGTCAAAGCAACAAAAGAGGTGAATACTTGGGGCTGCAGTTGAGAGATTTCACCCCTCCCATACTCAAGAATCACCTCATCAGTCTCCTGACTCTGAGGAGAGGAGGAGGCGTGTTCTTATATCTGCATGTTCCACTCTGTCTGAGATAGTGTGAGAGAGACACTCAGTGTGAGAGAGAGACTCAGAGAGAGAGAGTCAGCCAGCAAGTGAGTGAGTCAGCAAGTCAGTGTATAGAAAAGACTGAGAATCTCCATTTGTATATAGTGTATAGAACAGTAGCTGTTAGAGAATAAAGAAGATATTCTTCAGCACTGTCGTCTGAGTATTTATGCTCTGCTGTAATCTGCTGCACAACGACTGTTATCTTGGTGAAGTGGTTTGCGGTGCTCACAGCTCTGAGTTGTGAGTCCACGGCACTTGGACCTGTTCTACAGAGGAAGGTGGTCTCTGGAAGTGCCATCCAGCTCGCCTAGCCCAGTCGGGGCTGAGGTGGACGAGTCCAGTTGGTGACACTGGCTCGAGGGCGATGCTGACATCGGTTATGGGCCCAGTCGTTGTTCCAGTCGTCTGACCAGGCGGTGTTCCAGTTGTACCAGTCATCCCAGTCGTCCCAGTTGCCAGAGGTTTCTGTTGCTGATTGCCGGACGGCGGAACGGAGGCTGCATGCTGGACTGATTTGTGGTGCCCAGAAGCAGAGCTGTTTTGGAGCAGAGTGTTCAAGCTGCCGCTGTTGCTGTTGCTGCTGCTTGATTTATGGAGGTATGTTGCTGACTGCAAAAGAAAGAAGATAGCATCCCTGTTTGCCTGTTAATTGCGCTCTGAGTGGGAGAGAGAGTGGCTGAAGGAGTCAAGGCTTTATCTGTGTTGCACGAGGGAAGTGACTTGCTCTAAGTAATAGCAGACATGGCCTGTGCACATTCTGGCCAGATGGCTCTGTCTTTTCCTCTCCTGACGCCTGAAACCTATGCTGTTTGGCAAGTGAAGATGAAAGCGTTTTTACAGAGGGAAAAGCTATTTCACACGATAGAAGATGACCCTCCCGATAAGGATGATGATGAATGGCCTGAGTGGCATGCTGCGGACATGAGAGCCCGAGGGACAATTGTTTTGAGTGTTACAGACCACTTGCTGGTAAACTTGGAGGGTGAAGAAACTGCACGAGCTGTTTGGCATAAGTTGAGAGATATGCATTTGAGGCAGAATGCTGGTTCCAGCGTGATTTTTTTCAAGAAACTGTGCAGGCTGCAGTTGGAAAAAGGTGGTGATTTGCCTAGCCATCTATCTGAGTTAAAGCGTCTCAGACAGGACCTTGTTCAGCGAGACCTGGCTATTTCAGAGGCTGTGTTTGCAATGCTCATGATAAACAGCCTAGATGACTCTTACGATGGAGTAGCTGCCCAGATTTCTACAATGCCTTCTGACCGGCTGACGGAAGATTATGTGTCTAGCGTGCTCCTGAATGAGTGGGATCGCAGACAGGCTGTTAGAGAAAGCCGGGAAAATGGTGCTGTTAAAAATGTGCCTGAAAATGTGCCTAAGTCTCCAGCAGGGGAAAGTGAAAGTGAAACTGCTGCTGTTAAAGCACTAAAGGAGAAGCGGTGCTTTTCGTGTGGAGCACAAGGCCATTTGAGTTTTCAGTGCAGCAAGAAAACTTCAAAGAAGAAGGGAAACTTCAGAGGCAGAGGGGGAGGAGGACGAAACCCCCTAGCACCTGCTACTTCAAAGGCTTTGATCTCTCGCTGCTGCAATCAACGTGGGCGGAGTTTCTTCGTGGTCGACTCTGGCTGTACTAACCACGTAGCCAAAGATAAGGATCTCTTTGTTCAGCTTGAGAAGCAAGAGAAAGAAATTAATCAAGCAGATGGGACTGTTCTCACGAGTGTGGCTAAGGGAACTGTGTTCTTAAAGAGCCTGAATGCAACAATTAAGAATGTCCTGTATGCGCCTGATATTCAGGACAATTTGTTGAGTGTTTCCCAGCTTGAGCGTCAAGGGTTTAAGGTGGTGTTTGCTAAATCTCGCTGTGAAATTCGTCGAGATGGCAAGCTCATTCTGTATGCAAAGTGTGTTAATGGTTTGTACCAATTGCCTTTTGTTTCAGGTACAGGTACTGCAGAAGCAACTAAGAAAGAGTGTTGCAATTTATCTGTTGATAAGAATGAGAAGTTGCATGACCAATGTATTCATTTTTACCACCGTGTTTTTGCTCATTTGAATTTCCAGGCTGTGGCAAAAATGCCTGATATGGTTCAGGGTATGAAGTTGAAAGAATGTCCCTACCACATGAAATGCGTTTCTTGTGCGGAGAGTAAGGCAAGGCAAGCTCCCAAAGGTACAGAGTCTGGGAGAGAGGCCAAGAAACCATATGAAGTCATTCATGCAGACTTAGTGGGGCCTCTAGCGCTCTCTAGAGGCAATTCAAGGTTTTTCATGGTTTTAATAGATTCCTATTCAAGATATGTTTGGGTCTATATGCTGCAGAAAAAGTCTGAAGCCTTTACCAAGTTTCGCCAGTTTTGTAAATGGCTCAGAAATGTTCATAATGAGAACGTACGTTGTCTTTTCAGTGACAGGGGAGGTGAGTTTTGTTCAGAGGAGTTTGAGAGTTTTCTCTCTGAACAGGGCATTGAGCATAGGACGGCCACGCCCAGATCACCCTGGCAGAATGGTTTATGTGAGAGAGTAAACCAGACCCTGCAGCAAGGAATTAGAACACTGTTACACGATTCGGGGCTGCCCAATCCCTATTGGGCCGAAGCTCTTTCGTTTTTCTGTCACGTGTACAACAGGAGGTACCAGCCCGCAGTAAATTGCACCCCATATGAGATGCTTCACGGAAGGAAGCCATGTGTAAAGCATTTTAAAATTTTTGGATCAGAGGTTTGGGTGCACACCTCGCAGGGTGACAAACTGAGCAAGCGTGGAGAACATGGTGTTTTCCTAGGATATGAGAAAAGGTCTTATCGTGTCCTGATCACAGACACGAAAACCATCAGGCTGACCAGGAGTATTGAGGACATTCCACAATGGGACAGAGTTGGCGTTTTTCAGTGCCATCCCATTTGTGATGATGGTGCAAAAGGGGCAAAGACAGTTAAGAGGGAGGCAAGTTCTGATGTGATTGATAATCCTGATGCCGATGTAGTTTCGGATGGTGGCACAGATTATCAGAGCCCAAAAGCCTCAGAAGAGTCTGACGCAGATGCAGACTTAGCAGCTTCGTATACTTTAGCTCCCCATTCTCCCAAAGAGGAGGAAGCACCAGAACAAGAGGATCAGAGAGTTTTGCGCAGATCCAAGAGAACAACCAAGGGTGTACCACCGAAAAGGTTTTCTGAAGAGTTCGCAAAGACTGCGGTCACGAGCAACTCTGGTGTGGTTTCTAAACCAGGCAGAAAGTGTGCTGAGAGTAATAGCACAAAACACTTTATTTATTTCCTTACCTGACCTAAAGTGGTTTATGTGTAATATGTTAAAGGATCAGGATTGAAGGAGCAAATGTGTTTGAATACTGAAAGTGGTTTGTTCAAATCTGCCTAAATAAGCAATGTCAATTTGCATGTGAGAAAGAGAAACGTGTATGAAGATTTTTCTAGAAGCTGCTTATTCATTTGAGTATTCACAATGTGTATTTTGTGTAAACTGCAGATTGAGATTTATGTTTTAACTCCTTCCTAATGGACACAGAGTGGTTACAGTGATTGTTTAATGGTAGTGTTAAAGTGTCTTAGATAAAGGGGGAGAGAGGTACTGCAAATATGTTAACCCAGGTTGTAAGAAGAGTACAGCTTTTGGAATGTGTATGTAAATTGCAGTTATGTTAAAGATTCTTGGAATGGTCGGATGAAATGGGGGAGGATGAGAGATTTCACCCCTCCCATACTCAAGAATCACCTCATCAGTCTCCTGACTCTGAGGAGAGGAGGAGGCGTGTTCTTATATCTGCATGTTCCACTCTGTCTGAGATAGTGTGAGAGAGACACTCAGTGTGAGAGAGAGACTCAGAGAGAGAGAGTCAGCCAGCAAGTGAGTGAGTCAGCAAGTCAGTGTATAGAAAAGACTGAGAATCTCCATTTGTATATAGTGTATAGAACAGTAGCTGTTAGAGAATAAAGAAGATATTCTTCAGCACTGTCGTCTGAGTATTTATGCTCTGCTGTAATCTGCTGCACAACGACTGTTATCTTGGTGAAGTGGTTTGCGGTGCTCACAGCTCTGAGTTGTGAGTCCACGGCACTTGGACCTGTTCTACAGAGGAAGGTGGTCTCTGGAAGTGCCATCCAGCTCGCCTAGCCCAGTCGGGGCTGAGGTGGACGAGTCCAGTTGGTGACACTGGCTCGAGGGCGATGCTTAGATGGACAGTGGTGGAGGGAAGATTGCAATGGTCAAGGAAATGGCTGAAGTTTTTATGTGGGGACTTTGGGGGTGTCAGTTATCGTAAAAGCCAGAATGGTAACATTCTGCTCCAGGTTAAAGATTAAATAAATATACATATCGTCAAAAGAAAGGATGGTAGGATTTGTCAATTTTAGTTCTCTGTTTCTCATTTTTTCAGTCGTAAAGTCAATTTTCAATATTTCTACAGGAATTTTAGATTTATTTATTTTTAAAAAAAATATCCTCATGAAAATCTACCAGCAGTTTAGTGTGAATTTCTCCTAACTGGCACATTTCTGTATGTGGTTTTGACTAAGGTACATCTTTTTGCAAGCAATCTTCCATAGTATGATGTATCTATAATATTTTCACCAATATATTCATTTTTAGGCACTCTTCCCCTAATTCATTTTTGTAAACATTGTCTTGTTGGAGAAATACATTGCAAATTTGGATAAGTGTGGTTTTTGAAGGATAGCTGTAATTCCTAAAACTGTGATCTAAATCTATTTAAACATTGTGCTCCTGGTCTCATTGGCCTAAGCACAATATTCTCTCTTTTGCAAACACACAAGATAACTAGAATAAAAGCTATTTCCACATTTGTTTATATTTGGCACTACAATTCTTGGTTTTCTTGCATTCCAAGAACAAAGTATGGAATAGATATCTTAGATGAACCCCTAATGCAATATTTCATCCTATTGAGAATAATTCGTCCTTTAGAGAATACTCGACACTTGTGTCAATGGTATTTGGATATGTAGCATGCAAGTGTGACAAAGAAAGTAAAGGAAATAATTATTTATGCTGGATTCATAATTTTCCCCTAGGGAGTGACTTTGTTTTCAGATGTGATTTCAGCAAAGGCAAAAAAAAAAAAAAAAAAAAGTTTTCTGAAGCTTATGGAGACTCAAGAACTCAGACCAGATGGCAACAAAGATAGGGAAAGCTGTGGCACCCACTGTTTTCATATAAGGTGAAGGGACAAACAGAAGGTGGGCATCCTGAGCATAAAGTTTCTTGCAGAATTTCTAGGGAGATAATAAATTAGAGAGACAAGCTGGATCAAGGCCATCAAAGAGAATTTGAAAGCAGGCATGTGATATTTACTGTGGATCACAGAGTCTATGTCCTTGGCCAATTTAGGTGTGCTGTTGTGACTTTTTAATTAGGTAGGCACATAGTCTTTAAACATGTTGGATTAGCAGCTGGTGTAATACTGGTTGATTTATTTCGCTGACTGGTTATTATGAAACGTTAATGGTTATTTCAGTGCTTTAATTACTTATTGTTCTGAAGTGTTTTATACTTTACAAATACATAAAAATCGAAAAGGGGACTATATAAATAAACAGTGAACAATGTTGTGGAATAAAATGCCAAGGACTGGCAGGATAAAATGAATTTGGAACGAAAGTAAACTTTATTAAGAATGCCTGTAATGATTATCATTTCTAGACGGCATTATCATTGTGTAGAGGGCTCTGAATTTCCTCCTTGCTTATTCTCAAAATAAACCTATAAAGCAAATTAATTTCGGAGCTAATGTGTTGTCATATGAGGTCCAGCCCCACCATTAGGCAGAGTGAAGTGATTTTGGATGTCATGAAAAGGCAGCAAAACATTATTGTATTTTTACTCCCAGGAAGAAATGCTTGTAGAGTTTCCTGCCTCTCCTGCCAAAATAAGTACCCCAACTTTCAATACCATGCACCTTGACCAGGTGGGGGGGAAGTGTCTCTTCAGGGGGCAGAATTTGGGAAGCTTTGAGCGAGAAATCATATGAACCAGCTGCTAGACATAATATCTGCTAATATTTGAGAATCTAAAAGCAAATAAGCCCCCTTTTCAGACAATCAGACAGTCACAGCATTCTGCTGCCCAGCTTTGCTGGTGGTCTCCCCTGCTCTTAGGGTGGAGGGACAAAGCTCTGTGGAATGCCTTGAGGGGAAGCCCTTGCAGAGCCTCACAGCCTCCAGCCATCATGGCAGCAACAGTGAAGCATTTTACCTCAGGTGCCGAAACATATCAAGCAAACCCTGACTGTTCACCTACCCATGTTTAAGCTAACAGACCTCAGTGCCTAGTATTTGGCCCCTGTGTCTACTACATAGCTGTCAAGTGTCCCTTATTTGAAGGGACAGTCCCTTATTCCAGCGCCATGTCCCGCTGCTGTCCGTTATTGATGGATGTCCCTTAAATGTCCCTTAAATGATGTCCCTTAAATTTCAAAGGAAGCAGCTCCTCTCCCTCCCTCCCTGCCGGCGAGGGAGGAGGAAGGCTCCAACTGTGTTGCTTGGCTGTGTTGCTCACCCAATAAGAAGCCTAAGAACGACTGGGGGTGGAGCTTGCATGCCTTGTTTGTGGCTAGTTAATGCAAGCTGAGGGCGTTTTTGAATGCTAGACACCATTTTGTTGCACGTGCTGCTGCAAACTTTGCAGTGCAAAGCCAGGCTGGGGAGCTATCTTAAGTTGAGGCTGCATAGGCCTTGTGGTGCCTCAATACCACCGTGTGTGTGTGTGTGTGTGTGTGTGTACACGTATATGTATACAGTGGTGCCTCAGGTTAAGTACTTAATTCGTTCCGGAGGTCTGTACTTAACCTGAAACTGTTCTTAACCTGAAGCACCACTTTAGCTAATGGGGCCTCCTGCTGCCGCCACACCGCCGGAGCACGATTTCTGTTCTCATCCTGAAGCAAAGTTCTTAACCTGAAGCACTATTTCTGGGTTAGCAGAGTCTGTAACCTGAAGCATATGTAACCTAAGGTACCACTGTATGTATATGTATGTATATGTATATGTATATGTATATGTATATGTATATGTATATGTATATGTATATATGTATATGTATATGTATATGATGGCTTCCTAAATGCATGTTTGGATTGAAAATGGGTCACAGATTTGAAAAAGATTAACTGTTTTAGCAACACTCATAAATGGTAGTCTGTTCATCCCCCACACCACCCCAATATTATGAAACTTTATGAAATATATCACAGAAAACTTTTACGGTACTTCTTTTCAGCTTTCCCTTTATGTTTGGTATGCTTTGAGATGGGCGATTCTGTTTTTGCAGCAAGCAGCGAGTGCGATAATGGCTTTTGAAAGTTTTGCGCCTTTCTCCGTGCTGCTGCTTATGTTGGAGAATGTGCATTATGAATCGCTTCCACTTAGGTTTCAGCATTCCCATACGGTCGCCACTTTTTCAATTACCATTGATAAGTGCTTGAATCAACTTTATACTGCCCTCAGGTCCTGAATGCAAGAACAAAATTGCATTCATGTGGGTAGGTTATTATCTTAGGCACTAAATATAAAATGCCATGTGGTTCCAGAGAGGAAAGACCGGCAGCTTGTGGACTACAGCAGGAGAACCAGGCTGAAGTATAAGGCATCAGAACATGTGAGGCAACTTCCTATTTTGCAGACCTTGCATCTCTTAGAGAAGATCTTGATGCCTCTGTTCCCAGCACTGCACCACCACCATTCCATTTATTCTTAGGCCACATCAGCACCATATATATATAAAACACTACGATGCCACTTTAAATAGCCATTGCTTCCCCCAAGGAATTCTGGGAGCTGTTGTTTGTTAAGGGTGCTGAGATCTGCTGCCAGACTCATACCCCACACACAGTGCTGCAAGTTCTCTGGAAAAAGGGAATGGGTTGTTTAACCACTCTGAAAATTGTAGCTCTAGGATGGACATAGAGGTTTCCTAAGAACTTTCAGGACCCTTAATAAACTACAGCTGCCAGAATTCTTTTTGACTATTTAGAGTGTTATCATAGTCCTTTAAAATGCGTGGCATGGACACTTTGATCTTGAGTCAAAACTTCCCCACAACTATGACTCTTTCTGGGAGAAAATACTTTGGCAGTGACCACTTAATATTAGGCCTCTATTTCTATCTTGCTCCAGAGAAAGACTGTGGGGGAGGGGAGGTTCTGGGTTGTGAGAGAAATCTTTCGGTAGGTGACTGACCCATAACATGATGAGACTTTCTTTTCATTTCAATATGTGCATTGCAAAATTAACATTAAGTGATTTTTTAGATTCCCCCCCCCCATTAAAAAAAAACCACACACACACACACATACAAATTAAGAGATTTCCAGACAGTGTGTTCTATGGACTATGATTCTTCCAGCTTGTCTTCACATTCTCCTCAGGTACTCTTGGCTTTCTATACTTTTTTACTACATTAACTACATTAGTGTTTGACCTTATGTGATTCCACTTTTAGAAAGGGTATTTCATTGGGCAGGTTCTGGGTTATTGCTTCCTTATTGACATTCCTTTCCTGTTGTAGAGTACTCATAAAGGTTCAGATATTATTTCATAGGAATTCATTGGGTAGCAGAGCTCCGAATGAATTCTGGAGATAAATATGCATATTTGACTTTCACTGCAAGTTTCAAAAACATGCAAGTTCTTATATATACTGTTCCCCCCGCCCTCTTACTTTTATTGTATTTCATTTCCACTTTCTGCTTGAATTATTTCTGCAGTCTGAGACATGATTTACTGTTAGTGCGACTCAATATCAGTACAATGACTATTACGTTATTCTGGCTAATATTTTCTTACATAGACCCAATGCACCTAAGGGGATCGCGTAACTTTACATTCCAGTGATCTAATATGATTGAGGAATTCATGTTGTTATATTTACACAAGCCTCTGACAGGAATTAGTTATGACTAAAAAAGCATGTCAGTGTTATTGCAAGCAGAACATGATCCTAATGACCACATTATGATAATGAACATTGTAGCTAGAGTTGAGAGGACACATTTTAAAGCAAAGCTGTTCCCACTTTTGTTTTCTGGCAGTCCTTTTGTAGCAGATAAGCATACATTTAATATAAGGGAATACTTTTCTGTAAATGCCATGTCAAGTTAAATAATGGCTTGGTAAAACAGCCTTTCCCAAACTTGTACCTTTCAGAAGTTGTTGCATTCCAACTATCATCTTCCTCAACCATTGGCCATGCTGACAGGGGGTGATGGGAGTTGTCATCCAAATTTTTTGAAGAGCACCAGGTGAGAGGAAGTCTATATTAAAATAAATTCTATCTGAAAAATCTGAAAAGCAAATAGAGGTAAGTGTGGGAGAGAAATGTGTTATGTCACCTAATTTCACAAAGAATTTCAAGACAGTGAGAAGGAATGTCAGAGAAAAATGATTAGAGACCACACACACACACACACACACTAATATAATGACATTATATGTAAGATAATCAACCTGAGGTTAGAACATTCCTTTCCACAGTAAAACTCTTATGGGAGAAATGGTAAACTTGAAGAATCCCCTAAAAACTGCCAACCATCCATTTCATCAAGACCAGGGTTTCCTTCTCTCTTGTTGTGTTCCTAGAGGCTCAGCACCACACGAACTACATGTAACCTTCACAAAGGTTGATGAAAAAGCCCACTCTTTCCCTTATCTACAGACTATAAATGAGTTTGGGGCTATTGTGAAACTATACAACCTTGGCTCCTCTGACTTCCGTTATGAAAACCTTTGTTATTAGATCTTGAGGTCACTGGTTCAATTCCAGCTTTGCTGCTAGGGTGACATTTCTACTTGAAATCATTCTGTCTCCTTTCCTTTATAATATTCACTCTGCACTGTCCGGTAATCTACATATAGTGCACTGTATTGCAGTACCTACATTTATACAACTGGGCTTGATTTCCTGTGGACTTTACTACCACAGTTTCCATCCTGAGGGTGATATTGGCATACAGAGAAGCAGATTTCTGAGCACTCTGTGTGGGAAGTGATGTATAGTTGTACAGCTTTCCTCCTTCCTAAAGTTGCCTTATTCATTGTCTGCTGCAGGCTGCCTCTCCACAGCACTCTCACCAACTTCTTGTTGTGAGTTGCTGTGTCCGGCTGATATGAAGTTAACTTACAGCAGGAGTGGGGAAGCTCAGGCTCTGGGGCTGAATGCAGCCAGAGGCGGAGCTAGCCACATGGCCTGTGTGCACGGGGGCGGGGCTAACCACACGGAGGCGGGGCGAGTGTCCCAGGGGAGCACCACCTGCGGTAAGCGGCGAGCGACCCAGGGGGGCGCCGCCCACAGCGAGCGGGCCGGGGGGGGGCACTGAAGCACTGTCACACACCCCTTAGGGTTGACACCCAGGGTGGACGGCACCCACTGCTCAGTCTCTGGGGCTGAATGCAGTGCTCTAGGGTTTTTCAGTTTGGGGAAAAAGCATCTCACACTCACACAATCTGCCCAGCAGGAAAATAGTCAACTCTACGACAATTTGTATGATACATTATGCAGTCCTCTATGCAGCTGCTGGCTTTCTAGATTCATAATTGTTTTTGCATTTATGTTTTACAATAAAATCCTGTGCTATGTGATTAGGTGAGATTTATTTTTATCAGGGCAATGTTTGTGTGTGCGAGAGTGTCTTTATCTCCCTAGCTTCATCACTGTGTTGCTGGGTTGCAGAGATGTTTTCCCTTGATATTTTGTTGTGGGGCTGTGACATTTCATGTTTGCAGAGCCATTTCAATTTAAAAGATCAAAATGCACTGATCAAGTAATATTTAGCAGCGACGGCAATACACTGGGTACATAAAGAACAACTGGCTCACCTTAGGCGTGTTGAAGGCATGAAACAATTTCCACCTACAGCCCATGAAACAACTTACTGTGTTGGGCCACCTGAACACCTCACCTTCCCTAATGGTCAATTTCTGCTCTAATGAGGCTTCCAAAGGGGCTTAATGGGATTATTTAAAGAACTCACCTAGGTAAAAAACAAGGTGCTGAAAGAAATAAAATCTAATCTTCAGGACTGAAACTAGAAATGGGAAATCAATTAATTTCCTTGAGATGAGTCAATGGAACATATTACAGGATTTATGTCTACCAAAGTAAAGAGTTTACACTTCCTTACCCCAAATTAGTTTTTCTCACGTTATACATGTGAGTGCAAGTATCCCTGTTTAGTGTTTGGATATGAGGCCAAATCTTTTTCACTCTTCAGATGTCATTGTAGATCCATGTTTCTGCAGCCATTTTTAAGCTGCTTATGTAGACATCTGAGCATGCCTTATACAGAGTCAGAACAGTGGTCCATCTTGCTCTTTATCATCTGCTTTGATTGGCAGCATCTCTTTTGGGCAGGGGGAACCAACAGGATACCATCCAGATGTTGCTGAACTGCAGCTCTAATCATCCTTGACTTACAGCTATGCTGACTGAGGCTAATGGGAGTTGCAGTCAAACAACATCTGAAGGACACCACTTTGTCAACCTTCACTCTTGAGACTCTGGCAGTTTCCCTCCTTCCCCCAGATCTACCAGGAGGTGCCAAAATAAAAGCATTGCCATATTGAAAATATATATCGTACACACAGAGATGCACCAATTAGCTCTCTATACATGAGATGCATTATAATTGTTAACAGTTCTTTGGCCTTTCTGAAGTCATTTCTGGGCTTGAAGAGACAGTTTAATAATGTGGTTTCATGAGATAAGTAGCTGAGCAAGTACACATGATTTAAAAATCTTCTTATCCAACGATTTTCAATGACAAAAAAGCAAAGCAATGGTGTGTGTGTGTTCATTTCACAAATGCCAGATGTCTATGTTACTTTGAAGTAACTCTAAAGAGTATTCACAAGGTATCTCAATTCAATTATACAAAATAGTCCTCCTAACCCATCAAGTATCTGGTAATGGAGAAGTAGAGGGGATTTTTACCAATTTTCCCATTGCCCCCACACCTTGCATCACTTTGCTGAGTATCTGTTATGGAGCACTGGAGGACCCTCCAGAATAGATTTTCAGAGAGCTCAGTGAGCTTCAGGGAGGAGAGGGAATCAGCAAAAATGGGCCCTTTTCTTTGGTTCTGCACACATCCTGTTGAATCAAACATCCTTGCACAATGGCACCAACTGATACAACCCAATGGTGACTATAGACTACAGAACAAAAATATCAAGGCCCAAGATCATGGCTAAATGTGAGAGAATATCCTTAAACTCAAATAGAAAGTTTGGGAAGAACATCAACCTTCTAGTCATGTTTCAGATACAAAAGAGAAATTAAACAAGCTAACTTAGAATGAAATCCTACCATCTTATGTGAGTTTTAGTTCACATCCCAAAGCATGGTTGAAATCTCTATACAAGGCAGTTACTGTGGAAGCATTCAGATATTGTTTTCATATTTATTTTAAATTTATTTACTTGTTTCTGTCCTATCCCAACCTTCTAGGATATATGTACTACTCAGGCTGGCTTATAACACTTTCAAATCACAGTATCATCTAAAATAAAAATAAAAATAAAATAAAAAACCAACCACCCCCAACTTTGACTTACTAAAAAAAGCTACACAACTTTGGCTTCCTAAAAAAAAGCTCCACAACTTTGGGTAGATCACTGCCAGTTTTTCTATACTGTGAGTAGATCACAGTCTACTGGGAGTTGGATGTCCCTGATCTAAAACAATTCCTTCAGTAAATAATACAACAGATGTGAAAGCCATCCATTCTCCTGAGCAATGTAGATGTGAGTTGGAAATGTTCAAGTACTGGAGATAATGGAATTTTTACTTCATTGATGTTGCAGTTCAAACAATGCAATAGAATGCAGTACATCTGAACTGGCCTTGGGGAAACTCAAAGTATTGTCTCCCGATTAATGTACAAGTATAACATAGGGTGTTATTGCTAACTGCCCAGGGTACTCTCAGGGAAGAAGAGTGGGGAATGGATTTAATGAGCAAGCAAATAATGTTTCCATGGTAGAAATCAAAGGTTTATCATAGACTTCCTAAATCCCATTGTAGGCATATAACTGGAACACATGTTGGTAAACGGATGGAGGTTTTGTGTCCTCAAATTGGAGAAAAGGAGCACTCAGCAGGAGGGCTAAGATAATCAGGCCTCCTTGGAAAAAAAACAAGTCCTCAGAAAATCCAAGTGAATTAATTTTACCTGCTAATTCTAGAATAGATTGCTACATTATAGGGACTGAAGGAGAACGGATGGAATTTTGGGTATAAGATTATGTCATTAATTTACCCTTGCTAAACATAACTGAGATAAATTTTGTATGCCCATGCAGCCTTTGAGGGAACTGGACCATCAGTAGTCTAGGGGGTGGGATCGTCCAGGATATCCTCAGTCTCACGAAGTGCCACCATCAGAAATTATGGGTAAATGGTGTACAGAGAAGGCATTGTGTCTCAACTGATTGCCTGTTCGCTACTTCTTTAAGAAAAATTCTAGCTGGTCCAAGCCTAAAGTCTATTTATCCACCCTTCCTCTTGAGTGTAAAGGCAATCAGTTTTAATTTGCTAGTGTCTGGTCCAGCTTTTCAGATTGGCCTACCTCCCTGAAAGCCTATCCCAGTTTTCTGGGACCTTCTTGCAGACGCTGCTCCTATTCCCTTCTGCTGAAAAGCGAGCACTGAATCTAGAAGCATTCCAACTACTACATACAAGTAGCACAGATACAAGTTCTACCTTAAGTACACAATTTTGTATTACCAGATCTGTAGCAGTGCA
This sequence comes from Podarcis tiliguerta, assembly GCF_965153285.1. NCBI lineage: Eukaryota > Metazoa > Chordata > Lepidosauria > Squamata > Lacertidae > Podarcis > Podarcis tiliguerta. The sequence goes on from NC_139539.1 coordinate 62,938,855, forward strand.
GTCTTGCACCTTTCCAAATGTAGAGAGGAATCCAGGTATGAGTAGGTAAAACTATGAAGCCAACTTAATTTCCATGGGTGTCTTGGCAAGATGCAAGCAAGATAGAATATTCACAGTTAGTTAGTTAGTTAGATAGATAGATGATAGATAGATAGATGATAGATAGATAGATAGATGATAGATAGATAGATAGATAGATAGATGATAGATAAATAGATAGAGATAGATAGATAGATAGATAGATAGATGATAGATAGATGATAGATAGATAGATAGATAGATGATAGATAGATAGATAGATAGATAGATAGATAGATAGATGATAGATAGATGCTAGATAGATAGACACACACATATCTATCACTGGTAATCCATCACAGAACAATCCTGAAGTATTAGAGAAGAAAGACAAATTTGGGAAATAATGAAGAGGATGAGTGAGCTAATCACAGAGGAACCCAAACTTTCTGCCATACTCTGGAAATGTATTTGTTTGTTTGTTTGCCAGGTATTGAGGTCAAGTTTAAAGATGACCTTTTGCATCTTTGCACTCCAGATTGAGGTGAATGTTCTCTGATAGATGCTTGAAACAATTACAGTGAGTTTGGGGAATTTTTGCAAAGCACTGGGAAAAGCAGTTCATGCCTTTAGGGCCTCATCTCCAATAGAGATAGGAAGGAGAAATAAACTTGAACATATGGAATAGATAAAGGAAAAGAATAGAGAACAAAAGCAATTGTATCAGCAAGTGTCTTGCTTTTTGTTGTGCTCTTTTTAGCCTTTTGTCCAAACCAAAGTTACTGTTAATTTCCATATTTGCTACTTGTATGAACTAAGAAAAGCTACATTTAACTTAGATCCATGTAACAGAGACAGCAGATGTAACTATTGCACTGAGTGTTTAAGGCTGTAGAACTCTTCTCATACTTTGGGGGCCTTGGAGCACAGGTATTGTGGTGTTGACTAGGTACACTTGCTTTTCCATTTGCTTTCTGATGCCTCTTATAAAAGAGGGACAATTCCAAAAAATTCTCCATCAATTTTCCCCCTTGGAATTCCAAATTACCTAAGCAAATGCCTTCATGTATTTTTCATGGGGGAATGGGCACATATGTGCCAGTGGCATTCCCAAAATTGTCTGCATGCTTAGCCAGTGGCGGAGCAAGCTGATTGGGTGCCTGGGGTGGTGCATGTGACCTATGCCCAGGGGCAAGGCCAGCCGTCAGCGGGGTGGGGCGGGGCAAGCCGGGGCAGGACGCTCTGTGGGGCCTCCAAGGAGTCTACCTGCCTCCTCCCACTCAGCCACCCTACAGCTGAGGGGAAAGTGGTGGGCAGACCATTTGGGGCAGCACAGAGCCTGCTGGTGCCCAAGCCACCACTTCACTCCCAGGAGAGACGGGTGGCTCGAGTGTGCTGCAGGCCCCGTTGTGAGTGCTGCCCGGCATTTTGTCACACACACCCTTGGGGGTGACACCCGGGGTGGCCCACCCCCACCACACCCCCTTCTTCTGCCCCTGTGCTCAGCTTGCCTCCAGGGTCCTGCACTGAGCAGCAACTTCTGAGGAGAGATGGTTGTAACTGCCATTGGGTTCTTTGTGAACAGGAGCCCTGATAAGTCAAAAGTGCTTGATTGCGGGGAGGCTTCCAAGTGTGCTTTGATGTTCCCTTCAGACCTTCATGCTCACCATGGAAGGCTTGGTAGGGTTGTGCAGTGATGGGCACATTGGAAGTGGGTGTGGCATGCATACACTCACCGCCCCCTTCATAATCTATGCCCACAGGTGCCGAAAGTCTGCTTTGAGGAATAAACTTAGAGTATGTAGTAGTGCAAAAGTAAGATCTGATTACAAAACCATCCATTTCTACTCATCATGGTTATGAAGAATACAGTGTAAGTATGAAAGACATCTCTCCTAAATGACCACTATTTTTTAGAATTATCTTGCCTGAACATTACATTCTAAAAGGTCCCCAAGAGCTTCTTCAATATGTTGAAACAATTGAGTTGGTGAATAGGTTCCATTATACAGTGGTACCTCGGGTTAAGAACTTAATTTGTTCTGGAGGTCCGTTCTTAACCTGAAACTGTTCTTAACCTGAGGTACCACTTTAGCTAATGGGGCCTCCTGCTGCTGCTGCGCCGCCGGAGCACAATTTCTGTTCTCATCCTGAAGCAAACTTCTTAACCCAAGGTACTATTTCTGGGTTAGCAGAGTCTGTAACCTGAAGTGTCTGTAACCTGAAGCGTCTGTAACTCAAGGTACCACTGTATACCATAAGACTGAAACTTTGCAAAGAACATGAACAGGCAGTGTACTATTTAATTCTCTGGCACATTTTCTGGTGGATCCTCCTGCAGGTGCCTTAGAAATCTAGAGTCTGGGTCATGATAACAGAAACAAACACTTGCTGGTAGCTGTTGGAGAATTAGAGGTGGCAAACTCTTCGAGAAAGCAAAGGTCAAAGTGGTATCAGGAAGGAAGAGGGAAAGGAACAGAACTATAAATTAGAGCAAAAGTCAGGAAGCAAAATAAAAGAGAATATTGAAGTAACAAAGGTAGCAATTCCAGGGGGGTAGGAGACATGGAATGGTATTAAAACAGGATACATTTTAAAAGGAAAATGTGTAAGGCAGAGAGAGAAAATCAATCTGGCCAGATACAGCCCCTCTTGTCAGTCAGAGACAGGAAGTATGGTCCCCCCCCCCAAAAAAAAGCCAATTTGGACAGCAGAAAGAGATAGGGAAGCTCAATGTACCTGACCAAAGATAAGGAAACTTGAAGAACTGAAAATTTTAAAAAGCCACAAGAAGAGGAATGAGGAAGACTAGTTTCAAATGTTGTTGTTTTTTAAAACTAGCTTTGTCATCACCAAATCTCCTAGTCTGCATGCTAATAACTGGGGATTATAGTAGATTATGGCTTCAATCCTCAAGCCTATGATGGTAGCAACATACTCCTCAAGGGGTATATGAAGTGTTAGGGGAGGGGTATTACCTCTGGTGGTGGACACATTGTGCTCCTTCTGTGGTAGTTTGTCCAAATTTGGTCCTCACCCAGCACTTGGTGTGGAAATGTGGGAAACTGAAGTTAGGACTGGAAAAATGAGAACCTGAGATGAATAACGATTTACACATTCAGTCACCCCCTCTCTCCAACTCCCATCAGCCCCAACCATCATGGCTAATGGTCAGGAATGATGGGAGTCATAGGACAACTATGAAAGAGAGCCTGCGGAGCCACGGGTTCCCCATTCCTGTCTCGGAGTTGACTCCTTTACTCTAATGCAAGATCTAAATGGAACCTTTCATGCCAAGGAATATTATGATCACAGAACCTGTTGTTTTCACATTGTATGCTACTAATCCAGCCCTGAGATTGTATCTACTCCTTTTAGTCCATTAACACTCTCTGTGTTAGTGCTGTGTTCCAATTAAATGGAACTTTTGAAGGAGACCGAATCGCCGTTTTAAGCCAATCCCCAAAATCATAAGTTTTCATGCATATCCATGGATGCCACAGAATCTTTCATAGATGCTATTTGTCAAGTATTTTAATTGTCATTCCAGGAGAGACTGCTGCAAGTCAGTGCACCAAGGGTGCAGGATTAACCCGCAGCAGTTGTATCATTAATGTGTCAGCCTCATAATAGGGGACAAGAGGCAACCTTTCTTTTTCTAACTGGGAAAGAAAACCTCATTATTTCTTTCTCGGTGTTACCCACTTATTTCAGCGTTTTTGTTTGAAGCCATGCTCCCACAGTTCATGCAGCCATAATTGTTGCAGAAGAAGATCATCATTTTCAGACAACTGGATTCATTAGAAGGCAGCATGCCATCATTTCATCTTTAGATTGACAAGTGGGAAGAGCCTTTTTGGAATGTAGGGTAGAACATTATTCTTTCATTCAATGAAAGTGGGAGGAAAGATTGTGCCCTGGCAAAGCTATAGTGAAGCAGTCATGTGATATGGCTCCGAGTGCTGTAAATTGCTGTTGTACATTGGGTATGTGGGCACTGCCCTGACTCAATGCCTGAACTGTTATACCTAAAATGCAATTAATATTTTATTGAGACAACACAAGCCATATACCAGGGTTTGGACAAAACCTAAGTCAAACCATGGTTTAGCTCACAGCAGCACAGCAGCAACATGAGCAGAGCAGGAACAAAATATTCACGAGCTTCTCTCCATGAGTTGCCCCTTTGCCCCAAAGCATGGTTTAGCATTATGTGTGAACCGGGGCAATGTATCTTTTCATGTAAGCAGAATATGAAGATTGACTATACTGATGACAGTGATGCAATTTGGAACACTCTTTTATGTTGCACAGAGGAAGCATCATTAGCAGACTTACTGATAGTTATCATTTAATGGGGATGGGCAAGTGAACACAATTCATGGTATAACTGATCAATTAAAAAATAATAGATTTAAAACACTATCTAAACGTCAACAAAATAAGCAGTCGTGATGCCCTTATGACACTTTATCAAGAGGTCACTGTTTCGTTCCCCTCTAAGGAGCTCCAAGCCTTCTCTGAGAGATGTGGCTATCTATGATTCATTTAGAGGTAAGACACTACCAGAAGATAGCAGTAGAGATGCCCATCATATAATATGGAAGGCATATGACAAATACTCTTAGCTAAAAAACCATTTTGCCTTAGATAAATGTGGCCAGAAAACAAAGTGCTCTTAGAAAAAGCTAGCAAGTCCTTTAAACCTAGAACAAGGCTATCACAGGTATTACTCGTGTTCATGATCCTTTCAACTGTACATCCAATTAACCTTTATTTACTGAGGGAATGATGACATTCTGATTTGATTGGCAGCGCAGGCACTGGCGCCAGTGAGTGGAGTTCAGAAAACTCTGCTGGAAAATCATGGTTTATTAATACATCATTAAGTACTTTAAATGGATTCCAATGGTGTATGTCTAAGGAAGGAGATAATTCAGCATTTGTTAGTTACTGACAGACTTACAGGATTGAAAGTTATATCACAAGCCTTAATATGTTAAAGTTCCTAATGTGCCAGCAATTGAATTACAGTATCATTTAGTAGCCTGTATGTCATCTGCCTCTTTACCAGTAAGAACGATAAATGTTAATGATGCCACTGTTTTATACAGCCCTGAGAACACTGCAGTACAGTAATACAATCTAGACACATTTCAACATGGATAAAATGGGAATTCAATTTATTTGTGATGTGTTTATGATGAGCACTGAGTCCATTAAACCTCCTTTAGTGGAATGACATCATTTAGGGAAGAGCATAATTTCCATTACTATATACTCCTAAGAAGTATATAGCAATCTCAAAGAAGTATCTTGGTATGATATCTATACATCTGTTCAGGCTTTTTTCAAGGTGTACAACTATACCTGCACTCCACCCGGCATAAAAGATGCTGAAGGTTGAGCTCAAGCTTGGAAAATGCAGCCAGCCTTTCTGACCAGAGTTATGGTATTAAGAGCAAAAACTTTCTTTTTGTCAGGGGAAAACCGCAACCATTCATTCACCAAACTCGCTTTTCCGTTTAGCCTCTGGATTTCTGCCCAAGGTTTACTTAGTTTAAAATGTGTGTAGCCTTGCCCATCTGTTTTGAAGAATGGCCATTATACATTAATAGCAGCAGCTAAAGAGTTCACTTCAGAACTCCAGTCTCTCATGTAACTAACGCAAGGTGCTGAACGTGCTCCACTGTTATGACATTGCTTATTGCAGCTTATCCTTTGAATCAGGGATTCCAAATGATAGCAGTTCCCCAAACTTTTTGTAGTTGGTTTGGAATTCATCTCACATTGCACAGATGATCTGAATCTCTCCATTCAGTTTTGTGTGATGACAAAGGTACTGGAAATCTCCTACCCATTGGCAGTACTTCTGTTGTTGCTGTCATTTACCACACTTGTCCTTCAAGGAACACAAGGCAGCATACAAAGTTCCCAACCCTGTTTTATCATGACAACAAAGTCATGAAGTAGGGTAGCTGAGAGATAATGACTGGCCCAAGGTCACCAACTAAACTTCATGACGGAGTAGTGATTTGAACCCGGGTCTCCCCTCAGGCCTTTCTACAATAGGCTCCACCTCTCCATCCAAATAAGCAAGATGAATTATTACAGCCCAGGGACACATTGACCTCCATACTCAAAAGAAAACTCATGAGATAGAACTGGAATGAATGCTATGTTTATTAAAATGCAACAGGTTGGCAAGAGGCAAATAGGAAGAAGCACGGGGAGGAGCAGCTTTCTATAACCATCTCTCTTCTTCTCTATTGGCTGTCAGGCCATCACATGTCCTTCCCCCACATCCACTCCCTTCAGGGAGGATGGACGAGGGCAAACACGCCCTGGCTTTATTTTGCAGGAATTACTTTCAGCCCAGGTCAAAGCATTTGAAAAGGTCACAGAGCAAGGTCAGCAAGGGGCATAACCTGGACAGAGTGGTATGGCCAGAGAAGGGGTCATGGCTTAAGGGGCCAGACAGAGAGGCATGGAGAGCAGCAGCGGAGCAAGCCTAGGGTGATGCACGTGCCCTGCACCACGGGGCCTCCGAGGAGTCTGCCTTCTTCCTCCCACTCAGCCGCCCTACAGCTGAGGGTGAGGCAGCAGGCAGACTGTTTGGGGCAGCGCAGAGCCCGGGGCTGCCCCAGCCATTGTGTCACTCCTAGGAGAGATACATGGCTCGGGTGTGCTGCAGGCCCCGTGGTGAGTGCAACCCAACATTTTGTCACCCTCCTCAGTGGGGATACCAGGCGCAGACCACCCCCACTGCACCCCCCTTCCTCTGCCCCTGATGGAGAGCAGTCTTTGACCACTTGGCCTGAGGGCCCTTACCCATGAACTTGATGGTAAACATGTCTCTTTGGCTCCAGAAATGCAAAAAACACAGTGGTCAAATGATGCTTGAACAGGAAGCAAATTCTAGAGCATGCCTTACGTTTGCTAGGGTTTGGTTAATGATAATCATATTACTTCTAAGATGAGGTACTTTCCCATCTCTTTTGATTCTCTGATCATGTTTTTCAGAGTATCTCGTGTTTTCAGGCACTTTTTCCGCAGAAAAAGTCGCCACCTGTTTAAAAGGCAGCTGTTAGCACTTTCTAAAAAATCAGTCCCTTTTAACAGTTCTCGCACCCAGCACTCAATATCCAATCCAAAAGCCAGTCACTTTTGAAAAATCCTGGCTTTTGCGGCTGACCTAAATACAACTCTTATCTGGATAATGCATAAAAGACATATGTTCGAACTGGAGAAAGTGCACTGAATTGCTTTTCAAGGGCATGCTGCGGTTTACAATTAGCAGCGAAGTACATCTGTCTGTATGAAGTGATTTATTTTTCAATTTTTATATGCTGCAATAAGTCTACACAGCACGCTAACTATCCACTTTGCCATTACTGTCTACCACCCTTTTAAAGGGAATGCATGGGAATTGCATTCTGGGATGTGTTTCATTTAGTGCTGCTGGTATGAGCAGCAAAAGCAAAACTTTAGGTGATTTGTAATATATCAAAGACAATCTGATATTTTTAATGTTGCATTTCTTTAGCATAATTCTGTTTCCACCTGCAAGAACAGATGGGCAAAATAAAAACAAATAGTTGTTCTGAATGCTGAATCAGGGAGGGGTGACAGAAGTCTGGTCATCAGCTAGATATTCCCAAGGGGGGTGAACTAGATTGCTTCTGGGGTGTCTCCCAGCCCTATAATTCCATTTCCTGAATGCTGCTTTCAGTCATTCTTCCTCTACCATCATGTGTTTCAATGGGACAGAAATGTGTGATTCTAAGGATTGGCACATTCTTAAAGGTATCTCCATTTTCTTTCACCACAACCTTGTGGTTTAATATTTCATGTTACTGCATTAATGACACCAATTTTATTATAGAGTAAGAATTGTGTTCTTACAGTGGCTCCATCCTCTTGGAAGCAGTGAAGACCAAATTGTGGAGAATATTGTTCATCTCTAAGTCTAAATTCTAAATTTCTAAATTCCACATTACTTCACCTATAACATTACGAAGCCAGGGCTCTGCATTTTTCCAATACTAGTACCAATCATGTTCAAGCAACATATCTCTGAATTTAAAAACTCCATTGTTCAAATGCTACTAGGAACTTCCACCACGTTCCTGTATGTATATGAATATGAAAGGAACATTTCGTTCAAAGATTACCATAATAAAGGACAAAAGTGGTAAGGACCTAACAGAAGCAGAAGACATCAAGAAGAGGTGGCAATTATACACAGAGGAATTATACCAGAAAGATATGGATGTCTCGTACACCCCAGGTAGTGTGGTTGCTGACCTTGAGCCAGACATCCTGGAGAGTGAAGTCAAATGGGCCTTAGAAAGCATTGCAAATAACAAGGCCAGTGGAAGTGATGGTATTCCAGCTGAACTATTTAAAATTTTAAAAGATGATGCTGTTAAGGTGCTACACTCAATATGCCAGCAAGTTTGGAAAACTCAGCAGTGGCCAGAAGATTGGAGAAGGTCAGTCTACATCCCAATCCCAAAGAAGGGCAGTGCTAAAGAATGCTCCAACTACCGCACAATTGCACTCATTTCACACGCTAGCAAGGTTATGCTTAAAATTCTTCAAGGAAGGCTCAAGCAGTATGTGGACCGAGAACTCCCAGAAGTGCAAGCTGGATTTAGAAGAGGCAGGGGAACCAGAGACCAAATTGCAAACATGCGCTGGATTATGGAGAAAGCTAGAGAGTTCCAGAAAGACATCTACTTCTGCTTCATTGACTATGCAAAAGCCTTTGACTGTGTCGATCACAGCAAACTATGGCAAGTTCTTAAAGAAATGGGAGTGCCTGATCACCTCATCTGTCTCCTGAGAAATCTCTATGTGGGACAAGAAGCTACAGTTAGAACTGGATATGGAACAACTGATTGGTTCAAAATTGGGAAAGGAGTACGGCAAGGCTGTATATTGTCTCCCTGCTTATTTAACTTATATGCAGAATTCATCATGTGAAAGGCTGGGCTGGATGAATCCCTAGCCGGAATTAAGATTGCTGGAAGAAATATCAACAACCTCAGATATGCAGATGACACAACCTTGATGGCAGAAAGTGAGGAGGAATTAAAAAACCTTTTATTGAGGGTGAAAGAGGAGAGCACAAAATATGGTCTGAAGCTCAACATCAAAAAAACGAAGATCATGGCCACTGGTCCCATCACCTCCTGGCAAATAGAAGGGGAGGAAATGGAAGCAGTGAGAGATTTTACTTTCTTGGGTTCCATGATCACTGCAGATGGTGACAGCAGCCACGAAATTAAGAGACGCCTGCTTCTTGGGAGGAAAGCAATGGCAAACCTAGATAGCATTCTAAAAAGTAGAGACATCACCTTGCCAACAAAGGTCCGTATAGTAAAAGCTATGGTTTTCCCAGTAGTGATGTATGGAAGTGAGAGCTGGACCATAAAGAAGGCTGATCGCCGAAGAATTGACGCTTTTGAATTATGGTGCTGGAGGAGACTCTTGAGAGTCCCATGGACTGCAAGAAGGTCAAACGCATCCATTCTTAAGGAAATCAGCCCTGAGTGCTCACTGGAAGGACAGATCGTGAAGCTGAGGCTCCAATACTTTGGGCACCTCATGAGAAGAGAAGACTCACTGGAAAAGACCCTGATGTTGGGAAAGATGGAGGGCACAAGGAGAAGGGGACGACAGAGGACGAGATGGTTAGACAGTGTTCTCGAAGCTACAAACATGAATCTGACCAAACTGCGGGTGGCAGTGGAAGACAGAAGTGCCTGGCGTGCTCTGGTCCATGGGGTCACGAAGAGTCGGACATGACTGAACGACTAAACAACAACAATGTTAAACCTATCTCAAGGGTATGAGTGAAGCTATATGTAGAAGCAGTGGGATGGGGGGTTGGTGAGTTTCTGATTATCTGACAAAATCAGATTAATCTTACAGCGTCTTGCAATTAGTCAGAGACTATGGGAAACTTTGCCTTGACCATTCTACCAAACTGTTGCTTTCAAAGAGGAAAGACCCCATTGTGCTATGCTCCTGAGCCTTTTTTCATGGATTCCAAGGGAAATAGTAAACTCCCCTTGGATCTCCCAGCAGTAGTTTACATCAGCTTTCTGTGTTTGCATTGATAATTCTAAGCTTTTGTATAGCTTGTATGGTTCATTTGGACCCCAAAGTTCTCAGCCAACATAAGCATAAAAGAGAGGGCAGCCCAAGCCACTGAGGGCTTTGCAGGTCACTCCAAACCAGCTCTTCAAATAATTCTTGGAAAGACAACACTGTGCTAGAGCGCAGGGTATTCTGCACCAGCAGCAGTTTTCAAACCACCCTCAAGGCAGAACCAGACAGAATGCAATGCAGTGACCCAGCCTGAAGGTTATGAAAGCTTTAATGATGGCACTGGATCTGAATCATGGCAATGGTGTTCCCTGCCTCGCTGAAAATATAAGCTCATGAAGGATCCAATACTTATCAGCTACAAGCACTTCTTTCTCAAAAACAAACTGAGGAGTGAATTTGAAAAAGAAGAAGACAGCAGAGCAGTAACCCTGGCAAAAGAAAAAGAAAAGAAAAAAAGATACAGCTTTTAAGCTGCCATAGACTCTGGAGTCAGTGAATCGTTTGACAAGGAATGATATACATTGGCAAAGGGAGCGGAATGGAAACTACAGTATCGCAGAGTGCAGGCATAGATCAGCAAGAACACTGCAGGCTATGTCATCTCTCTCGTAGTTCTATTGCACCTCTCTTCCTTCTCTGCAGTGCCAAAGTCTACAGATAAAATGTCTTTTATGGAGTGGGATCTGCATAAATTCACAGGCAGGAGAAAATCTCTCCTGAAGCTGCACAAGCAAGCCGAGTGACACCTGCAATGACAAGGCTACTGCTGTAGACTAACAGACCCAAAACACACATTTGATCACATATAATTGGATGGATGGGTGGATGGATGCAAGAAGCAGCCGGAAAGCAGGAAGACTTGTCGGATCAGAAAAGGGCCAGGTGTGTGCTACTACTTGATGCACCTGTTCCATCCCAAATAGGGAATGTAATGAGTGATGGTAATTTGGGGGTTTGGTTATTGGTCACAGCAGTATCGGCTGTTTAGAAACGGAAGCAAATAAAAACATGTCAGTAGGATGCCCCTCTGATCTTATGCTCAGATGTATCAGCAAGAGACAGCTTCATAAGAACTGGGTGTAAATAGTAATCTGTAGCACATGAATACTTTTCCATGTTGGGAGTTAAGCAACAATGCTTGTAGTCAGTTACTTGAACCAGTGGAGACAGAAATGCAACCTATTCCCTCACCGATTCCTTCTTGGGTAACTAGCTTCTTGTCTTGCATTCTTTCTTCTTCCTTTAGTGTTTGCATTGAACCTTCCTTTGTTTGATTCTGTGATGGCACATGTAAGCTTGCACTCAGAATGGCTTTGCTTTCCAGGAGTAATAACCCTTAATGTTCTTTATTATTTCAACCAGCAGTCTATTACCAGACTATTTATTTCTGTTGTCTAACTGTCTGTCTACACTGAACTACAACACTCCTCCACTGGTAAAAATCAGTTGGGTATGTTCAACCTGGAGAAAAGATGGAGAGCAGGTGTAATAGTGATCTTCAGATACGTGAAGGGACGTCATACTTAAGTAGCAGTAAGCGTGTCTTCCTGCTGCTCCAAAGGGCAAGACTAGAACCAATGGGTGGAAATTACAGGAAAGCAGCAGTTAAACATTAGTAGAAAATTCCTCTCAATAAGAACTGCTTGACAGACTGCCTTGGGAAGTGGTAGAGTATTTCATTTCAGGTATTTAAGCAGAGGCAGATATTGAAGATATTGAAGATCTTATGTTAAGCGCAGGGTTTAATGAGATGACCAAGGTATATTTTCTATCTGGATAATTCTACCATTCTTTGGTTACAGTTGCAAATTTTCTGCATACTAAACATAATTGCATTGTTCCTCCAGCAATGTGGTCTGCTGATTCTTGGAAGGATTCCTATTCCACTGGCTGATATATTTCCATACATAAATAAAAGAAGTATGAAACTGGTCTACTTTGCAAAGGTAAGCTTCACATTCAGTGTTCTGCCTGCATTTGCTTCTGACCCTATCTACAACTAGCATATGACTCCTTGAAGGTTGCCCAAAAGGGATAATGGTCCCTCAGGCTGAAAAGGGTCCCTCATCCCTGAACACTATGGAGTTTTTACCACTGGATGTGATGGTGACCACCAACGTAGATGGCCTTATAAGGGAATAAGACAAATTGTGGACAACCAGCCCATCAATGAGTAGGAGTCCATTCTTCCAGGTCCTAGTCTGATCCCCATGCCAGCACACCACACTAACTGCCTTTCCTCTCTTGCAGGACATGCACAATTCACGTGTGCATTGAAAGCTACAAATTCTTATTACAATGTGCCATTATTATTTTTAAAAAATTTGGTGCTGGCAGTTCTGTCTTTGCCAGGTAATGAATTTGTGAATACAATTTGGCTCTTCAAGGAACAGCCAATGTACTTCACATCATCTTCCTCTTTCCTTCTTGATCTTTTAAAAAGACTTAACTCACATTAGGCACATTTCCTGCTGTAGCCCAGCTTTCCCAAATGCACTGATTTGCTCTTTGTCTTTTCGTTTTTATGTCATTCATTAGTGGTATGTCGAGATTTGTCTTTTGACTCTTGCATTCTTCATATTTAATGAGGCGCAAGGAATTTTGCAATAAAGACTCATCAAAGCTGTCATTTATCGATGTTACTTTGTTCGACGTTAGTAATAAATGCTCAAATTATTTCTGTATCATCTAGTGATAGCCCTCCTTCTTACTTAGGATCCTTTTCTTCTGCTACCCCATTTCGCATGTTTTCCTTTCTTCTTTTGCCAGATTATGATCTTCCCAAGTCAATTTGGTTAAAGTCTACAAGGGGAAGAAAGAATACTAGCAAACATTTTCCAAGGACATCAATATATGCAAATGAAAAGCTTGTGTAATGATGGGTGCTAGTCTGGACTCTTCACATGGTTTGTTTCTATGGACTATGGAACAGCTGGTATGCAATTAATATAAAATATACCTCTTGTGAACTATCTGTGACCCTGGTACAAGCTCCTGTCTTACATGTGATCTGTAAATAAGAGCTAACCTCCAGACCTTAATAGATGAGGAAAAGATCAGAGCACTGGACTAGTGTTTGCCTGGAAGACCTGATTACTGTTTATCAGCCTCCTGTAAGCAGCAACCAGACTCCAAACAGACAATGGAATCACCTTTAAGGTAAATTTATAGTTCAGAGATAAATATGTGGGCTTCCCTAAATTAGGGCTGTGGCAGAAATCCTGATTGACGTGTGTTCCAATTCAGCAGTAAACACTGGGACCAAAGAAAATCCTCTCCGACCTATCAGAAACCTAGAAATTGCAAGACAAACGGAAGTGTGGATGGCCCCTAAAATAGCATGCATATACTCTTATCTCTTTCATTTCCATGTAATAAACCAATCTTCTACTTCTTCCTAGGTTCAGATGTGTGGGTTCGGATGTCATAAGACTGGTTTCTTGAATGCTACTCTTAATACAAAAACATTGTGTCAGCATAGCCTAATTAGTAGAAAGAGGCTAGCAATGTAATTCAATACATGTCTTCTCAAAAGTAAGCCTCACTGGAAGTTACAGCTTAAGGTTGCAGTCTTAAGCATGACTTGTCAACTGTAAATTCCATGTAATTCCATGAAGCTTACTCCCAGGTAAGTGGGGCTGGGATTGCAGCCACAATCTCATAGGGCATTTTTTTTTTTTTTTTTTTTTTTTTACATTAAAGTTAGTCTCAACTAACTTTAGTTGGATAGAGGCCCGTGTGTGTGTGTTTGTGGCTAATATTTAATTCTTCTTTAACTTACAGCATTGGGTTACTCCTAATTTACATATTGGTTAATTAGAAGAGATAGGGAATTATATCTATTGAGCATGGTATGTGTGAGAGCAGAACAGAGTACATCTTCTTATCACAAACTTGGGTCTTGAGTTAATTTCCCACTTCCCAAAGTTCTCACTGCTTTTCCTGCATTAATTATAATTATGTCAATTTGTTATATGTACTCTATAATTAAAATAACTGCTTGCCTTTTATTTTTAGAACAGCTAAATGAGGAACTAAGGAGCTTTTGCACAAGTATTCAAATTATAAGTGCACTATTGATGTCTTAAAAAACAGAAAAGCTAAAACTAAATCAAGATGATTTGATATTGGAAAAAGACTTTTGGTGGATGTTAACATTGATTCTAGTATTATGGTTGATGCTAGCATTATAGCTATGCTGTACATTTATGATATGAACTTAGCATAAGCAAGTTTCATTCAGGTAATATCTACTAAAATGTCACAAATGGCTGGCAAATTTTGGACTTCACAGAAGTTTTCATCAGGCTGGTTTTCAAATGAAATACATGAAGGGGAGAGAAATGTCTAGGTAGATGTTGAAGCCACATTATGGTGCAATCCTAAGCATTTCTATTACTCAGAAGCAAGTCTTCTTGAATTCAGTGGGACTTACTCCTGAATAGGGACAGGATTGTAGTCTAAATTATCAGAGTCTTAAAATGGCATGTGGATTTAAAATTGGATTAGGTTAGTTATATCCTGGGTTTCTAAAACAAATAATGCCTGAGCCCTAGGGGGGGGGGGGGCTTTGCACTTTCAACCCTACATGAAATGCTCCCTCCCTACAAGTGTTCACACAGTACATCAGGATGTCAGGGGAGAAACACACAACACTGGGGGCTTGGGGAAGGGCTGGCATCACTTCCACACTTCCACATTCACTTCCTTGCTCCATCTTGTTGAAACATGTATGGGCAGAGACTCTGGGACATCTGCTGAGGCTTATTCAACACTCAACTTCCACCCATGCTCAGTCTGTGTATTTGTAAACAAACACGGGTCTATAAAAAGTATGGCGGAGAAAGCTGCAATTGTTACCAGTCATTATAACTATATTCTGTCTAGTGTCAGAAGCTGCATTCTTCTGAATACCAGTTGCTGGGGAACACAAGCAGGGTAGCGTTGTTGCATTCAGGTCTTCTCGTGCACGCCTCATAGTTAACCACTGTGAGGACAGAATAGTGGACTGGATGATGCTTTGGTCCAATCCACTAAGGCTCTTCTTACGTTTGGAAGCCTTGGAACTTCTCACTGCTTGAAGAATTGGGGGCTGGGGATATAATGCATCATTATACATAAAGATTCCATGTTCCCTTATCTCTAGATTACTTTTCAAGTAATCTAGTATTCTGACTATTCAAAGTCAGAATAAATGGATACAGCAAACAAATGACCATTTGCCTACATATTCACACATCTTTGCTATCTTCTCCTTTATTGACCATTTCTGTTTTGGACTCAAAGGTCTTTTGGACAGGGATGTATTTATTAAAGTATTCTAGTGAAATGCCCGGTACAAATGTAGGAGAAGTTGTATATATATATATATATATCTGATGGCCAGTATCCAAAGACCTGCTTTGACATATAGAAGGGACATGCCTTTGACTCTCTTTCAATCCATCAGATTTACTTGCTTTGACCAAATGTCATAGCATAATGGAAGTCTGTTAAGCTGGTTAGATGTCTCCTTGGATGTGAATAGAAAAGTACACCTTCACTTGAGAACACCAGTTCTTGCATATGACTCTCTGCCCATAGATACAGCTTGATCAACGCCACCATCTGGTTTAACAATTTCTGCATTTCTAGAGTAACATTCAAGAGAATGGAAGACTAGGTCACCGTTATCCCCCCTACTCCTTCCCCACTTGTTTACTTTCTTTTGCAAGTGAGCATTTCTCCTCAAACGTTTCCATAACATGCTCCAAGAAAGCTGTGATATGGAGTTATCTCCACAGGGAAATAAAGGTGAAGATCAAGGCAGTGTAAGTGAATAGTGACTTTTCTGAGAACACACATACATACACAAACCTTCACATAGTTGTCTCTCTTGTTTTTACTTTAAACATGCATATTTTTTCTCTACACTGCTCTGCCTGTGTCTTGCAGTTCCTCCAGCCTAATTTAGCATGAGCTAATTTAACATTTAGCATGAGCTAAATTTGAAACTGAAATACTCTTGCAATAAATAAATAAATAAATAAATAAATAAGAAGCCACTTTGATTTTTAATCACCTTTACGAGAAAAAGAGCAAATGTTTTAAGTTTTGGCAACTGCACTTTTGATTACGCAGCCAAGATCAGTTCTGTGTTGAGTTGGGCTTGGACCAATTTTGTGTCAGTTTCATAAGATATACACAAATGAGACGAGTTGCTAGGTGTTGAGTGGAGCATTGCTTTAGCTTATTATGGAGCAAGCTGCATTAATATCCCCACTCACAGCATCTGATTTTCATTTTGATGCAGAAAAAGAAGAGAACAGCCTCAGGCTGGTTGAAGAAATGTTGAGAATCCCTACAGCATTCCATTGCTAGTGACCCACAGGCATGTTTATACGCCTACATTATTACTGACCTCCATGATGAGGCTCCCTATAAAACATTGAATGCCGCTTGCTAAGGGTTGCTTTTATTGTTCTATTAATTGATTCCTACTGTATGTTTTATTGTTGAATTTTAATGTTTTATTGTTAAATGTTAATGTTTACAGTTGTAAGCCACCCAATTAATTGGTGGCATACTGAGAGTTCTATCCAACAAGATAACTACCCTGGTAAAATGACTTCTGCCTGCACAACATAATTTCCACTCCCTCTTTTTCATCCCATGTGCCCCTACATCAGCTCCCCAAACTGAACAGGGGTTTTCTCCAATTTCCCCAGACCAGATTTGCAGGTGGAGAGAGAAGAGAGATTCCATTGCACAAGCAGAAGTCATTCTGTGAGCAAAGTTACAACCAAAATACTGTAAATAAGAAAGTAAGATGCTCAACTTGCAAAATGGACCGTATTGGTAGAATTGAATGTGTTGGATTCCAGTAGACTCCAGGAATAGCACTCTATTGCTAACCAAGTTGACCTTACTACATAGATGAGGGGAAATTATCAATCTTCAGTGTCTTGGACATTGTACCAAAGTAATTGTTGTTATTATATTTATATACCACTTATTTACCAAAATGACTTCTAAGCAGTTTGCATCTATAAATCAATTAAAAAAGATATGCATAATTAAAATACACAGTGTCAATGCCATCAGAGCATTAAAACACCCTTAATTAAAACAAGTCAATTAAAAGGCAATAAAAGTAGTTTAAAAGAACAGTTTAAACAATGAGACCAGAAGCTCAAGTTCAACAAAATGCTTGCTTATATATGCATTGTTTTTGTGCTGCATGGGGGTTTACCACTTTAGTAGCACAGTTAGTATCTGTGATGTAAGCACCTGATGTTAGAACATTGCTGAAGTTAAATTGGCATAAAATTAAGTTTCCATAAACCTGAAGGAGAGTTTACTGCAAGCCCCATGTAAGAACAGAATACAGATACGTACTATTTGGAATGGGAGGATCTAATGGTTCTGTTTTATCTCAATTTTTCATTTTCCCAATCAGTTCAGCCTGAAAAGAACTTTCTGTCCACCCTGTTCCCATCCTGGTATTTTCCTTACATGGCAAATGTTCAACATCCACATCTTTGAAGTAGCCCAGATTGTTTCAGAGGTCTCTTATTCACTTTGGAGAGATACTGCTTCAGATTCAACAAGCCCTGAATCTCTCCGAAGTGGCCCGTTTGCTTCAAGATTCATCTGAATTGCATGCAGAAGTGCTAAAAAGCTGGGGCTTGAGTTGGTTGACAACTCCAGTGATCCATTGCTTTATAGAAAGGTTTCTGTAGAAGTAAAAAAACAAGTATTATTGTCCCTTTCCTGTCTTGTAAAATGTCCTCATTTAATGCAAGGATGGGAGTTTGACCTCATGGCACTTATCCTTGATCATAATCCCCACTTCCTCCAAAATATTTGCTATGAGCTATCAAGGATTTGGGAAGACCAATTCCGCTTCGTACCCCTTCCATTTCCTTCCCCCTACTTCTCCATTCAGTGACATATTCTGCATTCTGTGGCTCAGATGCCAGTTATAGAAGCTCACAGGAGTTTGTCAGGTGATTTTGGGTTTAAAATATATATATTTAAATGTGAAAATTGATATAATTCCTTGTAGTTGTGCCAGTAAAACCACTACATTGTTTTTGAGCAGCATCAACCATCCAAGTTCAGTGTTAGAGGGAATTATCATTATTTTTATTTCAAACCTATACACTTTTAGCAATAAATGTGATGTTACTTCAGCTGGTTAATTTTAATAGAAATAAGTGCTGTCAGAAAGAGAACTTTCTAGAAGAAACTGATGCAGCTTTTACATAGTATAAAACTATGAAACAATTGTAGTGAGATCAGAGTTTTCATAAAAAACATAGTTACTGATTTATTTATATACAGTTAAAAATTAAGATGGTTTGCTACTTCACTGATACAATGACTTTCCAGGAAATGTTGCAGGCAACATTTTAAGATTGTGTGGATTGGTATAGGAATCCCTGCATGATATGTAATCTCAGCTAATGAGTGAAAGATAGAAAAGCACAAGTTTTGTCATCAAAGTTAACCAACAAATACTCTTGTTTGTAATGGCAGTCCTTCTACTTTGCATGTGTGGGTGGTGAAACTGGAATTTCAGAATGATAAAGAATGAAGAAAGGTGTGTACCAAACATATTAGACCTGTAAAAGCATTCTTAGTGTGTGGCACAAGGGCCTGTAAGATTTCCTGGTCTTGGCATTACTTGATAAGTTAGCCATCTTGTTTTTAACTGTTTTTGTATATGGAGCCCTCATTCTGTATCTTTGCATCAGCAGAACAGAAGCTAACAATAGCTAAGATCCACTTTATCTCTGATTAATGAACTCTTTGCTAGCTCTTCAAGTCTAATCCAAAAAGCAATATTATCACAGAAAATTAAAACAGGAAGAAATTATTATGAGACCTGGTAAAATGTGGACTGGACGAGGTAACCATTAGGTGGATTTGGAGCTGGTTGACTCAGTAACAATTCCTCATCCTGCTGGAAAAAAGTGACAAGTGGGGGGCTGCAGGTTTCTGTCCTGGGCCCATTGTTGTTCACAGGCAATAAGAACCAACTGCACAAATATAAGATGGGGAAGGTGATTGGGGAAGGTGTTGAGGCAGGTGATTAGCTGTGGGAGGAGCTTATCAGTGTTTGCAGGGCAGCGGCTGAAGAAGGAGCCAAAAGGGTTTTCAGTTTGAACCATCTTTTAGATTTAGGGGAGCTAGTCTCAAGCCCAACGACACATTCTCAAGATGGAGGGGGAGGGAACAGCTGCAGTCGCCTGCGGTTCCTGCGCAATGTTTGCCATCTTGCCAAAGGTTGCAGGCAGCTTTACGTGCAGCAATTGCATGTTGATTGCCCTCCTAAAAGACAAAGTCCAGCAACTGGAGGAACGTGTAGCTACGCTCCAAAGAATTAGAGAGCTGGAGCTCTTCTTGGAAGCAACAGAGCACACCGTCTCCACCAAGGAGGAGACAGAGGACTCCCCTGAGAAGGAGGCTAGTTCACCAACACAGGAGCCCGATATGTGGAGAAACGTGACTCAAAGAAGTAGGAGGCCCAGGGTTCGCTCTGATTGTCTAGAAACACACAATCGCTTTGAGGTCCTCTCCCCTAGCATGGAAGACGAAGAGCAGACTCCATTTGAGGATCTCTCCCTCATTACAGTCGATCACGTATATGAAGATGAGCAGCAAAGTCAGTCCTCAGGGAATGTGCAGGCGACCTTGGAACGGACCGCTCACGGAAGAACCCTGACCAAACCTAAGAGAAGGCGTGTAGTGGTGATAGGGGATTCCCTACTGAGGGGAACAGAAGCAGTGATCTGTGGGCCTGACAAGATGTCTCGGGAAGTGTGCTGTCTCCCCGGGGCTAAGATCCAAGATGTAACTGAACGACTGCAAGGAATCATAAAACCCACTGACAAATACCCCTTCCTCTTGGTTCATGTGGGAACCAATGACACTGCAAGCAATAGCCTCCAGAAGATCAAAAGAGACTACGAGGCTCTGGGCAGGAAATTGAAGCAATTAAATGCACAAATCGTCATCTCATCTGTCCTCCCAGTTGAACGACGTGGCCCAGGGAGAGAGAGGAAAATAGTGGAAGTAAACAGCTGGCTTCGCAAATGGTGTAGACAGGAACGGTTTGGATTCTTAGATCACGGACTGCAGTTTCTTGAGGATGGACTTCTGGCAAGCGATGGGCTGCACCTCACAACGGTTGGGAGGAATGTTTTTGCCAAAAAACTAAGAAACCTCATCAGGAGGGCTTTAAACTGACTAATGTGGGGGAGGGAGACAGTGCTCCTGAAGGTAGGAGTCTATTAATTGATGAAGATGATCATCCAAATGTCATAGACCAAATGGAGCAAACAGCAAGCAGACCTAGTGGTGGGAGGAAAAAATCCTTAAATAAGAGACACGGGGGAATGACTAATGGACTTCAATGTCTGTACACAAATGCACAAAGCATGGGAAATAAACAAGATGAGCTTGAGCTCTTGGTACAGCAAACTAAATATGACATAATAGGCATCACTGAAACCTGGTGGGATAAGTCCCACGATTGGAATGTAAAAATGGAGGGATACAATCTATTTCAGAGAAACAGACCAGACAAGAAAGGAGGAGGAGTGGCGTTATATGTCAGGGATGTGTATACCTGTGAAGAGATCCAAGATTTAGAACCTCAAAGCCAAAGTGAGAGCATTTGGGTCAAAATTAAGGGAGAGAAGAATAATAGTGACCTCATTGTGGGAGTTTACTATAGATCCCCAAGCCAAACGGAGGACATAGATGATGCCTTCCTGGAACAGATGGCCAAGCATGCAAAAGGAAGGGAGATAGTAGTAATGGGGGACTTCAATTACCCAGATATTTGTTGGATGTCAAACTCAGCCAAGAGCATAAGGTCAAACAGATTCCTCACTGGCCTTGCAGACAACTTCATTGTCCAGAAAGTGGGAGAAGCAACAAGAGGAACAGCCATTTTAGATCTGGTCCTAACCAATGTCGATGACCTGGTTAATGGGGTAGAAGTGGAAGGATCATTAGGCGCAAGTGATCATGCTCTTCTGAAGTTTACTATACAACGGAAAGGAGCAGCCAAGCATACTAGGACTCAATTTCTTGACTTTAAGAAAGCCGACTTCATAAAACTTAGGGAAGTGCTGGGTGAGATCCCATGGACAGTAATACTAAAAGGAAAGGGAGTTCATGATGGCTGGGAGTTTGTTAAGAGGGAGATAGTAAAAGCACAACTTCAGGCAATACCAATGAGACGGAAACATGGAAGGTGCCTAAAGAAGCCAGGGTGGCTATCTAAAGAACTTTTAACTGAGTTAAGATTAAAAAAGGATGTGTACAAAAAATGGAAAAGGGGGGAAACCACCAAAGAGGAATTCAAACAAATAGCCAGCACGTGTAGACACAAAGTCAGAAAAGCTAAAGCACAGAATGAACTCAGGCTTGCTAGAGAGGTTAAAAGCAACAAAAAGGCTTCTATGGGTATGTTCGTAGCAAAAGGAAGAACAAAGAAACAGTGGGGTCACTCAGAGGAGAAGATGGTGAAATGCAAACAGGGGACACAGAAAGGGCTGAACTCCTCAATGCCTTCTTTGCCTCAGTCTTCTCCGATAAAGAAAACAATGCCCGACCTGAAGAATTTGGAGGAAATGATTCAGCAGAGGAAACACAGCCCAGAATAACTAAGGAGATAGTACAAGAATACTTGGCTAGTTTAGATGTATTCAAGTCTCCAGGGCCAGATGAACTGCATCCAAGAGTATTAAAAGAACTGGCAGATGTGATCTCAGAACCACTGGCAGTCATCTTTGAGAATTCCTGGAGAACAGGCGAAGTCCCGGCAGACTGGAGGAGGGCAAATGTTGTCCCTATTTTCAAAAAGGGGAAAAGAGAGGACCCAAATAATTACCGCCCAGTCAGTCTAACATCAATACCAGGGAAGATTCTGGAGCAGATCATTAAGCAAACAATCTGTGAGCACCTAGAAAGGAATGCTGTGATCACCAATAGTCAGCATGGATTTCTGAAAAATAAGTCATGTCAGACGAACCTGATCTCATTTTTTGACAGAATTACAAGCCTGGTAGATGAAGGGAACGCAGTGGATGTAGTCTACCTTGATTTCAGCAAGGCATTTGACAAGGTGCCCCATGATATTCTTGTAAAGAAGCTGGTAAAATGCGGTCTTGACTATGCTACCACGCAGTGGATTTGTAACTGGCTGACTGACCGGACCCAAAGGGTGCTCATCAATGGTTCCTCTTCATCCTGGAGAAGAGTGACTAGTGGGGTGCCACAGGGTTCTGTCTTGGGCCCGGTCTTATTCAACATCTTTATCAACGACTTGGATGATGGACTCAAGGGCATCCTGATCAAATTTGCAGATGACACCAAACTGGGAGGGGTGGCTAACACCCCAGAAGACAGGATCACACTTCAAAACGACCTTGACAGATTAGAGAACTGGGCCAAAACAAACAAGATGAATTTTAACAGGGAGAAATGTAAAGTATTGCACTTGGGCAAAAAAAATGAGAGGCACAAATACAAGATGGGTGACACCTGGCTTGAGAGCAGTACATGTGAAAAGGATCTAGGAGTCTTGGTTGACCACAAACTTGACATGAGCCAACAGTGTGACGCGGCAGCTAAAAAAGCCAATGCAATTCTGGGCTGCATCAATAGGAGTATAGCATCTAGATCAAGGGAAGTTATAGTGCCACTGTATTCTGCTCTGGTCAGACCTCACCTGGAGTACTGTGTCCAGTTCTGGGCACCACAGTTCAAGAAGGACACTGACAAACTAGAATGTGTCCAGAGGAGGGCAACCAAAATGGTCAAAGGCCTGGAAACGATGCCTTATGAGGAACGGCTAAGGGAGCTGGGCATGTTTAGCCTGGAGAAGAGGAGGTTAAGGGGTGATATGATAGCCATGTTCAAATATATAAAAGGATGTCACATAGAGGAGGGAGAAAGGTTGTTTTCTGCTGCTCCAGAGAAGCGGACACGGAGCAATGGATCCAAACTACAAGAAAGAAGATTCCACCTAAACATTAGGAAGAACTTCCTGACAGTAAGAGCTGTTCGACAGTGGAATTTGCTGCCAAGGAGTGTGGTGGAGTCTCCTTCTTTGGAGGTCTTTAAGCAGAGGCTTGACAACCATATGTCAGGAGTGCTCTGATGGTGTTTCCTGCTTGGCAGGGGGTTGGACTCGATGACCCTTGTGGTCTCTTCCAACTCTATGATTCTATGATTCTATGATTCTATGGGAACAGGTGGCTTGCCAGTAGTGCATGTGAAAAGGATCCAGGGCTTTTAGCAGCTTAACGTGAGTCAACATCATCAAGCAGAAGCAAAAAATCTAATGCTAGTCTAGGCTGCATCAACAGCAGAGCACCCACGAGAGGTGGTGAACTTTCCTTTCTTGGAGATTTTTAAGCAGAGGTTGGATGGCTGTTGTCATATTTAGTTGAAATTCCTGTACTGCAGGGGGTTGGACTAGATGATCCTCAAGGTCCATTACAACTCTACAGTTCTCAGCTTCTATGATTCTAAGTGGGCTTGTTGTTTATGAAGACATAACGCCGTACCTGAACATTGAAAGACTCCACGTTCATTGGCAGCTTTAGAAAAGTTTGCCCCAAACTCACTACAGTAACAAAACTGCATAATCTGTCAGGAACATAAACACAGCAACTAATAAGCTGATTGCAACCCACTTTAGCATAACATTTTTAATTATTACAATAATTAATGTGATTAAATTCAAAACAAAACCTCTGCAAAGTCAACCCAAACTGTCCTTGAAATTTTAATTTGTTTCAGTTGAGTACATTTTTACCTGTTACAACGTTCATTAACAAAATTAATATTTTTTGGAATTTCTTAGCCCTTTCTTGAGATTTGTTTTAAAAATCATCAATATCCTGATATTATTGCTCATGACTTATTCCCCATTTCTATAATTATACTGAGGATGTTTCTACACAAAAACTAGTTCAATAACTTCTTTCATTTATTAGACTTTATGTAAAATGTGATCTATCTCAATTCCCCATTCATCACAAAATATTCTGATTTCTGTATTAATCTCAAAATATTATGATTTCTGTATTCTAGACATCTTTATATTAGAGATTTCTTGCTCAACTTTTCAGTTTTTTAAATGCATAAAAAACTAAGGCTTACTGACTGAGGTTGCAATACTACACTCATTTCCCTGGAAGTCAGTCCCATTGAATTCCATGGAGCTTGGTTCTGAGTAGACACACATAACATTGAATTGTGGACTTGGAAAATATATTTGGCATTAGAGCAAGAAGTGACAGCAATGAAATGTCACACTGCCAATGGACTGCTCTGGAAGCAGTTATATTCTGCATATCTTTGCTATTTTAATTATTCTGGGTTGCATCAAAGTGAGATGCACTGAAGTTGATTGTTTCAATGACTAGCTTAAGTGCATTGATTTCAGTGGATCTGCTCTGGATATAGTCCTATATTAAGAACATAAGGAGAGTCCTGCTACATCAAACCAGTGGCCTATAGTTCAACATTCTTTTCTCACAGTAGCCAGCCAGATGACTGTGGTGATCTCACAGCAGAACCAAACACTCTCCAGTTCATATTCCTCAGCAATGCTGACTTCTCATTCTGGAGACAGTATACAGCCATTGTGAGTAGCAACCATTAGAAAGTCTTATCACCCATGAATTCGTTTAATCCCCTTTTAAAGCCACATAAATTGGCACCATCACTGCATTTTCTGGAAATCCCTTCATTTATATGGAAATCCCATTGTTTAACTATATACTGTGTGAAGAAAAGCATCCTTTAGTCTGTCCTGAATCTCCTACCATCCAGGTTCATTGGATAACCTCTGTTGTCTGGCCTCTGTTGTTATGAGAGAAGGGGAAAGCTGTCTCTCTCGATCCATTTTCTCCACACCACACATAGTCTTATATGCCTGTATCATGTCCCACCCTTATTTACCTTTCTTTCTAATCTGGAAAGACCCAAACACAGTAAACTCTCCTCAAAGTCGAGTTGACCTAGCCCCTTTATCATTATAGTTACCCTCTTCTGCATCTTTCCCAGTTTGACAATATCATTTTTGAGGGACAGTGACTAGAACAGCACAAAGTATTTGAAGTGTGGTTGCACTATAGATTTGTAGAAACACATTAGGATGTTAGCAGTTTTATCTTGGATTCTTTTCCTAATTATCCCCAACACTGTCTATTATTTCATATCACATTTATTATATTTCCATTAGTGTCTTTGGAACATAATTGTACAGAGAGTGCAAGATATAAATGTTTCAAATAAATTGTTGTTTAGCCGTTTAGTCATGTCCGACTCTTTGTGACCCCATGCACCAGAGCACACCAGGCACTCCTGTCTTCCACTGCCTCCTGCAATTTGGTCAAACTCATGTTCGTAGCTTCGAGAACACTGTCCAACCATCTCGTTCAAATAAATAAGTGAATGCAATTCAAAAGAAAGCAAAAATAAAATTGCACCTCTTCTGATCACCCCATCTGTTGATACCAAAATGATAGGGCCATTTTGGTCAATTTGGAGGAGAGAGGAACGAAAAGGGTGATGAGTAAAATTGGGCACCTGGGAGGAACTCTTGTAGGAGGCATTGAGTTACACAAAATGTCAGTGCTCAAATCCATTACTGAAATTTCCCAGGAGGGTTTCCCTGCCACCACTTGACCTGAAAGTTATCTGAAAGTTTTCAGAAGATTATTATTCCAAACAGAGACAAGTTGGGTTCAGAAGTGTCCCCAATGGCAGAGCCATGCCAGCTAACCCTGCCCCTTCTGCAGTCCACACATACAATGCAAAGGTCTGCAGGGAAGGAGCTCGATACAAAGGTTTATATGCAATCTCAAGGATCTGTCATGCATTTCATTTTCTGTAAAGTGGCTAACACATTGTGTTTATTCATTGCTGATTGGTATTAGCTATATCCACATGTGGTCTATGCTTTGGCTTTGTTAGAGCTCAACTGCACAATGCATTATTCATGATTTGTTTGTAAAAGCCCACCTCAACCAGCCACCTTTATTTCAAAAATAAAGTAGCAGTGACACTTTCATCCACAAAGTGCTTGCAATCCTGAATTGTAAGCCCATACCAGTTTCCTGCTGTCCATTACTCCCCTCCCACTGCTATTTGTTCCCAAGTGTGCTGTTTATTGCAAAATAGCATCCGTAAAGGGAGTGGTTTTCAGCAGAAAATTGGTGAGTGGGCCCAATCTGGACAGAAGGCACATTTGAGATCAGGATATTGCTGCTACTTTGTTCTCAAAATAAAAGTGACCAGTGTAAATATGCTTTCTTAACAGGCATCCTGAGGCTGCTTGTTCTTCAGCATAGATGTAGCCAGTTTAAGTGTGCTTCTTACATAATGTGTCATTTTGCTCTTAACTCCAGCTTCCAAAGAACCTGTATAAATAATATTTTGGCAATCCAAGAGAGAAGGTCTTATTTCCTATATTAAAAGTAGCCAGTCCTTCCCTCCTCTCTGCAATAGCAAGAGTAAATATATATTAGATCGCCATTCGTGTGTGCAAAGTTCAAATTATGAGACACCTTGTGAGCAAGAAAGATCAGATGATCCTAGGAAACTTATGGGCATACCCATCTCATCTTTCTCGGTGCCTAAAGGAATGCTGAATCCAATTGGCTCTACTTGAAGGACACATGGTTCACATAGTGACTAGTACATAGTTCAACCAAAGAAGTGTAGACCAGTAGTACTGAATGTGTTGGGGCAGAATAGTGGAGCTTCGTTCTTGACATCAGTGTCACAACCACATACCTACATGGGAACTAGGAGATTGTGGTGGTGAGGTTGGAACCAAATGAGTGCCCCAGTGGTACTGCCAAATTGTCTCCCTTTCCACCATGATGGTCCCTTGCCCAACCCCATTGCGGAAAACAGCATGGCCACTGTTAGGAGGAAATACCTCATAACACACATTGCTACTGGGGTAGACCCCATGTAACACCACGGCGTAGATAATCTCCACATGGTTGAACCATCCAGAAACCATTTTCTCAAGCATTATAGCTACCATATGCTGCATCCCCATTCAAGGACTATTTTCACGAGCTTTGATGTACGCAGCACAGCATTGGAAGTCCCTTTTAGACATACAAAAAAAATCTGCTTACTTCTCTTTTTTATGTTTTTGGCATCGCTTTCCATGACAGACCATGATAAGCTTGTCCATTCTTTAATCATCGCTACCCTAGATTACGGCAATGTTTGCAGCTTTGCTGAGCAGGCTGATAAGCAAGCCTCTACTTGTTCAAAAGCTCTGCTATGAAGATAGGATCATTCTACTGTGTACAATACACTATCTCACCAGGTCTGGTGTCCTGTCTTTGTCAAACTGTGTTAAAAAATAAATAAAAGAGGGGAGAAAGGATGAATTTCCCATGTATTTTGTTAACCTGGAAGTTATTTATGAAATCTTAACTGACCAGGGTTTTCAGAATACAGAGGGTTAAGCAGGATTACTGGTAATTTTATAGTTCTTTACTCTTTGGATTCAAAGCTCACATGTTTTGAGACCCCGTTTTTTAGGACAATCTACTCCTGTTTTACAGATGGGTACAAAGCTTGAATCAAATAGGTGGTTTGTGAGTGAGGATGTGCTGAAGAGTGGAGTTGCCTTGCGGTCTCTTAGCTCTGCATCTTGCATCTTCCCAGGAAGTTAGAGGAATCATCTGCATTCTGGGTTCACAAAGTAGATTTCATTTCACTTATCCAACATTTTAGATTTGAAGGAAGGCTATGGTTCAGTGGTGGACCCCATACTTTGCATGCAGAAGATCCCACATCTACTTGGCATCTCCTGTCTGAAACTGTGAAGAGCTGCTACAAGTCAGTGTGCAGTCAATACGAGATGGAGCAATGGTGTGCTTCAGTATAATGCAGCCTCCTAGGTTCCCATGAGCTGAGAATCTGTAGGTGAAAAAACACACGAGTTACTGTCACTTTTACCGCAGTATGGTATTCAAACTCTCTAACTTCACCCCTAATTTCCAAAGAAATGGCTTAGGACTGTCACCTTTCTGCCCAAAACATGAACATATTTCTGCAGGAGGATGTCCCACTTATTCCTGCATCTCTTCTTTTTGGGTAAGCAGTTTATTTAGGATGACAGCTTTAATTAGGTTATGAATATTTGTACACACACACTAGCAACGTTCTCTCCTTCTTATACTTTGTTCCTTCGCCTAGGTGTGTGGGTGGTTAATCAGTGTATTATAAGTACACATTGCATGTGAACTTTCTTGAGTGAAGTTGATGGCAGGTCTGCTTTAATTTAAAGTGATGTGTAGCTCTCATCATTTCAATTAGCTGCGTGATCAAAGGCAGGAGCCAGGTTTTTGCAGGTTTAGCTGGAAAAACAAATATGTATAGAAGTTTCTTCATTAAAAAGGGCTGCACTTTTGAAAACTCCTTTTATGAAAATTCTCTTCATTTCTGTTTAAATGCAACCTTTATATTAAATCCTGAGATAATTTAGCACAACTATTGGAGCTAATTTATGTCCTTTTAATTCAGGGAAAGGAAATTAGAGTGATAAAAACTTGTAAATAACAATAAGGGAAAGATGGATAATTGTCTTCTGTTGCACGTGCTATAAATCATGCATGCTGACACACTTAATTGTCGCACTCCCATAAACAATTTCTTCCTGTTAGTTGCCTTATCTAGAGCAGAGCTGAAACTACTAGGTGATAAATGTAGCTTTTGCAAATGAATGAGTTCAAAAGCAACCTGGCTTATAATAATGTGGACAAATTTCACTGTCTCAGCGCCCACATTTGCCATTGAAACTTTCTCGTTCATAACATTAAAGATATTTCCCTGGCAAATAGTTTTATGCAACACCTTTAAGCAAGGCATCTGAGATTGTATCTTCTGAGCTCCTTGGTAAGCATGGTTCTATACATTTTATGCTGATTTGCATTTGCTTGATACTTCTCTTTTATCAAGGAGGAAATACTTATCTGCACAGGTTGAGAGATTTCCCACCTGCTTCTACAGTTCACTCCCAGATATAAAGGCCCACATCTATCTCCAGCGCTACTTTGTTTCCTGCAGCTAGTAGTTCCCTATTTATTTCTGCATTCTCATCCAATCAGATGCATCCATTAGATTCAATGGGGATCAGGTGAGCATTGTAATGCACATCCTTCCTTGGTGTCTCAGGTGAATAGTTTCTGCAGTTTAAATAAATGTGACTGTCATTCTAAAAGTCATTTTGAATGCCCTTCTATTGGTCCTTTTCCCCACCTTTTCTCACCACATTGAGTAACTCCTTAGCTCTGGCTATTTTTCTCCAAATGCACTCCAATCATCCTCTCTTCTTTTAAGTAACATACAATAGACTGAGCTGCTTACAACTCTTGTGGCACGGCACAAGGCCATTGCTTATCTCTACACCCTTTTCCATTTCTTACCATCATCCTAAAGTATAGACACATGACCAGATACTTTAGCTCTTTCATTGACTATGAAATATTTTGCTTAGAGACATGGTATTGATTTATAATACAATTACTCTGGACACAATGTAACTTGATATTGTGATAATTCACAATTCATAACATGATGTCTCATTGTTTATAACATGAGGGTGATTGATGGAAATAGTGGAAAGTAAAATGTTACTAATTAAATTTGACTCAATAAAACTGACATCTAGGAGTGGACAAAGCAGAGATTTGGATATAATGGGAGATCTCTGGGTGATTTGCAGTAGATTGGCATAGATTTCTGTCACAATAGCAGAAACAAAATGACTTCTTGCCTTGGTGCTAAAATATACTTTATATAAGTATATATAAAAGCTTTGGGTAAGCAGGAACTGATTTTGTGTGTGAAATAATTGTGGGCTTTGTTCTGATACTTAAAATAAATCTTGGGGCTGGTGGATCTTGAGGATTCTAGTATAAAATAAAGTTGATCCCATAAGTCTCATGTCTGTTCTCCCTTGTCTTAGGACACAAGTGACTGAAATATTCAAAACAGCTTACTTTTTTCTGGTGGTGTTACTGGGGCAGTCATCAGACAATAAACTGACACCACAAATGACATCCCCATACTGACTTTCCTATACTGAAAGCACATAACATGGCATCAAGGTGGAGAAGTCAACACAGGGATACTGCCTTCAGGAGTAACTTCAGTCTTTTGTAATGTCAGCCGAATTGTCTTGGAAACAGGAAAATGTAAGTTAAATGGTCAATAATTGTTAACATGAGCATCACAGTTGAATTCTACCCTGAAAGGAACCCATTGTCCAAACCAGATCTGCTTTTCTTCTTCAGCCTTTGCTGTCTAGGCATTTAATTCAATATGAAAAGGAGGATGGTGTATTTCTTAGTCTTATACCCAGTATTAAGTTCTCCATAATTGTACCATTGGTCCATGGGGTCACGAAGAGTCGGACATGACTAAATGACTAAACAACAACAAATTGTACCATACAGTACCTAGTTTAGGAATTCTTCCACAGACACTATACCATTCCAATGGCAGCATGACCAGGGTTTCATTTAAACGCACACACACACATACATACACAGACACCACTGTTGCAAATACTAGGGGTGTGCACTGTCCACAATATCTGACTTCTATCTGTAGTTTTGGGGAGCAGTCTGATCTATTTTGGAACTGTTCTATTTCTTTCCATTTCAACTTGTTATTGAGAACTGAATTATACCTGTTAAAAATAAATCTCTGTTTCTTCTTCATTCAAATCTAAAAATGTCTGTAACTCCCCTGTACAGAAATGGATGAAATTTGCAGGCACCACAGCCCTTCTGGGGTGCATTAAACCTGCAAAATTGTAGGCACACATGCAAGTTTTTTTTTACTTGGGGCACCTTCAAAAATTATTTTTTAAGGGAAGATCTAGATTTTTTCATTGTCTGTCAGAGTTGTTGTTGTTGTTGTTGTTGTTGTTGTCATATTTCTTTGTCACTTTCTACAATATTTTGTCTCAAAGTGAGTTGCAATTTAAGTTGGATTCAATTTGCAGGCATGGGCACCCATCTGTGGGCGTGAGCCTGCCAAATTTCTGGATTCACTCACAAGGGCAGACTTTACTGTTTTGGCGTGGGAATAATAGGAATCATACGGGAGATGGAAAAAAGAGCATGGTCTCCAGAAAAGATTGGGGTGGGGGTGGGGAATTGACATTCCTCAGCTATGGCCTTGTTACCCCAAGCATCAGTGGTGGAGTGTGGACTTCTGCCTTCTACTTTTAATTTTGGGGGCTACAGCCTGCTGTCTAAGTAGGGGAAGGTTTCTGACCTCCACAAAGGATCTTGGGGGATACAATGCATTCAACTTGCATACTGGAAGGCATATATCCACATGGAAAACAAGTAGTTTTCATTGTACCCCCTTAACACTGTGATTGGGGTACCCTGGAAAAGTAATTCACTGTGATTAACAGCTAGGCATGTCTATCACAATGAAATGCCCCTACATATCGCTATACACCTCACCTCTACAAACTCTCAAAAACCTATGATGTCTTGGTGCCTATGGGATAGCTCAGTTGGTAAAACATGAGCTTTACCCCACATTGGGGGGAAAGATTCCTGCATTGCAAGGAGTTGGACGAGATGACCTTCATTGTCCCTTTTCAACTCCTAGGATTCTTTGATCTTCCTTGAGATGCCTCTTTAATGGTGCAATCTAACCTGGAAATGTGAGATCCTTCCCTTCATCACGAACCAATGCACATGCATAGTAAACAGATCCTTAGAAGACATCTTTGTACCTCTTCTTCCATCTGCTGTGGAATTCTGAATCATGAACACATATCACCATACAGCAGCTGATGAAAATATTTTATATAGAGCCTTTCTGTTTTCAGAAAGACAGGTTTTAAGTTGGGAAGGGGCTTTGGCTCTAAAAGGTAAAATCCCTGCTTGTTTTATGTTTCTCCATTCTAATATATCTGCACAATACCATGCTTCCCATAACAGCAATTGCACAAATCAGTAACCATTCTCTATTCTTAACCATTCACTTCCAATCATCTACAGCTTATGGTCAACTAATGCATGCAAGTCCACCATCTTAGTTAATATCCCTTGTAATTCCTACCAGTGGCTTTAATTAATATTCAGTTTTAGCCAGTATTCATGACCTTTTAATTTCTTTCTTGCGGGCATTTTTGATAATAAAATTCCATTGCTCTAGCATTCGTAGAGAGCAATTCAAAGTAGGGTGAGAACATGCTTTAGGAATCTTCATTAAAGATTCAAATGGCTGCTGGAAGAAGTTTTATGTGCAATATTGGACAAACCCTGGCAAGGATTAGCCAGTCATTAAAAATGTGCTCCATTGCTAATGCACTTGCTGCCTCAACGTCTGGCTCATATAGCTCTCTCTCTCCTTCTTCTTGGCATAGATCTGGTAGAACCACGTGCTTCATTTTATAAAGCTCTGTAATGTAGGGTTATAAATTCAAGGCAGACTGTTCTAGGACTTTCTGTTGATATTGATTTCCCCTCCTATACATTGAAATATTTTGCATACATAAAAACAAGTGTTTTCTAGAACCTGGAGTCATCAGGTTTTCACCCAGAAATAATGTGTGAAGTGTCATAAGAATACAATGAGGGGAGAAGGAAAATGGCAAATCAGTTTAGAACAACAGATGAGTAGACCAGATAACCGTACCTTCTTAAAAGCAATCTTTCAGCTGCATTCTGAATTGGTTTCTTCATCTGGATTTTGTCTTCAAAGGCATTTATCAGGTAGGCATTCCTTCTATAAGTCCAGCTTTAACCCCCTCCCCCAATATAAAAACAAGCCTTTAGTTATGAAATTGTGTGTGTTCAACAGATTTTGAATACTGTTACAACCCAAAGACCTTATCCTAATATTGACTCATTTTATCTTCCTGCTCAGGTACATACGCAGGATAAGGCCGGGTCTGTGTAAAGCAGAGCGAATAACAAAGGAAACTCTTTAGCTTAAGCTGATAGCACATAATAGCTTCTGAATTCAAAGTGTTAATAATTTCTTCCCTCTCTTTGAACCACAAATTGCCCCATGATTCAGGCATTCCTGGAACAAATCTTCATTTTACTTGATGAAGCATTCGCATAGAATGATGCATAAGCAGAATTTCCACAAAGCTCAACGCTGCCCATATGTTCTCTCTGCTGTACCCATAGACAGTAATGTACTGTAATAATAAAGCAATAGATCCAGCACATGTAAGCTGGTTTTTAAAAACATTAATAGTTTAGTCAGAATGTAGAATTTGCTCCACAAGCAATCCCTGAGGAATCTGACGACAACAAAGCAAAATTCAGGGGAGCTTTTGTTAGGGGAACAAAGGGCAAGGGGGAAAGAATAATCTATATAAACTTGCTCTGGAAACCTATGCATTTTGACTGAATGTCTGTGAGGAGTGAGAGAGACCTGGGATTGTGCCCACTAGGATCAGACATTCATCCTAAATTCAGAACGGTACTTAAGCGCCTACACATTGTACTTTTCCAGGGGATCTGGATACAATATCTAAGCAGTGCTGTTACGATGAATGCAGGGGTGGAATCAATGGGAATTATCCTGACACACACAAACACTCCTTCCCAGAGGCATTGCATGGTTTGCCAGTGCCTGGGGGCAGGCACATGTGCTGGGGGGGGGGGGGAGGGCACAGAGGGTGAACGGCTCTCCGTGCCAACCCAGCCCTCACCGCTGACACCAGGAGCAATACCAGCCCCAAGCCGCTTTGCGAGGCTGAGATTATCCCAGCCTTGGAAAGCAGCTCAGGGCTGGAAGGGAGGAGTGAGAAGGATGCAACAGCCACATGCCCTTCGATTACCATGGGGATTATTTTAAAGTTTTAATTTATTTATTTTTGTAAACTGCTGAGGGGGAGTTGGTGTGTTTGTGTGTGTTACAATGAAGCCATATATATGTTTGGTTAAATATAATAAATAAATTAAATAAATAAATAAATAAATAAATAAATGATTGTGGGAGGAAATGGACTTATTCAGATTCATTTCTGATGGCAGAGCCATTCAACATCCCCACACCTTCCCACACTAGGCTGGGAGGGGATAGGGTTGGATTAGGTAGAACAGACCCTCCATCCTGCTCTCTCAGCTCAACCAACATCCCACTGGCCATGGAACATGCAGGTGGGCAGACTGCTGCTGGTACTTCCGTGGTGGGAGCCAGCAGAGAGCCTCAAAATGAAGTGTTTCATGTATGTGGAGGGGCTGGGGCTGAGACAGTCTGTGATCTGTTTGTTTGTGATTTAAATAAACCCCACTGTTAGTTCTGTACAATATAGACATAGCCTTCTATGTTACAACATTTAATTTTTCTTTTTAAAAAAAACAAAACAAAACACCACTGCCTTTAGTGGAAGCAGTTAGTCCTACGGTGCTGTAATTAATCATTTCCAAAACAAAATCAAGTTCTTTCTTAGGGAGAGGTTTTGAATGTTGCCCTCTGAGAGCTCTCAGCTGGCCTGCTCCATTTGTGTATTGTATATGTCTGTCTACCCAGGAAATGTCTAATATTATGCCACTGGTATTAATACAAATGAGGTCTTTAAAATTTGAATAGCTTTAGTGAAAAAAGGATATTAAACACCGTTAGTCTGTATCAAACAGGACTCATTTCCCTCCCGCCCAGAATGAATAATTCTTTTTTATGGCAGTTTGGCGGAAGGAATTAAAGGTGTTCTTTGGTTAAACTTTGCCTTTCCAGATATGGGAACTCAAGATGTCCATTTCCTGGGATCAAACCATAGGATGCTTGGTTTTTCCTCATTTTAAAGAGTAGACACTGGCCTGGGATGGGGCTAAAATGACTGAAACCATTCTCTTGAAGGGAAGGAACATCTGCTGGAGCGTCAAGCAGTTCATTTATTTTTAAGGCTCTAAAGTCATTTGTGAAGAGAAGCACAGTCTGCCAGGCGCAAGCGGAGAAGGGAAGCAAACGACGAGATACTTTAATGTGCAACAAGAACCCAATGAACAGAGGAGCAGGAGGATCCTTCCTGACAAGAGGGTGAGAGATGAACAATTCAGGGTCTGCTCCTAATAGTTTCAAGGGACCAACATTCTCACTTCAAACGTTAGCAATACTTAAATGCAGGAGTAATAGGAAAATAGCACAAATGTGTAAGTGTTTGCAACTCTGTAGTATATCCCCTCTCTGTTGCTATAATCAGGAGCCCTTCTGCCCTTTCACACAACTCCAGGCTTCTGCTCTGCTTGGGGTGCTGCATTTGCAGTCTTCGACATTTACAATCCTGTTGCATTTGTCTCTCAGACAACAAGGGGAAAAATATCACTTCGTTTTGCAAATTCGACATGAAATTGATTCAGCAGAGTAAGTAACATGGTGTGTTAGGATATTAGAAATATAGTTGAAAGAAAATTTAAAGCATTACAGGATTAGGACTTATCTCCTTGACTTCGTTTGCTATAATTCAATTAAAATTAACAGTTTCACACTGATTAGCGATAGTGCCTTTTTCATGCTATTGTTTTCCTGTGTGGAATAGTGTCGATTCGGTAATGAGGTTCGTCTTTTCCTATGAATATTGACAAAGATGACATTTTGGTGTGCGTGAACAGCAGCTGCTGTTTAAAATTGCCCATCTGAACCCTTTCTTAATACAAAAAGCCCCTCAGACCTTAATGGCAATGTGATTAAGCTTTATTACATTCCCTGTTGCTTTTAACAAAGGATTCCTTCCAATAATAATTTATCTGAGTGGACTGGTAATGTTAGTACCTGAGTGGACTGGTAATATTAGTATTCACACTCATCATTTCTCTCTCTCTGCACATGAGCATTGCCCAGGCCCGTCTTACCCGTTGAGGCTAGTGGCGCGGGGTGCGGGGCGCCTAGTTCTGGAGGGCGCCAGGCGAGAGTCTGGGGAACACCGAATGAGCGCGCTGAGTGAATGAGGGTGCCTGCGCCGCTCCTGCTGAGCATTGGCTTGGTTTTTTCCCTTCTAGCCTGCAGGCGCTGAATTCTGTGGGGTGCCAGAAGGCTAAAAGGGGAAAAACTGAGCTGACGTTTGGCGGGAACGGCGCAAGTGCCCTCGCTCGCTCGGTGCAGGCCCGCTCGCTCAGTGTGCTGCCTGCCGTGGCCACCACGGTACGAAGCTGCCAGATGAGCCAGGAGGTGCTGCGTCCAGCCTCCGCCTCTTCCCCGCCAGAGGAGCCGCCCTCCAGCCACTGCCCACCTCCTCCAGCCCTATAAAAAGGTCAAAGGACCTATGGCCCTGGGCACCCATGGTTGTGGGGTCAAGTTGGCACGCCTGGTATGTGGGGAAATGTTTCTGGCTCCACCCTCAACACCCACACATTGAGCATGGATATCAGTCAGGAATATCCTGCACATGCAGACATCTGGACATGCAGACTTTCCCTGCATTCCCAACCCAATTGTTAAGGGTACATTTTCTTTAATTTCTAATGTGATCTGACCTGATGTATGCTTCCCAGACTAATGTTCATATTGGAATGTAATTATCCTTCAGTTTTTGCATTTCTCCACATTTTGGCAAGTAGTTCTCAGCACACGCACACTAGTAATAATAATAATTCTATTATTTGTATCCCACCCATTTGACTGGGTTGCCCCAGCAACTCTGGACGGTTTCCAATAAAGTAGCAAAATGCATTTTTTTGAAACATATATTTTAAGATAAACTATTCTTAGGAATGTATCCATCAAGATACAAATACATATTTAAATGGGTATTTGGTTATAAAACATGGAATTGAATAATATCTACAAATACATTTCTAAGGTCTAATTTCTGTACAGAATTTTAAAATTGCAGATAATGCATAAAGGGATGCAAAAAATTCACGAATGAACACATGGACAATTTGCATCTGACAAGGTAAAACCTTTTCCAAAGCCAAAAGTCCACTAAACAAAGGCTTAAGGTTTGTACCTTACAGTAGACTAGGTTAAATAAATCTGAGTATTTTGGGAAGGGAATTATTTGCAGGAAGTGGGGAGAATAAAGGAGTAATTACAGTGTTTAAGATTAATGTCTGTAGTGTGAGGTAGGGAGTGGGATTAATTCAATTCCTTTTGTTCCTGATTATGGGTTGGTAATGTGTGTGTGGGGGGGTTTTATTGCCTTCTTTTTTGTGAGTTTGTCAGAGAATTTCTAAAATGAAAAGTTTTGTATCTAAGCCTCTGGATATTATGTCTCCCAATCTCAGGCACAACAGAGGCTGATTATGATTACTCACCAGTGTGGTATACTCTGCACATGAGCAGAGATTATTGCTTCACATTTTCAGGACTGAGCCTGATATGTTCTGTGGCTCTACCAAATGAAAATGTTTCCTGCTTCCACAGTTTTTGTGTTATCATCCACGCTTCCTCTGAATGGTCACCACCAGGCGTTAGCATCACTTTTACTGTGTGTACACCCTGCATTTCATTTTCGTCTAACCATTCTGCTTCCATTTCCCTTCATCCCCAAAAGCCATATATATGTGTATCTCTAGCATACAGTAGCACTTGGTGCATCTGACTGAGAGGTTTCTAGCCCATGAAAGCTTGTGTCATAATAAAAATGTCATTTTTTTAAGGTTCCACAATGCAACAAGTGGGTGTCAGAAAGGGCGACTAGGAAGTCTGAAAGCCACTGCTCCAGAATCTAGCCCACCAGTGCTTCTGGTGTTTTCCTTAGTAAGAAACAGTCTGTCCCATAAAATATACAAAAATAAAATAATCTATGCTGAGATAGCTTTGTGTTTTGACAGTTCAATGATTTTAAGAAGGAGAGAGAGAGTGTGTGTCTTTTGTTCTTCTGTCCTGCAAGCTGGTAAATCAAAAAGCAGTTGTCTTAGAAACATGTTGCTCTAGCTATTACCCAGCAGCATGCATTAATGTACCACTGGGAATTGATAGGAAAAATAGATTTAATAAGCATTCAGGGGCATCCAAGTCGGTTGCTACCTGAATAAGTATACATTAGAAACAGAGGTTTTAGCTTCTTTTTTTTGCCCTGTTGATACAATATGGTATATAAAGAGAGATCTATTATTTCAGACATCCCTGGAGTTATTCAGAGCTATATTTCTGGATACATACAAGATGTAGGTAGGGGCTAATTAGCAAACATCACACTGGAACATGACAAGCAAGCCACAATTGTGAGAGGCACATAATTTGCTATGTGCACTCGTAGTGTATGCATGTGTCATGCTTCGCACACTTGTTGGCAAACACATTTTATAAGCTGCAACTGGCACAAGGATTTAACAAGCCCCAGCACTGCACCAAGTTGACTGTCACTGGGGCTGACAAATACATGGATCTCCCAGGGTGCTTGAGAATGATGTCTCTTAGCAGTGCCCTCAATGGAACATCAGAAATACGGAGCACCTGTTGAGATGGAAGTGCCTTGTGTCTGCCAAGGTTTTGTGGCATGGAGGATAAAGGGCAAGGGAGCCAGCAGTGAAGGGAGGGGGGAGAGACCTTGAGAAGAGCAGAGATAAAACAGTAAAGCCTGGATATTCAGTGATACACACTACAAGTTGATAGGGCTCATCAGATATGCTGTCCTGAGCTGAAGAATCCCATGTACAGGAAATATCTTAGATGCTTAAAGGAAGTGTGCCTGGATTGTGTATACTGATTTCAATGGATGAGGGTCAGAATTAAGTGTATTCAGGGCAGGAGCAACTTATTGTTACCTAACATGACCTAGGTATTGCTTGAAGATTATAACGAAGTGCCATGGTGTTCTTATTATAATGGTTTGTATGGTTTGAATAGATTATAGTTTTAATTCTATCCATATTAAATTGCTTTTTAATGATTGGTTTTTCTATGTTTTATGTATTTTTTACTTTTAAAAAATGACAGGTTAATGTAGAAACTAGACAGAACGGACTTATGAATGAACATACTTGAAAATGTTGTAGACAAAAAATAAACTGATCCACCCATAACTGAGAGAATATTGAATGACATTGTTTGACTGATGGAACTGGATTTGTTGTGAAACTAACTTTAAAGAAACTTTAATACAAAAGCTATTTACACCTTGAATAACCTCCTCCTTCACTTCTTTTTTCTTTGCACAAATATCTGATCTCAGTATTTTAATTTCCTCTGGGCTGACTTTGAGGAAGAAATTTAGCTGAAACAGATGGTTGTCAGCAAACCAATGCCTGCAAAACACAATTGAGAATTAGCGTATGAAAACTAAAACTTGGCACCATCTAGTTTCTCTTGATATAATTGTCAAAAGAAATCTGGACTGGATTTTTTTTTTGGATATAGTCTTTTCAATATTTAAATAATTAACACTTTAAATATACAAAACAAAATTTGTTCATGGTGTGTGGGAAACCTTGTACACATCACAGAAAGACTGCTATTTAGATTGGGCAGATGTGATCTTCCAAAAATGTCAGCTCTCAGATTACTCTCTAGTACAGGCTACAGCAGTTAGTTGCCTATATGAAAGCTTTCCTATCCAATATGGATTAACTAAATAACAAAATTTTATGTAGGAAGTTGTTTCTAAATTGTCTGCTCACGTAGCGTGCTCCTCATTTCTTTGAAGCATCAGAAAGTGATACCAGCAAATTAAGGTGTCCCGTTATAACCTGGGCATAATAAATTAATTCACAGAACAGTTTTTATTATAACAATCCAAAACGTGCATGCCCACAAAAGAGCCTTCCATAAATAGGGGGAGATTGGGTTACAGCGGTTCTCAACCTGTGAGTGACCAGGTGTTGTTGGACTACAACTCCCATCATCCCTGAGCTCTGGCCTTGCTAGCTAGGGGTGATGGGAGTTGTAGTTCAACAACATCTGGAGACCCACAGGTTGAGAAAGGCTGGTAGAGGAAGCATGACACAGAACCTTCCTCCTCTGATGTGCAACCAAAGTGCAATGTTTGCTTTGAAGAATAGGTTGGTGGTGCAACCTATTCTTGAACTAGTCAGCAGAGGGTTTTATGCCAGGCCAAGGGTAAGCAAGTTCCGGACTTCTCCCTGGTTAGCAACATCCCCTGTCTTATGCACTGAAGATTAGTGCTGATGTGCTCCACTGCAAGGGATCCCTTGTGGTGACAGTTTTGGAGCCTTTGGAGCTGGTGGAGAAGTTCTGAATATTCACACTCTCTGTGAAGATAGAGGATCTCCACCAACCTTGCCAGACCACCAGTGCCCTATTCTGGAACACAGGAAGCTGCCTTATACTGATTGGAACCCTTGGTCCAGGTATTCTGGCAGCAGTAGCTATTCAGCAATTCAGGCAGAGGTCTCTCCCAAGCCTACACTGCCCAGAAATTCCAGGGATTGAACATATAAACATAAAATACTAGATACATTAGCACTGAGTGTCCCATCCATCTGGCATCAAGGTAGTCATTTTTTATTATTATGGCATCCTGCCCAGCAGGACATTTCTTCCCTATAACTGGGCATCATGGAGATCTGTAAACAGTTCTCTTCTTGGATACACCAGGAGGCTGATCCATGAATTTTTGTTCTTCAGTCTTGCTCTCCCCCTTGGATGCCAATGGAAAAAGACTTATCCCTTTTCATTGCCTCCCACCCTGTTTCCCTGTCTTTCAACCATCTTTGCTATTTTATTTTGGATTAGTCAGGGTTCTTGCAAGGAACACAAGCTGGAGAAGCTTCATCTGGAAAAACTTTGGAGTAGTGATTGGATTTCGTTCCTTGCAAATACAGAAGACAGTGAAGTTCATTGTACCAGCACTTTCTCTTTTGCCTTTCTTTTCCTCATCTCCCTCTTTTATGTTTCTAAAATCTCACTGCTTTTCATCCCTCTCACTATCCAATGCCAGCCATTCATATTCAGACATTTCCCCTGGTGCAGCCCTCCAGGTTCTCCAGTACCCGCACTGCCTCCTATATGGCAAACTCTCCAGGCTCCATCAGTTCCTGCCATCATTTCAGAAACAGCTTGAACTATTGTTCTAGGCAATATAGGTTTGGATAGCCTGTTAATTAACTAGTAACCATCTGAGTATTTAGTAACCATTTTTCTCACTGCCTGCCATTTTGTACAATTAAATATTTTTTTCTGTGCTGATCTTGACATTGATTGACTTTTGTTAATCCCTCCAGAATGGATTGGTGGGGGGAATTGGCAGTTACGTAGTGCAATAACCCACACGGTGTGTAATTGTTTCCAGGTTAAAGATCCCCCCAAAACCGGGCTTCTGTGAATTTTTTTTCACATGTACATGTCAACAGAAACATGAGCAACCATTTTAATCTTGGCCAGTGAAAGGATGGAAGCTTCAGTGTTCAGCGTTATAATGGGGCAGGGAAGGAGTGTGACAGTGTGGAAGATTTGTGGAAATTGGGGACCTACTTGAAAGTGACTCTAGGCAAGCCTAGGTGTGATGTGCTCTAGTATGAATTAACAGGGTAATAGGCTATTCAGTGAAGAATGGGACATGAGCCTTACATTTAAGACATCCCTCCAAAATTATGTTAACTACTTCAAGTTGGTTAATTTGATTAGAGAAAAAAGTAGGTATACAAAATGAGAATTCCTTGGATGTCTAGATCCAGATATACTCCGAGCCCTCCCCCCACTTCCTGCTGGTCTTCCTTTGTTCTAATCGCTTGCTCCGCCTCCTACTTCTTGGAGACTCAGGTGCAGCCAATTCCTCCTCCTATGGAGTTGAATCCAACACCCTCCTACCACCTGCTTCCTGCTCCTTCATCTCTGTGCTGCTGCAAAAACTTACAGGCAGCATTCCAGAGCGAGAAGGGTTTATCTCACATTTGTGGTGTGAAGAACCAAGTTCCTGTTTTCCTCTGCCTCTTTCTCTCCCTCTGCAGAGTCCTCTCTGCTGGCCATGTCTCTTACATTAATGGTATAAGGGTCCTACATCTTTATCTTTGGAGACTGAAGCACTGGATACTAGTAAGGTAAAGGGTAAAGGGACCCCTGACCATTAGGTCCAGTCGTGGCTGACTCTGGGGTTGCGGCGCTCATCTCGCTTTATTGGCCGAGGGAGCCGGAATACAGCTTCTGGGTCATGTGGCCAGCATGACTAAGCCGCTTCTGGCGAACCAGAGCAGTGCACGGAAACGCTGTTTACCTTCCCGCTGGAGCGGTACCTACTTGCACTTTGACATGCTTTTGAACTGCTAGGTTAGCAGGAGCAGGGACCGAGCAACAGGAGCTCACCCCGTCGCGGGGATTCAAATCGCCGACCTTCTGATCGGCAAGTCCTAGGCTCTGTGGTTTAACCCACAGCGCCACCTGTGTAAAAAAAAAATTATATGAAGCACCATGCACAGAGGCAGTCGCACTCCTACTGCGGGCAATGCAACTCAAGTCTTTTTTCGTTCATTCAAAAGCCTATTATTAGCCACTCAAAATGTAAAGCTCTTGCCACAAGTCTTCTTGGGACAGCTAGCTAGCTAGCTGTTTAAAACAAGATGGATATTATTATATACCAAAGGGGATCATGTGAGGACAAAATGGAAAGCAAGCTGTTCCATGATAACACACTTCAGGTTAATTAAGTTTTGGATTACCCCAATTTGCAATGATAGGGAAGGGTGTTGTGTTTTAGTTTTGTTTGCAGAATCAAGACTTTCAACAGAAAGTGGCACACATCCACCCCCAAATCATGCTTTCTTCTTCATGTTTTTTTCTTTAACTGACACTCTGTCCTTACAGATTACAGAAACAGAATGTGTGAAGGTGGTGTGTTTTAGTTGCTGTCCCCTTTTGGGTGAATCGTGTGTGTGTGTGTTGGTGGGGAAAACAAACCCTTTTACATGTCTCCCTGCCAATAAGAAGCTTCTGTAGCATGAATAAGGTAATCCCCACTCATTTCTGATGCACCACTTCATGTCTGTCATCATCTCAGAAGAATTGGATCTGCTCACCAGATGTGACATTCTGTATAAATAAAATTTGCCCTTTCCATTACAGAAACCTGCATCCTGGCTCTTGCCTTGCCTTTCAGCGACTAAAGGCATATTTGACATATATCTCTGCATTTCATTTAACATGATGGGTTGTCTATTGGTTGATGCAGGTGAGGGAGAGAAACTCTCTGTAAAAAAAACACCTCCCTGACCCTTTCAGAGATACACAGACCACTTATTTGATGCCTACATTAACTTTATTGTGAAGTAAATAAGTAGAAATGCAGCCCTTAATTGTTAGCAATGTCAGTCTACCAGACAGCTTTCATAATTGGATACTCATGAGGAAACTAAAACCTGACATTTCCCCCTTTGCTTGATTTCTAGACAAAGAGCCATTCATCATCTTTTGACTAGTGGTATATGATGGGTTGGAGGTAATCCATCAATATCCTTACTCTTCAGTACTTTGCCTATACTTGACACTCTGCAAGTATGATAAAACTTTAGCAAGATGATAAAAGTTGCCAAGGCATTTGAGTGGTTCTAATGTACATTGTGTCTAGATATGTTAGGTTCTCAGGAATAGTAATTGCTTTTTTGTGTTTGGTGACATTAAATAAAATAAAAAACTTAGATATATAATGATATCCTGGACATGGGTCATTGCTGTTCTCCCTCTCCCTCTCATTCTTTCTGTCACCAGTGCTATAATATTCAAGATCATCAGGGCATTTCCCCCCCTAATATCTTTTAGTACATTTCAATGTCAGCAGGTGCCTCACAGTGACTGACTAGACCTGCCTTGCAAAATCTTAGCAAGACAGGCCAACTAGTCTCTGTGGAGTTCAGAGCCCTGTGATATCTTTTACCTGTCACCATCTGTCCATAATTCAGATTTCTCAAGCTACAGTGTGTGGGTACTGCTTACTTATATTTTAGGTTTTATCTTCTTACTCTTTGAAAGAATGAGCTTGGCTTCAGGACACATCAATCAAATTGTGTTATGTAACCATTTTCTGTCACATTTCAGAAAGTGACACCATGCTATTCAGGGTGAGGGATTTCTTTTAATTGTCATATTAAAAAAAAACACACAGAGAAAGGGGAACTTACTGTGCTAAGACAAGTACATACAACTCATGATCCACCAAGCTCTGTGAAGCCCACTGGTCACATTATTTGATCAACAGATGTGGACAAACTCCCCTCATTTATATGGGGAATTGGCTTAGCATTACTGATCGTCTCTCTTGGATATCTATTTGTGTAGGGGGTGGACTTGCATTTTCTGAGAGCTCTTTTGTGGCTCCTAATATGGGTGTACATTTATAGCATGTAAACCCTGCCCTTTGTGGTCAAGTGATCCCACCAGAGGTCACAAAAAGGAATAGGTACAGTGGTACCTCGGGTGAAGTACTT
Organism: Podarcis tiliguerta; assembly: GCF_965153285.1. Taxonomy (NCBI): domain Eukaryota; kingdom Metazoa; phylum Chordata; class Lepidosauria; order Squamata; family Lacertidae; genus Podarcis; species Podarcis tiliguerta. Next base: position 62,983,344 of record NC_139539.1, read on the forward strand.
AATTTGTTCTGGAGGTCCGTTCTTAACATGAAACTGTTCTTAACCTGAAGCACCACTTTAGCTAATGGGGCCTCCTGCTGCTGCCCTGCTGCCAAATCATATTATAAAAAAAAACCCTGGAAAAAAACAAAACAGACCGTGATGCATTAAATAAATAATATAATCCCACCCACGCTCACTCTTGCAGTCATTTCAACCAGTGCTATTTTTCTAGAAAAAGAGGTGCCGCAGCTCACCATGAACTTCTCCCTTGTTCTCTGAGAATGCCAATGGTATCCACCTGAGAGGTGCTAGAGCTGAGCTCCACTGAGCTCCAGTTGAAAAAAAAAAAAGGCCTGATTTGAACTATGGGGGGTAACCCATAGTTCAAGGCCATGACCTTTTCAAGAAGGTCCTATCCTGGGCTCCAGAACCTAGGGCTCCACTAGATGATAGTTTCATAAGAGTCTGTGCTCATATGGCATATTTTTTATTGTTTAAAAATCCATAAAACCTCAAGCAATTAATATCCATGGAACTTAATATTGCCACAAACTCGCAAGAAATTGGAGGCTTCTGATCTACCTCATGAGGTTACAGGTGCATTCTCTCAAGAGTTACTGGGCTTCTCCTTAGTCTCTTTTAGTCTGTCCCACAAGCTTTACTATCGTATATTATGGTCTGCAAGGAGCTCCCTCCCTCCCTTTATTAGTAATCTTTTTGTATTGCTATATTGTGTGATCTTCCTTTTTGCTGCATCCCTGACTCTCAGGCTCTCTTCTCCATGACGAAGGGCACTTTAGACCATGAATAGGTGATTTTAATTATTATTATTTGTATACTGCTTTTCATTTCAAAGAAGTGCCAAGACACTTTACAGCACAATAAAACAACAACAGAAGCCAGTTACAATAATCAGAGATGTCTGGAGCCACTATTAACAACCAGGAAAAACTTGCGTCAAGAGGTATGTTTTTAGTTGCCTGTGGAAGCACCCAACACTTGGTTGCTCACCAGATCTCCAGGAGGAGATCATTCCGCAAGTTATAGGTGCTGTCACCACATGGAAAATCCCTCTCTTCACTACTGTGAGGTGGACCATTTTTTTTACAGTAAACAGGGTCTCCTCCACCTACTTATATCCAGAGAGATGGCTGGGATGTTGTATTCATCTCCCCGTTATGCTGGACTAGAAAGTTCTTTGGCCTAATGCAGCAGCACTCTTCTCAGGTTCTTATGAATGTGTGGACAGGAGTAATGGTATCATGCCTGCTGTTTCCCACCAGCAGCATCTCTCACACACAATTTGATCTGAAGGAGAAAAGCAAGCCAGCAGACCAGATCGTGTTCTCTTACTCCACATATTCACATCTCTGGACATGTCAACCGGGCTTTTGTTAGCTGAGAATTAAAAGGAGCATGTAATATTCAGGGAATTAGTGCTCTATTAGGCTTATGCAAGATTAGACTGCTAGAATCTCCCAGTGGCTCTTAAGCCTGAAGATATCATCTTAGTATTTCTAAGCAAATTACATGGGGCTCTTGATATAGTTTTAGATCATGTCAACTTTCTAAGGCCTGATCACAGAGGATAAATAAGGCCCGTTTCTCACCCTCAGATCCCAAATGTTCAGTGCTACAAAGGAGAAGGTAGGAGAGGTGGTGAAGTAGAAAGCTATAACAGCTTCCCCTGTGGGAATTGTCTTATTAAGGAACAATTTGCAAATGCTTGGTTCAGCTCTGCAGATGCTTGATAGCTGCATGTGGGTGTTAAGAAACAAATACCGTATACAATAAAGGGGGTGGTTGGGAAAGAAAAGCGTCCTCTGATAAATCACTAGAGACCCTAACAAATATTTTTAGAAAAGGTGTCGTCCCAAATGTGCAAGATCTATTTGTTCCATCTAAGAAATGGAGTTAAGCTTGACCTTTATTGAACAAATTATCACACACATTTTTCAACCTTAACATTCAAGGCGATTGCATATCTGTTGAAAGGGCATGATGGACTCCTACAAAGCAGACCGATCCAGCAGGAATAGTGACATAGCAGGAGTGTGGACCATTTCTCTGTCTTTATCCTTGAGACAGGGACTGAATCTTGCTGAATTAAAAACAGCTTTCAAAAGTCACACACACTGCACTTTTCTCTCATGCTGAAAAGGCAAAAATAAATGGTTCCTCTTAAAAAAAAACCACCAGAAGAAACACGCCACTGCCAGCTAGGGAAGGTAGAGGTAAGGAATCTTCACATCCTTGACCGCTTTCAGTTCTGTGAGTCTTACACTTTTGGCGAGGAGGGAAGCTTTACGATTTCTTTGAACCGTTGCTGCAGAATCTTTCCTAGAAAACATTAAGGAAGATCATCAGTCAGTGACACCAAGGAAGGGAACATACAATAAAAAAGCAACAGGTAGAAATGTAACTGAGGATATGAAAGTATCAGAAAGAGGCAAGCACCAAGAGCAGGTGGGGTTAACATGAGACTACTTACCTCACGAGGGCTGCCCCACAACGAATGATTAATCCATCAATTAATGATCAGGCTTGAACCAAGCAATCAAGCTTTAAGGAAGGGAAGTTTTATTCTGCTTCTGAAAGTCCTAATTTTAGGTCTTCGTTTGTCTCTGTGGATGAGTTCAAAAATGTTGTGTCCTTTCACATGTCCTTTCACATGTGCATTTGCACATGTGAGAAAGCAGGGTGATCTCTCTTTAAAATGTGCCTTGGGAACCTCAGGCAATACACAAATTCTTCAGAGGGGTGCAGTACTGACCCTTGAGGGGTACAGTTTTATACAGATGAGTTTTGTTATATCTTATAAATTTCTGATCATATGTCACTTTTTATTTTATACTTTGAAGGGTTGTTTCATTTTTGAAGTCATTCATACATTAGAATGGGTTTTTATGTATACAGGTAGTCTCCCCCCCCCCCTGTTTAAGTGGGGGTTATGTTCTGAGGCACTGCACACGTCAGTGAAATCGCATATAATTGAAACCCAATGAGAAAGCCTACAGACAGCCCTTTCCGCCCCTGGCCCACCCCCATTCCACCACCCAACCCTGTTCCATCCTTTTAGTGATGTTTCAGTGATGCCTTTATGATGCTTCTGGGTCACTTCCCATGGTCATGCATGTATTGAACATGCGTGAACAGGGGGTTGCCTATATATGAAATAGATTAGGTCCCAGTTGATTGGAGGCTATGTTGTACATATACACACACAAGTGAGAATGTGCTTAATTTTAAATCTTACAGAAACATCTTAATCTTTGTTTAGAAATCGTATTCATTTTTCTAGTGAGCTATGGTTGATTAAAAAATTACCATCTGGAACTCAGCAGTGCGAACGTAAGGCAGAAAAAGCTAAGCAGCAAGCAAAGCAAGAGAGGTCCCCCCCCCCGCTAAATATCTTTGTACACAGAAAGCAAGCGAAGAACAAGAATATGACTGTGCTCTTCTTGAAACTAGCACCGAGGGACCGGAATGTGGTGCTCCTCCAACAAATGTTATAAACTCCAAGCAGAAGATTCAACAAGTTGGAGATAGTTCTGGGAAACACACAGAGGAACCAAAATAAAATAAAATAATATTGCTAACTTCACTTTTCAAAAACAGATGCCATGTAGTAAAATCACAATACTCGAAACTGCTAAATTTATTTTAAATTGCAAGAGTAAGTAATGCAACAAATCTTTGATTATCTTTCTCAGATGCGAAAGAAAATGTTTTAGCACACAAATCATTTAGAATAATCTCATGAATTACGGTGTTAAAATTTAAGTCTTGTAAAAGTTGCAATTTCAATCACATCAAAACTTCGCTTTGTGTGTCTTTTCCTTTGCAGATTGTGTCACCAGTTCCTTCAACAAAATTGCTGATGCTTGGGCGTGTTCAGTTGATATAGTTGCCAGGCCAACTAGTCTCCTTTTCAACATAGTTGAGCAAATGTATGTTGTTGTTTTTTATAAGTTTGAGCTTAGAGAAACTGTGTTCATCACTTGCCACTTAAACTGGAATAATAATAATAATAATAATAATAATAATAATAATTGTATGCTGCCCATCTGACTGGGTTTCCCCAGCCACTCTGGGGGGCTCTTAACAGAATTTTTAAAAACATGATAAAACATCAAACATTACAAACATTACAGGGCTGGCTTCAGGTGTCATCTAAAAGTCTGATAGTTGTTTATTTCCTTGACATTGGATGGGAGAGCATTCCACAGGGTGGGTGTGACTACCGAAAAGTTCCCTGTAACCTCCCTTCTCACAGTGAGGGAATTGCCAGAAGGCCCTTGGAGCTGGACCTCAGTGTCTGAGCAATGTCACAGTGGAAGTGTGAAAAAGATCCTTAGAACAACAGAAACATCAGACACATTAACCAGGACAGCTGCACATGCAAATTGTTTCCCAATGTTCTTTGAGCGCACTTTGATAAGCTGGAAGAAAAGTCGTATCAAGGTGTTTTTTTCAGGAAGCATTGGAGAAAATGTCCCCTGATAAAGAGAATATCTTTAAATGCATTGGGAACCAATTAATGAGCATCTGTCTTTCCCTTTTTTATCCAAGCCAGGCTTGCCCTGGCTTAAGGCAAGGGCGATTGAAAGTTCGCTCCTGCATTATTACAGCTTCCCCCCAGTCACAGTAACCATTGTAGATCTCCTTTTTGTTTAATGCTAAGGATAAAGCCCTAAACAACTCAACAAGTGCCTCATCTTTCTAGTCAAGGTACAAACATTATAATGCATGTGTTGCTGGTTTCCTTCTTTAGAAATTTATAGCCTGCTTTCCCAGGCAGAAGGCCTCCACAAAAGTGCCTTACAATCCAATCCAATTAATATAAAGACAGCTTAACTTGGGGCCAGTCAGCTCTATTTTTAGCCTCAGCCAGCCCAAGGGGGACAAAAGGATAGCCCATCAAAATCTTAAGTCCAAACTGGCCAATCATGGCCTTTGGAGGAGGGGCCTTCAGCTGCTGACCATGTGAACTCAGTCTTCACTCCAGTCCACCACTGCCACATTTAAGCTGGCTGTGCTTTGAGCCAAGGTGCAGTTGGCAATTGATCTTTCCTCCCTGCCTCCCTGTACGCTTGGCTCTATTTGTGTATGTCCTTTCTGTGGAGTTCAATCAGTCACTGCATCTGGGACCAGGAAGAAATTTGCCTGCAGACAAATTGGGCCCATTTGGGAGTTTTGCTTTCCTCATAGCAGTTGTCACAATTTTGGTGGAAAAAAGGCCTTGGTCAACCCGAGGAGCGAGAGGGAGCCTCACCTCTTATACAGGTCAAAATCCCAGGGTGTCCCAATAAAAGGCTTCTATCTGAAGATCCAGATGGTGGCTGGCAGGTCATAGGACTTATATTTGGTGGTCTGCGGGGGGAGGGGGTTTACCTTAGTTGACCTGCATCTTGAGAGGATCCTTAACCCAGGACAGACCCATGTGAATAGTCATCCAGCAGTCAGGCTGGATGATGCAGGATACATATCCAGTGAGTATGCCAAAGCCTACTGTCATCTGTAATCAATAAAGTTGTGGCCAATTTAATTCCAAGATCTTGTCATGTCGTTTCATTGCTCCTAAGTTACTACCTCTTCCTGGCTCTTGGGGCAGACTGTGCAAATATAATTTAAGACATGACAGCATGATAAAGGCAGTTTAAAATGCAAGCATGTATGATCTGCATTTAACTAAGACAGAAGCATAAAAGCATCCCAATCTAGATCAGCAGAAATTAAACACAGAGCAATAAGAATTTTAAAACTCCAAACCAACACCAGCAATTAAAAGCAGAATAAAACGAAAAGGTCCTTAAGGCTCATTTAAAAACAACAAGTAGAGAGCAATGTCTATCCTGTGGGAGGGAGTTCCACAGTCGGCATTTTCATCTCATCAGGACAGTGTTTCTTCCAGGGTAATGCTACTTAACAAGCTACAGAGTAATGTGCCAAATTTTATTTTGTACTTGAGCACAAATTTATAAACCAAGCTAGATTTTATCAAGATGCCATTTTTATATATGGACCTGATAACTAGCTTTGTGCAAAACCCATCTGGAAAAAAATGTCCTTGTACTGATCAGTTTTGCTTTGAGACTTCCCAGTGAGTCAATTTAATATTTCAAAACAAAACATAGGGAATACAAATTATTTTACTCCTGAGAAGGAAAGGCAATGGATTTTATATATTCCCCTCTTATGACTTTTATGCTGTGTAAAAATCTCAGCCATGGATTGGTACTGATGTCTTTTCTTCCCTGTGTTAAATGACAGGGTTGTTGGGTGTGTGTTTTTAACCCTCTTTTAAGAAGGAAATGATTATGTACTAGCAGAAATGCACCAGATGTGCACAGTAGTTTATCTACATGGTGATATGTCGTTTTTTCCTATTCCAGGTAGTATCCACTCACCTGATTCAAAATATTAGTCTAGGTTTTTAAAAAAATGAAAACAAAACCTGAGTCCTCACTCCTGTGCAGGATAATAGATGATGATAGTGGATAATCTTGTCAAGATTAAGGAATGAGATGGGTGTAAGAAAAACTTTGTGTTGACATGCAGGTATTCAGAAAATTCCATCCCTAGCCCTAGCCCAGTTATCCTTGCTGAATGCAAGGGTCCTGGGGGTGGAACCAGGCAAGACATGCGGTATCCGGTCAGTGTGAAGCCAGAAATAACACCCAGATGCCCCTTTCAACATCTGGAGCAGCTTCAAGTGCATGTGTGAAAGGGATTAAAAAACCACGGGAGAAATTCATGGAGAAGTGGAACCTCAATATAGGAGAAGTTTACTTCTGGTTAATACCAGATAGGCTTGTTGGTACGTTACACAGAATGCAGGTACAAGTTGTCTCTACACATGCATAAGTGTTCTTGAGAGAGGATGTACACATATACTCAACAGTATATGTCACTATAAAGTTTTCAGCAAATGCCGAAGACACACCTCTTTACCTTGACCTTTGCCACCTGAGATGTGTGTTTTCAGGAATCACCCTATTTTTGTGACTCCAATTTGTTTTAACCATTGTTAATTCTAAATTTTAAATTGTTGTATCCCACCCTAGGACCTGCTGGTGAAAGGTGGATTAATAATAATAATAATAATAATAATAATAATTCACAGGCACACAGACTGTATACTCATTGAAGTTTAAGTGTTCATAATTAGGATTGTACACCTCAACTATTTATATTCACAGGTATTTAGATTGTGCACTCACTGAATGTGAACACTGCTAAAGTTATTTAGATTGATACGGAGTGCTGGTTTTGGTGCAAGGGGGCAACTGATTTATTGTGCTAACAGTAGGAAGTATAATCTGTATTACATGCAACAAATCACATAAGAAATAATAGGATACAATGAAATGGAGCCTAATATTGGAATCCTATTTTTTTTAGAGCAACAGCTTTTGAGATGATTACTGTTTGAGGTGATTGCATGTCTTACCTTACACATGCACAGATGCTTCGCCATCTTCATTTTGTTTTTTAAAGTGCCATCCACAAGGATGGTGCTGTATAGTAAAAAGTTATAATAATTGTATTATCTACCCTGTGCACTGAAGCCGTGGTTAATGAAAAAGGCACCTGAAGTGGTTTTAATTGGGAGGTTCTTGATTAACCCTGCAGTGGTAATGAATGCAAATTCCAGTGGTGTCTAAAAATTATGCCCTTCCTTTGTAGGTCTGCATCCTATAATCAACAGCTCATGAAGTGCTGATTTATGAAAAGTTAGAATAATTTAATTGGCAATTCAATCCAACCTCAATCTATTCCTTTCTAAAAGTTCATTTGGGGTTAAAAATGTGTATCACATACCAGATACTTGCCTAGTTCTCAAAAGGCAATTTCTGCAACACTGACAGTTGCATATCAACAATAGAACATTTAACTGCTGCACAGAGAAGAAAGAAAGCAAGAATAAATTTTAGAATCAGTTCCTGACTCCTTAATCTCAAATTGCATTGATTTGAATCAATTGAAACTAAAATTTCTCATTAACCTTTTCTTCACCATTCCTTGTGGTCTCACCAAATGATCCACCATACGTTTGAAAATATGGCTACACCTGGTTGGTATGGTTGTGTAATACATTGAAAAGACACTGGAGTACCCAAATTATACATCACAGTCCTGCCACCTCAACCAAGCTGAGGACATGATAAGGGAGGAAGCAGTTTTCTGTGTGTTCCTACTTGACTGGCCAAGGAACCCTGCACCCAGACGGATGTTGCATGCGTCTGATTCCCACCTCTTATTTACTTGCTGTGGCTGTGTATGCAGTAACCTTTTAGTATATCAGTGATGCCTGTCAGTCAGTTATCCAAGAGGCAGAGCAGGGTGGTGATGGTGAACAGGCAATGGTCAGTCACACAAGTTTTTTTTCTTCAAACAGAGCAATTACTTTATTGCTGTCACATAAGAAAAATGAGAGGAAGGGCTGAACTGGATGTGACATCAACCGCATGAATACAATGTACATAACATATTTTTTAAAAAAACTGTACATGACAGCTCCTGGGTACTGGTTTTCATCAGTAAGATGGGGCAGGCAGGTTCAACTCTTCATCCCCATCTGCTGCAGTTCTATGCTGCTAGAACATGTGCAGAGGAGGGCAACCAAGATGATCAAGGATCTGGAAACCAAGCCTTATTGGGAATGGTTGAGGGAGTTAGGTATGCTTAGCCTGGAGAAGAAAAGACTGAGGGCTTGTAGTCATCCTCAAATATCTAAAGGGCTGTCACATGGAAGATGGAGCAAGCTTCTCCAGAGAGCAGGACCCAAACCAGTGGATTCAAATTACAAGAAAGGCGAGTCCGACTAAACATTAGGAAGAGCTTTCTGGTGGTATGAGCTGTTTAACAGTGGGATGGACTCAGCGGTGGAGCATATGCCTGGGCTGCCCAGGGGGGCCTGACACAGAGGGTACCCTCCTGGGTGCAGGATAGCCACTCTGGTGCCCTGAGAGGCATGTGTGCCCTGCAGGCAGGGTGTGGAGAAAGCCGCCCATGGGAGTAGAGCAAGCCGTCCATGGCGGACATTCGGCGTGCCGCCCACCCGCAACTCCCAAGCCTCCCCCAAGCTGTCAAAATGAAGAGTTAAGGGGTGAATGCCGCAGCTCCCCCCCTTACCCCAATGGCTCAGGGTAGGCTTGGGATAGCGGGTGGGCGGTGCGCCAAATGTCACCCCCCCCATGAGGGCACCCGGGGCTGTCCACCCCCACCGCCCCCCTTCCTACACCCCTGGATGGACTACTTCAGAAGGTGGTGGACTCTCCTTCCTTGGAGGTTTTTAAACAGAAGTTGGATGGGAATCTGCCAGGGATTCTTTAGCTGTGATACCTACAGTGCAGGAGATTGGACCAGATGATCCTTTGGGTTCCTTTGAACTCTATAATTCTATGATTCTATTCAATTTTTAGAGGGACGCGGGTGGCGCTGTGGGTAAAACCTCAGCGCCTAGGACTTGCCGATCGCATGGTCGGCGGTTCGAATCCCCACGGCGGGGTGTGCTCCCGTTGTTCGGTCCCAGCGCCTGCCAACCTAGCAGTTCGAAAGCACCTCCGGGTGCAAGTAGATAAATAGGGACCGCTTACCAGCGGGAAGGTAAACGGCGTTCCGTGTGCTGCGCTGGCTCGCCATATGCAGCTTGTCACACTGGCCACGTGACCCGGAAGTGTCTGCAGACAGCGCTGGCTCCCGGCCTGTAGAGTGAGATGAGCGCACAACCCTAGAGTCTGGCAAGACTGGCCCGTACGGGCAGGGGTACCTTTACCTTTACCTTTATTCATTTTTTATTTTAAACAAATGCACATTGATTGCTGAAATGTTTTAATAGCTGCTTTTATTCTTTGTTGTTGTTCTGCTGTTTTCATTTTTTCTTCTGTCAAATTATAATGGTTAACTCCTCAAGTTCCATTGAGGAAAGGCAGGATATATACATATTTTTCAAATAAATAAATGTTCTCTGCACTCCCCAGACCTGGCAGGATCAACACCAACTTGTGGCAGTAGACAGGTCTAGAGTGGACAAGAGCGATCTCTGTAGGCAAGCTGAGCCATAGAAATCTCAGCTGTGCTATGCCAGCTTTCCAAAGAGAACTTGGAACAATTGTGTGTGTGGAAGTTCTGAAACATTTACAACATAGCAACTTCCTTGTGCAAATAAAGGCAAGCTGTAGTTCTCCTGATCTGACCTTTAAACATTAATGTTTCCATAATGGTTATAATGGGGAAAGTTAAGCTGGCCTACCAGGCAAATAAAGGAAACTGTCAGACTCGGCGGGGTTTGTGCCTGAGTTTGCCAGAAGGCAGACAACGATGCAAAAATCTCAGTACTGAGACTCATTTATATACAACACAGAGCCCATCTCTTTAAGTGTAAGTCTGACCTGGAGTTTCAGAGCTTTGCATTCAAATGCTGTGTTGTCAGGACTTTGCAAAACCTTCCTGCTGCAGGGAGTGTGTGAGGATAATTCACCATGCAGGGAGTTCTTTGATATGCTTGTGCGGATGCCAGTTGAAAGAGCTTTTTTTTCTCCTCTGGTTTTCAGGCTTCCATTTAGCCTGAGTGCACCACTTTTCAGCCCTCGGAATCAACTTCCTGCCTCTGCTGTGTTTGAACCAAAGATGCAAGGGATTAGTTAAATAATGAATAAGTCAAACTCAGGCAGAAAGATTCCTAAAATAATAAATAAATTAAATACAAGACTTTGAGGCTGCCAACTGTCTATCAGGTAAGGAAATATCCAAACATCACTGGGGGGAAAGGATCCAGGCACCTGAAGATTATATTCCTTTGAGACCTGACGCTAGAAGCTGGTTATTTATTTATTTTATTTCTTAGATTTATATCCTGCCCATCATTTTCTTGATCCCAGAACAAATAACTGTTGAAAAAGCATGATAAAATTAAAACAATTTACATGACCTGAAACCGCACCCACCAACAATAATCAATAATTATCAGTGCAGCAACAGTTTTGGCTTGTGTTCTCACAGGTTTCAATTATATATATTTTTTACATTAAGGTATCACTATTCACTATTTCACTATGAGGCACTGTGATTTTTCAAGTTCAAATTACGTGAAGAATTCTAATGAAGAATTCTGTTCGATTTGGGGTGATGGTTTGGGGAGATGCGGGCAAATGCTGTTCCCTTCTTCAGAAAGGGAAAAAGAAGATGATTCAGATAATCACTGACTGGTGAGCTTGACATCCTTATCAGGAAAGGTCGAATAAAAAATAAGTAAACAGTCAGTCTGTGAGCACTTGGGAAAGGATGCTGGAATAACTAAGACCCAGCATGGGTTTGTCAAAAACAAATCATGCCAGATGAATCTCATTTGGGTTTTTTGATAGTTACAAGCTTGGTGGATCAGGGGAATTTTGTGGACGTAGTATATCTTAATTTCAGGAAGTCTTTTGAAAAATTCCCACATGATATTCTTGTGAAGAAGCTGGTAAATGTGGGCTGGAAGGAGTAACCCTTAGGTGGCTTTGTAGTTGGTTGACTGACTGAACCCAAAGGGTGTTCACTAATGGGATTCAATACGCATCAACAGAAGTATAGTGTATAGATCAGGGGTCAGCAACCTTTTTCAGCTGTGGGCTAGTCCACCGTCCCTCAGACCACGTGGTGGGCTGGACTATATTTGGGGAGGGGGGGGGATGAATGAATTCCTATACCCTACAAATAACCCAGAGATGCATTTTAAATAAAAGGACACATTCTACTCATGTAAAAACACGCTGATTCCCGGACCGTCGGTGGGCCGGATTGAGAAGGCAATTGGGCCGCATCCGGCCCACAATCCTTAGGTTGCCTACCCCTGGTATAGATCAAGGGAAGTAATAGTACTGTTCTGTTCTGTCTTGGTCAGACCACACCTGGAATATTGTGCCCATTTCTGGGTGCCACAATTTAAGAAGGATATTGATAAGCTGGAACATGTGCAGAGGAGGGTGACCAAGATGATCAAGAGTCAGGAAATCAAGCCTTATGATGACTGATTGAGAGAGTTGGGTATGTTTATCCTGCAAAAGAGGAGACCGAAAGGAGATATGATAGCCATCTTCAAATTTCTGAAAGGCTGTCACATGGAAGATGGAGCGAGCTTCTTTTCCTCCTGCTCTGAGGGGTAGGACTCAAGCCAATGGATTCAAGTTACAAGAAAGTAGATTCTGACTAAACATAAGGAAGAACGGACTCCCTCAAGAGGTTGTGGATTCTCCTTCATTGGAGGTTTTTTAAGCAGAGGATGAATGGCCATCTGTCATGGATGTTTTGGTTGAGATTCCTGCTTTACAGTGGATTGGACTAGATTACCCTTCTGACTCTACAATTCTGTGATTCTATGATGTGGGGTTTTCATGCTTCCCTCCTTCCTCTGCAATCCCCTGCCCCTGATGTCCCCAAAATCTGCCCATGGGAGTTGCGGATGAAAAGGGAATGGGTAGGAACCATGTCCTCACCTGCACCTTACCTGAACAGAGAAACAACTTAGGATAAAATCCTACACATCTTTCCCCATTTCAAAAGTTAAATGTGAACACACTACAAACTGAAAGTGTGTGGAAAGGTTATAAACATTAACTGCAGAGTTAGAGATATTTTTCACTGTCACACTGTAAACCTGTCCACAGAGGTGATGGCAACTGAAAAAGTGACAAGTTGTATTGATGTCATTAAAAAGAGATATCTCCATTGATGTTTGTCTAAGTAAGATGCATTCACAAAACTTAAAAGTAGAGACATTATTTATTTAGTTATTTATTGCTTTCATATTAAAAGAAGAAGCAGGTCATGGCTTGATGAAAATAGTTCTCAAAGTTATTTTAACTATACCCAAAGGGGGGGGGGGAGGGCTCTGCTCACCAGACTTCCCTCCACCTGCAATGCTACTGCATACTGAGTTAGACAGAGGGAGGGGTGAGTTGCTGGTGAGGTCAATGCAGTGCAAATGCTATTGGACACACCAAATGGATAACATCAAATTTAATCATTCCCCCCTCCCTTCAGTGACATGGTGTGTGTGTATGGAAAACTATTGTACAATTGAGGAGTGTTATTCTGCTCTAGTTGAAGTGCTACCTATTTCCTCCCCAATTGCCACAGAGATATTTCTCAGGCTATTATGTCAGCTTTAACGTTTGCCCTTTTTACATACTCCATATTGAAATAGCACTTGGCAGCACAAAGCACATTGTGAAATGAAAAAGTAGCCTTCAACTTTCTCTTGATCAATACTTAATACTGGAATAAATAAAAAAAAATCTTTAAAGCATGCAATCAATTTAAAGAGTTAAATTCAGTCTCCTTTAATTTGATGGGAGAGACAAATTCTTTTCCTGCATTGCAAGTATTCATTCTCTCAGTTCCAATAAAAATAAATCAATCCCCGAGTTCCACTAACAACATATATGCTTTCCTTTTGAAACAAGAATACATTCAACATTTGAGTCTTGCTCTTTAGAAAGCTTTGGTGTGGGTGTGCTTTAATCCAAAATTTTGAGAGTGGGATATTAAGAGTCTTCAATTTGAATTCTTTAATATGGGGGGGGGGGGTAAATTTAATGAGGACAGCATCATATAACTGCTTGGTTATCAGAGAAATGCTAGGAAATTTAAAGCTTAAAACCTAGGTAATGGAAATCCCCCATCCTGCATGATTTATTTATGAATCAACATAAACATCTTAGGGATTTTATAGGCTTCATCAATTATTTGTACCTCATGTTAGATACACAAGAGTATTTATTAAAGATTTGCAATGAAACACATGGGGGAAAATCTTGACTTCCGCCCAATACACTTGGGGCCCAATCCAGCTGCCCTTCTGCCTCACTGTCGCTTTCCTATCTATCAAAATAGTAACAGCTCCATTGAAGTGATAAATGATATACAAATTAGAAAGCACTCAGCACCTTAGTAGCAAGTCAGAGTTTTGATCCATTTAGCTCAGCATTGGTTACAGTGACGTGCAGGAATGCTCCAGAGTTTTCAGCCCTGCCTGGAGATTCCATAGATTGTTTATCATGGACTGGTTAAATGGAATTATGCATTGTATTCACATGGGGAAAGTTGTGATGGGGTCTGTATGAATGTGTTTAGGGAAGTGTGCATAGGTATCCACAGGACATTTCATTAGGATGTGTATCCAATGATTGAGGAAGGAGGGGAATAACAAGACAAACAGTTAAAAATGAGGTATAGATGTATAGAGGCAAAAACGTAACAAAGCAACCACAATGATTGTGGTTCAGAAACCAAAACAGGAGATTTTTCATGCATAGAAAAAGACCCATACCATGCTGACCAGAAACAGGGCTGATCTGGAAGGCTGAGGGTGGGATGGTTCCTCCTCCCACAGACCACAAAAGGTGACAAGCGAATCTCAGGCGGAAAGCGAGCCATGAAACAGAAACAGATGCAGGCAGAAGAAAAAGGCTGAAATGGATCTGCAGCTTCTACCTGCCCCTTTCCTTACTGCCACAGCCTGGAGCCAATCACCCACTTCTTGATTCTGCCTGAATCTCTATGTCTGCTTCCTTCAATCCCTGTTCTTCAATGGGGGAAAAAAAGAGTATGCCTGGGCACACACACACACCCCAACACCTATGGTTGTGTATGTGTGAAAGGGAGATTTAACTCTGTGTAATGCGCTGCTCTGGTTTCGCTGGCCACGTGACCCGGAAAAACTGTCTGCTGACAAATGTCAGATCCCTCAGCCAGTAAAGCGAGATGAGCACCACAACCCCAGAGCCGTTCATGATTGGACTTAACTGTCGGGGTCCTTTACCTTTTTTAAATACTGCAATCAATGGGTGATATCCCACAACTGCCTCCTGCTAGATCAACAATTTCCATTTGTGCAATGAGACTCTCCCCACTCATCCCCTCATGCACGCCACATGCTCCAGAGGATTAGGGGAACCCCTAGGATGGATCTAGGAGGTGCATGGGAGATGGAGGACATTGGAGATGGAGGCCATTCAATAAGAAAGACTTGCAAGGAGGGACCAATCATGTAGCACTATCTGGGATGCAAGCCAATATGTACCAACTTCTGCCTTGTAGTGCGGTCTTGGGCAACCTACTTGCATCCAGCTGGTTGATGATGGCTCTGCTGAATTACTGCTGTCAAATTCCCAGCTCTAAGGTTTTTGGATATTCTGTGTCAGCTTCCAAATGTCACTAATGGCAATTCCAAGCACCAAAAGTGTACACAAACACACAAAGGAAATACACAGGTGTTTTTGGAGCTCTGCCCTCTATGAATCACAAGGTATGCTTCAGTGGTGGTGATATGATATGCATATGAATTATAATAAGTCCCGGAAGAATTTATTGGTCTTCCTCACCAAGTGTACATTTCTGGATACATGCCCCTTGGTGCCTCACAAAAATCCCCTTTTTTGTACCCTTGTGCCATCTAAAGCTCAGAAATAAATGCACAAGTACAGGTAGATTACAGACCCCACGATAGAACTAAAGAGCCCCGTGTGACATCCCTATTAAAAGACACATTAAGAATTGCCTGCATCCAAGCCACTTCTCCTTATGTGAATTTGAGTCTTCTCATTACTTCAGCCTGTTTGTGTCCTATACGGAGTGATAAAACAGATTACCTCAGTAAGAATTCTTGCCAAGAAAAGGAAGTGAAAAAGCACTTTGGCTCCTGGCCTCTGGCAGCTGTTCTGGTTTCTTTTGCATGCACAGCTGGGGGATCCAGCCCTACCTGTTGAGCTTAATAAAAGAGCCCCAGGACACAATGGGACACATGCAGCTGTGAGAATGAAAGATCAGAATACAGCTAAATGTGTCAAAACAAGGAATTCTCCAAGCTGATGTCGACACTCATTTACATGCTTTCTCCTGACTCAATATTTGTATATGGGTTTTGCTAAATATATATATATATATATATATATATTTGCTTTCGTAGATTTTCACGGGTACAGGAATGCAGGTTTTGGTGTCCTCGGGTGTCTTCCCGTGTAAAAGTTGGGGTGTCTAGGCGACGTTTCGACGAGGTCTCACTCGTCATCTTCAGGCTGGTGCTTTCGGCTTCTTGTTCCAATGTTCCTCTCTGCCCAGAACATTGGAGGCTATACACCACACCTCCTCAACAGTATTTATAGGAACTCAAACACTGAGATCCTGCTCTGTTCCAGTAACAAGAAGCCGAAAGCACCAGCCTGAAGATGACGAGTGAGACCTCGTCGAAACGTCGCCTAGACACCCCAACTTTTACACGGGAAGACACCCGAGGACACCAAAACCTGCATATATATATATATATATATATATATATATATATATATATTATTAAGTGATAGGCAAACTCTTCTCAGCACAATTTGGAATTGAGCTCAGCAAGTGAAGCTCTCCTCCCACCAGATTAGAAAAAAATACATTGCATCTGCAAGTTCAGCTCTTCATTTTGCTTCCACCACACTCCTTGTGATGTCATCAGGAGCAGAATGAGGGCAAAACATCTCTCAAACAAAAGAGGAGATATTTGAACTAAAGAACTTTCAATGAACACACACATATAAGAACTGGTGTGGAAAATGGGGGGAAACTGGACTATTTTAAAGCAACAAACATTCAAAAATTATTCAAACCATAAATACAAGCCCAGCTTATTTATTATTTTATTATTTTAGAATCAGTGCACAAATATATTTCTAAACATCTTACTGGCATACATATATAACAACAATAATAAAGCCATCATTATGCCTTAGAACCTTAAAATGAAATGCTAAGATTTCAATATACCAATCTGAGAGTGAATATTTTATGAGGTGTTTTGTTGGCATTCATACATAACACTCATAAAAGGAGCCAATGCAGTGCTCTAAGATATTGAATTGAGACATTGAGATGCTGAATTACGTCACCCTTTTGAGTCTAAGTCACAGAAGAAGACTTTTGTGGTCAGAAGGCATCTGGAAACTTGATGGTCTTCAACTAAGTTTTACTCCAGGTAGACCCACCAAGATTAATTAAATTAGTAAATTATGCCCATTAATTTCAATAGATCTACTCTGAGTAAAACTTAGTTGAAAATGACTTCTAGTTTGCAATTTCAGTATTCAATACAATTGCAACAGAGAGGCCTAAGATACATTGGGCACTGATGCTTCTTTTAAAGTAATTATAATTATTTGTTGAATACATTTTGTATGCTTTTAGCATTAAATTCATTTTCAACAATTTCAACCATTTATTTCCTCTCCTTTTTTCACTGATTGTTGCTTAGGTAAAATATGGTGTGGCATTTGCTCTCCTAGGTGTGTGACATGATACTGGGTTCATAAGGAAAGGGTTAACCAATTGTAAAATTACTAACCAATGCAAACCCAAGGGGAGGAGTTAGAGTGGTTGAGAAGATAGTCTGGAGTTAGAAGAGACAGAGAGGATAAGTCTGTGGGTTGGGCTAGTCTGATGCGAGAGAGTGAGAGAATTTGTTAAGAGGAGTCAGTCAAACATATGAGATAATCAGTCAGAAGGTATTAGGAAGGTATAGGCCGGTAAAGAAACTAAAGATACTGACAGGAATATTATCTGAGAAACCATAAACTTGTTAATGCTTATAAAATAAACTTGTTTATTTGGTTCACTTTTAACAACTGTCTGGACTCAGTGTTTTACCCAAGAGTAACGGGTTGGCGGCAGCGGGAAAGCGAGCACAGTGGTGGCACAGGGATCAATAGACCATTAAATGTCTGGGGACCCTGTGTGATCGCCACAAATGGGGCCTCCAGAATGCCTCTGGGAATAAAGTTATATGGTGATGTACCATCATTCCCAGAAGTCAACTGTACTGCTGCAAACAGCTGAACTACTATGTGAAATTACAGCAAGGCCATGGAAGGAAGAGCTCGCAAAAGGATGGTGAATAAAATGCTGGGTGGATTTAGAGCCAAGTAGACTGTGTCTTTTGATAACTGATAGACTATGGGGTGTGCTGAGAGGGTAATGGCATGAGGGAGATGTAAAGTTTGGCCCTCCTACTGCTGCCTTTGTGTTAGTAAATTTTCTATGTTACAAGTCTGGCTTGCCTCCAGTTCCTGGTGTGGATTGTCGTGGTGGAAAAACGGAGTCAGGAGGAGGAGACTAGGTAGCCAGAGACAAGGGGAAAGGAGGCAGGGGAGGAGCTGTGGGACGTTACAAAGTCTGGAGAGCCTGCAATGCTGCCAGAGTCAGTATCTTTGGATTCCCCTGGGTCCCCCCCCCATCCTCCCAGCACTTAAGGAGGGACTTGAAGTGACAGAACAGTTAGAACTGCCATTGAGAAGTCATCTGGTGTTTGAACGCACCACATCAGACAAGGGGGTTTACAGGGCTACACTGTTGCTCCAGCTTTCTGAGATGGGACAAAGCTCTGCAGTCATAGTTTCCCAGCCAGCAAGTTAGCAGGGAGTGTTGTTGTATATCACTTGCATTGGTGCTGAACCTGATCCCAAGCAAAAACTGCCATGGTTGATAAATGTTCCTGTCCTCATGTTGGACACTTACGTACATAGAAATAGCACACTTTAGGCTGACAGCAATCACAGGTATGCTGGGGGTGCATGTGTTCGGTATACATAGATACTGAATGCCTGGATTGGGCTTTGAAGTTCTAGACATTTGGCATGCATAGTCTGGACTTGGCCACTAGGGAGAACTATATTTCCAAGGCTGCCTGGAAGACTCAAATTACAGAAGCATCAAGCAAAGAGAAAGAACCACTGTGGTGCCTTTGAGGGCACTAACAGATGAAATGAAACAGGATGGCAGACACATCTAATACAATAGACAGTTCTATGTTTTCGATATAGTATCTTCGGCATCTAGGATGCTGCCTATTGTAAGATCACATTCCACTGTTCAGCATGAAGAGCAAACAGTCTCCCCAAACATACACAAAAGTGATGTTACAGAGGAGGTCAAGCCTCACTAACAAGCTAATACTTATGATGTCGTATAGCTTAGCGCAGGAAAGGAGTCTCTGTCAGGCAAGCAACTTTCCATGACCAAAAGCAAGACAATTGCATCAGGGCAAGAGGTCAAGATGAAAGATGTTCCAGATTTGATTCTGCAGCACACTTATGATGTCTCTTGCTTGGAATGCTTGGGTGTAAAGTGTAATTGCAATAGTGGTGATATGTTCTCCCTCTGTCCTACTCTTGGTTAGGTTTTGGAGTGACATTTTAAACTTGAGAAACCTTATTGAGCCTTAAACTTATCATTACTAGACAGACAGACAGACAGACAGACAGATGATAGATAGATAGATGATAGATAGATAGTTATAGATAGATGATAGATGATAGATAGATAGATAGATAGATAGATATATGATAGATAGATAGATAGATGATTGATAGATAGATAGATAGATGATAGATAGATGATAGATAGATAGATGATAGATAGATGATAGATAGATAGATAGATAGATAGATAGATAGATAGATAGATGATAGATAGATAGATAGATAGATATAGATATGTATCAGGAGCTCATTTAAGAAGAGATAACGTCTCAGTGATTTAATTGCAAAATAATTGACTAGGACGTTCACGTATTGTCTGCCCCTTCTGTCCTTCAGTTTCCACTTCAAAGAAGGAAAGGCAGCATTCATGCTACTTATCTTAGGAGAAACAGGTTCAAGAGGTATGAGAGTCAGATAAGAGCAACATAATAATATTTTGTGTGTGTGCATGTCCTTGACCAGAGACCCATGCACTCACGCCTCTTTTGCCTGTTCAAGGGCCAATCCATGCATGTACCGTAAATAAATGTGCATGCCAGGGAGCTTGCACTGTTCCAAAATCTTTCTCTACCAATCCTACACAAGTTGTTACTCACCAGGCAGAGCGCCTGTCACTTACTGCCTGTTTTTACTGCCTGTCTGAAACCATAAAAAAAAAAGATGTTGTTAAGTACTCAAGCTACGTTCAAGTTGGTGGGTGGCAAGTTGTACAGGCCTGCCCTATACCCAGGATCTGATGGGAGCCCAATTATGAACCAGAAAAATACATCACACACTCAATAGACTCTCCGTTTGTAGCACATCACACATGCAAGTGACTGGTGGTAATGCAAGTTACGAACAGGTCACACAGCATTTGTTTGTGGCCAGTGAGCCAATGGCATGATTTGATAGGTTTCCTGCTGAGCTAAATTCCACAGCTATCAGTTTGAAAAGTTCAGATTGTCAATTAAGGTGTATATAGGTGGTGTATGAGTAATGAACCACCTGCTGGGGCCAGATTAGTTGTGCAGACATGGCTGAGTTGTGCATAAATATGTAAGTGGTTTCTCAGAGCAGATAAGACATTTATGGAGGTGAAAGACAACCTGAGGTAGTTCGGCACTATGTTGTGGCTTGCCAACTCTCCTGCAGAAACAGACCCATGAAAAACAGTAATTAAATGGACAGGAACTGGCAAAAGGGAATGTGTAAATAGTAGAAATCAGTAACACTGACAGAAATTTTAAACTTTAAGAGGAAAAATTAATTCATCCTTGTAAACTATTTTCCTTCTATTCTCACAATAGCCCAAGCCACTATTATTCCCATTTCACAGGTACACACTTAAGACTGATATATTTTGTCTAAGGCTATACAGTAACATTCTTTCTGGCAGTGTGAACACCATCAATGAATATTTTTTGGTTACTGTTATTGGTTGTGCATAGCCATCATGACTCTATGTCCTCAGAAATGATGGCAAGCTTTTCTGAAGGCAAACTTTCAAAGTAAATTTGACATTTCCTGCTGAGGCCAAACATCTGGGAAATTTTAAAGGAAGCAAAAAGAATATGTGTAAGACTAGTGAAGATACTAACCACTCCTAGGTAGTTTTCTACATTTCTCTCTCCATCCTGCCCAGTGTACTAGTCATTAGAAAGCTATATCTTTACATTTTTAATGTCTGCGTTTCATAGAAGTTAACTCTTCTCAGAAGTGAAACCCGAAAAGGATATGTAGATAATCTGCTATGTATGGAAAAGCATCACATTCCCTATATATCGCTTATACATAGCTGAATGATCTGAATGGAGAGAACTTTGTGTTGTTTTGACAGAAGGATTTCTCAAACAGCTGTAACACCAAAAAGCCAGATGCACATTTTTTTTTTCCATGTAGCAATCTAAATTTCTGTTATGTTACAGTAAAATGGCCTTGGGTACCATCTAATTTAGTTGCAATCTATTTCACATGCTTTCAGAGTAATAAGTGGCTCACAGCAAGCCGTCCCTTTTTATTGGATGCGTCTGGCATGGTCAAGGACCTGCTGTAACATTCCTGGAATTCTTCCCTTTTATAATGCACACATTAACAATCACTTACGTGGAGCTTTTTCATTCATTCAGGCAACCAGGTGGTTGGAGAGAGAGATGCTTAATATGCAATCAGCAAAATCAAAAGCAATAATGAAGGCTAAGATTTTGTATTACATTGCCTGATGTTCGGGGGGGGGGGAGGCACCAAAAAAGGCCTCTTTGGTGGTTAAATATCCAACATTCCTGAAAACTGAATGACTTTGCTGATTCTGCATCTTTCTTTCTTTCTTTCTTTCTTTCTTTCTTTCTTTGCCTCAGAGATTCTGTTTCTTGGTCCTCTCTACAGGAAACAGAGAGAGAGGGAGAGATCTGCTTGGGTCATGGGTAGGCCAACTAAGGCCCGGGGGCCAGATCTGGCCCAATTGCCTTCTAAATCCGGCCCAAGGACGGTCCAGGAATCAGCATGTTTTTACATGAATAGAATGTGTCCTTTTATTTAAAATGCATCTCTGGGTTACTTGTGGGGCATAGGAATTCATTCATTCCCCCCCCCCAAAAAAAAATATAGTCTGGCCCCCTACAAGGTCTGAGGGACAGTGGACTGGCCCCCTGCTGAAAAAGTTTGTCTGACCCCTGTCTTGGGTAACAGTTGGTAGGGAGAGATATTGCAGCAATATCTATTCAGAAACTGTGCAGCTATTTGGTTACAATAAGCAGCAAAAGTGGGCAACATAAAAATCTTCAGCATCCCCTGTCTATCAGAACCAGGGATAGGGTGGAGCTATTATAGTATCTTTCTAGGCCACTGTTGCTTACCAGGGGAAAGAGGGGCTAGCCAGCAGGGAAGTTGGTGTACTGCAACTATATAACTTTGAAAATTTGTTCCTGCATTTGTTTGTTTGTTCCTTCCCTCCCCGTTCTTCTTCCTCTAGTGTTGTACAGTGGTACCTCGGGTTATAGACGCTTCAGCTTACAGACGCTTCAGGTTACAGACTCTGCTAACCCAGAAATAGTACCTTGGGTTAAGAAGTTTGCTTCAGGATGAGAACAGAAATTGTGCTCCGGCGGCGCGGCAGCAGCAGGAGGCCCCATTAGCTAAAGCGGTGCTTCAGGTTAAGAACAGTTTCAGGTTGAGAACAGACCTCCAGAACGAATTAAGTTCTTAACCCGAGGTACCACTGTATCTATTAAATTGTAAGCCTGTCAGGGATTGTATTTTTTTATTATTATACAGTGCTTTAGAAAATTTTAGCTGCATTATAAATGAATAATAGCAATAATAATGATCATGCAATTTCTGCTCCTGGGGGCATTCATTGCAGTGATGGCAAATGCTTTTGAAGAACAGTTAGATCTGGTCACCTTTGGATTCTTTGTGCTGGAGATCAGCCCACATGTAGGTGGGAAGCCCTGACAATTAAAAAAAAATCACAACATTTATAAGACATGTTTCAGAAGCATCATAAGATTTTTTTATATATCTAAATGTCACCTCTATGTTTCCAAAAATGTCAGAAGTGTTTGTCTTATATGTGGGATTACAATGCACACTTTCTTTGTTTTCCATTGCTAATAGGTGTATTTAACTATAATATGAATTTCCAGCTATGAAATGTGGGCCTTCTCAGTGGCCATTATTTTCTTTTCTTTTAATGCTAGGAATTTGAATTGACACAAAATTATTATAGATCCAGAGGTTGTGCTTTTTTAAAAAAAGGATTTGAAGATTTACTGGTAAATAAAAGCAGTGTTTTATTGTTCTATTCTCTGCAGCTATTGAGCAGCTGTGGTCTGAAAAAGGAAAAGGAGGTTAACCTAATCTGGAGGTCCAGATTTAGTTTAGGTTTCACCCAGCCACTGTGATTTATGCCCAGCCGGCACAATATGAAATCAAATAACAAAGCTGCCTCTTGGCCATGCCATAAAAAGACTGGGAATTCTGGTTTCCCTGGGTCTTACAGCCCCCGCAAAGGGCAGCTCTTCTGCCCATGCTAGATCACAGCTATGCTCCACAAACTTGAATTGGATTGGGAAGGTATAGTAAAAGATGACTAGGATAGATATCCTGAAGGTAGGAAAACATACCTAAGAAACATGTCTGGGGAACTTTTTTCAGCCTAAGGGCCACACTGCCTCCTGGACAACCCTTTGGGGGCCACATACCATTAAATTGCCTGTGGAATGGATTCCTCAACCACCCCCTCGGGAGCCCTCCATACACCGCTCAGATCTGCTGCAGAAGCTTAGAGGATCTCTGGAGCAAATTGGAGGGAAGAGTACATGTGTGTGATGACTTCAGAGGAGAGGAAGTCTACTCATAGAATCACAGAGTTGGAAGGCGCCACGAGGGTCATCTAGTCCAACCCCCTGCAATGCAAGAATCTTTCACCCAGCATGACCTCGAACCCATGACCCTACAATTAAGAGTCTCATGTTCTCATGTGACACTGGATCTCGCTCTATATGTGCAGGCCCTGCGATTGAGGTACCCTATTTTTATCCCATTCCAGGGCACAACCATTAAATGAGATTTATGAAATTTCAGAATAAAAATTAATGAATCAATAGTTTCATTATAAATAATAGTAGTAATAATAATAGTAATAAATTACATTTGTTTACCACCCTTCGTCCATAGAGCTCAGGGTGGTTCACAACATAAAATAACAGTATAATTGAAAAATATGGGAATTATTAATCCCTTGAAGATGATACAGCTTGTGCTTCCTGAAAATGTAGTTACAAGTAAACCACTCAAACGTACAGGTCACCTGGTATTGAAAAGAGAAGGATGTCAGGGCTTAAAATGTAGGACTGTTGACCTCAAAATTCTTCACTCAATCGTCAGTAGTAAGCATTAGTACAATTGATAGCAGCAACACTGTCCACAGCTAACAAGTAATCATGCTCTGGTAATCCATTCATATAATAAATTTGTGAATTAATTCTGTCATCTTTCCCTCAATTTAGCACTGTTGATGTCAGTGTTCTGATCTCTAGTAAATGAGCTAGACCAAAGAATATGTAAGAAACTCAATTCAGTTTATTGGGGGGGGGGGAGTACCTGCCTAGACATATTATGATTTCATGCTGGGTAATTAAAGAGATTTTAGTACTAGACATTTAATATGAGAAGTGGAATTTTGAAATAAAGTTTGCAGCAAAATAATGTTTCGATAAAAACAATGGCATGGAAACAATTTTATGCCCCTGGGGCAATACTGTCCCACTGCAGTTAAGAACAAATATCGGGGGGGGGGGGCAGACCCAAAATGATTGGACTGTTGGCCTTCTTCAGTAAGGCAGAAAAGCCAGGAAGGGAAATGGGAAAAAGAAAAACATGAGTCATTGAATTGGTTGGGGGAAGACTGCCTCAGGCTTCTTTTACTGTGCGTGTGTGTCCGTGTGTGAGAGAGAATGCAAGGCTTATATGAAGGGTACTATTAGTGCAATAAGATGTCCTAATATGTTGATGGAGGTGTGAGCGTGTGATTTGGTTGGTAGGGAATGTGAGCAGAAAAGGTAGGGGGGTGTCTGTGTGTGTGTGTGTGTGTGTGTGAGAGAGAGAGAGAGAGAGAGAGAGAAATATCAATATCTACCATTATCCACACACACATACACACCATGATAGATAGAAATATGATAGATGATAGATAGATGATAGATGATAGATAGATAGATATAGATGATAGATAGATGATAGATAGATAGATAGATAGATGATAGATAATGATGATAGATAGATAGATAGATAGATAGATAGATAGATAGACAGACAGACACATACACATGTACACACATACCACCTACATGCACACACACACGGGACTGCTGCCCCTGCTCACTCTGCCACCTCTGCCACCCTACCAACTCATTTGTCAACCTCCCTTCCTCCACACCTAGCCAACCTTCCTCCCTTTACACCTGTCCATACTCCCCTCTGTTTGCACCTCACCCACCTCAGTTTCTCCGCTCCTAGCTCACCCCACCCCACTCCTTTCCCACTTCCCACCTTCCTGTCCAATCACAGCTCACCCCAACACTCTCTCCTTCACAGACCATCAGTCCCTGTAGCTCAGGGGCAGCCCATGTGGGGGCCCTCGCTGTTGCAGGAATCCATTCCCATCAACCCCAGCCAGCATAACCAAAGGACAGGGGTAATGAACGCAGCAGTCCAAGAACCAACATTTTGGCTATCCCTGCTCTACTTCAGTATTAACTGCACTGATGAGCAGCTGCTCTCCTTGGTTTTGGACAGGAATTTTCCCCTTTCTACCTACAGATGCCATTGATTTAACCTGGGACCTTTTTGTATGTGACACGCTTGCTCTATCGCTGAACTGCGGCCTTTCTCTAAGAAAAAGCCATTTATACCATCACAGAACGTTAAATTCTCGATTTTTGAGAAACAAGCAGAGGTTTATTGACAAAATAATTAGAGCTAAAAGAAGGCTTTATCTTTTGGCATGTCACAAAAAAGCACCCTGCACTGTGCTGTTAACTTGGTGCAGGGGGCTGGGGGAAGAGTCATGCTCCTTTCAACTAAAAAAATAATTCACACAAATGCCACCAATCAAAAGAAAATATTGATAGAGCAACAAGAATGCATAATTTAGTCTGATGCCTTCCACTCTGAATTCCTGGAGAGAGAGAAAACCCTTGTTGAATATAATCTGCCCAACCATCCCTTTCAGAAAAGAACACCTCCAAGGTAGTGGGTGTCAACTGGTAGGGACCATTGTATAAATTCTTAAGCACGCACACACACGCACGCACACACACACACACACACATATCCTGCAGCCTAGAAAAATATATCTGACCAACACAATCTCTAACTCACAGCTCATAAATTCTTAACTGCAGCAGACAGAGGGAAGTGTTCAGAGGCCTTGCCTATAATGACTGTTGCCTGAAAGAACAAAAGAAAGCAAAAGAGAATGGCTGTCATCACTCTCTTAGAAAGAAATGTCAGAAAGTTTCCTTTGTATTTTCACAGAGAAGCGAATTGTGTTTGGACAATAGCATTCAGAGCTCTGTTTAGGCTTTTTGGTTTAATACCTCACAAAAATAAGTTGGGAGGACAAGTACATCAAGAAATTCCACAGCAGTCCCATCTGAATACAGATCCACACTTGGCCGGTGCTGAGACTCCACTAGGACATAGTGTAGCTTGAGATAAAATGAGGTCTAGTAGTCATGACACCATTTCAGAATCCATTATTTCCCTTCAGAACATTGTACAGACTACTCATTGTCCTTGCTAATAGCCACTAAGGCTTGAACACAAACATGTAGAAACTGGGTTAAGTGTCTCTACTATTTAAAACCTTCATTAGTAAACAGAAAATGTCTGAAAGGACATACTAGCTTCAGAGTATTGAGTGACACCCTTGCGTATACACTCATTCACACAAGTTGAGGTGTTGACATAAAGAAAGACACATTTTCAGCACATACTGTATCTTCCTACATTTCATTATACAAAGAGGTATTGCTAATCTTCTTCTCCAAAACATCCACCCTGGAGAAGTGTTTTGGAGAGCTCAGAATCTTGCACCCGTTTGTGTGACATTGTGGTTGGTTGGTCCTAGTAAAGGTTTCCCCCAACTGTCGAGCTTTTCTTATAGACCAAAGCAGATTATTTTGCTTTCTTCTTTATCGTCTTGTAAGCTTCAGACATTTGGCTATTTTAGAGAGCAGTGTGGAATTTCTAAGAGGTCAAAAACACACATTTTGGAACAAAACTAATCACAATCTCTGTAGGTTCATATATGAGCTTATTACATAGCATATATGAACCCCTTCCACACAAATCATGTTTGACTATTAACTATTTGACTATTAACTATTAACTTCCTATGTACATGATCAGGGGGGAAAAAGACAGAGCAGGCTTCACCATGAGTCCACCTGAGACAGGGCACTTCAGCAGGAGGTGGCAGATCTGTGTCCTAGCATTTACCTTCTTCCTCTCATCCTGACTGATGTACAAGGCACACAATGTCAGGCAGAGCTTGGAAGGAACAGCACCTGAGGAAAGGGAAGTAGTGGAAGGGAGAGAGTAGAGGGGGCACCCTGTTAAACCGAGAAGAGCATTACTAAGTAGGATTGGGGGGGTGAATCTTAGAGGAAAACTGACAAGAGATTAAAGTAAAGAGGAACACATAAAGGAGCAATATGGTTTTAAACAATGAGTAGAAAATATGAAATGGGCAGTAGCATTTAAGACAATATGGAGAGGCTTAAGAGAAGATGCCAGGTAAGGGTGGAGTGGTACCATGACTGTCACATGCGAACTGACCCTGTACATATGACAAAGAAGGTGTACTGAATCACAGGAAAATGTTAATCTGTTTAGACAAGGTTTAGTAGAACGTTGACCAAAGAAAACAGAATGTAACAATCAGAGGGAACCCTGTTCCTGCATCACTTCAGCAGTGTGGGACCTGTTGTATGAACAAAGCACTTACGAAAATAATTATATTCAGTGCTTTTTCTTCTAGAAAAAAAGGTGCTGGTACTGCAAAAGCCTTTGACTGTGTCGACCACAGCAAACTATGGCAAGTTCTTAAAGAAATGGGAGTGCCTGATCACCTCATCTGTCTCCTGAGAAATCTCTATGTGGGACAAGAAGCTACAATTAGAACTGGATATGGAACAACTGATTGGTTCAAAATTGGGAAAGGAGTACGACAAGGCTGTATTTTGTCTCCCTGCTTATTTAACTTATATGCAGAATTCATCATGCGAAAGTCTGGGCTGGATGAATCCCTAGCCGGAATTAAGATTGCTGGAAGAAATATCAACAGCCTCAGATATGCAGATGACACAACCTTGATGGCAGAAAGTGAGGAGGAATTAAAAAACCTTTTATTGAGGGTGAAAGAGGAGAGCGCAAAATATGGTCTGAAGCTCAACATCAAAAAAACGAAGATCATGGCCACTGGTCTCATCACCTCCTGGCAAATAGAAGGGGAGGAAATGGAGGCAGTGAGAGATTTTACTTTCTTGGGCTCCATGATCACTGCAGACGGTGACAGCAGCCACGAAATTAAGAGACGCCTGCTTCTTGGGAGGAAAGCAATGACAAACCTAGACAGCATTTTAAAAAGTAGAGACATCACCTTGCCAACAAAGGTCCGTATAGTAAAAGCTATGGTTTTCCCAGTAGTGATGTATGGAAGTGAGAGCTGGACCATAAAGAAGGCTGATCACCGAAGAATTGACGCTTTTGAATTATGGTGCTGGAGGAAACTCTTGAGAGTCCCATGGACTGCAAGAAGATCAAATGCATCCATTCTTAGGGAAATCAGCCCTGAGTGCTCACTGGAAGGACAGATCCTGAAGCTGAGGCTCCAATACTTTGGCCACCTCATGAGAAGAGAAGACTCACTGGAAAAGACCCTGATGTTGGGAAAGATGGAGGGCACAAGGAGAAGGGGACGACAGAGGACGAGATGGTTAGACAGTGTTCTCAAAGCTACAAACATGAATCTGACCAAACTGCGGGTGGCAGTGGAAGACAGGAGTGCCTGGCGTGCTCTGGTCCATGGGGTCACGAAGAGTCGGACACGACTGAACGACTAAACAACAACAACAAACTGCATATCCTTCAGTATCCCCAGAAAAAGCACTGATTATATTCCCAGTCATCTTCAGCCAGACAGGTATGGCTATGGGGGTCATGAACAGTGGATTTCTTTCTAAAGATGCACATCAGAGCTCTCAAAAATATATGAGCTCTCTCCACATGCTGTTTTTAAATCTAGGGTTTAGTTATAGCTTTCAGGAAGCCCAAATGCCTATTGGTTATGCTGGTGATGGTTTGATCACACCTGACACTCCTTAAGGAAGAAATAAATAAAGTCCAAACACTTGGGGAACTATTATTGATGGAATAAATACCAATCTATTTTATTTTGTATTTTTCATTCTGTGTCACCAAAATGATAGCAATCTCTGTCAAACTTTGTAGAAAAGTGCTTCTCTTATTTTGTTAGCAACTGATGTACACTCATCATGGAAAGCAATAGTATTCAGTCACATTTCCCAAAGAGTGATATGACTGTGACACACAATGTGTTGGCTATCAACTCACATTTTACTAATTTTAGTGTGATATATAGTTTAAAGGAAGGGGTTATGGGATCACACTGTGTTGTGTAACAGGGGCAGCATCATTCAGATCATGCCAGTTTTCCTTGATGCAATTGATGCTTTGGTACAAAGAACTACTTTAGTGGAAACACTAGAAAAGAGCAACAACATTGTCATACATATGAGGAAGTGAAATTAACAGCAGAGAAACAAGCAGAAACAAGCAAAATTATTGCAGGTATCCACATCAAAGGATCTTGCTAACCTCAAAAGAATTCCAGTTCACACTTCAGCCAATTGTTTTGATAATAATTTTCCATACGAAGGAAGGAGATTCATGAACAAATTTGTTTGAAATCCAGCATCTCTGCTTCAAAGTTCAATGTGTGCTCTGATTTGCTTGCGTAACTTGCATAGAAGCAGGCTTTGTGATTGATTTTGATGTCAGAAATAGTTCTGCTATACAATAGGAAGGGACGTGGGTGGTGCTGTGGTCTAAAGCACTGAGCCTCTTGGGTTTGCCGATCACAAGGTTGGCAGTTTGTATCCCCACGACGGCGTGAGCTCCCATTGTTCTGTCCCTGCTCCTGCCAACCTAGCAGTTCGAAAGCACGCCAGAAAGTGCAAGTAGATAAATAGGTACTGCTCCAGTGGGAAGGTAAACGGTGTTTCCATGCACTGCTCTGGTTTTGGTGTTCCATTGCGCCAGAAGCGGCTTAGTCATGCTGGCCACATCACCCGGAAAAACTGTCTACGAACAAACGCCCACTCCCTCAGCCTATAGAGCGAGATGAGCGCCGCAACCCCAGAGTCGTTCGTGACTGGAGTTAATTGTCAGGGGTCCTTTACCTTTACCTTTTTAATACAATAGGAAAGTGTACCTAGAGGCTGCACTTGAACACAGTTAGTGCAGGATTCCAGCATACTAAGAGGTGTCACATTTGCTTCAGAGGTCCCCTGAATTCTTCAGGTGTTACTCTTCTGAAATGGCCAACACAGAGATACTAAGGGATCAGGGCCATACTCCTGGTCCAATCATGTCTGGCACACTGCCTACCCTTGCCTTGACACACTCACCTGTTAGCACTGACTGCAAAGAAAAGGACTGCATACAAAAATCAGGGCATCCAATCTGGCTGGTGTCCTAGTCACATACTGCAGCAGCCTATTCTGCTACTCACAGCGATGTTTTTCTTTGCAGATGATCATGCTAATATGCAGACATCTAGAAATGGGGCCCGGCAGCCTTCCCAACATGGGTAGGAGTGGTCCCTTCACATGATTAATGTGTGGAGAGGGCTATAGAGTCTCTGGACTAGACTACAAACAACAGTCCAATTTCTTTGATGTTGGTTCTTCAAATCCATCTGAGAAGAATGGAATGTAGGCGGGAGCAATGTCTGGTATACTTCATTCACTGGCCACAGTTCAGTAGGTAGTTTTACCTTGATTTCAATCCTCCATAGACCACCTCAGTGTGTTTTGGATTGGGGCCACAAGGTGCAATTGCTTTGGTCTTGGCATGCATGAGAGATATGAGATGTCTTGGCATGTCTGAGAGATATAAAGGCAAAATAAAGAAGCACTTTGTTACAAATGTTTCCCAAGAACTACTTTTTCACCATACATACTTTCTAAATATGCTCCAGTTCTTTCGAGGTTTTGATGGATCTCTTTCAGGATGAGTCTATCAGACCCTAGATATTCTACTCCACCAGGAGAAAATGCAATGCTTTCCTCAGTATTTCAAATTCCCTGGCCTTACACTCTTTTCCCATTTGTTTCCAAACTTGTCACCCTCTCTCTCTGGGAGGACATCATCACTATCACAGCATTTCTCTTCTCTTTTCTCATTTCTAAGTCCTGCATTAAGGATGATTTGCTGTTTCTGTTAAGTCACCTAAACAATATGGTATGTATTATTCCTGAGGTAGATCATTCATTTCATCGGGCTGTGTGATTTAGTGTCTCCAGTCAAATAACTTTGCCATTATACCTTCGCAATCCTTTTTTTTTTTTTTAAGCAATTGGACTGCAGCTCCTTCTCTTGAAACATTGCAATGTTATTTTGGACTGTAATGATGAGCTCGTTTTTCTCTCCAAATGACAATATTTATTCTATCTATCAATGCCTTCCCTCCTCTGTTTTGCCATTTCCTACCAAAAGGGAATAATTTATCATTCAAAGGTCTCCTGGGTTCCTTTCAACCTGGTGCTCCATCCCCTCCTGTACATTCAACAAACTTATGCCTGCTGTAAATGCAGTTAATATTTACAGTTCTGAAGACAAAAAAAAAAAAAGAACTTTTGCTGCAATTACAGTGGTTCAAAAGGGCTGTGTGTGTGTTGTTATATGTAGATATTTCTAACCACTATTAGCTAATGGTTAATTCATTTTTTTGCAGGTTTGTTTCCCCTTTAAATGCCATGATGTCATTCCTGTGCTTGAAGACTGATGTCCACAACTTCTAAAGGAGAATAGAAAGTATGTTGTAGGGCCAGTACTGGGAGCCTTGCTCCTCACTCTAATATGTCTTTTTATAATACACACATCTAACATTAGAATACATGCACCCAAAATGGATATAATTTATGGGAGAGGGCACAAATATAGAATAAACATTTAAGCCAACAATGACTGTGCACCTGCAAACTGCAATGGCAGTGATGGAGAAAAATAAAAAGGGGGGAAATGTGCTGATCATCAATTCTGGTAGCTTTACATTTAAATTTAAAATGAAACTGACAACATAGTTGTGTAGGGCAGCATTCCTATACATAGAGCTCATTGGTTTGCCTTGCTATTTTGCACTTATTTGTTTATAAATTCCTTATGCTTTATTATAAATGCATATCAGGAGGAAATGCCCTGTTCAACTGTTTATATATGTGAATGCAGTCCTGCACATATGTATAGGAAAGAAAGCCTCGCTGTGTTTAATAAGGCTTACTCCTAGAAAAGTGTGCAAGGGATTGCAGCCTCAGAGCACAAACAACAAGAGATTTCTGAGCAGACTTCATTGATTTCATCATCTGGAAGCATCATAAGAAGGCCTTCCTCTTGAGACAGACTTTGGGCAGTCAGGAATGAGTGGGTATGATTCGGTGATATTAGGATTAACATGATATTGCTACAAATTGATGATGATGCGTAACATCTCTTGGCACTCAAAATAAATATTGTTATTTTTATTTATAAAATCTGTATAGCAGTCTTCATCCCAAGATCTCAGGGCTATTCACAGCATAAAAACAAAAAACAAAAAATACATAACAAAAACAAAACTGACCCATAGCACATACACACACATTTAGAAGTACATAGAATGTCACTTAGCTAAAGGCCTGGTTGAAAAGAAACTTTTTGGCCAGGCACGTAAGATGTATAACGAAGGTGCCAGGAGAGCCTCCCTAGGGACAATATTTAAAAAGGAGAAGCCACTGCAGAAAAGGCCCATTCTCGTGTTGCCACCCTCTAGACTTCTCCCCATTCATTTAATTGCAAAGGAAACACAACACAAATGGGGAGCAAATGTAACCAATTACGTATCATTTGCAGACTGAAAGCAACAGCACCATCAAACACTGATCATATTCGCTGGATTGATTTCCATTCCAGACATTGGATGAATAAATAGACACCTGCCATTTAAACTCCCATTTCTGTTTTCGTTAGAATTGCATGACATTTCTACCTGTGACAAACTGCTGGTCCTTCCCCCTCACTGACCGCACAAATGGGGGGTGGAGGGCTTGAAGCGGAGAGCATGCTCTACAGTTAGAGGCTGCCCATGCAATTTAATGAAGAGCAACTGACTATGACTTACCACAGGGTTGTTCTTCTTATTGGACTCCCATCATCCCAAGCCATTGACCATGTGGCTGGATCAACGATGGGAGTTGGAGTGCAATGAAAACTGGGAGGACACAGGTTATACATCCCTAGCTTATAAGAAACTGAAAACAAGAAGAAAGTGGAAACCAGTGAAGAGAACAGTACAATGGTGGGGGGGGGGATATGACACGGACAATGAGCAGAAATATCAAATGATTGCCAATATTTAAGACAAGATGAGCAGGCTTTAGAAGCATCCATTTGCATTGTTTATATTAATGTATACCATGAACTAGCAATAATAATACAGTTTGCTTGGAAATCTTATTGCCTGTTCTGAGCCATTAGATCAGTAGATAGAATAAACAAAAAGAGAACGAGGCAAACAACTACCGCCCTGGGTTATTTTTTTCTTGCAATGCAAATTTTATTCCCAAATCATATCTGTACTACACGCTTTCCCACTCTGTGCTGAGGCAGATTTTTTTCTTTCCCAGTCGCTTCTTCGTATTTGGATAATTCAATCAGAGCTCCAAAATTTTGCCAGTTCAGTGCAACATTTATTACTTTGCTGTGTTATGAGCAGTGCATTAAACATCACACCGAAACACGGCTTGCAAGTAGGGCAAGCCTAACGCATACTCATCACCAATTTTCACAGATGTGTCCCGACAGCATTCAGGCAGAATCCCATGATTAAATGTGCATTGATAGAAAACAGGTTGCCTTCATTTAAATTCTTAATAGCTAATCAGCTGGTCCAAAATGCAATTTTGCTTTAAATGGTTCGAGCAATTGGAAAATCCTGAATTAGTAGCAAGATCCTCCTATTTCATAGAATTAGAGTTGGAAGGGATCCTGAGGGTCATCTAGTCCAACTCCCTGCAATGCAGGAATTTCCTCCTCTCGGTTCCAGAATTTGCTGGACTCTCGTTAGTTTTTTTATTATGTTTATAATTTATATTCAATTCTTTATTTGGGCAGCTGTCAGGTGTCCTCCAACCTGACACTTATCAAGCCCTGAAATGCTTGATGTTTTAGCAATGCCTTCAGAAACAGTCTTACAAGCCAGCATACTTTTCTCATAAATGAGGATGAGATTTAGGGGCAAGTAGGGAAGTCACCACCACATCTGCAGTCTAGTTACTCACAAATGCTTCAGAGAAAAGGGGGTGGCAACAGCTTTAGGTTGGCACAATGATCTGGTCCAGACTGAGCTTCACCAGACTATGACCACCAGACTGCCTTATATCCAATTGATATAAACAAGCCGAAATCACTAACTTATTCTCGAACGAGTTCCCATCAATAATAAATCATATTCAAGAAGTGAGCTGATTGAAAAGGTGGTGGAGAGTTATATGTTGGGGAGGTGATATTTAATGGAAACGAACCAAGAATATATCTTACTATCCCACATCACAACTTTTTGGGAAGGTGTCCAATACATCATCTCAATACTCTAAAAGCCGGTCTATAATTTAGTATCAATAATTCAGTATCATTATCTCCATATTACAGGTGCAGGCAAACATAAAGATGTAGGCCTTCTATCCACTTACATGGTAAACAGGCCTGAACATCAACATCAGAATGCAATAGAGTCTCACATATCAGTGGTGCGCCTCTATGCACGTCTATGCACAAGATTCCTTCCACAAATATAATGTTCCACAGAAACTATATATTAGGAACAAAACTTCTAGCTGAGCCCTTAGCCCTGGCTAGGGTAGCCATGTGTCTTACTTTGCAGAGGACAACAAAGGACACTATCTTCCTCCCTATAGTGAGATGTATTGTATTTAAATTATAGCAATTATTTCTCTATATAAACAGCATGTGCAAATTTTATGAAAATCTGTGCCCTCCTTGTATCTCCCCCTTTTTGTTTCCTGTGTGTAGGAAACTGTCTGATAGGTGCATTCCATGAAATAAGTCAATGCTTACAGTGTTGCGACTGAAATGCAGGTTTAACAGCTTGGTGAGAACTAAGCCAGAGTCACCCAATTAGTTCATGGCTGAGCCACTGTTTCAATAAGCAACTGTCCAGCTCATAGCTAACCCTTTTATGTATTTCTCTGCACCAGATTCTAAGGTAACAAGGAGGCAATTAAAGGTGCTACTAACAGAACCTGCATCCCTTGCTTGTCACACAGCCTAATTCCTGGACAGTTCTTCCCTTTTTTACATCTCCCTTTTTTACATCTCTTGCTTCTGTGTTATACAATCCTTGCTAATGTTTATTCAGCAATGTTGCTCTCACCAACACATACAGAAGAATGTGTTAGCCTTACATACCTGATCCGAATTAAGCTGTGAGCTCTGCTGGGATTTCCTGGAAAGAAAATTGGCAAAACATGCAATGTGTCTTCCTATTTAATTAGGGTGGTTTTGCTTAAACGTGGCACAGTAAATGCCACTGAAAGATACACAAACATATATAAATGGCTGGGTTTCCATTTAGATATTTAGTCCTATCCAATGGCCATGTTTACAGAAGATAAACGAGCTCATCTATGCTCACATCTTCAAATTAAAATTAGCTTTGTTATTTTACTGGTGATACCCAATTGCTCTGCTATTAAAACTAAGGGCTAGACAGCATTTCCATTTACCATCCCTGTTTTTAGGGTTTATTATCTTTTCGGTTCTGAATTTCATTAGGCTGCAAATTAGCTGTCAGCATGAATATGAATTATGACCCAAATTGCTATTTTCTGTGGAGAAAAACTGTAAAAAAATATATATTAAAAACCTGCAAGAAGCAGCACTTGGGTACAGGGGCCCTTTCCTTAATTATTTTCTTTTGCCCTGAATTCTTCAATGGGTGGCAAAATTTGCCTTCCTTCGGGAAAAATAAATGGGCCTGATCTCAAAAGCTAAGAGATTCTTAAATAATTGCTGAAGGGACATGATATTTCAGCCTTGTGCAAGGGGAAAAAACCTTCACTACCAGGAAAAGAATGGGGGTACCAGAGAATGGAAGGCTGTAGAAGAAACCCAATGGGCTGCTTGTCCAGCAGCAAAGGATGTTCTGTATGTTTCCCCCCACTTGGGCTTGTGTTGCTATTGCAGTGCTCCTTACACCTTCCAAAAGACGGTCAGAGTGTCATTTCCTGCTGGAGAACCTAGTCCCAAAAATGTGTGGCAGGAAAAAGGCATCCTGGTGGACAGCCTACCTGTCCAGCATTCCTGTCCTCAATGGAGCTCTCCATCTGTTAGCCCTCACCATTCTCATAGATGAGACCTTCTTAGGAGATGGGGAAGGAGGTAGCAGAGGGTGAGGGCCCAATCTGTGCGGGCTTCCTTGAGATAGCTGCACCCCCTCCCTGAGGGGGCAGTGTTTCAGGCAGGCCACACGCTCTCCCCGTGTACAGCGGGGGGGGGGGCGTGGCAGTGCCACCCACATCACAGGGAGTCCCAGCTGCATCACACCCCATGGCCGACCAATCCGGCCGGCCGGGGGGGGGGGCATGACTTGCACTACTTAAGCAGCCGTGCGGCCAGAGGGTCTTCCCTTCTCATCTTTGTCTTCATCAGATCTCCTGCCCTCCCGTCCTGTTTTCATGCATTCACCATTTTGGTTTTGCTATGGACAACAGTTGGTTGCCTGTTGAGGGGCCAGATAGGAATTTTCCCACTTGGCAAATTGGCACCAGCCATGTGGTTTTCACCTGCCTCATAGCAATCGTCAGATTTGGCGGTTAGGCATTGGTAAAACCTGGTTTATGGGAGGGGAGGTTGTGGCCTGGATCTCGTCAGGGATGCTGGGGGAGCTCTCACCTGATGTACATTAACAGGGCTCCCCCTACTGGTGGTTGACCCTTATGGGACTACCTGCATGGCGGGCAGGAGTCAGATATAGTCAGTTCAATTCCAATGCCTAAGCCAATACCACTCACATTCTGTAACCAAAAAAGTTGTGGCCTTAATTAGCCCATTAACCCAAAATACTGGTGTCTGTGTGCTCTATTATTCAACAAATAGGGCAGGGGGCTCGGGGCCTTGACATGCAAAGGACTTCCTTGATCACTAATGCTTGGTAAAGGGCACTCAGATAGTTAAGTACACACTTCCAATTCTAATTCCATGCTTAATCCCAAAACACTGGAAAAGCAAGTTTTCCAGGAGTGTGCTTTCTTCAATAGTGGCATTCGTAT
Source organism: Podarcis tiliguerta (assembly GCF_965153285.1). Taxonomy (NCBI): domain Eukaryota; kingdom Metazoa; phylum Chordata; class Lepidosauria; order Squamata; family Lacertidae; genus Podarcis; species Podarcis tiliguerta. Next base: position 63,020,719 of record NC_139539.1, read on the forward strand.
CTCAGATTTTTTTTTTGTGCTTGACTCCAGACCAGTAAGAGAACCAGCATTCTTCAGTGACTCAAGCTCTTCCTGTGCCCAGCTGCCTTGGTCTTTTTCTTTTTTTGACCTTGGCTGCTAGTAGGGTTGTCAGTAGGGTTTGCAGTAGGAGCTACTGGTGACGGAGACATCACTGAAGTGTGTGCGAAGGAGGGAGATTTCCCACCCTCTCCTAGTTAAGAAAGAAACGAGCAAAGAGAAAGGAGGAAGTGGGGAAATTGGCTAGAGAGAAGGCACAGCACATTTCTTAAATGCATAAGCCACAAGCTTAGCTTTCTTGAAAACGAAGTCCGTATTGGGCATGCTGAAATGCTTACAGAGGCATTAGCATAATCGGTCTCCTGCTTGCATTACTTTATCTCCTTAGCATGGCCACCCTCTTTTCAGCATTACATTGATTCAATAATGCAGCTGCTTCCATAATAATCACACAATGCAAGACCCATATCTATACAGGCAGTGACAGTGTCAGGCTTGAGAAGTCTGCGATTTTGGTAGGTGACACAGGAGCAGGGCATTTCTCCTCCAGCTGCAAATGTGCAATTGCACTGGAATTGAAAGTGCAAGCGTCTAGAGAGCAGCACTTTATATTAAGGCAACACAAAGCAAGGAGGATTATTTAAATATATGTATATATCAGGTGTCTCAGCTGCCCCCCTTTGTTTCTTAGCACAGCATGCAGATTAGCAGTATATAACAAATATCTGGAGTCTATCTCTCTCACACACACACAGATACACACATGGGCGGCCCTCGAATGGCACACAGTGAAGCACGTTGCTTTGGCAGTGGACCTGGACCCCCTGGGAGGGGCAGCAGGTCCACCCACTGCCTTCTCTGCCATTGCTCCTCCTCCATCCATCAGCTCTCCTCCTGCACTGCACACGCCCTTTGCTCATTGCCTTCTCCCTACACTTTGCTCAGGGGAGAGAGATGGCTGATGGCTCAAACCCCTCAGCTGCCACCACTGCACACCTGCTGCCCTGTCACTTTGTCTTGTATGTAAAAAGGTAAAGGTAAAGGACCCCTGATACTTAGGTCCAGTCGCAAATGACTCTGGGGTTGCGGCGCTCATCTCGCTTTACTGGCCAAGGGAGCCAACGTTTGTCCACAGATAGTTTTTCCGGGTCATGTGGCCAGCATGACTAAGCTGCTTCTGGTGAAACCAGAGCAGTGCAGGGAAATGCCGTTTACCTTCCCACCGGAGTGGTACCTATTTATCTACCTGCACTTTGATGTGCTTTCGAATGGCTGGTTGGCAGGAGCTGGGACTGAGCAATGGGAGCTCACCCTGTCACGGGGATTCGAACCACCAACCTTCCAATTGGCAAGCCCTAGGCTCAGTGGTTTGTATGTACAGCAGCCCAAAAAGCAGCAAAGTAGTGGCATTGTAAATGACCAAGCCTTCCATGCGTTGGTGTGGGTATTGGGACAAGCTTAGGAATATCCTCTTCTTTTTTCCCTTTTTCCTCCTCCCCATGCCTCAGAGAAAACTAAAAGTAGTGGAGACATCATAGCCCCTGTTGTTGTTGTTTGGAAACAGGGGTGGACTAGCCTGGTATTTAAGGCTGTTGCCCCCCTCTCCCTCTATTTTCCTTTTGCAGTGCCCTGCCTTCTCTATAGTACAGTGGTACCTCTGGTTAAGAACTTAATTCGTTCTGGAGGTCCATTCTTAACCTGAAACTGTTCTTAGCCTGAGGTACCACTTTAGCTAATGGGGCTTCCCACTGCCGCCGCACTGCTGCTGCGTGATTTCTGTTCTCATCCTGAAGCAAAGTTCTTAACCTGAGGTACTACTTCTGGGTTAGTGGAGTCTGTAACCTGAAGTGTTTGTAACCCAAGATACCACTGTATTATCTTCTGCTTGCTGCCTTTTATAGGGCTGAATAGGAATTTACAGTGAGCCCCTGATTGGCACTTGAGGGACTCTGTTTTTACCTACTTCACACTGTAGAGCATCTCATGTTGATTTTGCATTACACTGAGTTGTTGCAAATCTTCTTTCTGGGTTTGGAGGTGCAAGTAAAGTCTTCATAACCTGATCTGAGATCAGAATTATGCATTTTCATAAAAAAACAAGAAAAGCAATCTACATACACATCAAATACAAACTTCACATTTAATCGTTTAAAATCTTATTTGTTCTTATTTCTTGGGCTTGTACAGAAAAATTCTCCAGCGTTGACAAAGAAAGAATTATTTGTCAACATCCATATTGTTTTCCCTCTCATCATCTGGATGTCAAAGTTGTTCCCCAAGGATTTAACCATTTTTCTATTATATTAGTGCGCCAAAGAAAGGGCATAGCCATAAATAAGGGTCAAGGTCTTGTACAATTTTTCATATTTCTGCCTAATAAGATGTATGTTGCCAATCCAGTTTTATCAGACTACATCCTAATCATTCAAAAGCACAATTTTCAACAGAGAAATACTTGTGCTGCATGAGAATCAGGAGCATTGATGTTAACTCTTTTGGTTGGGGCAACGCCAATGTTGTAATGTTGGAAATGGAAAACAGGATGTACTAAGAAAGATTAGTTGTTACAGTTTGGGATACCATCAAAACAAACAAAAATATCAGCATGGAAGAATTTATTTAATGATAAATGACACTTTGTAGGGTTAGACGGAGAGATGGAATGTAGAATAGGAGGGAGGCAAGTGAGTCACAAAATGCAGACACACAGGAATCATTCATGGATGCATTCTATCCAAAGGTTGAATGCAAAGAATATTGAAACATTATCAAAATCAAAAATATACACCTGGAGTATCTGATTTTTACATCACAATGTAAGCTACTTTGAGAATAATTTGATTGAAAGTGATCTACACCATGTATGGGACAATTTCAGGGCCAGACCAGAGCTGTGGGCAATTTTATCCAGTTCTTGACTATTGATATGTAGGTCAAAGTCAGAAGGTGGAACTGATACTGTAGAATGGTAGCAGGATGACACACTTCTCTGTTCACCAGGCAAGCAAAATAAACTAGGATCATGGTATACTCAGCCTGGCAGATCCAGCTATTCACTCACAATTTTTCCTTCTGAAGCCAGTGCCTGGAGACCCTGTTTTATGTGCCTCACAGACTAGATTCCTAGTTCATACTGTGGAATTCCTGACCCACAATACTTTCAATCTTTGCAGCTAGTCTTTCCACATAGGACACAAAAACTGGGAGGAGACCTACTTCTTCTATATAAAAATGTCCTGTGAAAATTCCACCACATTGATTTATTACCTGATGAACAGATCTTTGCAGGCCAGTTCCATAATGAAACATTAAAGGTCCAAATGGAAACAAAACAATCCTATCCGTAATGTTCCAAAAAGGGGGGGAGGGGAGATAAAAAATCAATTTCCTTACTTAAATCTCAAATCTAGGGGATACTTGGACATCCATAAAGATTGCAGTCTGATCCATATCTTGAAAGATTAGTGATCTATGGCAAAAAATGGTGAGAGTTTTTCCATAAGAGGATGAGTTTAGGGATGGCAGCCTCGAATTCCATTGATTTTCTGGTCTTAAATCATCCTCTTTACATTATTTTAATATACTTTAGAATTTAATTATCTAAAAGTAGAACCACATATTCTCATTCCAAGAGCTCTTTACTATAAATATTCATATAAGTACTGTATGTTTTCAAATTAGACTACTCTCCGCTAATCATGTTTTCATAATGAAATTTATTTAAGTCTAATATAGACGTAATGTAGAGTAATGTATCTTCTGCACCTCAAAATGAATGTTAAAGAGTGTAAATTCATTATATTTTAGCAGCAGATCTCCTTTTAATCTCTGCTCTATAGACATTAGAGTAATTTTTTCCTCAACATAGTGATGAGGAATCAAAACTAATTTTCAGGTGGTTTTTTTTAAAGAGCAGTCTTTATGAGTATACTCATCCTATTCTGTTATGCCTTTAACGTCTTCCAGTGCTCTTTATTTTAAACCCAGCATTAATACATAGGTAGAATGTTATGGTCCTCCCTTATTAGTGATGAAAGTTATTTCAGTGACGCAGTAACTAGAGTTTCTACTCTTATGTCAACAGAGAGGCAAATCTCATTGAGTTCAGTGAGGATTTATGTAAGATAAGTAGCTGGGGAATGAACTTTTAGGCATGAGGCTGAACTAACAGCATTGCACAATCTATTTTCATGAAGTGTGTGTGTGTGGGGGGGGGAGTGATCTGGATGATACTCTGTGCCCTTTCCAAACTTGTGGTCCTGTGTATGTATTGGGGGCGTGTTAAAATGTATAAGAACAAGCTTTCTCAAACCAGTTTCTTTTCTAAGAAATGGCCTAGGCTGACTAGTTAAGCACCATGATTAGCATGACCAAAGGAACTGCTCTGTTCCCAACTTAGCTGCTACGTAGGAGAACCAAAACCAGTGTCATGTTGGAGACAGCTATAACAAAAAACAGTTTGGAGATAGGGAGATTTTAATTTTTGTTACAGCTCTGTGCTGTCTTTGCTGAAATTTGGGACTTCCCCTGGCAACCAAATGAGAAAGCAAGCTCTACTGTGAGCCCCTCTATCCTATGCTCAGGTTGTAGATATGTGTAAATAAAACCACAGTCTCTGCTGACTTTCTTTCTAAGGAAACCAAACCCCAGAAGAATGCTTGGGACCCCCGAAGTTCTGGGATTCAGAGATTAGGGTGGCATGTAACATTGTATTAGAATGCTCTATAAAGTCAATAGGATTCTTGGATTAATTATTTTGCCTTATATGATTAGGCAAATGCTTAAAATGATGTTCAAAAGTAGTGTGAGCGACAGGGAAATCCTTCTCTAGGCTGCTACCCCCAACTTCAAGCAATGTTCCTGTTTATACTTGACATTTTCTCACCTTAGAAGTAGAATTTCTGGAATTAGAGAGGGTTTCAAATTGATTAAGAACCATAGGCGATGGTATCCAAAGGGTATGGTCATGTCTAGCTCTGGAAATTATGGAATTTGAGAGGTTTTAATCACTGCACAGTTTCTTTCCTATATATTTTTAAGTGAGAAATTTTGGCATTGCAAATTCTGCATCAACTGTACGATGCATACAAATGGTGTCACATCACCTCATTCCAGTTTGCTTGTACTTGCTAGACCTGAAATACAATAAAGTGGTGATGTAAAGTAAAGCAGAAGGCTAAGTGTGAATGGAATCTTTGAGTGATTGGTTTTTTTTCCTCCTCAGCAGTTTTGAAACAAACGGGAAATGCCAAACTTTGAAAACATTGGTAATAATATTACTATTAATAATAATAATAATAATTTCTAAATCACTAGATCTCATGGTCCATGGCTCAGACCTCCCGTGTAACAGGGCTGTGTTTAATGCTACAGGGAATGAAAAATATTGAGAAAGCGCCACCTGAGAAAAAGCTTCTTAATCAGACACTGCCTCAAAAGTTGACACTGAAGGGACATCCTAGATGCAAGCCATACCTCTCAATGCTGTTCTGCCCCTCCTCTATCTTAAAAGGACTAACCCTCCAGAACCACCTGTAGCTCTGGAGGGTATCATCTGCAGTCACACATGTCCAAGGACATCAGGAGGGTTTCTAGCCTGACCAGAGAACAGCAGAACAGCCTCCTTAAGATCAAAGGGTCCCCCCCCCTTTGAATGTTTGACACCCCATATGGTTGCAGTTGGCTGCAGACTATTATTAGAGCAAAAATCCATGGCCTGTATTTGTAGCCTTGGGCTACATCCAGCTTGACAATATAAACCAGTTGCCACAGGACACTGTCCATGGTACTGACCTGTGGATGCCTGGCAGCATTAGAAAAGGAGGTTTTTGAATGCCTCTCATATCCCCATCCAGCAAAGGCACAACTAACAGTACATATAGGATGCCAATATGAGTAACATATTGGGTTGATGTCTGCATAGATGTGGGAAGAAGGAATCAGAGTCTTTCTTAATGAATAGTATGAGAATCTTTCATGTGCAGGTTCTTTGCCTGAAATATACATGGATCATTCTCTAAGCACCCAAATGGAGTAACCCAAATGCGCTAAACGCTGTATTTTACATCAGCAAAGCTATGGATATGCCCCTTTGGCAGTGCCCTCAACATCCTCAGAAAAGCTGGGTTTGACAGGCTCAGCAGATTTCATAGTGGCTCATATTCATGAACTATTGAAGAGCAATTTAACACTTTTAAAAAGGAATCTTCCTAATTTTCTGATAGTTGGTCTTATGGAGAAAATTCTACTGCAGTTGTGAAATGGATCAATATCATTGTATTCTTCTCTTTGTATTTCTAGCACAACCTTTTTCTTTTATATTGCTCTGTTGACAAATAAAAAACCCCACTGAAGTCAAATACACTAGAAGTTTTAGAAGCTATTATCATAAGATTGATTAACTTATGCTATTTTCTTTTAACAATAGCCTTTGGTGATAAGGAAAAAATGCATTTTCTCATTCCCAATCCATGAAACAGTTATTAGACACATATTACATTGTCTGTATGTTATAATCAATGCAAGTTTCTCTTTGATGTCTTCAGTTTATGTATGACTTTCAGAAAGTCAAATTCAGTCTGGAGATACTTAACAGAGTGTGTTTTTATCAAATCTAATAAAATGTGTATACTATACAATTTCTTAGAGGTATATTTAACTTTCTGGCAAGTTATTCCCAATGAATATCATCAGAAACCAAGTCCTGGTCTCAATAACTTTTGTATTAGAGAGGGGATATGAAAGTATCACTCGCATAATGATGAAGTTAATTCAACTGCAGCTGGAAGTGGAAGGCAGTTAACTAGGCACCTAATTTTAGATCCCTATCATTATTAATACAGGGACTCTCTTATTATGTACTCTTGCTGTCCTAGTATTTATTTCCCTTGTGGGATTCTATATAATGTCAACTATAAAACTATGTTGTTATACATACATATATATATGCATCAGTAATAAAATACACTATGCTGGCAATTAGGATTGTAGCCTCAGGTAGAATTGTAGCCACCAGACCCAATAGAATTTGCTTGTTCGTGTTGCTACCTTCCCATTACCAGCTATTGTGTGTTGAACCAATGAAAACAAGTGGGTGTGGTTTCATTTCATGGCATTCATGATTCTTCTCATCCACATTTTCTCCTCACAACCCTAAGACATAGGCTGACAGTGAAAAGTTCAAGGTCACTCTGAGAGCTTCATAAATGAGTAGCGATTTTCACCCTGGTCTCCTACACCCGAGGCCACATTTTGGAAAGAAGGCATGAAAGTGAATAAGTTGAGGTATGGGGATAATTTTTTTCAATAGGGCTGAAAGTTTTTGGGGGGGGCATTGTTAACAGTTACCGATATGTGGGGCACATTCAAGCCTCCAGTTTATGCTCCAGTCCTATCTGGGATTCTTCCCCATAGAATTTAGTGAGGCCTGCTTCTGAGTAGTGTATGCTTATTATGGCATTAACCCACACTAGAAATCATGAGAGTAGGAGCCCCTTATAAACCAAGGTTAGAGATGATTCGGTTTAGTTAGGCACTAACTACAGTGCTTTAGTGTCCACAACTTTGCAAAAGAAGAGAATGGGAGGAAAACAATAACAATCTGGCACCACCACTGAGTGCTTATGCAGGCAGGGTTCACAATTAACTTCAATGGGAAGAAGCAGAAGTATCACGTATTAAATGAACAGGGACACCTTTCCAAGTTGGAAGTTGCCTGTGCAACTTTCATATCCATTCATAAAATTGGTTGCTTCCTGGGGTTTCATCTGGGGTTTCCAAAATTTTGCTTTACCAATGCTCTACTTGTGTAACTGCTGGCTGACCATCACTTTGGAATATTTTGCAGTCCATAAATTACCACTGCAGATGAGCCAGTGCTGATTCACTATATTCTGGAACCACAGCTCAATTGTTGTTTTTGTTGTCAAAATTTGCATACCGCCATTCATCCAAAAGTTACAAGGTAGTTTGCCACATAAAAATACAAAATGAAAACACAAAATACATAATAAAATAAAAAGAAAGATAAATCAGTAACTCCACCCCGAGCACATATAAGAGGTCATAGAATGGTTAATCAGTCCAAGGCTTGCTTATAGAGAAATGCTTTCACCTGGCACCTAACTATATGTAGTGAAGGTGCCAGGTGAGTCTCCCTGAGGAGAGCATCCCAGAAACAGGAAGCCACCACAGAAAAGGCCCACCCCTCATGTTGCTACCTCTGGACATCACATGGAGGGTGCACACAAAAAAGGGCTTCAGATGATGATCACAGGGTCTGGGTCAGTTCATACAGGAAGAGGTGGTCCTTGAGGAATTGCAGTCCCAAGCCATTTAAGGCTTTATATAGGTCAAAATCAGCACTTTTTGGTCCCAGGAACTAATTGGTAGCCAGTACAGTTGGGCCAAGGGACACGGGTGGCACTGTGGGTTAAACACCAGAGCCTAGGACTTGCCGATCAGAAGGTCGGTGGTTCAAATCCCCATGACGGGGTGAGCTCCCGTTGCTCGGTCCCTGCTCCTGCCAACCTAGCAGTTCAAAAGCAAGTCAAAATGCAAGTAGATAAATAGGTACCACTCCGGCGGGAAGGTAAACGGTGTTTCCGTGCACTGCTCTGGTTCGCCAGAAGCGGTTTAGTCATGCTGACCACATGACCCAGAAGCTGTACGCCGGCTTCCTCGGCCAATAAAGCAAGATGAGCGCTGCAACCCCAAAGTCAGTCACAACTGGACCTAATGGTCAAGGGTCCCTTTACCTTTACCTTTACAATTGGGCCAGGATCGGTGTAATATGCTCAAAGCATCTTGTCCCAGGGAACAACTTGGCTACCAGATTCTGTGGACTCAGCTGAAGTTTCCAAACCATCTTCAGAGGCAGGCCAATGTATAATAAGGCAAACTCTCAGCATGCAGAAGATCCCAGGTTTAATCCCAAGGATGTCCAGTTAAAATGGGTCATTGGTCATACGCCCTCCCTTTGCTTGAGACCAAAGAAGGCTATGCTGGGCATTGTGGACAAGTAGCCTCTCCTGGTATGAGGCAGCTTCTCCTCCTCCCCCCAATAACGAAGCAAAATGTCTGATGTAAACATGCACATTCACTGCCTTTGAGAAGTGAGAGTTGGGGGGGGGTGGCATGGATCAACCCTGGTACTTTTGGAGGGGATCACTTCATTCCAAAGGGCACACACATGCAACCACTCATGTAAAAATATTCTTACGTTCTCCCCACCCCCTTGTGCTCTGAATTTGCAGCAGAACTCTTATGAACACATATATAAAGAAGCTGCCGAATCTTCATATTTAATTCTAAAAACCTCTGCCTCTTATTAAGTCACCAGAGATAGCTCCCACATTGTTTCTAACAGAAGGTAATTTAGGCTTTCTCCGCCCCCTCCCCCGCTACCCCACACACTTTTTTATGTTTTGAAAATGTTGCCCACCATGCTGGGTAGAAGAGCCTTGTTAATTGCTTTGTTAAGGGGGGAAAAATCAAAACCCCAACAAATTTATGTCTGTTTTAATGGGTTCAATTTTCTTTTAAGATTTCCTTATAAAAATGTTGCAGCGCTCCAAAATCAAATAAATTAGCCAAAGAGCTGATTCAATGCTCTGTTCTAGCAGCAGTAAAAGAAAAAAGGGGGGGAAAGCTAAATCCCTCCAGACTTTGCCTCGGCAAGATGAAGTGTATAGAAAATATGTGTACATAAGAGAGAGTGCGAGGTGGCATTTAAATAAAAAGAAAAGAGGGAAAGACATTATTACCTGTACTCTCAAAGCCATCCTCCTCCAACCGTCTCGTCTGATTCTTCAGGTTTAGAATATCAAAGTACTGAAATTTTAAATCGGGAGAATAAAGCTTGAAACATTGGTAAAGACAGCTGAGATTATGCTGTAATCGCCTTCTGCTTTCTATCACTATCTTTAAAGGACCCATAATATTAGGTATGGGATTTGAATGTTTTAAAAACACATAAAGTCTTTCAGAAGCCTACAGTAATGGCTCTTTCTTCTCATTTTCTTTCGTTACCATGAAGCAGGGTACGGCAATTATTAAAAATATTGGCAGCTCCTAGCTGCAAAAAGCAGATAATAAGTATGGTATTCCCGACACAAAGGTACACACAGAAATATTGCTAAAATACAGTTATAGAAGCATGAAGTTAGAACAATATGCTTTCTCTCAGGCATAAAATTCTGCTTCCGAGTGCTTTCCTCCTTGCAGACGAAAGTGAAGGTGTTGGGTTTTTTTTAGTAACGATGAAGCCACGAGCCAATGGTCTGTGGATCTGAGCATGCACACACTGTCCATCTCCGTGGTAGGAAAAAGGGAAGGCACACATTGAAAAGCTCTTAAATATAATGAAATGTCCCTTCTCATAGAAGCCGCCCTTCTGTCAACTCTGGACCAAAGCTATAGTGCTGCTCTCCTTCAGATTTTTATCATTTCACATTCCTTGTGCAAGATCCCGATAATCCAGAAAGCTTGAGAAAAGGAAGCAACTCTTTACATGTTATGTTGAACACATGTAGAGGGAAAAGTGGAACCATGTTCTAGTCCTAGGCTTTCTTGTGTTTGGAATAACCTGAGAAAGCACCACAGTGTCTACAATTGTGCACATAACAGGGGACTATGCTTATTCAAGGGTCCACAGTCCTTGTAGGTCCTTTCAGAGGTTATGCAAAATGCAAAGTTGGGATCAGAAGGCCCTGCTGAAATCTCTTTCCTACATATAAGTGGTCTCAAAATGTGAAGTGAAATGGCCTGGCTTGGGCAGAAGAATAAAGGGTGTTTACAGATCATCACTAGGCAAATATGTTAAACAAGGGGACATAACCATGTTTTAAAATTTTATTTGGAAGCATTTCTAGACCCCTTAGTATTTAAAAATATCTAAGTGGTAGACAAAGATGGCAAATAATAATAATAATAATAATAATAATAATAATAATAATAATAATAATAATTAAAAAAAAACAGCATCATAAACACTGTAAAAAAGCATTATACAAGAGAAGAGATAAAAATAATTTCTGAAAGAACAGGATCCAATCTTATGGCTCAAAGTAAGGCTGGGCAAAAAGATATGTCTACAGAAGTTATCTGAAGCAACTAATAGATGGTGTGTGTGTTTTTTTATATGGCAGAGTGAAGGACATTCCACAGTTCATGAGCAATGGCATAAAATGGTCATTTTCAGGTCACTACCCTGCAGAGTGCAGTGCTACATAGGGGGGGGAGGGGAAGTCCCCAGATGATTTAAGTGGTCTGTAGGGGGACAGAAGGTCTTTCAGGTAAGCTGGGTTGAAGTCATCCAGGGTTTTATCTATTAGTAAGTAACAAGACCTTGCACATGGCCTGGAATGAGGCAATGGTTTCCCACAGATCAAGAGACTCATTATATTGGGCAAAACAGACAAGGATCCTGAATAACCTCCTTATAACATTCCGGGAAATGCATCCTCCTGCCTCCCCGCCTGGAGGTGTGGCATAAGTGACTGGTACAAACAGTAGTGTTTCATCTGCTAACAGGACAGACACAATGCAATGAATCTGTGTTACTATTCCTCCTCCAATGAAGTAGAAATATCAATTGTCAGCCCAGATAAAGGGAAACAAGCTGACTTCTGGCATGGAGGCATCAATCTGTCTCTTCCCAACATACCAATATTGTGACCAATGAAATTTGTTGTTGTTCCCAATAACATGCAACCTCTGTAAGATGACATTTCTCAGAACACTGTTGGCAGTGACAGCTAATTAGTGTTTTACGATTCAGCGACAATGTCATTTCTGAATGTATTGCTGTCCAAATTAATGAGTTAACATAGCGGCTCCTAGAGGAGGAATCTAAGCAATGACAGTTAGGTAGCCAAACAAGTATCAGATTGATGACACGCTTGTTGACATTGTATTTCGAAATACCTAGCATTTCTTATCAGCCCAGCTCATTCTTGGCACACCAAATAAACAAGGTTTCAAAAGCTCTGAAATTTGTCTGCCATGGTCATTGTAGGTAACGCACTAAGATCTGTCCCAGAGTAGTATCTGGGAGTGGAGAAATGACCAGGTTAAAAAAAGTTTCTTATATATATTGAAATTATTATAATTAGGAATTTAACATAGGCTAAGCTGATTGCCCTGTTAGGGCAAGCATTTCTGATGAATATCTTCCAACATTTCTGCAATGAAAATAGCAACGCCCCATTCCATAATGATAATTTTACTATTTAGACACCCCCACCTTGCTGGGCTGCCCCAGCCACTCTGGACAGCTTCCAACATATAAAAGAACATAATGAAACATTTTTTAAAAAACCTTCCCTATACAGGATTGCCTTCAGACGGCGCAGGGTCAGATAACTCCATACCCTCCAGCATTTCATTAGGGACATCCTAAGGATAAGTGGGACATTCTGGGGTGGCTTCTCTAAATCAGGAACATCCTTGGAAAATAGGGACACTTGGAGGATCTGCTGATGGAACCATCTGCCTTCTCAACTCCCTTGTGCTGCTCTGGGGTTTCTCCTGACATGCACCCCCCTGAACCAGTTTGAGGTGTGTGTGGATAAGGGAAAGCCCCACCATGCCAGCAGCAATCCTTGCATGGGATTCTGCTGTCAGGGTCCATTTCTTGAATCCCACCTATTATTATGATTATTACTGCTACTGTTTAAATGATTATATACCGTAATTATTATTTCATTTTTATTTATACACCACCTTTCACATGTGATTTGCAATTAACCATTTAGAAAGAGGACTTCATAATTAGTATACCGCTTACTGTTCTAGAACATCATTATTCAAATACATGCTTTGAGGGATTCTACTCTTGATGAAACTCCTTTTCGTCGCTGTCATTGAACCAGAATATCTTCCCAAGCACATATTTGTTTGGCAAGTTCCTCCTTTCTTTAGTTCAATCAATTCTCTTGACGATTTCTTGCAAATATTTTACATAGTTTTTTATCCCTCATCCTGGTCTTTTTGTAAAAGTGTGCATGTGTTCCCAGTGTTTTTGTTTGAATGGATAGATGAATTTCCAAATTGATCTTTATAACGGCTGGTACTGTGGGGAGAATGAAATGGAAGTGAAAGCAAAATACAATTCTCAGGGGGTTGGCACTGTAGTAATCTGCATAAATATTATACCATTAGCTCCAACATTATGAACTGGGATACAATTCTATTTAAAAAACAGAGCAGCATTCTTCAAATGCTCTACCAAGAAAGCCTACAAGGACCAAGCTGGTTCTAAAACAAACCCATCATCAGTGGTTCTGTTCCCCACCCCCACAATTTCTCAAAATAATTTCTCAGTTAAAAGTGTCTGTTTTAGCTTATAAAGCTTTACATGGTTTGGGACCCTATTATCTTCCTCCCATAAAAGCCTATCTGGAACCTGGGGTCATCTTCAATGGCTCTCCTCCAAGTTCCACTTTCAACAGAAGCTCAGAGGATGGTGACAACAAAGAATGGTGACTTCCCTTGCATTGTGGGATGCTCTCCCCAAAGAGATACTCCTGGTGTCCACACTAACATATTATTAGCTCCAGGGGAAAACAATTCCCCAGGCTGTTAACATCCTATTGCCATTCCTGGGAGTTATTATTTAGCTAATGCATATCAATACGATTCCTGCTTACATAGTAGGGGGAGGTGAAGGCATGGGATTCTTGATTACTTTATTGACTCATTATATCATAACTTGCAATGTTTTAGAAGTTCATTGTGTTTTAATTTTACACACACACACACACACACACACACAAATATAGTATGGGCATTGTATCTCACTTTTTTTTGTAAGTTGCCCTGTGGCTTTTTGTACACGGCACTGAACAAATAAAATAAAATAAAATAAAATAAAATAAAATAAAATAAAATAAAATAAATATATTGATCATAATGAATGCTTACTATGAACTTTCATTTTGCATCTCCTATATTGCATTAGCTTTCCGCCATTAAGGTTCTAATACTGTTTTTTCTGTAGTGATATTTGCTAATGCTTAAAAATGGAGAGCTTGCTCTTTCTTTCCATATTTTTTTTTTAAAAAAAATCTTGTTACCATCTCAATTAGCATCCATCCTGGTTAAAATTGCATAACTGTAGCAGCAGAGAAAATGTTTGTTGCACCTAGTTGGTACATCTAATACACCTTGTTTACACCTCATTAACAAGGTGTAACAAAGGTAAATTGATCAGGATTAGAATACATTAACCCTAAGTAGCTGAGTTCACACTTCAACTGAAGCTGAGTTTAGTGAACAATTCTTTAGAATGTGTCTGTGCCTTCCCTTCTAATGCTACAAGTACTTATAGAGAATTCATAACATAACATTTTTAACAGGGAAATGTCACTGTAAGGTGAAAAGCTGCAGTAATTTCATAATTTCTCATTGCTTCCACATTATGGTTCTGTCAAAACTACCAGTTGCCTAAGGTGGTGGCTCTTTGGATTTCTGATGGGCAATGAAAACCACCAAAGTTGCTCTTTAACAGGCTGTATTTACAGGATGAGGAAAATACAGAACAAAGCAAAGGGAAACTGGCAGCATCTTAAGGCCCCATCTACCACCAGAGAATCCCTTGTAACACATTGAATGCCTCACAGGCAATGGGTGCAGCACCAGTGTAGACAGCAATTTCTGCTCTGAGATTCCCACTGGCTCTTAAGCCTTATATACTGTATGGAGTGCTGATGACATTTGTTCAGCTTCCCATGACCTTGCCTAGGTTCATGTCTGGCAAGGTCAGGGGAGTAGTTCTAACAAATGGCAAGCTACAAAGGCCCATGCTACTCTTAAAGTAGCAGCACTTAAAGTGCTAAGCCAGTGTCTTATGAGTCACACTGGGACCCAAATGGCCCTATCTCTAAATGACACATGGCCTTACCTCTTCCACTCCTTCAGTGAGGAGCCCTTTTATGTGGAAAGGGAAAAGGCCTACCTAAATAGTAGTTGTAACTTCCTGGGAGTAACCCAAGCCTTCTTTCCTACCTGACCCCTTCGCCTGCAGCATCACTGCATCTGCTCAGTAGCTCTGGGATTTGGAGCCAGCTTTACATGCAGAAGACAGATTAGAACCAATCTAACTTCTCACATTTACGGATTGGGCAGAGAGAAGTGACCTTGGGCTCCCAACAGCTTTGTTATCTGCCAGTACTGCCTCAGAGTACTTTAATGGTAAAGGCCAATTGTGTTGCTGAGTCAATCCTCGGAGCTAGCTTCAGGACACTTCTACAATGTGGATAACAAGAGAGGGTGTCTTCTAGCTATCTGTTGAGTAGCATGTACAGTGGTACCTCGGGTTATATACGCTTCAGGTTACATACGCTTCAGGTTACAGACTCCGCTAACCCAGAAATATTATCTCGGGTTAAGAACTTTGCTTCAGGATGAGAACAGAAATCATGCTCCGGTGGCGTGGCAGCAGCAGGAGGCCCCATTAGCTAAAGTGATGCTTCAGGTTAAGAACAGTTTCAGGTAAGAACGGACCTCCAGAACGAATTAAGTACTTAAACCGAGGTACCACTGTATGCCCCCAAAGCTGTAAGGGCTTACATTGCGAAAGACACTAGTTTAAGACAATAGCTGAGAGCCAGTCAACAAAGGCTTGAACCTCCATTAAACCCACTTCTTGTGCCTCACATCTTTATTCTGAGGTTTGGAGAGCAAAGGGGCTTCCTGACTCATCTGTGCCGCCATTGGGTCAATTTGTTTTACAAGACAGCACGTACCTACAAACTTGAAATTGATATTCCATTGCTGGGAGTATTCTAGACATGGGTTCCGGATGCTGGGAGTACATGAACAACATCTGGGCAGCAGTGTGGCCCTATTCTGAAAACAGTTTTATTGCTAAGTCACACTCATATTCCTGGTTATTCATCTTTGAGAAAATGTGGACATGCATTCTCATTTTTCATGCTATGCATTAATGTAGTAATAGCAGCAGGGCTATGAGCCAGCCTGAGCTTTGGGGACCCTCGTGGTGCTCACAAGTTTTACTCATTGCTAAATTATGCATTGCTAGGATTTATTATCTTTGCAGCAATGGAAGCAAGCAGTATGCCTCTGAATGCCAGTTGCAGGAATCAGAAATGTGGGGAGTCCTGGTGTATTCAGGTCCTGCTTGCAAGCTTCCTCGGGCATCTGCTTGACCACTGCAAGGATTGGATGCTGGTCTAGATGGGACTTTGCCCTGATCCACCAAGCCTCTTCTTATGTTCTTATCAATCTCAAATGAATCATACTACACTACCTGTAAGTGAGTAAAACATTATCTTTTTTAAAAAAAAATTTGAAAATTTTGATTGCTCCCACCAATCAATTATTTGTCACTGTGGAGGGAAAGAAAAGAAAAAGAACACGGCAAAACCATTATGTCAATCAATAGACTCTTCTTTCACTGACAGGTGTGCTGCACATTGCAGTGATGTCTCCTTTGAAAGCAATGCTAAATCCTTGTCAGAAGATGTGGAATTTATTCATCTTTTCCTTTGTGGACTAATAACTTTTTTTGTTGATTTGAAACATGTGCAGTTTCCACTTCTTCCTCAGTGTTTGAAATAAGTCATGCCTAACCCAAGAGTCTGTGTTGCTTCATTTTTTCCTGATTTTTTATTTTATTTTTGCCCTCATCCTCCTACTTTCAAGATTTCAATTCTTCTAGCTCTGGCAAAGAAATCATTGCAGAAAAAAGTTCTTTCTTGAACTGATGACAGAAGCAAATTCTTATTCCTTTGTAGAAAACAGGAACATTTTGAAGACAGACTTCTTTGTTCTTTGTTGAAGGAAGTTGGAATTCTCTACTTCTTAAACCATTAATCCACCCCCATTTTTACCTCTCTGAAGATGACTATTTCAGATAATGAGGCAGTGTACTTTGAAATTCTTTTAAACAATACCTTTTTCTCTGGCACTACATCCTAGTCATGTGATCATTTGCAGGATAGCTTGGCAATTTGTGGGTTTTTCTTTGTGACTATTTAGTCTCAATAAAAAAATTCAATATAAATAAACCTCATAAATCTTGTCATAAAACCCATTCCTCCCCCCAGTGCGTACAGATACTCTACATACATATATGCACAATGTGCCATTCATTTTTATTTGTACAGACACATATCACTATAAAGAAGGAAGAAGATGGCTTGGCCTCCTCCTGTGCCATTAACATCCTCTTGGTTTGTAGAAATCAGCAGGTCCTGACCTGCCCAGAACAGTGGACCAAGCTGCTCTTCAAGGCAATTTAAAACTGCAGATTTACTAGGCAGTATTCGGCTAGGGAGACCCACATGCAGAAACCAATGAAAGGACTTCCATGAGAGCAATGGGGTTTCCCCCCACTCTCCACCCCCCGAACACCTCCCCAAACTGGGGTCTTGGGACTGGAAGAACCCCTGGAACAGCACATGGCACCACCAGGCAAGCAGACATTGTTTTTTAAAGAGATCTGTAAAGCACTACAGTACAATGAATTCCTTGGTGGGGAGCATTATTTAGATGGTAACATATACTTCATTTACTATGAAATGTGACAAGCCAACCTCTGTTGCCTTCGGAGGCCTTGCTGTTCATTTTCCTGAGAGATCCCAACTGTCTGCCCCAAAGTCTTGCACTGTTGCACCACTGTCTAAAGGCACATGAGTAGAAGGCCCTAATCAAAATCCTACAGAATTTCTTAAAGGCATTTCAGAAGTGGCAGTCCTGGTCGCAGGGCCCCCCACAGAAACACAACGTAGCTTAATTCAGATCTTGTGTAAACTAGCGGGCATGGGGGCAAAAATGAAATACCTTAAAGGCTGTGATTTTACACCCATGGACATGGCCCTACTAAACTGAATGGGGTGGTTGTTGGGTATGAGAGGTCTGGGGAGAGAGTTAGTATAAAATGGCAGAGGTGTATAAATTATGACTGGTGGGAAGGAAGGCTGTACTAGGAGCTGGGGGTGTTCAATTAAGATGAATGTTCAGAACAGACAAAAGTCCCTCAAAGAGTACATATTTATGTAATTCACTGCCACACGATGTAGTGATGGCTCCCACTTTGGATGGCTTTATAGCGGGATTAGGCAAATCCATGGGGGATAACGGAATAGCCATGAAAACTGTGTTCATCCAGCATTGACAAGTTGTTGGGAAAGATGGGTGGAAACATGGTGTGTGCTTGGGTCCTGTTGTGGGGGGGGGGGGCATGCTATAGGCATCGATGGGTGTGTAAGTCGCTTTGGGTCACTCTGTGAGTAAAGCAGCTAACAAATATTAATCATCATCATTATCACCATAATCTGGTTGGCCACAACTAAAACAGAATGCTAGACTAGATTAGCCTTTGATTTGATCCAGTGGAGCTCTTATGCTCTTACACAATTTTCATCATTAGTAGCTCTGCATCATGATGAATTTTAACAAATCAAAGTTCTGTAATATAAGCCCGAAGGCATTATGCAGACTTCCAGAGAGGGCAACAGAGGTTCCTTCCATGTACTTTAAGACAATGCACATACACTAAGTGCTTCAGGGTAAATCACATTCCCATAAAATAGACATTTGCTACACTATATTGATTACTAGAATTCCATTCAAATGAAATCTATTGAAATTTTATCTGGTAATCAGTCCACACAATCTACTTTGTACAAAAAAAGATTTTTGTTCCAGTTCAGACAGATTACTAAATCTATGCTTGACTGGATTTTTTGTTCCCTTTCAGCAGACACCAGAGACAGATGAAAACTGAAAACCTACATCAGTGTAAGCAATTCCACACAGAAAGGCAAAGGCGTTTATAGCAGTTATAAGGAAAGGTTGTCAGCTAATTACAAATAATAATAACCCAGCAAAGCTTGTACACACTTTTGCTTTCCATACTGCTTTGCTTATAATTAATGTGGATATAATAAAACGGCAAAGTCCACTTTAAAATAATCACAACTTTTTCTGCCCAAGCCTATATGTTTCACATTATTGCCCAAAGAACTTTAACAGTCACCAGACTGTGACACATGAGGAAGTGTGAACTTGCAGACCATTCCAGACTGTGAATTTCCCCACTTTATCGGCTACAGAAATATCTCTATTTACTGTGTGCTGTGAAAATCCAGCGCTCAATAATCTTGCAGTTTCCTAGCTTTTAAATGGTGTGGCATGGTCTCAACGATGATTGCTCTCTGCTGCCAGAAGCATGCAGGTTCAGCGTATCACAAGGATGTCAAGTAAGAGCAAGAGGCAGGATGAAATTTGGGACCGTGGATGAAGTTATGCCACAACATCTGTTTTCAATGCCTAGGTTCAGTCCTATGACAAAAGAAGAGGCGAAAGTCTTCCTGAGCAGATGCGGAGTGCATTTCCCTATAGAGGCCGAGACCTCCCATATGTGATGTCAGAAATAAAGCATCCACCATATGACTTCCAGGCTCTAGTCTATTTAGCATGATAGACATGCATTTCTGGATCAGTTTGAAGCCCTAGACATTTGACTGCCTGAAGCAAAGGTCAAAAGGTACAAAAGGCAAGAGGCACATCTATTGATCTGCTCACTTCAGCCATCACTGATATGTGCCCCCCATCCCATAAAGTTTCCCATGATGCAGCATGGTAAACAAAAAAAGGTTCCTGACACTCCTGCAGTAGAAGAGAGTGCAATGATTTTACTCTTTTGACAAATTGTTTGTATTGAAACAAGTTAGTTAAGAATGCCAAGGTATAACCTTATTCTGTTGACTAAGGTAACCACTGTATACTGTTGACAACCAGAGCTATTATCAGAAGAATAGAATTAAAAATGTTTGTGGGTCACATAGCTAAAATGAGTTTCTACTTCTTTATCTCTTCAGCTGCTACAATAGATTTCAGAAGATCATATCACATCTGCGCCAGCTGAGATTATGTACGTCTGTATGTATATGAATGTTTGCAAGCATTTTTTTATTTCAGAAAAGCACATTTGGGCATCTGTATTTATGCAGTCATTTCATCTTGGAGAAAGCATGAATGTCTGTCAACCTGCATTTGCAAGTGTAATCTCTGGGCTGGATCAGTGCTGTAACAGCGGGTGATCCAACTGTTTTTAAGTTGAATTTACATTTCTGGGACCATCTGATGGTGCAGACCAAGACTGTTTCCAATTACTTTTAAAACAGAAGCAGAAAAACAAGGTCCCAATATCCAGTTTATGGATTGTAAGTTTTTTAAAAATGAAGCCTGGAGCCTTCTGGAGAGTGTCAGCCATACTGCTATGTTCATAAACAAAGATGCCTTGCTTGCTTTTTTAAAAAATCACACATTTCTTGACTCATGGTAAAGACAGAACAGCAGAGAAGTCCACAGAAAGGCAAGCAACCACTGGTTGAGATAGCCTGAAATGATAATTTTAGAATAGCAGATGTCAGTCTAGCTGCAACATTCTGAGAGCTTTGGATATATACTTATCTGCTTTAAAAGGCCTGTGGTTCTAAACCCTTGGAAGTTCTCCTCACAGCTCATACAAACAAGTTGGGACTAATTTCTCTCCCAAGTAGGTAAGAAACAGCTCTTCCGGTCTTCAACCCACCAACCAATGAGCATGCTATGAAACCCAAAAGTGGATTTTTACAACATGGGCATATTATTAGCTGTAGCAATATTAGGATTGCTTGCCTGGATAAAAGCTTGATACAAAAGCACCTGTCAATCTGGCCACAAGTCAATCAATTTCCTATTGAGGAAGTTTGTTGCTGGACTCCACACAGAGGCGCCATCTTCCAAAGAACACTGAGGGGGCCCAACGTGACTTCCTGATGTCACATGCGTGATGTCATGTGGTGTCCTGACTTCGTTCCATGTCCAGCTCTGCATTTAGCATCAACAATTGGGGACCTCAAAAAAGGAAGAAGATTGTGGGGCCCCAAAGAGCCTTGACCCCCTGGAGCCAGCACTTATGGTTCCACAGATCCATCACAGGTGAGTCACAGGGTAGTGGTTTTTATACATTTATACTTTACAGCCCACATTTTCAGGCATGAATATGGAATCAACTCAAGCATCCTCCTCCCTGACGTTGTTTGCTTTATTCACTGCCTCTCAGCAAGAACCCTTTGGTGACATTAAGAAGGGACAAAGACAAAAGCCATCAATTTATACACACCCAAACTCAAATAACATACACTATCTCCATTACTAAAAAGATGCAGTGCCACATTATTCATCCACTTAATTACGGGAAATAGTTTTACCCCTAGTGGACAGCAAGATGTATTTTCCCACACTTGGTTCCAGCAGTCGGCTCTCTTATGTCTTCAAGATCAGCTTGATGTGCAGAAGTCAACCGATGAATCGTCTCAGAGCAAAGAGCTAAACATTATTGCCTGTTAGTGTCTGTGCTAAGCTCCTCTTAAAGGCACAGCAGCAGTGGCAACCTGAAAGCACGGCAAACCTGGACAAATAAAGGGTCCACATCTTGCCTTATTCTATTGATATCTTCAAAATAGTGCAGGGCTTGTCAGTCCATAAAGAAATACAGAACTGTACGTTCTCATTTCAACTCTTATCATCCCTGACACTTGGCCAGGCTGGTTGGGACTGATAGGAGCTGTAGGCAAATGGCACAGGTTTCCCACTCCCTGCTCTAAGGGATAATGCTGAAGTGAAATTATGAAAAAGGCAGTTCACAAGTTTCATTAGCCTCATTCCTCCCCCTTCAGAGAAAACCCCTCCTGTTCACATGCATTTATTATTTACAAACTAATATAGTCAGAATTCTCTGCAAAGCTGGTGTTTTTGAGCTGCTTGCTTGAATCATTTGGAGCTGTTTCCTGTACTGGCATCTTTTTGTAGACCATCTGCTCTCGGACGGCGGCACTCTGCAATCTGAGCCATGTGGACTGATCTATGAAGTACTACAGAGTCAATGAGGGAATGGCTAGGCTAGGCAGCTTTTTGACTCCTTCTACCACCACAACAGCAGAGTATAGTGGCAAAAGCTCCATGCAGACAATTGTTCTGGGGATATCAATACCTGAACTGAGAGTGAGATCTTGCCTGCCGATTCCCTTCCTCAGCTTCTGTGTACTTTAGTGGGATCTTCTGCACAGAACCAGCACACCTACACTTTGTATGTGTGTGTCTTTATCTCTGTGCCATCTGCATCCTGCATTTTTGGGGAAGGTTCAGCTGGCACTGGCAGATTCCCTCCATGCATACAGTCTGTACACATGCAGGCTCTTTGCAGAAAAGCTCACTCACACAGGGATGTCATCTAGCATCCAGCAGAGTCAGAAGACATGTTTTCACAGTGATAAATGTCACACGGAAGGGACTCCAACACTGAGTTTTGAACCCAGTCTCCTGGGTTTTTTCTTTTTCTTTGATTGATTTGTACATGCTATTGGCTTTTTACAGTTGTGTTCTCAAAAATCAACAAAGGTGGCAGCTCAGTCTCTCTTGGCAGAGTACAGACATCCCCCACTTATACACGATTGACTTGCACACGACCACATATACGTGCAATGCCAGGAAGTAATTAAATAACCCAGTTCAAACTTGGCAATGGCAGGAGAAAGCTAAAGAGTCCTTGTGGCTGATGAGGAGACCCTCGAGTTCAAAGAGGCCATCAGTGAGGGTAGAGGAAGCCCAGAAGAGAGTGAAGGCACAGCCGCCATATTGCAGCCTCAGCTCACAGTCACTCAGTTGCACACCATTTGTGGAATAGACAATGATGTTGTAAAAGCTAATAGCAATAATAATTGACAAGACCCAAAGTGGTCAAGAGGGCATCTGTTTGTGCTGTGAAAACGTTTTCAGGGGGTGCAGATTGTTAGAGTTGTTCAGTGGAATCCCTGATCTGGACCTTTGGTAGAAATAAATTCTCTCCACCACAGGAACGTGCTTCAAAGCTATGCTGCAGAACAGTCTTAAATACTAGTTACAATAAGAGAAGCATTGCAAAATAATGAAGTAACTCATTGCAAACAGTCAATGAGGTCCAGTCCCTTATGCAGTTCAGTAAACTGTCCTCTCTCTGTGGTCCCACATGCAGATCCCAAGCTTGCTCATCATTGCAGAACTTCTCTGCAACCAGTGCTGCTGCTGCTAGCCATCTCCAACAAGTGCACACACAGGCTTCTCAAGTTGGCAGTGAGAACTCTGTAGCTTGTGCTTCTAGCTTATCTCACTCTAATGGAAAAATACCAGCCTTTGCCAGAGTGGAACCTTTTTGCCTAAGGTAAACTTCCCATTACAGCATTTTAAGTGCAATGGAGGAACATTCAGTCATGTAACTCCAGCCTTGTCCGAAGTACTACAGCTCAGACACTGGTTTGCCATCTTGGTGAAAACTGGGCTATAACGGGGTCTATACCTGGCCTCATGAGTGTAATCCTCTGTACAGGCTACATTGGCAGCAATGACAAACAAAGAGTCAAGTATGCATAGGGTGCCAGTGAATGGATACATAATTTTTACTTAACCGACTCATAAAAAGTTAAAGCAATCTAATGCATGGTTGCGGCAGCTTTCCTCACAGAACAGCCCGTGGATCACCTTTTACTCCTTCTGACATTTGAGAAGGAGCAAGCTAAAACACTGCTTTCTGGATCATTTATTATTTACTACTGAACAAAGCTAGAAGCTAAATTATGTAGAAGTATTTTTAACGCAAACTTTAGGTATTATATTTTTAGCATCTTCTGTTCTTCAAAAAGAGGACTTGATGCAATCAAGTGCACTTCTCTTGGAAGGACCGCTAAGACAGGTTGGGTCGCATGCAGACAGGATGTGTGCAGTTGCATCGATTGTGAGACCGTTTCAGCGCTGTCTGTTGAAAGCTAAGGATCACCTAGCAATTCCATTAAAAAATGCAGCGTATTTAAAGTGAGGACTAGGCATTATAATTTGCCTGGGCGCAGCATGGCGAACCAAAATTGATTTTATCATCTCATCAATTTGGATATAAGATATATGTCTGCTAATGTGACATCTGTGCAAAGTATTGTTATTAAGCAGGGTGGAAGGTGGAACAACTCCTAAACCAACCAGGTGTTTTATTCAGAGTGTTGACACAATATACCAAGCTGAACTCCAGAAACTAGTAAAGTGTGCGGTGCCAAATGAAATTGCATGTCACTCAATAGAAAGAGGAAAGTGCTGCTCATATTATATCTATAAAACAGGTGCTGCACCATGACTGAAGTAGTACTGACAGCTGGAAGAATTTCTGTAAATAACATTTTAAAAAAATGAATATTGAGGACCCGGTGGAGAGCAGATTTTCAGACATGGAGTTACTAATTACTATATTTTTTATTTCCAGAGTTTGCCTAAGTCTGCATTTAAACTGACAATATGGAATGTCAGTATTGAAATGAATTCATTCAGAGAGCTGAGGAAATGTGGCACATATTTACAGCAAGAACAATGAGATACTTCAACATTTCTGCTATGGCAATGCGGCCTTTTCAGATATTGGATATGCATGATGCCAACCCATATGAAAATATCTTCCAGGAAATAGTTTGCAAAAGTTTTAAAAACCATTACTGACAAGTGTAGGGTACGGGTATAAGGAAATGAGACTCTTAATGTCAGGGTTGTGGGTTTGAGTTCCCTGCCAGACAAAAAAAAAATCCCTGCATTGGAGGTTGGACCAGATGTTCCTCATGGTTCCTTCGCACTCTACAGTTTCTAACATTAGCTTGCCACTTATTAATGCCTTTCCCATTTTGGCAAAGTTATTGAGAAAACCTATGTTAACCCCTTTTGGAATGTTAGGTGCTTAGACCCTGCAAGCTGATACAATTTTTCTTGCAACCCCAGTTAGATCTCTGAACTGAAACAACCAACCCGCTAAATACACTCAAGAGCCTTCTGCTTTCAAATCTAGTAGATGATGGCAGCCACAAATGTTTTATTTATATATTCTTTAAGAGGACATTCAGCCCCAGTAAAACTGGGAGCAACTAATCACCATCAAATCTAATTCACCAAGCAATTCCTCCTGAGGTTCAGGGTAAGGAAAGTATTCTCCAAAAGGACCCAAGAGCATACTGTAACTGTGTATTTTATCCTGGGATGACCACAGAGGTATTGCCTGCACTGTCAGTTCAGCAGTGCCAGTTAGCCATTTTGAGCCTAATGTTTCCAATCCACAACGTTATTTGCCTACAATGGGAAATGACAAGTCAATAAATAAAACCTTGTCGCTGGCAGAACATAAACATATTCAAATGAACAAAGGAAATGTTGAGAGCTACTTGTCGACACAAGTGTCACAGCTCACAGGACAGCCTTCCAAAAAGCAATTGCCTCAGATACTGGCAGTGGTTTTCCAGATCAAACTGTACTTTGCCACTCTTGGCATCCACAAATGTTGAAGAGCGGCCAGCATGCTATCAAAGCTACAAACAAACCAAATCAATATGTCCCTTTCCCTTGCCCCACCTTCCTGAATTTATGTTATTACCAACAATAGGCCATACTTGTAAGACTACTGCCAATTCACGCATGTTCCATAGACTGGCTTGAGCATTCAGCAGCATGAGCTTTCCTCCTCCAAAGGGGAATGGTAGAGCTAAAAGGCTTCCTGGCAGGGTCTTGTGGAATCTGCATACATTTCATTTACTCAGTAATTCAAATCTTTAGAAACTGTGGGATGAAATTCAGCAAATCCCAGCCAAAATTACAATAAGAATGGTCAGCGTGATTTTTCTTCCCCAAAGGCCAAGCAGGAGAAGCCTGCAATGAATACAGAGCATGCCTAAATGGAGGATAGGGCCCTGTGGCTACTGCTAGAGATCTATTGTAATATATCTTTGGAACATGCCATTCTCACTTATGACTCAGAATCCATTTATGCCTTGATTGATTTAGAGTTATTCTGCATTATCCCAGCTGGTGGAGGTGGCCAAGAAAAATTGTGACGTTAAGTAGTAACCTCAGGCAGGGTTCAGATGTTTACTAAAGCTTAAGCTTCTATTTGCATAGTGGAAGAGTGAATGTAAACAACCAGCTTCCCCAAACCCATCACGTGGCATGTGGCATGAATACTCCAGATGCTCATTTGCACAACGGCCTTGACACTATGGTTCTTCCACCACAAGAAGTATGTAAAAAGCCTGCAACATGTTTTCTGGCTTTTTTTTAGATGCTCATATTTAACATCTATATCATGGGAGTGAGTTTAAAGTGTCCATTCCTCTACCATCAAGACAGAATTTTTGACCCTACAAAGCATCTGAATTAGACCCATTAGACTATTTTCCTAGAAAAAGACGTGCCAGAATTCACCATGAATGCCTCCCTTGTTTTCTCATCATGGCAATGGTGCCTACCTGAAAGGTGCTAGAACTGAGTTCTGGTTAGTTCTGGCTGGGGGGGGGGGGAGCCCAGATTAGACCACAGTTATCTAAATTAGTCGAGAATCTGAGAAGGGCATCAGAAGTACAAGGTGCTTTATTGTGGGTCCTTCCTGAACATATCCTAGTCCTCTTTGGTGACTATGGAATGACTACTATGGGTTGTGATTTTGTGTCAGTGGAAACAGAGCATGCAATTTTGCCCACCTCTCAAACCTACTATGTCCCCAATGGCTGCTGCTGTGACATTGGGGACCCCCTGTAACACTATATGGCATGATATGGAGGGATTCAATAGCTAGGGAAATCAGCCAAAATTGAGTGCAATGCCATGTACTACCAGATACATTCTCCAATTCTGCAAAGCCACCATTGGATGCAACTCTATAAAAATAGGGACAAATGCTGATAACTAAACCTACAAGGTAGAGGAGGGAAACCGTAGCCTTCCAAACGTTGCTGGAGATTATTCCAATAGACCATAACACCCTTTTACAACCTGGAGCTTTCTAGGGGTTGCTGTTGTCCAAAATATTTGAAGGACACCAGGTTGAGGAAATCTGTTTTATACGGTAGGTTTAGCAGCAACACAATTAACCATTAGAGGTAGTAATGACTACGTGAATAAAAGTGTATAATGGTAAACATTCTATAATCCATCACAGATTGTCTCCAAATGGGATAGGAAGAAAGTAATATGTGCTTTTGGTGGCATGACAGCACAATCCAACTGGCTGAATCAGGCAGTGATATTTTTTCTATAAATCTACTGCCATGGATGAGAAAATGGATTTGAACATGTAAATCTTTCTATGGGTTTTCTCAATGCTACATGGACTCATTGTGGATAGATGCAGTAGAAGCAGGTCACTTGGAAGAGCAGCTAAATAATTGCTCTGAGTACCAGAAATAAATATTAAAAGGATCCCAAAGAAAGCAAGAGATTTAGTTGCGGATGCTTTTACTTTATAGTAAGTAGCACACCGTAGGGTATCTGATGTGGAAAAAATACATTTGTAGATGGAAAGTCTTCAGTGGCCATGTTATATTTTTCTAAACTGACATCAAGCTGCTTTAAAAGATTTTTTTCCCAGTGAATAGCAATGCAAAATGTATGCGTTGCAAACCTTTGAAAGGTTTTGTCAGGTCTAATCATTTGTCTGCTGAAGACAATCTCATGCAAGGGAGGAGCCTTGTAATTAAGCAGGGATAAATAAGCAGCAGTCTGGGAAGCAGGGAATCATCATGGAGCAACACTGCCTGCCGTAATAATTGGAATACTCTGCTAATTGGAAAAGTCTGCTATTTATCTCCAACAGTAATAAAGTGTGTCCTCATGGCCCCAGTGCCATCTGGAAAGGCGCACTGCAGATCAGCAAACAGAGCATCTGCAGGTTAATGGGGGAAGTGTTGATTGTGCCATGACACGATCAACAGATGTCAATCCAGGGTTGTTAAGACTAGGGCTTCCTACTGTTTCCTTTACTCTTATATACCCTGTTGGAAACAAAATTAAGTAAATGAAAGCTCTCTTTCTGGCTGTGGACTTTTGGCTTGCTCTCCCTTCTCTTTCTTTTGTGGCTATTCTGCTATGATCTTGCTTAGCTACACACCACTCCCAGACGCCACTGAAACTAAATGTGTTATCACCTTTCTCTCAGTTCCCATGATCTTACCTGGAAATCAGCGATAGAGATATGGGCTTCGAAACCCTGATGGGCTGTTGATTTAAGTGGATTGGCAATAAAGCAAAAGAGCCACAACTAAAAGGGAGGCAGACAACATTGCCTGATAAATCTGATAAGCAAATTCCATATGTGCCATCTTGCCTGCACACTGAGAACTTGGCCAGAAGTCCTTTTGGTGCGTTGGCCTTCTAGGTATGTGAGGTGGGCCATCACAAGAGAGAGGGCCTTTAATGTGGTGGCGCCACACCTTTAGAACTGTTTCCCTGCAGAGCTACATTGGGGAGCTACACGTTTCAGAAGGACTTAGGAATCATCTACACAGCTGCACATAAAATGTTTCAAATGTGTTGCAAAGTGCAATATATAAATGAGACACTAGATGGCAACAATGAGCTATTCAATATCCGATGTATTTTTCAAAACGTTTTTTAAAGCATTTTCACAGCGTTTTTTATATGTCTGTAGATTCCACTTTAGAGACTCGTTTGATTTGACTGTCCTGCCATTTTGTGCCACTCATTGGGTGAAGACTGGAATAGTATGATGTTATTGGAGCTCTGAGTCTGGCGAGTTTGGGAAAAAGATTCTATTTTATTCTTGGCTTAGTCTTGTTTTTCATCTCGCTCTCTCTCTCACACACACACGTTTACACTTTTCGTTGTAAGCCACTTTGGACGGCTTTGCACACACCACACCCCCCAAAAAATGGCCTATACATATTTTAAAATTAAAATAAATACCCTTCTACTTTAGGTTGGAATCTTACACTTGAGATCTGCTGGTTCAGGAGCCATGGGATTAGGAAGATGTCCTGCTACAGTGGCAGAATAAAAAATATAGTGGTTCCATGTTATGGTTTGAAGGCAGATTTCTTGAATCTAAACAGGATTGGGTCTGGTCAGTGTCTAGAAGGGCAACTACCTAGGAACCATATGTGTACCACCTTGGGTTAAATGACAGAAGAGAAGAATGGGTGGAATAAAATGTAGGAAAATGGATGACAACTAATATTGACTCAAAGCACCCTGTTTTGTGAGAAGATATATCTTGCTTAGAGACTGCAGCAGTGGTACATTCTGAGGGTCTGATGTGGAATTACATGAAAGAGTCAAACATGTTTCTGAACTGTCCACATTGTGTTAATATACTATGATATGTATGTGTATGCACATACTCATATTACCTCAGAGCCCATCAATACTGTGCCTTTGGTCAGCCTGCCTTTTCTAATCAGAATGGCTGATATAGTTTAAGCCCTTTGCTTGGCTCCACTCTGCTTAATCTCCTCTCAGTGTCTGTCCTATCTATAAATCCTCTCTCTTGACTGGAACACTCCTCCACAGGCCTCCTGTGTGTAATACATATTCTGGCTTGGATGCACTCGGTCTGTGCCACTCACCAACTCTCTTGGAACAAAGGCCTGCTCTGCATAACTGGCTTAATGAAATTGCCATCCTCGCTTACAGGTCTCTGTGCCAAACCATGTGCATGATCCCATTTGAAACAGCAGCCCTTATCTACTTGCATGCCATCATTTAGGCATTTACTTGACATTTACTGGGATGCTTGTAAGTCTGCCTTTTCACTGGACTGGCACCTTCCTCTGATTCCCCCACAAGGCAGCCTGTATGTACTCTGCAAAAGTTAAAGCAATGTTACTCACCTTTCATCAGGTACCTACTTACTGTAATTACAAAGAAAACAAACTAGCTATCTGGCCATCAACTGAGAGTCCTTGGAACAGTCTGTTTTCCAGTGTTCAAGAGCAAAAGGAGAGAAGCCAAGGACTGCAGATCCTCCAGCAGTTCACAAACAGGACACAGTTGCATATTTTAAACGTGTATTTCTATACTAAAGGCTACTACCAGATCTCCTTTCTCCATCACAGATTGCTGAAGACCCTTTCACTCCCTGCAGGATGTGCACTGTATTACTTTATTGTGGGGTAGCCAACCATGTGCCAGCTTAAAAAAAAGAGTTGTTAGAATCATAGGCTACATTTGCACTATATATTTAAAGCACTATCGTACCATTTTTAATATCCATGGCTTCCCCAAATAATCCTGTGAGGTGTGGTTTGTTAAGAGTTGCTAGGAGACCCCTATTCCTTTTACAGAATTGCATTACCCAGAGTTCCACAGGAAAAGGGATTTGTTGTAAAACCATTTGGCATGAATCAGAATTTTAAGGAGTTTGCACGCACCATTTGTTACTGGTAGTGTTTTACAGGGGCCTATACCAGAAAACAAAATGAGAGTTGGAAATGTGGGATTTTGCCCATTCCATTGATGAAGCAACCCTTGCACCCCTGCCAGGCCTTCTTTTATCCTTGAAGCCTCATCCCCTTTGGTTCCCATGAAAACTGCCTGGAGAACAGAGAGAGGAAATTTCTTCACTGCCCACATCAGTTGTATGAATACACAGTTGCCCAGTCCCTTAAAAATCAAAGAGAATCAAAGAGATTTGGTGGAGGAGGCCTTCAGGGGCATGATAGCAACATTCCACTCCCAGGGTAACAGCTAAGGAAGTTGTCCCTTTGAAGAGATCAGTTCTTTTGGTGGCACCATGGGTACTCTTCTGCAGTGCATTTTTTCTAGAGAAAGGGTGCCAGTACTCACTGGAGGCTCCTGTGCCCACCCTGCCCATTGTGAGTGCTGCTAGTGAGGCGACCAGGGCACACATGGACAGCAGCAGAGCACAGTGCACATGAGGAGAAATACATCACAAGCCACACTACTCACTCTTGCTCCTCAAATATTTTATTGGGTGGAGCCAAAGGGACCTTGGTCCCTAGGAGTTGGCTCCTGTGCAGGCAGCCATCAACCTAGATGCTTGCCGCTTCTCATCAGCCTACCCATCAGCAAGCAGCCAAATTAGCATCTTCACAGTCACATACTTCACAGTCACATTTTGAGAAGAGATGCTTTTAAAGTTTGTGCATGCAATGCATGCATCAACTAACAGAAGTGACTCCATACAATTACATTAATGTAACCCTCTTCTAGTATTTTAGCATCCGTCTTACCCCCATCAGATGCTTATTTTCACTAATTATGTACTTGATCTGTTTTCATCTTATTTGTTTATTTACTTGTTACAGGTGTATGTTCACCTGTTCTTCAAACTATCCTTCAGCAGCAGTAGAATTCCACATTTCATTCCCCGCATTATAATCAAGGAGGATTTCAAATTTTGTTCAGCCTTCTTCTGTGAATCTGTCAAAACATTGTTAGAAAGTGTACTTAAATTCTTTGAACTAACCATTTGATTCCCCCCCCCTCCTTGCTCATTTGTGCATTAATATTCTTTTGAGGCATCCCTACTCCTTCATTCCAAAAATTCATTTCATATTAGAGGGGCTGAAAACGCCCCATAATTTGTTATGAGGTAAAAAAACCCAGCTCTTTCACTCAAAACAGAACACCCATATACTTGGGGCAGTTGCACTGTGTGTCAAATGCCACACAGGTCATGTGCTACTCATCCTATGGCCTACTCTTTCCTCCTTGAAGCCATACCCAACTCCAAGTGTACCAAGAGCAACAAGAGTACACATGGCATACACCATTTTGTCTGAAATGAGTGTATGTTTCTGCTTCACCACTTGTACATTCATCAGGGTGTGATGGCCACTTACAGTTCACCAAAACAGACACAGGTAGCTACTTCAAATACAATGGTGTATAACACATGCATTTATAATTCACGTATCCATTTTCTCCAACCAACAAAGAAGATCCACAACAAAAGCAGTTGATGTGGATGGAAAACTTGATGCTCTTGTGGTCCCATTGGTCTTGATTGATGATTGTGTCAGCACCAGACAATGTAGTGAATCAGAGGTATTTACCTCATCTCCCACCAGGTGAGCTGCTGCACCAATACCTTGATTCATCTTTGGTCCGGCTTTGTAGAAAAGAGAGGGGACGGTGGTGTGGTGCAAATGCACCAGCAAAGTCAATCTGGCACTCCTGCTGGTGCAATTGCACCATGCTGCTCTTCCCATTGCCATGCCCCTCCTTGTCTCTGTTCTGGTAAGTACCGTATTTTTTGCTCTATAAGACGCAACAGACCACAAGGCGCACCTAGTTTTTGGAGGAGGAAAACAAGAAAAAAAATATTCTGAATCTCAGAAGCCAAAACCGCAAGAGGGATCGCTGCACAGGGAAAGCAGCAATCCCTCTTGCTGTTCTGGCTTCTGTGATAGCTGCGCAGCCTGCATTCGCTCCATAAGATGCACACACATTTCCCCTTACTTTTTAGGAGGGAAAAGGTGAGTCTTATAGAGCAAAAAATACGGTAGCAGCAAACAGCACGGCAGGTGAGCATCTCTGCCCCACCACACCACCATCCCCTTTCTTTTGCAATGGGTTGCACTGCTGATGGAATGCATATATTCCTATTCAGCTCATTACATGCTTCAAAGCCTGACCAGAGATGAATCAAGGTATTGGTGTATATTTTAAGTCCACAGAATTTTTACCTTTTTTGGCAGGCAGTACACATTTACAGGGAGGAATGTGTAGGTTCCTATTTGATATGCACAAGTACCATTTAGACCTCATCTGAAAGGAAGGAAATGTTTTGGAAGAGAAAGGTAGTTCAGACTTAGGGTCTGCTTTGTGCAGATTGTTGCTGCTAGCAAGATGACAGTTTGCTGGTGTGTTTATTCACTGCACTAGGGTTATACTGTCCTAAGTACTTGTGTGCCACTGAATCAAGCCTTAACATTATGATTCGGTGGCAGAAGAGAGTTACCATGGGAATGATTAGCTTTTACTATATACGTTACTGAATGATAATAGGTTCCAGAAAAGAATGAGTGGTTTGTATCCTTGTGGCCCGAAAGTATGAGAAACGGAAGGAAGTACACAGCAGGTTTAGACAGATATACTTTATAGAGGTGGCATTTGATGTTATGAGTACTAATTTGATGCAGAACTGGCACAGGAACAGAACAGTAGCAGCAGCAACAGGTAAAAATAACTTGTGTTTACTTTTGTATAAAATCTAAATTCCCCCTCATATATACAGATTTTGCTGATGTTAGACTAAGATTTCATTTTGACCCACTGTTAAGGGACAAATATTTCTCAGTTAATGTCTTATTGTATGGATGCTTGCTTAGTCTCATCACCTTGCGTATCTGATTTGCCCAGATCTAAATTTCATAGATTTTTTTTAAAAAATAAGTATTCCACAATGTGCAAAGAACTGCGACATTACTGAATGCAAAATATAGTATTGGGCACCAATTTTAGGATTCTCGCAATTACTGCTTTCATTTTCTTTTTGTTGTTGCCAGAGTCGAGCAGCATCTTGTCGCCGTTAAGTAAATGCTATGTTTAGTAGGTAAGAGAAGATTTCAATCCCGAATTACCATCTGTATGAACTTGCCACAGTTATGGACCTGCCTCACAGTTCATCCAAAGCTCTTCTTTGAGTTTCCTTAACTTCCAAGTACAGTAATCACTTGCAGAGAGAGGGTCTTTTCTTTGATTGTGTCTTGAGTAGGGCTTTGAGCATTTCATTTGCCTTGGGAGGGTGGTGACTGTCTGCCTACACCAGGGGTCAGCAAACTTTTTCAGCAGAGGGCAGGTCCACCGTCCCTCAGACCATGTGGTGGGCTGGGCTATATTTATTGGGGGGGGGGGATTGAACGAATTCCTATGCCCCATAAATAACCCAGAGATGCATTTTAAATAAAAGCACACATTCTACTCATGTAAAAACACCAGGCAGGCTCCATAAATAACCCAGAGATGCATTTGAAATAGAAGGACACATTCTACTCCAATAAAAACACACTAATTCCCATACCATCTGCGGGCCGAATTTAGAAGGCGATTGGGCCAGATCTGGCCCCTGGGCCTTAGTTTGCCTACCCATGGCCTACATTGATATATTGACTACCAAAACTACTTTAATTAGTGTTTTAAACTGCTTTTTTATCATATACTGATACACACCACTATCTTCTGGTATTTTACAATATTGTTTTTGATGTTTTTCTGACTTTATTTTTGGGCAGTTTTGGATGCCAGTTTCCAATCTGAATAAGACTGCCCAGCATTTCATATTTTTGAAATGCAGGTTATATCTTTGTCTGATGATATGTTGTTTTTTAAAAGAAATATAAGATGTAAATAAGCATACCTGTCAGCTGCCCCGTTTTAACCAGGACATCCTGGAATCACAGAAACCAGTACAACACACACAGCACACACACACACACACACACACACACACACACGGATATGGGTTGACTATAAATTGTCAATAGGGGAAAAAATCAGTAACTGACCCTTGGCCTGTGGTATAAATCTTTATGGAACACTACTGTCCTGGAGAAAACAACTCATCAAATAAAGCCAATGTAAGGACAACAAACTCCAGACTCGTTTTATATGGTTTGGTGTTTATTAGTCAAACATCTATAGCAAACTTTAAAAGGCATCCATCTGTGTGTTACCAACAAATCTGGGAGAACATTTGATTTGCCTAATTGCGTATCTTGTTTATGGCATCTGTCTTTATCCTCCTAATTTATGTTTTGATGTATGAATTGTAATTCCCTGGATAGGTAGACAGAGACTTTCTTTGGAACTTAAAAAAGAGAACATGGAAAGCTTTGTTATGGCATATTCCTCAGATATATGTTCAGTTTCAATTAGTTTTATTCCCAGGCATATTATTGCTATTGATCTGGAGTTCCAATATGCATGCCAGTTTGTGTAAGAACTCTGCATTCATTCCCAGTTTCTGCCATCTTTTCAGTGCCACCCTCACATACATCAACACTGCGTGCAATGAGATTTCCTCCTTTGTGCATTGATTGAAGTGAATGGGATAATCCTTGATCACAAAGAGCCTTGTTTCACAGTCTTTGAGGCTGGAGGCAGGTGATAGTTTGAGTTGAATCATGCCATGATGGCAGCATCATTGCCCAAGATGGGAACTCTAATTTCACTATTACCTCAGGGTTTGAAGGATTTTCCAGTGCTTTGAAAACTTGTTACAAATTTGTTTTGCTTTGGTTTCTTTGCAGAGGCAGCCAGACAAAAGCATTGAGTGTTCACACCGCATCACACAGTAGGTCTGATTTATACCTTCTTGAAAAATAAAATCCATCTCCAGCCTGTAGGAATATGTGAAAATTGTTGGGTTAGGGCACACATAGAACCAGGGGTGGCATCAGCATCCTCAGGTGGCTACCAAGGCTCTACCACCCTTGTGTGGCCTCCATGGACCAGCCCTGGGTCTTCCATGTGAAGTGGCAGTCTCTGTGCACTGCCTGCCATTTTACTTTTCTGCAGGGTCCATGATGTAGCATCACTCTTAGTGGGAAATTAAAATGGCGGTCTGCTCATTGCCACCAATCACAGATTAGATTTGGCTCTACCTTGTAGGATGAAGAATGACCCTGTGCTCTGAAGAGATGAAGCTATATGCAAGGATGATGCCAACTACATTTCTGACATGCACATCAAGAGGAACATAAACACAAAACTTTAAATGTGATTTACTCTCAAAGTTAACATCTCACATTCAAACAGCATTAGGAATTATTAGCTGTTTTGGGGTGAATAAATCCAGTGTTTTCCAAAACGAATAAAAGGAAACATTGTGGTGCATATACATATTGTATGACGTCTTTAGTATTCCAGAGTGAGTTAGCAACAAACATCTAGTATGCCATATGCCCTTTAAATCTGAAAGGCCACCTGCCAACTCATTCCCACTTTCCCCTCTTTGGGTTATCAGATGCATATAAATTAGTGTATTCCTGGGATAAGCCAGAAATAGGCATGCTATCTGCAGTGAAAAAATATACTTCTATTGTGAGGAGTCTCAGTGCAACTCCTGTATTTTGATATTGTTATTCAAATCTGAAAGGTCAGTCCTCACAACTGCAATGTTATATAGACAGAAGTAAGAGAGAGTGTGTATGTGTGTGTGTACACACACACACACACACACACACACACACAAATGGAAACTTGTTCGTGGTTGAGCGTATATTTTTAGATGGCACATAAATATATGTTTGACCATCTATTGATTAGATCAATAGCTAATTGCTGAGCTTAGTTCTAGTGACCTGCAAAAAAAGGTAGTAGTGAGAGCAAATTAATCAATGGTATGTCTATCTATCACATTTTAGCAAAGAGTAACTGCAACCTACCTCTAATGCAACTAAGACTGTGTTATACATGTATACAGGGTTGACACACATGTTGATTGCTTTCATATAGCCAGAAAAGCTATCTAACAGTATAGTAGATGGATGGAGAAAGGGAGAGTTTATGATTTATGTATCCCCCACCCACAGGTGGTTACGCCTTGGGCCTATTAATATAAATGAAATAATCCTGTCTGGTCCATTGTGAAATTGTATTGTGGGGAAGGATGGGGTATTTATTGCTTCAGCACTTTAATAGAAAGTGCATAGGGTACAGTTGGAGTTATCCCATATACAATGGACTATTTAATTCCTTATTCTAACACTTCAGGTGATGTTTAATTGCATTGCATTTCCTGATCATTTACTTACGATCTTTCACCCCCCCCTTTTTTTGTTCAGAGAATTGAACAATGTTTTCCATTCCTGTGCCAAATACGAAGCATAACATATTCAATTTGCAGTTTTATTAAGAGTATGTTCCTTTGTGTTTGTATCAGCTTTCTTCTTGAGCACTGGGTTTCATGAAGGTAAATACATTGAGCTGAGTTATATAAGGGTCTATTCTTGAACAAAATTCAACATCTGATATATGCCTCGCCATGAATTCGGTTCGTCCAGTTCTAACTAACTGCTCTAGCAGCAGCACATTCTTAGTCTAAACAATAATCCATTCTTACTGGTCCTTATGCCTGGAACCATCTCAAAGAACACTGGATTCTTCTTATTTAGGATCCTGGAGAATGATGTTTTTTTGACATTTTTCAGTGAACCAAACTGATTCACCCTTACCAAACTAACAGATAGATGAGAAGGCACTTACCCTTTGGGTTGTGCTCTTCTTTGATTCCCCCCCCCCCCCGCCGCCCACAGAACAGCTCATGGCTCAAAAAATGCTTGGCTATCTGCCTAAATCAGTGTAACGGAAAAATCCTAGATGTGCTTAATGTGACAGGAGAGTCCACCTTTACATTTTCTTAATCTTTTCAAAGGTTGCTTTGTCAACAGTAACATATAGAAGCATAGTTCTATGAATTTAGTGGTGCTGTCCTACTTGTCTTTCATTGATATATCATAAAGTTCCCTGTAATTCCGCAGTCATTTCATCCAGTATTTTAGACTGTTTGACAAACATTAATAAATCAATAACAAAGTTCAGTCTCTCCTCAAAGATAGCAATTATCTCTGTAGTCCACAAACCAGTTGAACTTCGATGCTTCGATTCTGAATGTCTAAAGCCCATTAATTAAGCCTACTTCAAGTCCCAACTACTTAACTGGTTTGTGGCTGGCACAGAAATCTTAAATGACTTCATTTTATACAAGTTCTTAAATTGGTTGCAGAAGTGGAGGAGCAATCTCACAATGCAGCTGCATAGGCAACTTTCCAGTCAAAGTGTTATAGGCATGTTCCATAGCAAAACCTTTGTTTTCATTTGTGCTACAGCTACGATAATCAAAGAAAAACATACTGGAAAATGGCACCAACCACAAAACATTTGATGGATAATAAAACCTCTTTGATCCTAGGGAGGTACTCATTCACACAATTCAAATTTAGGACCTCTTTATGTTAGCATTTTTATGATTCAGTACTAATATGGGGTCAGATATTTGCATTGCATAATGTATAGCCTTCCACAGTAATACATACCAATTTGTGCATTTTCCTTTCTTCTCAAGTGTATGTCAAATGTCTGTCATATTTACAATGGTCGTGCAATCTCTGGAATCCATACTAGGAAAGTGTTCTAACTGAACACCTGGCAGACTGACAACACAGCAGTTTGAACCAGCATCTATAATAATAGCTTCACAATTATTCATCCAAATGATCGCTTGTAACATTTTCATAACCGCATGGCTGTTTCACATATTTCTTGGAGCAAGCATTGAGCAGCATCACATAATTCACTGAACTCTCAGGCCACCTAGTGTGAAACAATAAAGTGATGGCAACTGGTAAACGCCTACTTAAATATAATTCATCACCATGTAATAAGAAAAGTGCAATTGACTAGCAGAGATGTTCTGAAATGTACTAAAATAACTCTTGCATGCCAAAGCTCTGAATTGTTAGGTTTCTAAAATGTCATGGCTCATGATCAACCTTTGTATTCAGAAAAGGCCATTGATGCTGCAGTGCTGTGGACACTTACCTGAGATAAACCTCATTGGCCTCAGTGGGATTCATTTCTGAGCAGACACTTGCAGGATTGTGCAATGAGCAAGTCTTAGCCATGAAAGTGAAAAGCCAGTGATTTGAGCATTGGCTT
Source organism: Podarcis tiliguerta (assembly GCF_965153285.1). NCBI lineage: Eukaryota > Metazoa > Chordata > Lepidosauria > Squamata > Lacertidae > Podarcis > Podarcis tiliguerta. Next base: position 63,059,221 of record NC_139539.1, read on the forward strand.
TTGAAAGGGGAAACCAAGGTTCAAATCTCTGCTCAGGGATCCTCCATCTTATCCACACTGTTGTGAAGATGAAAGTGAGGAACACTGGGCCAGGGTGGGGGGGAGCTAACCCATAAAGGACACACACCCTGCAGGTCCAAGAAGATCAGCTGAGGTTATTGCTCCTTCTAATTCATCAAGTGATTGAGCTGATAATAAAGGAGGGGTAGTTTGCAACCTCACCCAACCACTAAACTTCTCTGACACTCTCCACCAATATGGGCTGTGTCTATTTCAATTGTTTCCTTTCTGCTGCCATTTTGGGATGGCCAGACACTGGGGGCAAGCATCCCTGATTAGGGATGGGGTAGAAAATTGATTCAGTTTATGTTTAAAGCCAAATCTACATAATTCTCACTTTCTGAAACAATACAGGAGCTGAAACACAGCCATCCTTTGAAATTCACACTTTTCTGAATGTTGTGGTGCAGTTATATTGGTGAAACTGCTTGCACAAATATGTACATTAACCAAAACTGCACACAATAAAAGTGTTTATTAGGAGAAATTCACACTAGAATGCTTATGCATTTTAATGAAGATTAAAACAACAATGGCAATTTGCTGCAGAAATGTGAAGAACTGAATTTAAGACTGGAAAAGTTAGGAATTGAGAGAACCAAATTTGAGGGTTCTCAACCCTTGATGTCCACTAATGCCTTGAGCTTCCTGAAGGAAGGGTGGGGATTATTGTTATATTTGGAGCTCTTCAAATATAACAATATCCTTACCCTACAATGATCAGTATCACGGTACTTTCAGATCGAAAAAGTCATAGTTTTTCACTCCTATGAGTTTAAAACACACACAAATGCTTAGAACCCATAAATTGCTCAAACATCATCATTTTCTTCTTGAAAAAAAAATCAGAAGGCAATAGGAGCAATCTGGATATTTTGGAATACCTAATCCATTGGAGATGGTTGTAATTGCTACAAAATTGCATCTGAAACTAATTCGTACATGCTCAGATAAATGAAAGAGAATTACATTTCCCATTTCTCTTTTGTACAAAGGAGAGAGATGACATCCGCCTCCTTTAAATATTTGGTTTTTTTCCTTAGGTTTTGATCCTCCTTTGAAATTTGCTAATCAAGGGCCTTGTTAAAAGTAGCAGACTTCATGCTTGAAATCCTATGGAGCTTTAGTCGAGACATTAATTTTAAACAGACCCTCAGAGTACTCCTACTTTGCTTCGCCTGTTACAATATTGTCTGTAGAGAGGACCAGCAATCACACCTAAACTCTTTTTTTGAAAAATAAAAATGTTCAGCAGATAAGCTCCCAGAGCTGGTTAAAAGTACCATCCTTCTTTCACTCATGCAGGCAACACAGGTCACTGGCTTGGAACAATTAGCTATTAAAACAATTGAATGAACCATACCTGATCAGCCTCTTGTCAACGAAGAGTGTTGACACATGCTGTGCTCTAAGAATAACCAAAGGCTTTGTTCATCCTATTAGTTCCCACTCTGACTTTGGTGTGCTGATGCATTCATACTCAGCCATAGATTCTTAAGACTGTTTACCTCTACCGACTCAAGAGAGTCCTTCAAAATATCAATGGAAGAAAGGATTATTAGCTTTCTGTTCCTCTGTTATATTTTATTGCTTGCATAGCTTTGGAGTCTTGTGGGGATGGGGAAAGGGAAGAGACTAACAGAAGATTCATCTAATACACTTCGGCCTACTACAGTGCAGGTGGAGGAGACCTCTAGCAATTTCTTTTTGAAGTCATGTTGGCAAATATTCTTACATTGTTATGTAGTGACTATATAGCACCTTCGTTCTTGCTGTGTTGCATTTCATTCTTATGCTAACTGCACATGGACAAGCTCATTTATGTCATGCAGCACAAGTAGACCTTGCAGCCTATTGCAAATAATATCACATTTTCCCAGTATAAACAACTGTCTGCAGTACAAGTGTGCAGACATTGTACTGATTAATGTTCTGCCTTTTAATAGAGATGGAGCTATGGAGCAGGAGTCTTTGTTTGTGAACTCTTCCGCATACTGAGGGTCATGACCCCTTTGCTCCACTATCCACCTGCATTCATGATGTTCAACATTTATGGGTCTATGGTGGCAACAATCTGTGACTGATGTTGCCCTCCTTCTACATATGAAGAAGAGGCCTTCCTTGGACAGCAGAAAAGCATCTTTATGTCTAAAAAATATGCTGGAATACACATACACCCCAGGAGTGTATTCCCAGTATAAACAACTGTCTGCTGTAAGGCCCCCAAATAGGACACCAAATCCAAAACTGCACTGTTTCCTAGTGAGATGGCCACAAACCTGAGAAATGGAGCAGCAAGAAAGAACTAACTGGCTCCTCCATTTTCCCACCTGGGCCAGCAGAAGCTTACAGGGCTAAGATGCAATGCAGAATACGCCAGTCCACTTTCTGCCCCAGTTAGGATTGCTCTTCTGTTTGTGAAAGTTGATAGGCAGGCATTATTGTTGAGTTTGTAGAAGTAACATTTCTTCAATGTGCTATGGGATTCTAACGGGTAGGGTTAACATTTTCCCCCATTATTAACATCATAGCTCATGTCATTCTCATCGTTTTGCTGCTGTTGGCAGCTTTTGCAAGATTGATCAACAATGAGAAGGAGTTGTAGGCAGTGATTCACGATATTTAATTGTGTCACTCTTTCTTTCCACGCTAGGGGAAGCCCTTAATAATGAATGCATTTTCAAGGCCTTGTGGCCTACTTTTCTTTGTTCTAGTGTCAGTTGAGACATGCTTATCGTCAATGTATTGCTGATATGGCATGATGAAATCTTCAAAGCTCCCAAATAATCACTTAATTGTACTAGCTTTAATAACAAGCGATAACCTTATTTCTCCTATATTGATGCTGTTTTCATAGACTTCATTGAGATTACAAATACCACATTAATCTGCCAGGTGAGATTTCCAATCTGGATATTATAGACAATCATCCTGAATCTTGCTCATGAACAATTCTATCTGATTTACTTTTCAACAGGAAAAACATAAGCAGCATCTGGGTGAACAAACTCTTGGAAAAGCTAGGTAAGTGGAAGGGGAAAAACAGAGATTCACGGTGCATAGGAATTCACATCTGATTGTGGATTAATTTAGTGCTGCATCATTCTCAATGAGATAGATGCACATCCTTCTTCAGAAGCAACCAAACCAGTGTTATTTTTCAGTTGGAACTTGCCAGAACTCAGTTCTGGCACCTCTCAGGTGGGCATCATTGCCATTATAAGAGAACAAGGGAGGCATTCATGGTGCGTTCCAGCACATATTTTTCTAGAAAAATAGCACTGAGCACAACTAACCATGCATAACCATGTGCAAACTGGATGAGATCATATGTGGAACATAAGTAAGCAAAGCAACTATTGGTTGTGTTGGGGTAACAGGCAAGGAAATATAAAAAAGAAAGAAAAATCTTTAAAGAAATTCTTGCTATAGGTCCTGGTTTCCCCAGACATTCCAGCGATTTCTGAGGGCTGAATCCCAGCTATGTACAGGAAATTACGGACATATGGAAGCCCTAGCAAGGATCAAGCAGGCAGTTAAAACACGACAGACCTTTATTACTACAAATCTGGCTGAACTCCACTACAACCCACTGCAGCAAACAGTTACAGGAATTTGACCAAAGTCCCCAAAGTCCTAACAATGAACCACAGCACCTCCTGGCATTTCCAGAATGTGCTCATGTGCTTTCAGATTGTTCTTCTTGCCTTCTCAAACTGTGCATAGGATAGTGGATCCAAATAAGGCAGCAAAATCGAATGAAAATTGTGTAACAGCCAACAACATTGTGCAGGCCTTTGTACACATGAAAGGTTGCTAAGCTTGTGCAGCCTGCCACTAGAATGTGATCAGTTCCACAACTACCTTTTATTTTTGGTGGTGGTTGAAAATTATTATTATTTATTAAATTTGTATACTGCCCTTCATCTGAAGATCACAGCGAGGTTCACAAAATAAAAAATATGAAAATAGAAAATGCATAAGAAAAAATAGAAGGAAAACAAAACAAACATATAACCCCCCACATAACAAGAATGGATTGAAGGGATTATTTAATTTTTTTCCTGAAAAGTAAAGATATCATGAAATATTCAGACTTCCTATCAATATCTGGAATAATGGACAAATTTAGACATCTCTTGACACTGTAACTTAAATGCAGGAATGCATGGTAATTTTTTCTTTTAAAAGGTTGACAATAGAAAGCTACTATAAAATCATGGTCCATTCAGCCAAATTGATGGTTGCTATGTTTAAGCCATCCATGGTAGATATCTAAGTTGGGGGTTCATTTTGTCAAACAACATTTGAAGATGAAGATCCTTCTTCCAGGTACCTAATCCTTAACAAGTCAGTCAGCAGGCCAGATAGTTCAAATTCTAGTCTATCCCTTTCTATTGGTAGATGCAAATACAAGTACATTGCTTGAACTGCTGAGGAAGGACCACAGCTCAGTGATAGCCATACCTTTTCATGCAAATAAGCCCAGATTCAATCCAAGGCACCCCTAAGAGGTCTGGGGAAGACCTTTGTCAACTAAGATAGGTGGGGCAATAGTCTGATTCCCTATAAGGCACCTTCCTATTTTCCTTTAATTTCTGGAATGGACTTCAGTTTATTTCCATAGCAGCAAACATCTCCCTCTTGCAGAAGATTGTTAGATCTCTTGGTCTTCATTGTTCCCTTTCTTCCCAATTGTTTGGGGATTTTTCTATCACATATAAAGACAGGATGTGTATTATGTGTGTATATACAGAGAGATGGAGAGGAACAGAGAGAGAAAGCGAGTGAACAGGTTTTTTTGTGTAAAACATGTTGGATCTTGAATAACATTCCCCACCCTTACCCCGGAAATTTCAGAAACAATAGATGTAGCAAAATGGGAGAGAGAGAGAAATACATCTTTTCTCTAGCATAAACTGTATAGTTGTTTAATTATATTTACAATGTAAAAAAAGAAAGAAAAAAGACATGTAATGAAAAGACAGAGAGGGTTCCAATGCACATATTTAATAGATCTCTTCAGAAAAACAAGGTATAGTCTTGTATCCATGACAACCAAGTTCCTAAGAGCCATGAGTAAGTGAGGAAGTACTATTTAAAACTGGCATGGAGTTGTAAGTGAAAAATTTGTGAATGTATAAGCATCTTTTGTATTACTTCTACAATTGTTGCATTGGGCTTAAGTCCAACACTCATTGGGCTAATGTATTCTTCACTCCGTGTTGGATTGTTACCTAATTAAATACTAGTCATTTAGACCCAACATGTTTCAGATCTGCTAACAGTCAATCCATTTTTTAATTTTATTTATTTGCATTCCAAACATCACCTGACACTATCATATGTGCATAGAGTGATTTCTTAAGCATCAGACTGGGAAGGTCCAGCAGTCATCTTGCTCAGCCAATTGTATAACTGCAGGACAAGTCATATGTTCCAGTAACTGATGGTCATAGAGTTGAAACCTGTAGTCTGTGGACATTGACAGGCCATAACTCTGAGGGGTAAACACAAGTTTTGCATGCATAACATCCCATTCAGTCTCTGGAATACACAGCTGAAGCGTGTTACCAAATGAGTTTTATGTCATAATCTTTTAAATACTGGTACTTGGGGGAGGGGGAGAAAGAGAAATCAATAAATAGATGTTTAAATCAGAAAACTAAGTGACACAGCAATATGCATAAAATAAAAAGGGCAGCTCAAACGCATTTCAAAACTGAGCATTTTTCCTCTGGCCAAAGTAGCAGCTCACTTCAAACATATGGGTTTGAAGAAGGATCTTGTCTGTCAAGTGTCAAATCAGAGGGAGCTTTTATGGAAGAACTAATGTAATTATGTAATGCTGAAAAAATAGTTTGTAATGGAATTGCTGGCACAACCTTAACTGTAAGGGTGTGAACAAGAAGCTCTTATGTATTTCTTGAAATGAATGAAAGAATGCAAGATCCCTTTTAATACTTCAGGCTGTCAGACCCACTCAAGATTAGGACGGTTAATACCAGCGATCCATCAAAGCCATAGATAGCTCTGCTGGGTGTTCTTATCACTCTAGCAGCCTCGGAGCTCATAGGTAGTTTAAACGAGACTGCTATATGCATTGTGTCGTCAATAAGGGATGCTAAACCTAGTGGTCCCTTTCTCAGAGGCGGAATATGATGCCGACTGAAATTCGCCCTCATCTTACTAGGTGCTGGCAGAAATTAAGGGAATTTCACTTGGTGCTTTTCCTTCAGCAAAGGAGGACAGCATTTGAAAGGAAACACGGTTTTCTTACACAAAGCCTTTGTCTGGCTTTCTCTGCTCTCGGTTCCTGCATCTCTCTTTAAAGGCTGTAAGTTCCTCAAGCCTATAAGCAACTCTAAACAATACCTTCCCTCACCACCCCATCATTTTTATTCATGATTGTTGTTTCTCTCTCTCTCTCTCTCTCTCCCGCCTAAATAGTGTTTTCTTTAGTAGTGATGTCTGCATTTTTAAAAAAGCACTATTTCTTCACATGCTGATTTGCAAATCTTTCTACAGTGCAGTAGGAAAGAGGAAATGTGCCCATTTCATGTCTTCATCAAGGCATGTCCCATCCAACTATGACTGTTGGACGTAACATTGACAACCACAATGGCACATGGAAGGTGACATTGTGAAGCACAACAAGTAGCTACTTTGGTGTGACTTTTAGAGGGCTAGACTAGGGATAGGAGACCTGGATCACTGCTAGGTACAGATGGGTGAATCTGTCAACTTTATTTCCTCTCAGTTTCTCATTTTTCCAGTCTGAAGTTTGCAGTCTCGATTTTTCCATTAATACATATTTTTCAAAGTGTTTTTGGGTCCTTGCCAAAACACTTTCTTAGAAATCCTCACTCCAATAAGCATCCTGCAGAGGGTAGCCCCAGGGATTAAATGGGGTAACTCTCACGTGTGCTACCCCTTATTGAAGAAGCAACATATTTGGGCAAAAAAATTGGAATGTCTAATGATAAATATACTTTTCCTGGTTGATTTCTGGAGCACTCTTAAGAGATAACACTGGAAGCTTCTGTGAATACATAATTGTTCTAAAACATGCACTTGTCCTCTCCCAATATAAGGCCCAAAGCTTGAGAAAGATATAGAAATTGCAACCTTCCACTATTGGATGTGTATGGGTCCTTTTAGAAGCTTTTGCCTAAAACTGGATGAAAAATCTCTTGGGGGAGAAAACCCGTTTGGTTGAAAACTGATTCCGGAATATAAATGCTGTAGGAAATGACTGTGCATTCTTGTCAATAGGAAGTATTGACTTCAGTGAGTCTCCTTTCATTGAAGTGATCCGTACAATAAGAAATGGATGGCCTGGCTCTTATCCAACGATACCACATAGATGAGATTACCGACAGATTCTTAGCCACTGACATTCAAAATAATTTACAGTTGCAACAACCTGAAAATCTATCTATCACGATGCTTCAGACTCAGACTCATCTGATTCTCTGCTGTTTCCGAAACCATCAATATTCTAGTCTTTAAAACCTATCTCAGGTGCAAGGAGTAAGGTAAATCAACTGGTTCATGGGTTGCTTCACTGCTGGGTCTAATGCTCCCTTTTGTTTTGTATCAAGCGAAGCTGAAAATTTGCAGAGGGGCATAAATTAATTTGATATGTAGCCTGCAGTAGCAAAGTGCATTATGGAGATGATTATACAATTCACACTTCCTGAACTAAAGCGTATGCACCTTAATAAAAACCGAGCCAAACGGCATAAGGGGGGGGGGGGGAGAGAACATTGCAGATTTATCTATTTTCCCCCCATCTTCTTCTAGAGCTCTGCCTACCTTTTGTTCCCTTTCTCTACCCTTTTTTTGCTTTTATGTTTGGAAATGATAAATTTTCTCATGTTTTACATTTTATATTTAGTTTATCTCTTTATTTTGTATTCATTTCCCACTGAAAATGGAATGAGTCTTTAGAATAATACAGTAGATATTGAGTTTTTAAATTGCTATTGGGTATATACTGCATAAGAAGGTTATCTGATCTCTAACTTAATCATGTGAAAATATTGCTACAGGAAAGCAGGCTTGGTAACAATGAGACACCTTTGCTTTCATAAAATTTATTTAACTATACACCCATTATGAAGCATTAATACAGAATTCCCCCCACTTTCTGTCACATTTAGGAGAGATTTATTGTACACAGCAATTGAATTCATAGACAACCCCCATATGTAAATACAAAAGGCTTTATACTGGGTGCTATTTAAGCTTATCAAGAAATATCACTGAATTAAGCATTTCCTAGATGTTGAAACAGATGAAATGAGCCAAGTTTGTGTTTACAGTTGAAAAGTTAGACGAAGGAGGAGAATAATGGTTATCTAAAAACGTTTTAAACCACAGTCAATTTCTACCTTAAAACATTACTATTGGAAAAGACTGCAGAATTTAAAATGGTGGCAATCATATCTTTCCAACGTCTGCCTGACCTGCAAAAACAGACACATTGTTTTTTCATGATAACTAGATATTGGCAGCACACAATTTGTATTGCCTTGTATAAATATTTGTCTGAAGTTGCTCAATGGAATCACCATAATGTAATGCTGGCTTAATATAGTGTTTTGCACTCTTGCTGCTGCTACTTAGCTAAACAAGAGGCAATACTGCTGATGAAAGTCCTCAGTTTAGTAACAGTCTGCATAGCAAAGTTGTCCCTCAGGAACAGCAGAAAAAGGTAAACTCACCCCTCAGCAAATTCCCATCTCCTAGCTACCTTCATTCTCATTACTCTTTACCCAGCTATTCTAACTGCTTAATTAATAGTGTAATACTATACATGTCTTCTCAGGAATAATTGAGTTTGATAGGACTAACTTTCAGGTAGGTGAGTTGCAGTATACAGTGGTACCTCGGGTTATATACGCTTCAGGTTACATATGCTTCAAGTTACAGACTCCGCTAACCCAGAAATAGTGCTTCAGGTTAAGAACTTTGCTTCAGGATGAGAACAGAAATCATGCTCCGGCGGCGCGGCGGCAGCAGGAGGCCCCATTAGCTAAAGTGGTGCTTCAGGTTAAGAACAGTTTCAGGTTAAGTACAGACCTCCGGAATGAATTAAGTACTTAACCCAAGGTACCACTGTAAAGTCTTTAATGCCAGACACTGTTTATCCATGCAGATTATGGGGATCTGAAATTATTTTCAGATTCATACTAAGGAAGTGAAAGTGAAAGATACTCAAACTATAAATGCTTAACCACCAAGCATCACAACTTCAGAGAAGTATCATTTGATCCTTATCCATTTAAAACCAAATTATTTTATAGTGTTCCAGTGGTTTGGGATTCATGAAAGTTTAATTCTAACACATTCTATCTCTTTGGATACACCATTTCTATACACATTTTGAGATACATATGCACTGTCAGGGACTGGCAAGCTGCCGATGAATATGTGCCAGGGGCAGGGGAAAGGGAAAGGGGAGCAAAGATTTGTGGGGACGTATACGAACCAGGAGGGACGCGGGTGGTGCTGTGGGTTAAACCACAGACTTGCCAATCAGAAGGTCGGCGGTTCGAATCCCTTGACGGGGTGAGCTCCCTTTGTTCGGTCCCTGCTCCTGCCAACCTAGCAATTCGAAAGCACGTCAGAGTGCAAGTAGATAAATAGGTACCGCTCCAGCGGGAAGGTAAACGGCATTTCCGTGTGCTGCTCTGGATCGCCAGAAGCGGCTTAGTCATGCTGGCCACATGACCCGGAAGCTGTCTGCGGACAAACGTCGGCTCCCTCTGCCAGTAAAGCGAGATGAGCACCACAACCCCAGAGTCGGTCACGACTGGACCTAATGGTCAGGGGTCCCTTTACCTATACGAGCCAGGAGGTAAGAATCAAGAGGCAGGGAAAGATTCAGAGCTGGAGATTGGATCACAGTATGGGCCAATATGGATCAGTGAAATGGGGGGAACAAGTTTCAAATATTTATGAATATTCGTTTCAGTTCTGGTTGTGATTAATGTAGATTCTATGGATTAAAGTAACATTAAAGTATTTGTCTTAAGAAAGAAAGCCCTTTCTTAATGCGAGGACTTCAAGGAATGGAGATAGTTTCACATTCCCAAGCATGTTCCAGTGGTTAAGTTTCTACATTGTAAAGGAGAAAGGCATTATTTTAGTAATAGTTGTGTTGCAATGATTTACCTTTACAGAAAAGCTAGCCCATTTTTCAACCTTGAAAAGTCTTCAGGCAAGCTCCTCTGTGAGTACAAATTGAAATCAATGGAGCTGCACCTTTGAGACTTTTTGAAAATCTGACCCTTGAGGTGATAAGGTCTCTGTTTATAGCTCATAACGAAGGCCAGTATCTCTCCAAGTCTTTAGAGAGCAACCACAGCATAGCAGCAAAGGGAATGCAATGAGTATCAGGATGTTCCCATTTCAAATGTTGCCTCTCTGATCAACACACAAGATCCCCACATGCAAGGCACAGTCTCTCAGCCTCAGTTCATCCCACCACCTTTGCAATAAGATTGTGAGTCGTGGTCAAGATTACAGCAAATGTATGTACATTGAACATTCTACATTGTGGTACCCAATGTGGCGCTTTCCAGATGCTGGACCCAAATTCCCATTATCCCTGTCCATAGTCTAAGCTGGCTGGGGTGGATGAGAGTTGTAGTAATGCTATCACATTGATTGTAACTGCCGTCAGATAGATTCTGGTACCAGCTTGTCCACTCTCATTTGTCATAGTAGGTGACTTCATAATTTGCATAAGTCACAATTTGTGAAATGCTGAGTATGGGCCCGCGCATTTTTCTTCTTCTGACAATTCTCTCAGTCCATCATTGATCCTGTAGAGCAAAGCTAGACCATGAAAGACATGGTGGAATGGCAAGAGAGGAATTGTTTCTAGAAAAGGTGTGTTTGTAATGTGACCTGCTTTGCTGTTAACTCAGTATCAGGGGTGTGGCTTCTGAGCATTCCTCAATCCTCCTCACATTTTTGTTGAATGCATGGCAGGTCCATATGACGAGTTCTCAGTATGGATATCCATGTACAAAAGTAAAACAGAGGATTCTAGCAAATATTCTCCATTCACAAGTGGAACAGGTTTCCCCTAACACAGCAGGGCTTCACTGTCCTTTCCTTCCTGCCTGCAGACCTCTGTGTGCCCTCAAAATCTGCTCCAGAGCACCAGAAGATCCTCTGGAATAGGAGGTGCACTGAAGGACAGTTGGATTGAATGAGATTTGATGACTGAGATTGGATGATTGATAGGATGATGACGGCCTTCTCAATGGGTGCTGCAAGACTTTGGAACCCCCTCTCTAGAGAGGCTAGACCGACTTCATCCTTGTTGCTTTTCTGCCAGCAGGTGAATACTTTCTTCTTCCAAAAAGCTTTAGGGTACAGATTGTTTTTATGAAAGGGCTTGTACCTTGCTTTTTTATTGTAATTATTTGTATGGATATAATAGATTTTATATATGTGTGTAAATTTTAATTTTATCAATATTTAATTGTTTTAATGATTTTTTTTTAAAGCAGTTCTTATCTTTATTTGTAAGCCACTTTGAGTCCTGTCAGGCAAAAGGGAGGGGTATTCTTATTACTTATTACATTTGTATGTCACCCTTCATCCAAAGGTCACAGGGCAGTTTACAACATAAAAATACAACAACAACAACAACAACAACAGGTTGTGAAGTCCTGTCACTTGAGTAGAAGTTCATTCAGATAGTGCTGGGGTTTGCCTGTAGTATTTAGCACTGCTAGACATATCGAAGACTGTTTATGCACAATGCCAGAGTGCTTAGAAAATTCAAGAAGGGTTATCCTGGGTTTGTTGTATTATATGGAGACTATAAATACATTTTTAAAAGGAAATGTAGAGAGAGCCACAGAGTTAATATATGAAGTGTTCATCACTGTCTGTGTGCTGAAATGGTCAGTTTCAATCATAATTATCAGTCATTTCTAACCTGTAAAATAGTTTCCTTCACGATATCGTGTTGATTAGCTGATTCTCTTGCTCCAGGCTTTGGGATGTCAGTGTGTTATCTATTATTACATGCCTGAGACAAATGATAATACAATTCCTTTTACGACTTCTCTTCCATCTGTGTTTTGGTTTCAGGAAGAAATTTGCATATGGCCCTACTTGCTGTAGGAAAGAGCAAGAGAAAGAAAGAAAGAAAACCAGACACCCTAAGTATGAACTCCAGAATTATAATGACTTTCAAAACTCTACCTTTAAAAGTGAAGCAGGTATGCAGGTTAATATAGGAGCCTAGCATAAAAGTACAAATGAGAACACAAAATACATAATAAGAACAAGAACAAAAGCAAACCAATAACCACGCTTCCAAAAACACAGTTAAAATGACATAGCATGACAAAGAGAAACGTTTTTTCCTGGCTCCTAAAAATTAAGGCACCAGAGACTCAGTTAGATTGGTAAAGAAAAAGTGTTTTATATGCGTTGTATATGCAATATAATACTATGACACCAGATGGCACTGTGGAGTCCCGTCTTTTCCTACTGGATTTCACTGTATGCGTTTACAATGGGTTTAACTGAATCGCTTCTTTGCCTTGCCTAGATCCAACCCGGGTGAGTCTCCCTGGGAAGAGCATTCCAGAAATGGGGAGTCACCGCAGAAAAGGCCTGTTCTTGTGTTTCCACCTTCCAGACTTCTCATGGAGGAGACATATAAAGAAGGGCCTCAAATGTTGATTGCAGGGTCCGGGTCGGTCCATAGAGAGAGAGGCAGTGCTTGAGCCATTGAGGTTCTGAGCTGTTTAAGGCTTTATAGGTCAAATCCAGTTCTGAGCCACCCCAGAGCCAGTTGCCTCAGTATGGATGTTAGTCCCCCAAAATCAGCAATCTGGGAATCTTCAGCACTGCCTCCGAGATCAACTCTGTCAGCACAGACAGGGAGACATATGGGCAGATGGTAAACCAACAGAATCCCTTAATCTATCCTGATTTCCCAGTGCCAGAAGCACACACTCTAGATCCCTCTAGATCCCTCTCCCCATAACTGGACAGAGAGCTTGGAGAGAGAGGTACATTCTTTATAGACCACAGCAACTCTCCTTCCCTGATTCTCAAGTCTACCTTGATGTTGCACTGAGTACCCAGGTGGGCACACCTCAGTGAAACCAACTCCATCCTGCTCATCCACCCAGGACTCAGAGATACAGGCCAAATCAGCCTCCTCATCCATAATCAGAGCATGGATGAAGGAAGTCTTACTCAGAGCCAAGCTGGAATTCAGCAAGAGCAGCCACAGATCCAAGGGCTGGCTGCAATAGCTCAGGTTGGACGGGGGGCTAGCACACCACACAGTCACTAACTGCCCATGTCATGTGTCCCTTACCCAGCCTGCCCAACCCCACATCCACACCTCCTCTTGCCCAGAACTACTGTGACTGGGGTCACCCCTGCTCTCCCCAGCTCCTCTCTTCCCAGGCACATCCTACTTCCCTTAATTTTAAAACAACAACAAACCAAATTTTTAAAACACACAAGTTAAATAAAACCATAAGGACAAAATACCCTTTAGAACTGCAAGAATGATGTATGAATCCAAGTTGTTGAGGTTTTTGGGGTGTTTTTTTTTAAAAAAATAGTATGCAGTTAATTTTTCTCACTGTCTTTGATAGCCTTCTAATACGAGCTATAAAATTCTTTATGAGAACTCTGGGGAGAAAACCCATCAGACACAATTCCTCTTGATGAGGACAATCTGGACAATCTAGCTGAAGGATAATTAGGGCTGCACTCTGGCAAATTCCTGCAAAACACTTGCCATTCAGCGGCCACTCTGCCCTCGATAGTGACTGATTGCTCGCCTCTGGTTACTTACACCCCTGTGAGGTCACTAGATAGTGACCTCAACCTTGCATTTTATACTCACAGTCCATCCCCTCTCCCCCCAGCTTCCTCAGAGTCACCTTAGGGAACAATCCCAGTCACTGATCAGCAGCAATACACCACTTCATTAGCTGTATTTGGCTCCCTCGACTGTGAATGTTTCTTGCTTCTTCTGCTTGTGTCAGTGATCTGCCTGTTACTGGTGATTTTCTGAAAGGCTGTGATAAAAAGACCATCGGGATCACATAGCAGTGAACACACAGTAGTTCGTGAAGACCAGTCACTGGCTACCACTGCAGGTTGAGAGAAGGGGGCATGGAGGAATTGTGGATAGACAGAGTGGGGAGATCACAAATAAGGGAATGATCTGCAGTGATAAGAAAGCTCTTCCAGTGTCCTTCTTTTGGACCAGTAAAAAAAAAGTGGCACAAAGAATTGCATTTTCTTTCACACTGTGCTGTTGTCATTGAATTAGAGATGGGTTTTAATCTCGTTCTTTTCTTCTACTTGTTCTTCTGTCTTCATATCCATTCTTCTTGTAAAATTCATATTGCTATTCAGGAGGGGTGGGAGAAACACAATCCAAAATACTGCAGATTGGATGGAAGATAGATTGGTAGGTAGGTAGGTAGGTAGTAATTTATACAGGAGCAAAGATGCTTTAGCAGGTTTGTACACAAGCTGTTCCTTGCCGGCATCTGCACCTTGATCTCTCCCTATCAGTTCAGTTGACAGCTTTGAATCAGAAAGCAAGAGCTGTCTGGTTCTCTTCGAGAGCTGCTAAGCTGAACAGAACACTGTCACGATAGGAGGAGCAGAGAGGAGCTCTCACAAGGGTTCCTCCTTGTTCCTAGGGAAACCAGATTCTCTCCTCTCCTCTGCAGCTACCTTTGCTTCTGTAATGTGAAAAGCTTTAGCCTGAGGATTACTTCTGGCTTCAATAATCTTAACAGGCAACTATGATTATGTGGGATATCTTTCCCCATCCCCTTTCTTCGTTTTAAACTGTGTGTTTTGCAATCAGATTTAGAGGCAATAGGAAAGGGAATTTGCATCAGAATAAGCAAAGTGGCAACTTGCCCACCGACTTCCACTGGAAGCTCAGTGAGGAACAATCCTTGGCCAGGAAAATGTTGCAGGCAACCATCTGTGTCACTACACAATATTGTGTTCTTTCCAAGGGGCATGAGGGGAGGACTGACCACAGCAAGCCCAAGCATGGATTTCGTATCTGCCTGGTGTGAATCTGCACCCTGTTTCCCCAGTGAGATCTTGCTTGCTTGGCTTGCACCACGGCAAGGTTCAACACAGGACAACTCCTGTCGTACAGCTTTGGAGCAATCCAAACTCAGCGGATCCATTCCATCAACATGGGGCGTGTAGCATGATGAACAGATCCTGGGACCCAATGCCATGCCAACCCTTGCCCTGCCTGCTGCTGTCAATGAAGATTTGGCCTGATTTTATCCCATCACTGTCATACGGTCTGGTTGTTTTGCTGCTCTCATGGGTCACATAATGCACCTGCCTGGGCAATTCTGACATTTCAGTTCTTTCAGTTTCTTTGCATTTTTGCACCAATTTGCACATGAACATTGAGAAAACACTGCAGAAAACAAGAGAAAATCAAAACAGTACTGATATGGCTATGCATATTTGGATCAATATTTTTCTGTATTTTACTGATACACATTTTTGCACATTATAAAACATAGAACATTGCACATTATAAAACATAGAACATTACACATTATAAAACATAGAACATTGATACAATAATATGTGATAGCATATTGGGTTCGCTTTGTGGTGTTTTGACACATGATGCAACTGCATGTGCCTAACAAAAGAACCTGATGCTAAGCACAATAGTTCCAGGTAGTTCACAGATTAAGTCTAAAAGAATTGTCTAAAATTATAGATGAATTAAAACTCCAAATCTAATGTTGTTTTCTGTGTTTGACACATAAAAGGTAAAGATACCCCTGACCATTAGGTCCAGTCGCGGACGACTCTGGGGTTGTGGCACTCATCTCTCTCTGTAAGCCGAGGGAGCCGGCGTTTGTCCGCAGACAGCTTCCGCGTCATGTGGCCAGCATGACTAAGCTGCTTCTGGCGAACCAGAGCACCACATAGAAACGCCATTTACCTTTCAGCCGGAGTGGTACCTATTTATCTACTTGCACTTTGACATGCTTTCAAACTGCTAGGTTAGCAGAAGCTGGGACCGAACAACAGGAGCTCACCTTTTCCAGGGGATTTGAACCGCCGACCTTCTGATCAGCAAGCCCTAGGCTCTGTGGTTTAGACCACAGCACTACCCACGTCCCTGTTTGACACATAGGTGACACCAAAAGTTTGTGCACTCTATGTTCTTAGCAGCTAGACTTGTTAGGATGCAAAATTGTAAAGCTCAACAGAGTAGTCCATAGACTGTTGGTAGAGTAAGCTTTGGGAAATTGCTGAGAAGCTTATCCTTCAGAAACTCATGATCAATGAGCCAGCGAAATGAGAATCATATTTTGCTGTGAGGAATGACTTCTTTTCTTAGTCTACAAACAATAATCTGATGAGACCTCAGCTTCTAAAAACTATGTTACACCTTGGGCAAGGTCACAAGCAGAAATTATGAAGAATCAAGTTAAATATACAGTACATCAGTACTTATGGGATCAGCATTATAGTTTGTAGTCCTTGGTGTTGGAAGTAAAAGACTGAAAATTGGTCTTCTCCTGTTGTGGCTTTGTAACAAAATAAAAAATGGTATGATGTTATTTTGCTGTTGAACTGATTGATGAGTATAGTTTGAATCATAAAAGGGACCCATTCTTTGAGGTTCCTGAAGTCCCTAACACTAATAATTAAATTCTATGGCACATGCTTATGCAAAACTTGTGAATGTTCATAGGTACAGCATATATGAAATTGGGAATTCTCAATCCCAGCATGCTACTGATGAAGCCATTCTCCCAGCATATTAACAGTGCAATCCTATATCTGTCTACTCAGAAGTAAATCCCACTGAGTCAGTGGGGCATATTCTCAGGTAAGTAGGATTGTAGCCTTAGTACCTCATTCTTCTAAATAAGAGTTAACAGCTTGAGAAGCAAACTCAGTGTGATTCGTTTTTGTGAGATATGCCTCTTCCATGCTTGATGACATTAGGGAAAGGGGGTGCACTCTGTCAAGCTTTCATTCTCTCCATACCTTATGGGATGACTATAATTACGGAGATTAAGGAATAAAGACTCAGATAGTGTTCTTTTAAAACTTCATGAGAGGATAGTGCCAGAAGCCCTGCCTTTAATATGTTTCCTGCAATTTATTTCATTTATCCATGCTTGTTATATCTCTGTTGTTACTTTTTAATCATCACTCCCACTAGGCATTGTTTTTTTCTATTGAGGCAGTAACTAAATGAGCCGAGAATTAAATCTGCATTACATCAGCAGTGGGCATTGCAGATATTACTGACACATTAAAAACAAGATTCAAATAAAGCAAATAGGGAGCATGTTCTTTTTCCCTTTCTTTCTCCAGAATTGATCCCAATTCAACTGTTTAGTGACAGAACAGCGTTAAGAAGACCAACAAGGCTTTCCACAAACAAGCCATTAATGTGTGATCATGGAAGAAAATGAGATTATCCACCACCCTGAAATTTTGTTTTTCTTTGTTCTTTGAAGATTGATTGCATGCGAAGAGGATTGATCTGACCACTGTCATAACAATGAAAGAGCATTTTTAGGCTTCCTCTTTCAGATTTAGAATACTTTACACTCAGGATAGCTATCCAGCACATAAAAGAATTAGCATTTCTTACCTAGGTCAAGACAGTGGAGGATGATTAAAGGCAGCTAATACCTTTTGCTATCCTTGGGGACCTCCTTGGGAAACTCACCATGCCAAACTTGCTGTGGACTGGAACTGGGTGTGTCCTGATGAAGTGTTGAGTCGGACACACCTGTGAGAAGCCTAAGGAATTAAGACCTTGATGCCTGTCAATAAACCATAGAGTGAGAGACTAGGGTGATGTCAAAAGGTTCCATGAGCCCTCCTTTCTGTGAGGATTTTTTGGAGTAGGTGGGGGCAATCTATTTATTTCCTTTTGTTTTTGTTTGGGCCCTGGATGGCAGCCAAGAGACTGAGAGCTGTTGAGTGGAGAACTATGTGTCAGAAGAAGGAATTTTGATCATGTATTTATGTATTATTAATTTGTATTAATGCTTTTATTTTGCATTTTTGTGTAGCATTTGTTGTTTAGGCTTGCTATACACTGCTTAGAGACAAGTAGTATCAAAATCACCAAAATAAATAAGACATAAATGCTAATAAAGAACCCTTGTCCTGGGTGCTAGCTGCAACTGGGATTGCAATAGCCAAGCAGTGGAAAACTTTGAAAAATCTACATTTGTTTTTGTGGTATATGAACTTCCAGGCTTTTGCTACTGCGGGAAAAATAACACATAAAATGTGGGTCTACAGAGGGATGGAGGACCCAGAATTCTTCTACATCAGCTGGTAGGAATTTATTTCTTATATTTCAGATGTAGATGCCAAACATTCAACACCCATGCCAGCTTGCGAAATATGGTGTCTTGATTTATATTGATATGTTACTATTTTTTTTTTCTTTTTAATGTGGTACTGTATTTTGGGGTTTTCAGAAATAAATTTAAAAAGTATTTAAAAAATCAAAACACTAGTGGTGTTGGAAGAGTTCTATTGACCCTGGCACAGACCCAGATTCCCAGGGCTTCTAAAATACCCCTCAACCTAACTAATCTAACTGGCTCAGATTAATATCCAGACTGGAGAAGAGCCCCCATCCACAAAACACCCTTCCCTTTTATTGTTTTCAAAGTCAGTAAAGCACAGAATTAGATTGGCAGATTGATTTTTAATTAGGAACGTGAACATGGAAAAGTATATATCAGGTTCCCCAAAGAAGCAGTACAAATTTAAGTAAATAAGTATTGAAGCCTGTTGATTACATCTTACACATTAGTACACATAATTGCACAATATTAATATGCATTATAAGTAATCAAGGTGTATATTCTCACACATCTTCAGTAGGGATGTGAGAGAGAGTCCTGCCAGAAATGGGAAGAGGAGTGCAAATTCCCATTGTTCCCATCAGAGGTCATTGAATACAAACAATATTCATGACTGTTACTTACTACATTGTTTTTGATGTTTTTCCTCCATTGAAATGCACTGAAAGTAATTATGCAATTAAATAGGTAAGCTTGGTCGCAGCAGACAGAGAGACGTGGAACTTAGTTTTGAGTGGAAACTGAACTGTAGCAGATCAGAAACAGTACCGATTGCAATGAACCCAGGATGGGAACCCTGTCTGTTAACTTTATTTGCAAATTCTGGGCATATAACTTTGAAGGGATATCTAGCAGGATGATGGGATGGTAGTTTTGCAGCAGAGATCTGTCCCCTTTCTTGAAGATTAGAACAATGGTATGTGCCTTGCAGCCATTAGGAATTTGGGCTATGTTGTTTATATGTGTAAAAAGCCTGGCCAAAATAGGTAAGCACAATTCTGAATGATTTTTGATGTGCTCTGGAGGCATAATGTCTTCTCCTGGGGCTTTGCTAGGCTTTGATCTTTCAATGAGATGTTTTATTTCATTGGGGGACACCTCTCGCCACTTGGGTAAAATTGACGGGTTGTTGTTCATACCCGCCTTATTTGGGGGCCTTGAATGATCACTAAAAAACTTGCTGTAATATTTGACCCATTTCCAGGCTGGGATTGCAGTATCATGTGTTGATCTCACATCTTTCATTCCTCTGGACACCAATTCCCAAAATTTGTCCTCCCTTTGGTCAACTGCCATTCGAGCTGTGTTGCCACTGCCGTCTTTTGAAAACTTTTTGTTTGTTTTGCTTTTTAGCAGGTTCTTGTATGCTGTCCTCTCTTAACTGAGTGTCCCAAGAGCTGGAAAGCCAGGGTAGGATGGGAAGGAAATCACTGTTTCCCTTCATCCCTACTCTTCATGCATTATGGGGCCACATGACTCCTATTGGTTCCCTGTGTGATTAAAATGAACTTCTGTGGTGGAAATGTCCCATGTGAGATACCTTGATACTGAATTATGGGAGGAGCTTCAAGGAGTCATGCAACCTCAGGGGCGAGGCTAAACACATATCTCTTGGCACTGCTGTCACTTCACTGTACTGATTGTTAAAGCGAGCAAATGGAGTTGGTGCTTCTAGGGAGGAGGGATGGTGGGGTGGTGAATAGTCAATTTCTCTTCCATTTTTTTTTTCATAGGGAAATTAACTCATTTGTTTGTCAACTGAAGTGTGGGAGACAGAAGGGATTCATACATACCTGTACAATGCCCAACCCGCAAAATGAAGTTTTGTGTGATATAAGCAAAACATATCCAGGAAGAAACTGAGAGTGATGGTAATAGAAGTTGCAAAGCTCAATATCTTATTTTAAAATGATGCATCATTTCATAAGCTTCAGAGAAGAGGAAACATCTCTCTAGCCTACTTAGAGTCCAGTCTCTTGTAATTCAGTCCTGATAACATATTTCTTCTGAGACGGAGTAGAACGCATTGTCATTATATTTTACAAGCATCTCTTCATATCTCTCAAATATCTTTCAATGCTAGGGGCAAGTGAGATATATTACTTTTCTTTTTAAAAGACACCCTGCCTTCTATTATTCTCACTCTCAGTGTTTGGAGAGTAGATAGGGACTTTGCTAAATGCAAGGCTGTAAATTGCAATTAGGGTTACTAAAGAAGTAGTTCTTTTCTTCAACTACTGGAATTAGAAACCTCCATTTTATGACACAAAAATTATTGGTATAAAAAGCTAAAGTTGGCTCCAAACTTTTATTCCAGTTCTTCAGGGCAAAATATTTTTTTTAAAAAAAAAAATCATAATGAAACAGATTATATTGGTGTTGTGGTGGTAGAGCAGCCTTTCTCAACTTTGGGTCCCAAATCTTGTTGGACTACAATTCCCATCATCCCTGGCCACCTTTGTACTGCTAGCCAGTGATGATGGGAGTTGTAGTCCAACAACATCTGGGTCCCAAGGTTGAGAAAGGCTGAGTTAGAGTATTGAACAAGGAACTGCAAGGCCAGGGTTCACATCACCACTTTGCCATGATGCTCCCTGGCTTACCTTGACACAGTCATTGCATCTTAGCATAACCTACCTCACAGGAGAGAAAGAACTATGTAGCTACCTTGATCTCCTTGGAGAAAAAGGTGGGATATAAATTCAACCACCCAATCAACTGACAAGGGTTTTTAAAAAGCATATTTCAAACTTGAAGTACCATCGTTTAGCTATAGCTTCCTGATTTGCATCTTAGATGTTTTTGGACTACAAGTCCCGTATTCTGTGGCCACTGACCATGCTGGCTATAGCTGGTGGAGTCTAACAAGAACAGCAGATTGTAATAATAATAATAATAATAATAATAATAATAATACCCCACCCTTTTGTGCTTGCTTGTAACCACTGATCTCCTCTTCCTGCTGCTGCACCATTATTCTTTATTTGAAAAAAATTCGTTGTTGTATGATCCCAATCCATCAGAGATCACCTAGTGAACATGATGATGTCACAGCACCAAATTGCCAGCCAGCCGTGACTATGTAAAGATTAAAAGGCAAACAGTTTGCCCAACTTTGCTTGTTTGCACAACTTCCAGAATTCATTTGGAGCCACATGCTCAGCTCTAGTGCCCATTTTAAATACCTTGTTTACCTTCCCCCATCACACTCTTCTCGGTAACAAACAGGAAGGAGTCTGTTGGGGAATGACTGAAATGCCTAAAATTAAGGTAGCCCTGGGCAAGAATTTACATTGTTTGGCCTCAAGTGGGCAGGCACCTTGACATCTTTGCACAGGGCTTTCTTAGCAGGTCAAAAGAGTAAGCAGCAGCAGTAGGCTGTAAAGGTTTTTAAAAAGACAACAATGAAAATAATATTGGGCAGATTATAATTATTTTTAAAAAGAAAATGAAAGGAAAAGCATAAGGAAAGGAATGGTTTGTATTCAGGTGTCAACTAGTGATGGCAGGCAAGGCAATTATTAGTGTTTAATTATGTACTAAACAAGTGTTAATGGAAGTTTCCCTTTAAAATGTTGATTTCTTCTGTTACTCCTTTCCCCCAGGTTTTTATTTTTTGTTTGTTTAGCAGTTCAGGTATTGTGAGCTCCCAGATAAAAGCAATGTAATTCAAAGATAAGCCTGGCACTCCATCTTTATCTGAGAAAGAATGCAGAAACAGTGCTAAGCTTAAAGAACCAAATGCCAGAATTTCATTCCACCCCCACCCCCAGCCAGCTTCTATCACAACATTTACATGAGTTTTGCATCTGGATGTTCAGAGTCTTCAGGGGTGGGAAGGCAGCAGGAACCAGCAGAAAGTTGAAGGGATGGTGCCCAGCATGTCATAATCCTTGCCTAGAACTTGATGTTGAATTTACATGATCTGAGACTCTCCCACAGGCCAACATCTTGAACGGGTAGATACAAAGCTTCCCGTAAAAGATGTGCATATAATTCATGCAGCATTTTGTAGCCTGTCTGCTGTTTCCATATAAATTTATGATAAAGGCCATTGTTTGTGTGAAAACGGATCAGACACAGACACAACTGAGAAGTCATCTTCTCTTCCTCCTTGCAGCCCTTTGCACACTCCCCAAGTGCTCTGGAGGGTTGTGGGGCAATCCAGAGCAGTTTTTGGAGGCCCTCTGGAGGCTATAGGGTGGAAAGGAGAAACCACTGCACAATCTGATTTCTTTTGTGACAGCGGGCAAACTTTATTGAACGTCACCCAGTATATATATATCATCCACTTGAAATTTAATCTAACGGATAACAGATTCATAATTGATTCTTGAATTATACCTGTACCTTCTACAATTTTCACCTCCATATATATCACTGGTTTATTAGCAGCTACTTAAACTATAAAGAAGTGTTATATGCTGGGGGGTTTTCTGGGGGAATGCAGGGGGATGCATATGCCTAAACATTTTGTGAATCTAAGTTTGGCCTCATTGAGGGTCAGTATTTCAATATGAGTAGGAAAATGAGAGTACCCCTAAACATTTTTTTAAGGAAAAAAAGCACTGGTTATATGCCACATGTGATATAGGAATATCAATTGTAATAATTACTAATTCATGCTTGTTTAATTTACTTTGTTGATCTATTACCCTGAGAAGATATAATGCAGATGATGATGATCATGATAATAATAATAATAATAATAATAATAATAATAATAATAATATAATATTATTTATACCCCGCCACTTCCCCAGCACTCTGGGTGGCTTCCAACAAAATATTAAAATACAGTAATTCATCAAACATTAAAAGCTTCCTTAAACAGGGCTGCCTTCAGATGTCTGCTAAAAGTCTGGTAGTTGTTCTTCTCTTTGACATCTGGTGGGAGGATATTCCACAGGGTGTGTGCCGCCACCGAGAAGTGCCTCTGCCTGGTTCCCTGTAACTTGGCTTCTCGCAGTGAGGGAACCGCCAGAAGGCCCTCTGCACTGGACCTCAGTGTCCGGGTAAAACGATGGGGGTGGAGACGCTCCTTCAGGTATACTGAGCCAAGGCCATTTAGGGCTTTAAAACTCAGCACCAACACTTTGAATTGTGCTTGGAAACATCCTGGGAGCCAATCTAGGTCTTTCAGGACCGGTGTTATGTGGTCTAGGCAGCCACTCCCAGTCACCAGTCTAGCTGCCACATTTTGGATTAGTTGTAGTTGCGGGGTCACCTTCAAAGGTAGCCCCACATAGAGTGCATTGCAGTAAGTAGTCCAAGTGAGAGATAACCAGAGCATGCACCACTCTAGCGAGACAGTCCACAGGCAGGTAGGGTCTCAGCCTGCGTACCAGATGGAGCTGGTAGACAGCTGGCCTGGACACAAAATTGACCTGTACCTCCATGGACAGCTGTGAGTCCAAAATGACTCCCAGGCTGCCCACCTGGTCCTTCAGGGGCACAGTCACCCCATTCAGGACCAGGAAGTCTTCCACACCTGCCTGCTTCCTGTCCCCCAAAAACATTACTTCTGTTTTGTCAGGATTCAACCTCAATCTGTTAGCTGCCATCCATCCTCCAACCGCCTCCAGACACTCACACAGATTCCTATGGTTGTCCATTGATATGATTATGCAGTTGGCATTACATTACATTATTTTAGTTTTATTCATTTGCTTCATTTCCTGTAATTTGAGGTACATCTCATACTGCAACGGTTAATTGTTCAATTGTTATTGCGAATGAAGAAAGAGAGAGTAGACAGCTCTCCACATGAGGCTTTTGGGGAGGCCTGCTATGACTTGTTGACATTCTGTTTTAACTCAGGAGGTGAAGAACCCAAAATCAATCTGATTTGCCTAATTATTGATTCTCACACATAGCCAATATATGCCTCTTGTACATACCAATGTTATCTTGAGGATAGGATCAAAACGGTCTTTTATCATCATACATTTTTATCCCTTGCTGGAGTACTGACCTTGGAATTCCCACAATTTGTTCATAAGATTATGACTGACAACATTATGTCTTATTGTGGACAGATGAATAACAGGCCTGCCCCTTTGCCAATCTATTCAAGAACTCAATGTCCCTTTGTAAGAGATGAATTTCCTGCAGGCATATGATGTCTGCCTAATGTCTCTTCAGACAGTTAGAGATCTTGTTATGCTTTACTATATGATTTAATTCATTCACACAGTAGAAGGCACATTCAATCCTATCTACCTCTTCTGCTTTATTCTGCTTTTATCTATATATTTATTTATTCAATGCATTTATATGCCACCTTTCTAGCAAGGAATCCAAGGTGGTTTGCAATTCTGAAGTACTGAAGTAAATGATATTACATGCAAAATAAGAAACTTGACATATTAGTTTCGGTATTTGATGTATTAGCATGCTGCAAATGTATGGTTGTAATTCTTACGTTATTTTTATTGGTTTATTCTTTTTTATTTTCAATTATATAATCTTCAATTGTTTTCATTTTTTTAAAAAACAACAAGAACATAAAATTGACAGGGGTGAGGGACAGTCCAAGTAGAATAGGCCCTGATGTTGTCTGTTCCTGCCTCCTTCACATTCCTTTTCCTCCTCCCGGGGAGAAAGACTAGATAAATTCATGGAGGATAAGGTATTGATGGTTTAAACCTGCCCTGGGACCTTAGGGTGAAGGGCAGGCAATTAATTCAATTCTCGAATTCACAACTTCAAAATGTGGTAATAATAATAATAATAATAATAATAATAATAATAATAATAATAATAATATTTGTACCCCACCCACCTGGCTGGGTTTCCCCTGCCACTCTGGGTGGCTTCCAACAAAGATTAAAAATACATCAAAATGTAGTAGCCTCCACCAACCAAAATGTAGTAGCCTCCACCAACCAGAAGGGGCTTACATTTGGGTTTTTTGTTCTGGTCTGTGTTATTAATGAACCTTTTTTCTATTTTTATTAGTTTTTACTTAGATTTTATTAATTGTCTTTTCTATGTTTTTAGCTTGTTCTGTTTTATCTTTGTAAGCCACATTGAGTCCTGGACTGGGAGAAAGGCAGATAGAACTAAAGATAAAGATAATGCAGAAATGCATGGTGGATAAGGCTAGCAATGTCTGCCATTGTCTGAATATCATCTTCAGGATCAGAGGCAGTGTACCAGTTGCTGGGGAACACAAGCAAGAAAAGTCCTACTGCCCTCAGGTCCTGCTAACTGGCTTCCCATAGGCAGTGACTGTGAGAACAGAATGGTGGAGTAAGCTGAGCTTTTCTTCTGTTCTCTTTGTGAGGAGCTAAATATTTCCCTCACAAATGCATAAGAAGCACACGCCACTCAATAACCAAGTGCTTAATTGACAATTCCTTTTGTTCAACTTTCAGTTGTTAACCACCAATAATGTGTAACCTCAGAAGGAGTCTATAAGATCGTATGTTAATCCCAATCAAATTTGGGAACAACGCTGAGCATTTTTAAGTGCTTAATTTATAAGCAATTAATTCCTGCTCCTTTTTCTCTGCACTAAAACCTGTCAGCTTTGTGTGACATCTCAAATCATTTGTTACCTGAAAAATGTCTACCCTGTAATTACATTTCACATGGAGAGGCATTTGTTTGAACTCACCCTCATGTGAAAATTGCCCAGAGAGACTGTCAGAGAGACATAATAAATTGCTGAAGAGGAGCAGTTTTCATCTGGAAGAAATTTCAAAGGGAGACCTCCCCCTACGAAACCTAAGGTGTAACAGTCCACATACGGGAGGACTGAACCACCTTATTAAACACATTTGAATTGTCCAGGCAGCTTTCATTTCTGATCCCACCAGATGGGCAGTGAAGGCCATTCAATCCATGCCACTGGTTTTGAGTGCTCAAACCAGCGGCAGGGCAGGGCAGGGTGGGGTAGTATCTGAAATTCCCAAGGACATTTCCCTCTTTTATCATTGTGCATTATATTACTGAACCAGCAGTACAGAAAACTAACACTTTGATGAATCCTCAAAAGCCAAGGTGTTGTGTAGTGCTTTGATATTTTTACTGGCTGCCTTTTTCAGTACAGCTGCAAGGTATATAGAACTTCAGTAGTCTTCATTGCTCTCTTCACTAGTCTTCATGGTTGTCTGGATATGCAGAAAAGGTAATGTTACAGATTGAAATCTAAATAAATGCCCAGGTATGATTTGCTTTTTTGACTGCAATTAGGTGTCTCAGGTCCTGCTGAAGCCTGGTTAGGAGGCCTGGCTTACTGGTCACTATAAATCAAGGATGACAAACCAAATGGCTCTACAGATGTTGTTGGACACCATCAGCTCTAGCCAGCATGGCCAATGGTCAGGGATGAATGGTAATGTTTATTGTGGGGACAGAGAACCTGCTTTATTCCAGTTGTTGATGGACTACAACTCCAATCTTAGAGCTTGCTCCTTTCTTAGAGTTCAGTGCTGTTAAGACTCATTGAAATCAATGGGCTTAAGTGTGCCATGTTGGATGTTGGATTGTGGCCAATGTTGTCTGAGTGTATTGAATGGCTTATTAAAATTTTATCTGCAGATTTTAATTTTCATAAAAAAGTTTTAATAATAATAGGGTCATTCTATCTGTGATGCAAAACAGATGTTGCATTATTCACTATCTAATGCTTCTATACATTAATCAACATCTTTGTTTAATAAGAAATACATTATAATGACACTTTGTGGGTTTTGTCTCCTAGCAACAGGACTTTTTCCTCACTGACTCTTCATCTAAGGGGTGTTACTAGGAGTATTTTAAAATATCTTTAATCTACTGATTTTTTCCCCCTGACTTAATCAATCTTTTCCTTTATGTAAGCATAGGTCCTAATGAAAAAGATTTTATTAATTTCTACCCCCCCTATATGATTAATAAAAGGAAGAATAAATCCAATCTAACCCTGATCACAAATGAACTTCGTCTGCCACTCACAGAAAGAGCAAGATTTTAAAATAGCTCCTGATTGGCAGAGTTAGCAGGTTTTTAAGAGTCCAGCCTGGAAAACGTTTCAAGGACTATTTTGCAATGCTTAATGCTTTCTGAAAAATCAGATATCCACAAGATGTCAGAAACATGACCTTTAATGTTTTTGTTTACTAAT
This sequence comes from Podarcis tiliguerta, assembly GCF_965153285.1. Taxonomy (NCBI): domain Eukaryota; kingdom Metazoa; phylum Chordata; class Lepidosauria; order Squamata; family Lacertidae; genus Podarcis; species Podarcis tiliguerta. Next base: position 63,086,815 of record NC_139539.1, read on the forward strand.
CTACTTATACACAGTGGCTCTGTAATGTATAGGATGCCTCAGTTTCAGCTCTGAGCTTACTTCCTGATGAAGGATCTATGGGAGCAGACAAGCCACCACCAATCAGAGTTCATGGAACTAGGTTGTTATTGCTCTTTGTTATTGTAACATTGTGATTATTTGGATTCCTTGCCCAAATAGAATGCACTTTAAAAATAGAATATTAAAATCAGTTTAAACAATCTACATTGTTAGATAGATAGTGGTCTATATTTAGTATAGGACAAATATTTACTAGTCATCATTTGTAGTTATTTAGTTATTTTTTTAAAAAAATGCATTAATGGGTTTATACTTATAACATTTCAAAGCCATATGCAAGAATCTGAAGCATATAATAAAACAGCATGAAGTTTAGTTCTTCAAGACACATGAATTACCTGTACAGTGGTACCTGTACAGTGGTACCTCGGGTTACATACACTTCGGTTTACATATGCTTCAGGTTACAGACTCCCCTAACCCAGAAATAGTACCTCGGGTTAAGAACTTTGCTTCAGGATGAGAACAGAAATTGTACGGCGGTGGTGCAGCAGCAGCGGGAGGCCCCATTAGCTTCAGGTTAAGTGCTGCTTCAGGTTAAAAACAGTTTCAGGTTAAGAACGGACCTCCGGAACGAATTAAGTATGTAACCAGAGGTACCACTGTACATGGAATTTGCAACTTTGGGGTGAGAAGCACTAAAATGGATTGACTTCCCAGGTAAAATAATTCCCTTGAATACAAGCTTGACCTGTTAGTCAGATTGAAGTTCTTATTTCACCACCTCCTTACTCTGTTGCTGTTGTTAAAATTTATGTTCTCCAAAGGAGCCCAGGGTGACACAGGAATAGAAACATTTCACCTTACTTTTAGCAGCCATTTGTTTGCAGCATTTTATCTTTTTACAGCTGGATTGCTGAGGCACCACAAAGTACTTCAGGGTGTCCCCTCTTCCAACTCCTGCCAAAATCCTGGGTCACCTTCAACAAGCCCAAAATTGTTCCAATGCACCCGAGTTTGGTTCGGGATTCATTTGAATCCAATGTACAACCCTGGTTGACTGTTCTTCTCCTCATGAGCATAGGTTGTAGGCTGCAAGATGTTTCATCGAGAAATAAGTATTTGAAAATGTTAAATTATGCATTGCAATCCCTGTAGTTGGTGCCCAATTTGCATTTGTCACAACACGTAGCGGAGAGTTTTCAGCTTCCACTCTCAAGAAAACAGTTCATTATACTGTCATGGTAGCAACGCTTGGCTGGTTATGGTTGAGAAACTTCAAAGTTTGTAGTCATCATTTAAAAAGGGGGGGGGGACACAACTTACCATCTGTGTGGAAATTTCTCATTCTGTTTCTTCAGCCTAAAGGTAATATTTCGTTCTTTAATTAGCCAGCAAAATGCATTCTGACCATTTCTGAAAAGTTCTTGGGTGGCAGCAGCTGGAAATACCGGTAGTTAGGAAAGTGTAAGCTTGCATCCCCCCCCTTAATATCTATACCTATATCTATAGTAATGCAGATCTATACAGAAATAGAATTTTGTTGTGTTGCCTTGGCACAGTCTAGAATAAGAACTTTAAGGGAAATGTTTCTAAATAAATTATGCAACAACTTAACCTGCTTTCCCCCTTATCCAGAGCATCATTTAAGAAGATATGATTGTTTTGTTTCATGTACTCATGAGAACATAAACAAATCAATATGGTCAAATAGTGTTCTGGGTGAGGGGAAACTCATCTAAGTTTCCTGGCACATTTTGTTGTAGCCTAGTTTTGAAACCACTGTTTCAGAAACCTGTTTCTGAAACCACTCCAGTTCCTCTCATCCCAGACTATGGGATGAGGCTGGCTGGGGCTGATGGGAGTTTGAAAACATCTGGAAGGTCACCCTGCTATCTCAGCCCCATACTTCAAGAAATTGAATTGGAGGTCAAGGTAAATCTCCTTTTCCCTATAAGTCAAAGTTCCGCAGTAGTTCACAAGATTATTCTTTGGACAAGAAGATGCATCCCATGGAAAATAAAATAAAAGCATGAAGGAATACATAATGACAGCATAAAAAGTAATGTTCTTTTTGACTGCATTCACCAGCTCTATTCAGTTAATATATATTGGTTTCCAGAAAGTAGCCATTTCCCTCAACTGCATTATACATGATCAGGCAAATTTGCCTTACAGAGATTTGTCAGTCTCAGAGAAAATAAAAGGTATTGAACAAATAAAAGACAAGTTACCCACCCACCAAAAAGGCATGTGGGGTGAGAGGAAAGAAAATGTCAAGCACACATCACACTCTTTAGAAACTGAAATGACAAGGTATCATCCAAACTTTATATAGCGGTAATCAGCTCTTGGGCGTTCTGGGCTTTTCTACTTTTAATTCAACTAAAAGTCAGATTGTCAAAGGCTTTCACACCTGTATAAAATTATCCATTTACAATCAATATTTTTTTAAAAGGAAAGTGACGATGTATGTTTTGATTTAGGAATGAGGGAGTGAATCCTTTTTATTTTGTATTTTAAGTAAAGCTTATCAAAATTAGGAATAATACTCTGGTTTAACATGAACAAGATGTGTGCTGGTTCATGCTACTCAGAAGACCACACTTTGCTCCTTCGGGGCTCCTTCCTTCAGCATGCTGGGGAGAAAAGGAACTAGAGACTGCCTTACCATTCCACGCTAGCCTTTGGTTGTGGTTTGTTTCTCTCCTAACAAACCATGATGGTAAGTGGTTTGTCATGGTGGTTTGCCAAGAGAAAAACAAACCAAAAGTGCTGATCTGCACTTGTAATGGCAAGCTATGGATCATTCAACTGTTATGATAAGAACAAGAAGAATTTTACATCATTGAGAAAGATGTGGCATTATAATATAAATTGATGATAGCTGTCAGATCAGGGGAGACTTATGAATCATCCACATAATTTTTAAAAGACTATTTCCAAACTGTATAGTGAAAACAATTGTAATGCCTGTTAAGCTTTTTACATGCTGTCATATAACAGAAAGGTTAACACAGAAATTTGGGGTTCAAATTTAAATCAGATTGCATTGCTCCCAGGTGCCGGTAAAATAGAAATAAACTATAGGAACATAATTTTTCAATTTTGAAATAAACAACATGTTTATTTTTCACTGAGAGGGGAGTAGTTCACTAATGGTAACTTTACCATGCTAATGGAAAGCCCCAGATTAAAAACAATACAACATCACCTGGTAGGATTGTTCTGAATCCATTTAGAATAAAGATAATGTGTCCTGGCTCCACTCTAAGGGAAATAAAATAATTTAAAATTGTGGTTCCCTAGTCACTGGAGTGCCAAGTGTTTGTACCATCAACATTTATTCAGCCCATTTCTGTGTACTCAGGGTGGAAGGAGGGTCAGTTTTACCAGAAAGTCTCCCCGTATCTTTCTGTAACACTCCTAAATACATGCAGAACCAGACTCTGTTTACCACTCCTGATTCACCAAGTCTGCTGAAGGGTTTTACTCCACTGTACTTATATTCCAAATATTTCTAATCACTGTCACCATATACCTGTACTATACTATTTACCAAAGCTGTAATCTCATAACTCAGTAGCTGCGGTACAAAATGAGCCAGGCTTTTAAAGTATACATAAGAAGCAAAATGCTTTTTTTATTTATGATTATCTATAAAGATGCAATGAGGGAAACGCTTAAACCACTTTAAGAGGTTAGTGTTTCTTTACGACTTAATGCTTGCTCTTATAAGGTTACTGTTACTTTAAATGTCCAATATTTGAAAATACAGAAGCTGACACAGGATGGGCTTGTACAGCTTAGTTCGTCTTGTCAGACATATGCAAGTTGCCGTGAGTCAGTCAGTCTCATCATCACTGGGTAGGTATAGAGGTATTCTGCTGGTTTTCTATGAGCCAGGCTTGCAGGAAGTTCTTTTTCTTGTCAGCTCCAGAGAATACTTTCTGAACTCTTCTTAACTTTAATGGTATCTCTGCCAATCTTTGGCTTAAGCAAGTAATCCAGCTCTTCTATGTTTTGGGCTTTTCCTAGCCTCTTCAATAGCTTTCTCCTCCTCCTCCTCCTATACCTGGTTAGCAGTCTCTCCAGTCTTCCTAATCTAAGACAGTGACGGAACTGCTCAATTTATGTTACAGCCAGCCTACCCTTCAACCAACCAGATTTGAATGGCATGGAATTCTTCCTGCTCAGATGCCCTCTTTCCCTGTCCAGTGAGTGGCCAAGGATTTCTACGCAACTAACCAATCAGAAGCGAAATTTTACAGTCCTCTAGCAAAGCACAAAAGGAACCCAGCTTCTCAGGTTAGTCTGATGCAACTAAGTAATTGCCAGCCACCAATGGATACTTGGTATTTCAAGTATTTCAAAGGTAACCCTATATATATATATTACCCCACAGATACAGTAACTGTTATACACGGCATGTAAAATTAACCCCATCTCAGGAAGCACAACTTAAAAGGTAATCTCTCCAAATGGACATATTAGCAGGATGCCCACCAAATATGTGTGTATGGAAATGTGTATTGAAATATGCCCTATAAATGGATGAGTCCTTGCATAACATAGTCTGCTGTGAGATTTTTATTTGCCCCAACTGTTGGAGAATGTGTGCTGTGCTGGCTGTCACTCAGCTTTGCAGATGCCAGTATTTATTTTGGACCATTTTTAGCCTGTAAGCATAGCAGTCTTCGCCCCTTTGTTTGTTTCTCAGGTCTGTTTGTTGTTAAGAATGCAAACAGAGTTGAGATGAGAATGGGATAAAAGTGTCATAGTGCTCTTTCGCCAATGCAGCGAGGAAGGAGGGCAATTGTGGGTGAGGAGGTCTCTCCCCTTAGTGAAAGACTGCTGATTGGCTATTATTTCCCTTGCAGCTTTCAGACAATGCTCCTTCCATCTGCTAAGAAGATTATGACGACAGACAGACCAGCAGAAGTGTGTGACCTTGCAGATTTAGAAGATCTGAAGATCACCTGGGTAGATTTCTGGAACAGAGGAATTTCTTGCAAAACTTCTCAGTGTGATTTCACACTTTCCCTTTTTCTTGAACATTTGTGCCTGATCAAAAATGTTCACAGACTATATATTGGCATATATTTAAAATGATAATTGAAAAATGCCATCCTGAAGACTTATAAACATACAAAGGTGTTTAATAAGTTATTTATTGCTAGATAAGTCTGGCAATATTTCTTTCCTTTTAAAAAGCATGTTAGCTTATCCAGCAGGAATCAAATGTGAAGCGGGTCACTGTCCGGCATGCATTAGTAATTTACATGACAATGACAAGAGCAAGATTTTTCTTTTAGACTAAATTTGAAACAAAGGCTTAAACAGCGAAGAAACATTAGGAATAATTTATGATGGCAGATGGTGATGAAGCTGTACAATACTGTCTGACGGGAATGCAGAATTGATCCTACCATTTCCTGGACAGAGTAATGAAGCCATTCATCTCTGAGCAGTCTTAGGGAGAAGCTTCCTGTAAAGATATGAATGAAATCCAGACAAAGCCAGTATGCAAAATTCAGCTTGACCTGTATGAATATGAGCATTTTCGAATGCTTTCAAGGCAATCATGTCCATGTTTGAATACATGACACATAAACCTGAGTCTCCTTTTTGGTATCAGAAGACAGAAGAGAGACATAGCCCTACCCCTGCATAGAGATGTGAAATTTCCGGAAATTTTGAAGCCGTAAGAAAAAAAAAGTTTTTCCTCCTGTTTTTGTTCTGAGAAAAATTGAAATTTTGGAAGAACTGAAATAAAGTTCAGTGTGGAGTAGTTTTGCAAATTGCATGTAACGCAGTGTATATAAAAGTATTATGCTTGCAGCAAAACAGGTAACCACCCTCCTTTCCCTCAAAAGCAACAAAAAAAGCAAGAAACCATCAACATAAAAAATAATCAGATTTGCCCCTTAGCACCAACATCAAATAAAGTTAAGGGCCACCTCAATATTTAAGCTCCATAGAAGGTCTACCCTTTGAGTAGCGCTTAAAAACAACAACAGAAGACACAACATAGACATGCAGTTTATTCTATCTCATTTTCTAAACTACTGCTATCATTTTCCATTTCTTCTTCCTCTTCCTCTTTGTCATTTTTCTCATGGACTTCTAAAAAATGGCTTTGGGGAAAAATGGGGGGAAATCTGCCCCCCCCCAATTTTTCCATTTTTTTTCCCCAGGCCTTCCCATCTCTACTTGAAGACAGCCGGGGCAAAGCATAAGGCAACTTTTTTGCAGGCCCAGAAGGAACCAACATCCAGTTACTGAATAGTGTGTTGCACTAAGGCTCAAACTCTGTCTGAAAGGAAAAGGAGTGTGTGTGTTTTTTAAATTAATTTGTTATTATATATTAAAAACCGCATGATGGGATGGTAAGAGAGCTTCTAAACAGTTTACAAAAATATACCACAGAACATTAAAATGATTGATAAAACACAGTTAAAAGCAGGTATTCAAAAGATGATTAAAGTCAGCAGCGGTTAAAAGAAAGTAAATCACATGCAACTTCTACGTGTTCAGATGGGTTGGCCCTAACGAAAATGTTTTGAGCAGTTGCTGGAAAGAGCACAGTGAGAGCACCTGCCTGGGGTCAGTTGGCAGGGAGCTTCAAAGTGTGGGTACTGGAAGGCCTGGGGAAATAATGGAAAAATTGGGGGTGGGGGGACAGGTTTTTTCTGTTTTTTCCCCAAAGCCATTTTTTTTCAGGGAAAAGGGGTATGTGTGGAATATTCAAACTATATCAAACTATTTTTTTTCAATTTTCCCGGGGGGGGGGTGAACGGCTTCGGGGGGGGGGAAGGAAAAAAACCTGATTCTTTTCCTATTTTTCCATTTTTTCCCCAGGCCTTCCCATCTCTTCCCCTGCAATCCCATCAGCTGCTAAGGGGTCTAAGGACCCCTTTCTGATTGCCTCACTTTTTTGTTATCTGCTTGGAATTCAAGATTTGTTGATCCTGAGGATAAGCAGACAGTATTCCAAGGTTTGGGCGAAAACAAAGCCCCCTAGTTTAAGTGGATATCTAGAAAGGGATGAACGCATAGGTTAACATATCTGCAGTGAACTGCAGAGTTGAGAATCAAAATAGCACTTTCCTGAAGTAGGACCTATTAGCCAAAGAAACATTTTAGCAATTACAGATCAATGTGGGGAAAAGTCCTTTTGCTTGATCATATGGCCTTTGATGCTGCCACTTCTGATATCCTAAAATGGTCTTTGTACTCCACAGTAATAGGACAACTGTTTTCACAGTCAAAGATGAAGGAGAAAATTTGTAATGCCTCAAGAAACTACTTGTATGAAAGGCCATCAAACAGAACTATTTCCTCTGTGGATCTATAGCTTTGAAAATAAACCTTGCTAAGAAAAAGAAATGGTTTTGAAACAAGATTATTGTATCACATTACGACTATGCATTAATCCTATTTTGTATCTGTTCCTTTAGTTTCTAATTTACATAATATTCTAGTAGGTATGAATAAAATGGCCTATGTAATCTTGCCCTATGTAATCATTTGCTGAGACAGAATGAGTTAGCAGCGATGCTTTAATTTATTTTATAGAAGCAAACTAGTATCGGCTTATATTTGGACACAAACATTCATTTGCCAGGGTCATCAACATTTGGTTCAGGACTTAACTGGACCTGAAGAAAATGTGAAGGAAAAATAAGAGGCTATAAAATGTGCTCACAGCGTCCTCAAAGGTCTGACTGACACTACATTTGCAGAACCTAGACATTTTAAAAAAGGGGGGAGCAACAACAGAACTAGCACTATCAAAGGCTATGTAAGTCAAATTCCTTTAGTTGTGATTGTGTTATTTGAATAAAGCAGGATTTTTATGAACTGCTTCTGTAACAGCTTAAACTGAGTCTTCAAAGCGCTAGGCATAAAACAGCTTTTTTATATATAGCTTTAATCATAAAGGCTAGTACCTATAAACAGAGAAATATATTCTTCTTCCCTTATATCTGAAAGGTCAGATATCCATCACATCTCCCCAACTGCCTCTGAGGCAGCATGAGATCACGCTACTCTAACTTCCCGCAATGCACTCTTGATTTATCACTCCTCTAGCTCTTGGCAGTACAACGTTTATTATACGCTGTTCACATAAGCTATGATATATATATGCAGAAAGATAAATTTTAAGGTCCTGTTGTATCTCCTACAGTAAGCCAGGAGTTCTGAAATATTTGAGAAATGTTTCCATCACTCTGAAATGCAATCAGGTGCTGTGAATGGCTTGCGCTCATTGGGTAAAGCATCAAGGTTGGCCTTCAGCATTTAGGCTTCCTACTCCTGATACAACAGGTTACCTCCTCTTTATGATCAATGAGAGGTGGCGGGACATGGCTCGTTCTGCACACGCTCCCACACATTACATTGCCAGAGTTTTCCCCATAGAAAAGTGGTTTATTCCCCGTTCCAAATGAAGTTACCTCAGCTAAATAGATGAATGTAAGTCCTCTCAAGTTGTCTTCAATTGTGATTTATTAATTTAAGCAGATGGAGAAAGGGAGAAAGAGAAAGAAATAACTATATACATTACTGAGTACATGCTCACAAACATACCTTTGTTTTGCCTTGCACTTTTCATAATTATTTATATTTCTTTCCTTCAGGGTATCTGGAAATTTGGGTACTCAGTGGAATCCAATGTCCTCCATCCCTCCATCCATAGTAGTTTCTGCAGTTAATGTTGCTGGCTATGTACTGTAGCTTCAAACTAAAGTAATACAGTACACAGGTTTATACCACATCAATGTAAATAAATATAGTAACATAGTAAGTCTCGTTTAAGAATAACATTCTTCTTACCAACCAGAGTAGTCTTCAACCTGATTTTCAAAGCATCTTCTTGTTTGTACGAACCACAAGTCACTACATCAAAAAGAATCAAACCATTGTAGAATACAGCTCAATAATTAAACAGGAAAGACAATGTAAAAAAAGAGACAAACCACAGGGAAGTTATTTCAGTATCAGAATATCAATGCGGAAGCTTCCGTACAAAAAAATACACCCTTCAAAGTCTTACACCAGGATGCAACACTGAATTCATATAGAAGAAACTCAACCTTCTCCTTGAACTTTATCTCTTTCTCATTACAAGGAAGTTGTTTTTTAATTTTTAATGAAACTTCTAATACAAATTATTGTAATGAACTAGTTTTAGTTAGGACAATATTTTATTCCAGAGTAAATGCATCCACTAGATCATGGTGGCCCAACTTTTCATACCAAGTGGGCCACAAGAGTATTTCAACACAGAACTCGTGGGTTACACACTGCCTTGTCACATGCAAGGGAGGGAGCAAGGTTGAAATTTGACACACACTCCAGCCCTCATGCTGCCTTCCCAAAGCAGGCTAAGTGAGGTGCTGGACTTTGGGAATGAGGTGTTGAGACTCTGGCAGGGTCCTAGAGCTCTCCCACCTTTTACAATTCTAAGATGCTTAGAAAAGTGAAAAAGTGTAGTGCTAGGCACTACATGTAGTAGCTACATGGGATGAAAATGCTTTTGAAAATGCTCCAGTAAAAAGATTGTGAGCTGTCCTATCTGGTTGTAACTGTATGAGGGGAAAATGACTGCCTCCATCAGTGCATGGGGGTGGGGAAGTATCTTTTTCTACATATAATTATCCAGAAAATGATGGCACACTACGTCATGCAGCCACTTCCTGGATAATTTTCAAAAGCGTTTTTACCTAGCATAACAGGTGAAATATACTCGGAGTCATCTCAGTACATAACAACAGGCTATACAATTTGTAACTGCTCCTAGTAGATTTAAATCTTTGTGGGGTTTTTTAAAAGAAAGAAAGAAAGAAAGAAAGAAAGAAAGAAAGAAAGAAAGAAAGAAAGAAAGAAAGAAAGGATGAATGTATTGTCTTGAAAGACTGCACTCATCAAAATGTAAATAAATGATTCAATTGCAGATCTACATTCCATTCCACTGGTATGAAAGGTGCAAATGAGGAGCATTCACTCTAAATGCAGAGCAAACTAAAGGACTTTTCTGCCTATGCATGGAGACCGTATATGAGAAAACCTTAACAAACTCTGATTCTGGGGAGGAAGCCATTTTCTGATTCACCTTAGGTGAGAAAATGCCCTGCACCCATGCCCTGGTTACAAGTAGAGTACAACCAAGCTAAGTTCTAGTGAAAACAAAGTAACTCTGGCCTGCCATGCCATCCCTGACTGCAAACGTTTTCTACATTTGTGCCACCATACCCTGACCATGCGAAGTCATAGAATAATAGAATTATGAAGTCGGAAGGTACCCTGAGGGTCATCTAGTCCAGCCCCCTGCAATACAGGAATCTCAGCTAATGCAACCATGACAGATGGCTATCCAACTCTGCTTAAAAACCTCCCAGCACAAAAATGTTTGTTGATCCAAATCTGAGGAAGAAAACTACCGCAGCAGGGTTAGCACCTAGTCACTACCAGAAAGAGAGTACAATGTTATAGCCTTTCAAATTTTCTACAAGTATAGTGGATTCATAGAACTGCATGTTTCAAGTTATTATAGCATCTGAGGTATGGCATTTTGACCGCTTATAATCCAAGTCAGATGTGACCTATCATGGATAGGTAGTTTTCATAATTAGCAAGTCACTCCCATCATGGAGAAGAAAAGAGTCACAAGACATAAATGACTCATTAAAGGGTAACAATTTGAACTCACTCTGTGTGTTTCATAGACTTGGAGAAAAGTTAAAACAGAGGATATCCGTGTGAAAATAAACGTGTGTGTATGTGTTTAATGTGAATATCCAAATTCTAACCAAACATACATCTGTATCTAATAAAACAACAAGAAGTACACTCTTACTGCAAAAACATCGAAGAAAAGAACAACGTACCGTATTTTTTGCACCATAACACTCACTTTTTTCCTCCTAGAAAGTAAGGGGAAATGTCTGTGCGTGTTATGGAGTGAATGCCTGCGGGTGGCGGGGGGGATCTGCTGTAATCGTGAGCAGAGGATCCATGGTTCCCCTTCCTTCCCTCCTCCATGGTTACAAAGCATGGATCCATATGGATCCTCAGGATTTTTGCATTGGGCTGCTCCAAACTCACTGTCAGATCACATGTCTGTGGCCACAGCATGAACCACAAAAATCATATATCCACTATTTCGTTTAGAATATTTTTTTTCTTGTTTTCCTCCTCTAAAAACTACATGCGTGTTATGGTCTGGTACGTGTTATAGAGCGAAAAATACGGTATGTTAGCTGTCAAATCAAATATAGTATTCAAATATTTATACAGGGAATGCTAGAAAAAGGATAATGGCTTCTTAACATTTTGAAGTAAGGTTCTAGACTGGAGAATTGACAAAAATAAGTATGTGGTGACCAATTCACCATGTAACTATTCAATTCCTCCTGTATTCTCCCCTACGTAGTTAGACAATTTAGACTGCAAACCTATACATGCTTATCCATTCATAGGATGGTACACTTAGCCATTATGGCTATTACAGCCACCCACAGTGGCTGGGGCAACCCAGTCAGATGGGTGGGATACAAATAAAATCAGCACCACCACCCTTTGAGTGATTCTAAGGACAGATTTGGTATTGTGAATTTGGGAAGAAAGAAGAAACCCTGCCCAGAAAAATGAGCCAAAGTGTAATCCGGCAATTTTATGTTGATTTAGGAGCAGAATGACATCAGTACAATTTCAATGACCTATGGACAAAGCAACACAAGAATATTGTGGCCCCTTAAAAGACTAAGAAATAAATTCTGGCATAAGCTTTCATGGGCCCAAACTAGTGATGCTTGAGGAATTTTCAGATACTGAAATGTGGTCCACAACTGCCAAATTAATGTGCAGGTCATTATTTATCACCAACTTTCTAAACTTGCATATATATATATATATATATATATATATATAATGCAAATGTGTCTTTTCTCTTCCTTTGGGAGAATGATATGTAATGTGGCCATCCTAACTATATATGCCACTATTTCTTTGAAAATAGGTTACAACTCTCAAGGGCCTACTGGTCTAGGGTGCTAGTTCACAAAGTTTTATACAGGATAGACCCATCGAAACTTGATCATGTTCATTAATTTTAATGGATCTACTCTGAGTAAAGCTTAGTTGAATACTGCCCCTGTATTATTCATCCAGTTGAGCTTCATTTTATATAGATATCTTACAATATAACGATAAGCTTTGCAGAGCAATTTATGAAATGCTCAAGTGTTCATCTTTATAATAATTGATGGTCAGCTCATACAGGATGCAACTTGTTTAATAATTCTAGCTAAGGACCCTGCATGACACCAATAATGGGCAGCAATTATAAGCATTTTAAAAACTGACTTTGTGAAATGTGTGAAGATTTTCCAGATGAAATAATGTCATTTACAACTATCCGTTCATTCTTCCCCAATTAACTGCATATTATGTGAACAAATTTCTTTGCCTCCTTAAACCTCAGTTTTCAATAAAAATGCAAATATGAGGTTCGCTCCAGTGGAGGCCAGTTGAGCAAGCCAGGTATGGCAGTTCACACCTGTTTGCAAAACACTCATCTTCAGGGGCCTTTTCCAGATGAGTGTGGCTCCTGATGCTATTCAGGGGTGAGAAAAAAGGTAGTGGCATGATTTCTGTTAGTATTGCACTCCAGACCTGACACTTGGGGAGGTAAAGGGGTGGAATGGTTCTTGTCTAAGGCCTGATAACCCCTGACTAAAATTAAACCCTGTACTGAGACACTGTTCATTTTGCATTCCACCACAAATGTAAAATATTAATCTTGCAAATGCTGAAGGTTAAATGTAAGCAAATAAAACAGCAGCAGCAGTAGTCATAGCAGCAACAGAAACCACAGACATAGAAGTGGTGGCAAAAGCAGAAGTAGGAACTGAAGCAGTAGTTTTCAGGGTGAAGTTAAGACAAGATAAAATCCACTGTGGTGCATACTTCTAAATAAAAGTCCATGCGATTGTGCTGCACGCATATTCTAATTTGCTAAAATCTGTTCATTTTCTTTAAATATTTTTCCTAGATTTGCTTACATGGCAGTATTTTGCAAAGTGATGTCAAAATGGCTGGTCACACTGTGTATGTCAAAAAGTGCAGTTACTGTTCCAAACAGTCTCATCGCTTCTGGTTGAGTATCATTTGTGACCTCAATCTGAGTAGATGTCAAAACTTAATGTGATAGGGATAAATTTGCAGAAAATTGTCTTCTGTTTCTCATTTGTGTGCGCAGAATTTGCAGGTGCCATAGCTATATGCAAAAAAAAACAACCATGAATAAATCCTTTGATCGGAATGCTGCAAACTGTACTCAATCTACTCTTGCTTAGCTCCTTGAAAGGGGATTTTACTTAGGACATTTTTTTCTCCCTGAATTAAAATGCACATTGAACAACAGCAACAACAAAATCCATGGGTCACATAATCAATTTTGGTTGCCAAGTGTCACTTCAGCAGAGGATAATATCATCTCGTATGATTTGACAATCACTTCTTTGAAACATGCTCAGGTACTGTAGGTGAAAGAAAGAACAATTCAAAAGAAGAAGATGAAGGTCATATATAATGAAAAGCAAACCCTGGTGTTTTATAGCTTATCTGATAAAACAAGGCTGATAATCCATATAGGATCATTCATAAGCCAAATGTCCATTTTCAATTTGACCCTTCGGGAAATAAATAAATAAGCACACATGGAGGCATAAGCTGCAAGGTTAAATTCAAGACTATGAAAACAGGCTTTTCATAGGTCTGCAGATTTTTTGACTGGCTCCCAGGATTTGATTTTTGGAATCTATAGTTTCTCAGGTTATATTTTCCTCTTAGACACCCTCACGTGCAGTTCTCCCTTCCCACCTCTGCCGTAAAATGCCAATGACATACATCCAAAATGAGCAGTTGATTCTACTAAACAAACAAGCACACAAACATGAAATGTATTCTTTTCCAGCATGTCTCTGCTCACCCTTCACTTTTTCCTCATGCTGCAAATGAATACCCTCAGCAAACAATGTAGATATCTGAAAGCATCCAACAGGAGTGGGGAATCTCTGGCATGGAGCCTCTAGGCATTTAGACACTGCCAAGACCTCACATCCTTCCTAGGGCACCTCAACTCCTCTAGTCACACCTCTCATTGATCCTGTTCTAGACCCTCATTGAGTGCTTTTGCCTAGCTGAATTGTGTCACTGAAGTGTGATAATGCTTTTCACTTGCCCACAGTAGATGAACATACCTTCCAACATTCCTCAGATGAAAATAGAGACATTTTTCACTCCCCACCATCTGACTGTCCTCGGCCCCACATGTTTTTGTCCCCTGCTGCCTTGCCAAGCATTTCCTGTCATAAGAAGGGCAAGTGCCATCACCGCTACACCAATGGGACTCAGCACACACACCCTCCACCATCCTGAGAAAAGCCTTTAGTCCCGATTTTATTTTATTCTTTGGTACATATACAAAAAGAAAAACACACACCAATACATAAATTTTAGAAAATGGCGGAAATGCAGAGAGCAAAACCAACCCCTGTGTATGGTGTTTATTGACCTGACTAAGGCCTTCAACACTGTAAATTGTAATGCCCTGTGGACTGTCCTTCTGAAAATTAGTTGCCCAGATAAATTTGTGAAGATTATTTGATTTCTTCATGATAATATGACAGCAGCAATCACAGATTGAGTGGCTCTCAAAGTGAACCATTCACAGTGGGATCAGGTGTTAAACAGGGTTGGGTTATCACCCCATCTCTATTTATTATTTTCTGTGCCATGGTCCTACACATTGTCAAAGCAAAACTCCCCACCACTGTAGAAATCATATATCGAACAGATAGAAAGCCCTTTAATCTGAGTAGGATGAAAGCAAAGAGTAAGGTTGCCATAACTTCCATCATAGAGCTTCAGTATGCTGATGACAACGTAGTGTGTGCACGCTCAGAGTACGAACTATAAACCATCCTAAATATCTTTGCAGAAGCTTACGAAAAGCTTGGCCTATCACTCAACATGCCCCCCCCCCCCAAAAAAGGGCTGCACCAACCAGCACCAAACAACTCCTCTGCAGCACCACAAATTCAACTCAATGGTGTAACATTGGAAAGTGTTGCTCACTTCTCTTAGCTGGACAGTTATCTATCCACAAGGGCCGACATTGATGCTGAAATCCAGCATCGTCTGAGCTCTGAGAGTGCAGCTTTCTCCCGATTGAAGTGCAGAGGGTTTGAGGACCAGAACATTCACAGGGAAACCAAAATGCTTGTTTACATAGCTACTACCAACCTTACTGTATGCCTGTGAAACACAGACCACTTATAAACGCCATCTCCAACTCCTTGAAAGATTCCATCAACGGTGTCTCTGAATTTTTTTGCATATAACCTGGGAAGACAGATGAACTAATGCCAGTGTACTGGAAGGAGCAAAGATCACCAGTGTCGAAGCAACAGTTCTTCAATGTCAACCTCGTTGGACTGGTCATGTTGTTCGGATGCCTGATTATCACCTTCCAAAGCAACTACTGTGTTTCAAACTTATAAATGGAAAGCATAATGCTGATGGTCAACAAAAGAGCTTTAAAGACTCTCTCAAGGCAAATCTAAAAAAATTTAGTATAAACACTGAGAACTGGGAAACACTGGTCTGCGAGCGCTTCAGTTGGAGAACAGCCTTTACCAAAGGTGTCATGGGCTTTGAAGACACTTGAACTCAGGATGGAAGGGAGAAACGTGCTAAGAGGAAGGCATGCTTGGCAAACGCTCACCATGATCAACTCTCGCCTGGAAACCTATGTCCCCACTGTGAAAGGACGTGGATCCAGAATTGGCCTCCACAGTAACTTACAGACTCACTGTTAAGACCATGTTCATAGAAGACAATCTTACTCAGCTGCAAGTGATTGCCAAAGAAGAAGAAGATTTGCAGAGGTCAGAGGAATTGTGTCTTTTTGGTAACTTGCCTCCCTTGGCACTGTGAGGCACTTTGACTGCGTTTCATAGGTCATCTTAAGGTAGAAGCAGCATTTGGGTAATGTCGTGTAGAAGCAGTGGAATGGCAAGAGTATCTTTAAAATAAAAATTAAAAAATGAGCACACTGGTCAGTAAATCACACAGTTCAAAGCTGAAGTTATCTCTTTATTAGAGAAGCATGATTTTCACAGACTTGGCTGAGCTTCAGGCTGAATGAGCACAGCAGCCCATACCCTGTAGGTCCTGCTCCATGAAAACAGTTGTTGAGACTAAAAGTTCCAGCCTCTCCACAGTTGTCTATGTCACTTCCTCTCCAGAGCTTCTTGTAAGCAATAGGAGATTGTGCCCGCCACTGTTGCTTCTGGCTCTGCCCACCACTGACATGTGACCTCTAGATGGTTGCCCATGGGGGAATACAGCCCTCAGGCTGAAAAGAATTCCCCATCCATGTAATGAATCTATTATCTTTGTGGAGAATATAGTACAGAAGTTTTAACCTGACCCTAGAATTTACTGAAAGATTGCTTGACTGCTGTATCAGACATCAGTTGGGCATTCACCTGATTGAATCCACTTTCCTGCCAAAGCCTTTCCTCCAGGTAGAAGAGGTTCTGGCCTACCCTTCTCACTTGCTTGCTGCTCTTCTGTGTATGGGGCTTTTTCTTTTTTCAGTCTCAAGGAACATTCCATCATGTGAGTGCCACCTGCAGCCTGAAGTGGTACAGACAAGGCACAGGTTTACGACTTCATTGAGAACTAGGCCATATGTCTCTCTTCCTCAGGTACTAGAGACAAAGACTTCAACTAGATATTATGACGCACACAGATGCCACCACTGCGGCATAAAGATAGAACAACTCCCTGAAGTTGATAGAATGAAATGTTAGTGGTTTTATGTGTACTGTGTCTCTAACTCTTGCAGCCCTCTTAAAAAGAGATTAAATTGACTGAAGTTCATTACAAACTCTTAATTACCCATTTCCCCAAAATAGATGTTTGTGTGCATGCTTTGGAATACGTGCCATTCATTATGATGGAGTCATAGTGCCACACAGCTTTAAATAAACAATAGGGACTCCCTACTCTTTTTTCCTTTCTTTTTACAAGTTTGCATAATTAGTATTGCAGGCACAATATTTTCAAACTTTAGTTGCTTGTTCTCCAGCTGCACTGTTTTTGTCAGTGGCATTTTAGACGGAGACAAACACAGAATATAGAAATGTAAAGGATTGTGTCCTCTCGCTGCCTTTCCCCCTTTAATCTAATCCTAAACGTATTAAAAAAACTCAAAAGTGTGTTATAGTGCTTTGGCTTTTTACGCACATCTGTGTGGAGTAAAGAAGAAAAAGACAATTCAGTAAAATTCTACTGGAGTCATGAGTACAGCACAATCCTAGGCAAGTCTGCTTGGGGCAGGGCCAGATTTAGGTGAAGAGAGGTCCTAGGCTACTCCACTTGTGAGGCCCTACCCCATCCCCCACCCTCACAACTAGAAGAAAATGGAAGGGTGTTATCAACAAAACTGAGTGCAGCCACGGATGATGATGGGTATTTAAAATTCTGCAATTCACAATTTCTCCTCTAAAGGACATATTATTGTTAAATACCATGGTGATTTTTTAAAAATGTATAAAATTAACACTGAAAAACTTTCCCAATAACTGAACTTTGTAAACCTTTTGTGGAATAAGCTTTATTTTTTAGGAAAATGAAGTTGTAATGTTATTCTTAAAAAACCTGCGGGCGAAAGCCTGGCCAGGGATAGGTTGTAAAAAATGTCAGAAACACAATGCAAGGTTTTAAGTTCCTTAGTTGAAGAAACCTTTGCAATCAATAAAAGACACTTCTACTATTCCAAAATATGAATTCAATAATTATTCTGTATTAAAGACATTTAAAGAGTGTATGTGTATTGTTTCTCTAAGAAATATAATATTTTGATTTATTTCCTAACTACCTTGTAAGACCTCTATGGCCCCTTGTCACTAGTAGATTTTGGAAGCAGTCATATATCCTATTCATTCATATTTTATATTTATATTTTATATTTATTTTACTTCCTCAAAATGTCAAGATTTAATATGGCTTCAACCTGAGTTCAACTGTTTCAGTTATAGCTGCTTACTGATATCATAGCATGTTCTGACAGCTAATACGTAAATTTTGGCCTGCTAACTGTTTCAGTCTGAAGATATAAAGAACTTCTATTGCATTGATAAGGGCATTCATCAATACTTTATTGTCTCCAGCAACTGAAAATAATTTCTCATGCTGAAAGCAGAGACACCATTCAGAGCATTGTGAACACAGATTTTTTTTTTTAACAGATGCAATTTCATTTCAGTGGCACTTAGCTAAGTACTTTTCAGAACAATGAACAAACTTTAAATTGTAAATGATAAAACATCATTGCAAATAGCCTTTCAGTTAATGTGTAGAACGTTTTTTCCCCTTAGAGTAAAATAAGTTTCTGACATTGTGAATATAGCTCTCACCTTTATTTGTAGCTGGTTAACTATTAGTTTACTTGTAGAGACAAAGTTCTTAAATGTTGTATTTAATTGTACATGCCATATTGCAGTGACAGAAAGAGAAGACTGAAAGGTGTAGGGATTAAATATAATATACTTCCAATGCAAATGGAAAATTCAAGTTTCAAATGTCTTGTTCTATTGAAGTGAGAGGTTCAACTTCCTTTCAGACTTATCCATATCATTTGTATAGTTACTGATTTGTTCAAACATTTGTTCTACAGCCATATCCCAGGGGCTTAGGTTGGATAACAGCGGCTGTACATCAACATAAATCTGTGTTCTTGAATCTAAAGTCTGGAAGGGGAGAGATTACTCCTCACTCAGCACAAATGGAATCAGGAACATCTTCCAGGCTCTGACAAAGCTTCATTAAAAACATGCACTGCTTTGAAGTAGAAAGGTAAAGGTAAAGGGACCCCTGACCATTAGGTCCAGTCGTGACCGACTCTGGGCTTGTGGCGCTCATCTCGCTTTATTGGCCGAGGGAGCCGGCGTACAGCTTCTGGGTCATGTGGCCAGCATGACTAAGCTGCTTCTGGCGAACCAAAGCAGCACATGGAAACACCATTTAGCTTCTCGACTGCTAGGTTGGCAGGAGCAGGGACTGAGCAACGGGAGCTCACCCCGTCGCGGGGATTCGAAGTATGTTGTTGTAATTAAGAAAATTTTGTGCTGTTAAATCTATTGTTTTCTTGAACTATACCATGTACAGTATATAAAGATAAATGAATAAGTGGAATCATAGAATTGTGGGGGTGGAAGGGATCACTAGGATCACCTAGTCCAGGGTTTCCCAAACTTGGGTCTCCAGCTGTTTTTGGACTACAACTCCCATCATTCCTAGCTAGGAGGATCAGTGGTCAGGAATGATGCAAATTCTAGTCCAAAAACACCCAAATTCGGGAAACCCTGATCTAGTCCAACCCCCCTGCAATGCAGGAATCTTTTGCTCAGTGTGGGGCTTGAAAACACAACCTTGATATTAAGAGTCTCATGCACTACCAACCGAGTAATATGAGAAGAAATTCTGGTAAAGGATACCAAAGTTTGATACCCTAAACAATTCAATTACAAAACATATTTGTCGTAAGACTTGAAACCCTTGTTTTCAGATTTTTCATTACAGGACCAGAGGTGGATTTAAGGGAACATAACCTGTTCAGTCGCACTGGCCGTAGAGCCTCAGGTGCGCCACAACTATGATACAGAACGGAAGGTGGGGGCACTGCTGAAATATGTGACCCCAAAGTCTGCCACTGCCTCTGTTGACCTTAAATTTCCATAATCCAGTAAATTAGGCACGTGGCTGCTCCTTAATGGGCTGAAAGCAGTGATTCGTTTAGAGACACCTGGTTTGCATGTGATTACGCATGTGTGTATACCTGGTGGAGCGTCTCCACCCCCATCATTCTGCCCGGACACTGAGGTCCAGTGCCGAGGGCCTTCTGGTGGTTCCCTCGCTGTGAGAAGCCATGTTACAGGTAACCAGGCAGAGGGCCTTCTTGGTAGTGGCACCCGCCCTGTGGAACTCCCTGTACCAGATGTCAAAGAGGAAAGCAACTACCAGACTTTTAGAAGACATCTGAAGGCAGCCCTGTTTAGGGAAGCTTTTAATGCTTAATAGACCATTGTATTTTAATATTCTGTTGGAAGCCACCCAGAGTGGCTGGGGAAACCCTGCTAGATGGGTGGGGTATAAATAAATTTGATGATGATGATGATGATGATGATGATGATGTGTGGTTTCTGGCATGGAGATTGCAATCACTGCATTTCTCCCCTACTGCTGCCATGCTACCTGGGGTTAAGCCATGATTTGGTTTAGTGTGTCATCCAAACCTAGAGTCATAGTTTGTCTCACTCCAGATAATCCACAAGCTGTAACCTAGGTTTGTTCTTGGTTTACAGTCATAGCTTCTCTGAAGGAAACAAACAACAAGTCCATGTTCAGATGACATGCTAAGACAAAGCATAGCTTAGCCCCAGGAAGCATGATGGCAAGAGAGGTGGCTGTGATCTCTTCAGGAATCCTCATGCCCCTGGGGAGGCTTAGTGTTATGTGTTAACTGAGTCAGATAAACTGAATCCCAGAAGCTGTAATGATCCAGTCAAATGCCCCCCAAGCCTGCAAATGTACTTCTTCTATTATTTGCAAGAAGATAATCAGCATTATAAAAATAATGAGGATTTTAAGATAAAATTTATAAATAGCAGAATATCAGGTATTGATTAAAGAATATTAATATCTGATTTCAGTTTATAAATTGGTGATGGGTCATTTATATTGGTTTATCTATTTTTGAAAGTGCCTCATACTGTATAAAACAATACTAGAAAGAAGAGAAGCGGCTTGAGTGACAGAGTACCAGATGTGATGGCAAGAATAGGAAGATAACATTCAGAATCCATTAGTTATTGGCGCCCAAGTGTCATTTAACTGCAGACATTGAGAACAATTCAATGGTAATTAAAATGGCAAGCAAATGGAAAGATCAAAACAAACAAATTGCCATTAATATTCTGTCGTTTGAGAAAAAATTCTTTAAAGGGATGACATGGTGATTATACACTGTAGACAGGCAATTGGATAAGCATTAAGCAATCTCTAGTTTAATATTTAATAGCCTACCTTTCACTATTATGAAAAACACTGCCAAAGTCTGAATGTGTTTTAACTTTTAACTTGTTAGCAATGTAGGAATGCATGCCTTGCTTTACAGCTGGGTTCGGCTGGTCTTCTGTTCCCAAAACATAGAGAGGGTAGCAGATGGGTGATGGCTGAATCCCTGGGAATCTTTCAGCTTGGCACTATTTAAATCATGGTTCAGTGGAATGCCACGATTCCAGCAGTGTTCTACACACCAAATGTTTGCTACATGTATTTTTGGACTGCATAGACAAGACCATTTATATTTAGAGTCACTCCCCTCTGGCCATCTTCTCTCCGTGCCTTATAATACCATCAACCATGATATATCCTCCTGGGCCAGCTTTGTCAGTAGGGGGCAGGCCCCTCCAATCTCTCCCAAAATCAGGGGTTGGAGAAGACCAAGCGCAGAGTTGGGCATGGCATGTCTCCAGTGGCCAGCTCCTTCTCCTCCTCCTGTGGAGGGGAAGGTGGGTGGAAGCAGCCGCCTGCCAGATAGGTGGGCAGAAGGAGGAGGAGGAAGAGCTGCCGGTCACTGAAGTCATGTTGTCACCCCATTCGGTTCCTCCCCAGCTCCTGCCGACATCCTGACGTCATGTGTGTGACATTGCCCCCCCCCCCATGCCCTCGCAAGCTGGCACTTCTGTATGTAGGTAAAACAGCATTAGTGCCCGAATGCTGTAAAGAACTGGAAATTGTGGCTCTTCCTCATCTGAAAAAATAGCCATGTTTATTTTGGTCTCTAACTTTACTTTCAGTCCCAAATAAACTTCCCAAGATTGATCCCATTTGTAGGAAATAGTTTTTTAGCAATGTTCAAAGTTCAGCTAGGAAAAGTTGTTATCTTAATCTTACCAAACCGAATCAATCTGTAACAACAAGTGCTCTGTCTTGATACAGAGCTGTCTGGTTTATTTGCTATCCTTCAGGTGAGTGGTATTAATTATGCTTGAAATCAATACAGTAACTAGACAGAATGCAGGGTACCATTTGTTCTGGAGCTGCCAATAGACACCAAAAGTGCTAGCATAGATCATCCAATTCCAAGCACTAAGAGTAGGTGTACACATAATAGCCATTACAGGTTATGGCGGAGGAACCAGCTACCTCTGTTATTACCAACAAAGCGAATCAATTTCAGCAATGTTCTTAATTGTTTTCCATGCTAAATGTCACACTTCTGCAGTACTTCACTATGTTCTGCTGGGCTCTCCATAGAAAATAAATTTACTGGGGAACTCTAGAGCAAGATTCTTTTTTCAGGTTTACTGACCAAAATCTGTACAGATTTGTTTTGAGTTCAATTACATTGACGACTTTTAAAAAAACAAAAACAAAAAAACAAACATGCAGTGTGTTTGTGCAATTGAGTTCTGAACTCACCTGCTTTGGAAACTATATTTACATAATTTAAGTGTAAATACTGAAGTTATGTACAGAAGATGCAAGCCAAATAAATCAAATTTTATTCTGGTTCACCACATCCTGGCTTTCACTGTGGAAAACCTCTGCTTTATTTGATTTTAACATAATCAATTGTTATACACCCCACATTTCCACTTACAGTGAGAGATTGCAGGAGAAGGCTACCCCCGTCTGGCTTTCTTTGGAGGAGAAAGAGAGACTGTGTTTCTGTGATACTTGGTTCATAGGTGGACGCAAGCAGTATGTACATTTCTACAAGGCAGCAGATTCACTGCCTCAATGATCTGCAGGGAAAACCACAATGCACATCAAGATGCTCCCTGGCTTCATCACACAGGTCTCTGTGCTTCTGTAAAGGTAAAGGGACCCCTGACCATTTGGTCCAGTCGTGGCCAACTCTGGGGTTGCGGCGCTCAACTCGCTTTTTTGGCCAAGGGTGCCGGTGTACAGCTTCTGGGTCATGTGCCCAGCATGACTAAGCCGCTTCTGGCGAACCAGAGCAGTGCACTGAAACACCGTTTACCTTCCCTCCGGAGCAGTACCTATTTATCTACTTGCACTTTGGTGTGCTTTTGAACTGCTGGGTTGTCAGGAGCAGGGACCGAGCAACGGGAGCTCACCCCGTCGCAGGGATTTGAACCGCCGACCTTCTGATTGGCAAGTGCTAGGCTCTGTGGTTTAACCCACAGCGCCACCCGGGTCCCTTCTGTACCTTCTGTGCCTCTGTTCAAAAACTGCATGTTTTTGTTCCTTCACATAAACTGTATATTAAACCCCACTCCTTAGCTGGAGTTAGGCAAGGAAGGGATGTGTCACCTTCAAGCACTACAGCAAAACATTTGATAGTGTTTTGCGTATAAAGAAGCCAGCTTCTAACACCTAGCTCCTTTAAAGTGACATCCACTCTGGGGTAATAGTCATCCTGGACCATTAACCAACAATCTGCCTGAAATCAAAGATCGGGGACTGAAGGGGGGGGGGAGTTAAATCCAGTATAAAGAATTAAACCAAGAAAGAAAGAAAGAAAGAAAGAAAGAAAGAAAGAAAGAAAGAAAGAAAGAAAGAAAGAAAGAAAGAAAGGAAGGTCTGGAACCAAAGGAATAAAACATTTATTTGGGAAGGCTGTATCTGAAAGCATGTTTCTCCTTTCAGCTTAGGTGTCAAATGAGATTGTCTAGACATTTTAAGGCTTGGGTTGCACAGAATCATCGGGTCCTTGAACCCTTCGACATCTCTCAAGGGATTTTATCCATCATGTAAGGTTGCATTTCAAAGTGCCTCTCTGTTATTTCCACCTGGATGCTTCAACATTGTTTTCAGCTCAATGTGTTCATGACCAAACCTCTCAGCTTGCTTGCCAAACCTACTTCTCATACACTCCCCCACTGAGGCCACAGGCGAAAAGCTTTGGTTTTCTTTTTGACACTTCTTCCTTTTTGCCTCCCATATTCTGATTGGTACAAAATCAAGTCACTCCATCTCAATACTTCCTTGCCCATGACCTTCATTCATGCATTTCCAGTGTCTAAAGATCTCCAACCCACTAAATTTTCCTCTTCCTTTTCTCCCTTGCTTTCTCTTATTCCTATCACTAGCTCCCATAAGGCCATAGCTCTTCCTCAAAGCCCAATTCTCCTCTGAAGCCTTTTTCACAACACCTCACCCCCACTATGCCTAAGTTCATGTAACTGAAATGATCACATAGGGTTGTAGTCAATGTAGCACTACGGTCAAGGTTCTGTCAGTTAAAAAAATCGCCTTGCTGCTTGAATGATTTCCCCCTCTCCTCATTCCATGCACCCT
Source organism: Podarcis tiliguerta (assembly GCF_965153285.1). Classification (NCBI taxonomy): domain Eukaryota; kingdom Metazoa; phylum Chordata; class Lepidosauria; order Squamata; family Lacertidae; genus Podarcis; species Podarcis tiliguerta. Next base: position 63,111,244 of record NC_139539.1, read on the forward strand.
GTAAATCTGTTCTGAGGGTTTCCCCAACTCCCCAGAGCAGATTTTGGGTTGATACAGGGGGCTCATGGGGGAGGAGAAGAAGGAAGTCCCATTGTGCTCACAGCAGTTCTTCTGTGCATGCAACTATTTCATTTCCCCTTTCCTGCATCTTCCTTTCCATGCCTCTTCACCCAACAATATGCATTAATAAAAGAGTTTCATTTAAAATTAAGTGACCCAAATTCCTGAGGAAAAGCTGCTGAAGAGTTTTCTATTTCTCCTTCCCCCACACCAGAATATTTGGTAAACCATTTTGGCACCTACAAATCACATGGAGAACATGGAGGGACAGTCCCTTATTCCAGCACCATGTCCCGCTGCTGTCCCTTATTGATGGATGTCCTTTAAATATCCCTTAAATGATGTCCCTTAAATTTCAAAGAAGCAGCTCCTCTCCCTCCCTCCCTGCCGGTCAGGGAGGAGGAAGGCTCCAACTGTGTTGCTTGGCTGTGTTGCTCATCGAATAAGAAGTCTAAGAATGACTGGGGGGTGGAGCTTGCATGCCTTGTGCTGATCAAATTGGCTGCGTTGCCTGGGGACTCGCCTTCGCTCAGCACTTCCCAGCGGAGAGGTGACGGTGGTTTTCCTTGAGGCTTCGTTTGGCTGCTGGCTGGGCTTTCTGCCTTTGGCTCAGAGGGGCTCAGAAGTTGAACATACCTGTGCTGAGTGCTCGGATCGGAATCGGATGGATACGTCATCGACGGCCCACTCACCCTTGCCTGCGAAAAGGTCTGTCTGGAGCGGGGGCACATGGTGGGGGGAAAGGCAAGGAGATATGGGGGGGGGCTTTTGAATTTGTTTTGGAGGCTCCTTCGATTGACTTATGGGAGAAAAGAAAGGAGCTGGTTAACTAAAATGGTGGGTGCCTGGCGATCTCGTGGCGAGGGGGGGAGGCTGTGTGTGTGTGGCTAGTTAATGCAAGCTGAGGGGTTTTTTGAATGCTGGACGCCATTTTGTTGCACGTGCTGCTGCAAACTTTGCAGTGCAAAGCCAGGCCAGGGAGCCATCTTAAGTTGAGGCTGCATAGGCCTTGTGGTGCATGTGATTCAGATTCTATTCAGTTGAACCTCCGGTTACAAAGTTGGTTGAACAGTGTTCTCGAAGCTACCAGCATGAGTTTGACCAGACTGCAGGAGGACAGGAAGACTGGAGTGCCTGGAACAGGTGAGGCTGCAGGTCCCTTATTTTGGCTGCTGATCCCTTATTTTCAAGGCTGCTGGTCCCTTATTTTCAAATCTATAAGTTGACAGCTATGCATGGAGAATTTAGGAGGACATTTTTGTTATACCTTTTGATTGGTAGAATGCTGAGGGGTCAAACTCTTCCTACAGAGCTTAGCAATCCAAATTTCCATTCCACTCTGTGAGAGCAAACCCTCAGCCTTCAAGCCGTTTTGTCCCTGTCCCATCTCTCCAAAATACAGTGTTGAAAACTGAAAAAGGTAAGTTGTGACTGGAAGCAGCTGATATCAGATCTACAAATAGGGGTTTCCAGCCCACATGGAGACAGTGGAAGTAAACTGCTGTTTGTTTGTGTTGTCTGTGTGACTTTGGCCTTCATGAAACCTAATGAACCAATGCTCGGAGCCCAAGGTAGAATGATGACGAAAAAGGCTAGCACTGACCTGTAGAGTCAGCCCAGAAAAATCCCCTCCAGCTATCTAACTGTCCTTAGCAAATGTAACCTCACTGCAAACCAGGGCTGATTAGCTGGGTTTTTCTATATGTTAACACTTTCCTGGCTACTGAGAGCTGTGTGAGGCAGAAGGAAGCCCAGCCCTTCAGTTTTAATGAGTCTCTGCTGTCCAGTTTAGGTACAGTACCCTGAGGGTTCAGAGTGGGCTACACATCGCCTTCTTTCAGTCAAGGTTGAAGGACAAAGGCCAGATTTACCAGGGACCGATTCCCTATAGCCTATTCCTGCCGAATTCTTAGTTAACATGCTTGGAGAAGGGCTGCAGCTCAGTGGTAGAGCACACGTTCTGCATGCTCAGAGTCTCAGGTTCAGTCATTGGCATCTCCAGGTGGAGCACCTGCCTGAAAACATAGAGAACTGCTGCCAATCACTATAGAAAATACTGAGTGAGATAGATCAGTGGTCTGACTTGGTATAAGGCGGTTTCCTATGTGCCTCAAGAGTGTTTCCTGAGGAAAACTGATAGAATTCTTATTGGTCTCTGGCCATGGGATCATGAAGTCTGCTCTGGTTCCCCATGTTGGAAATTTTAGATTTAAACAAACAAACAAAGTAGAAGAACCAGGATCTAGGGCACATTTTTTGAGGGGGGATGACCAGGTACCCCCACAACAGGCTCCTTCATCGGAGCCTGGTTCTGGCATGTGAGGGAGCTGCAAGCCAATGCTGCCAGCCCGTCACAGCTCTACTCCCAGGTCAGGCCTGGCCCTGGGGTGGAGAGGAGGAGAGTTGGCGCCAGATTCACTGCCCCTCATCTCAACTGGGCTGCAGCGTGTGAGCCCCCTATGCCACTTTGCCAGGTGACCCACAGCAGGCTCCCTCCACACCCTATCCCCCTTAGAGGCACACCAAGGCAGTGGTAGCATATGCTCCTCCACTGCCAATATCCTGGTTTCCAATATCTCCTGCTCCCACCACCTCCCCAGATGGTATCAAAGAAGACAACAAAAGCCACCTGTTATGAAACATCTGGAGTTCCAGGTACTGAATACATGGGGTTGAATTCAACATAATGAACCTTTGGTCTGCACAATTATTTCAGCTTGCCCGACGGAATGATCCCATGGGCACTGTTCTGAGGGTTCTCCCAGCCCACCAGAGTCTATTTCAGTGAGTACGAGGGCAGACAAGAGGGGGCAAAGGCCAGTTGCAGAAGCAGAAGTCCTTGCACAGCGCTTCTACTGGCAGGGCTCGTTAGGTTTATCCTGCCCTAGGTTCTTAATCCTTCATATTATTCTTTTTCCCCACATGAGACCTGATAGGAAAAGGATTTGTATGCAGATCATCCTTCTTGGATTAGGGTGAGTGATTTCTCTCCTTGTATAAGCCTTAGAGGAACTTTTAATCAGGGCAATAGCAAGCTCTTTATTTTAGCTATCTGTTTCTTTTATTTGTTTAGTTTGCCTAGAGGTGTAATGCTCCATTAGATGTTGCTACTGTATTTCAACAATGTATCAAATGATTTTTTTCTCTCCCTACCAAACTGCTATATCATTTCTCACCAGTCTTACATTTTTAAATGGAAGAGCGGTGGATTCATTTTTGATGCCCCTTCTTATAATCAGTAGTGACAAACAGGTCATTAAAAAATTGCTTGCTGGACTGAATATCCTGTCATTTAGCACCATGCTTTGAAAAGAGAATATGAGGGTTCACAGAGATCATTAAAAGAACTACCACATATTTCACACCTCAGTAAGAAACCAGGGGGAATAAGAATCAAGACTCTTCAGTTTCATAAATGCATAAGAGGCTTAGAAGGAAAGGAAGGTATGAATAATGAAGAGTAGGGAAGGGGTTTTCAATAAAAAAAAAATATCAAAAAAATCCTTCCATATTATACAATATAATTATTTTAATCCTCTATAAAAGGTTTAAGGATTCATGGGACTAATAAATACACCAGGAATAGGATTTGAAGCAAACTCCCCCATGTGATCCAAAATCCTTTCAACCACCATTAACTTCAATAGCCTGTGTGATTCAGATCCCCAGAAGCACACAGCATATCTGTGCATGTTAACATGAGTCAGTGTAGTCACTTGAGTAAAATTAAAGTTAAACACAGTTGCCACAATGAGCAAGAACAGCTGCAGCAATATGCCCACAGCCCATTCAAAATAACTAATATCCTGCCAATCAGCTGTGGAGGGAGGAGCAGGAAAGGCGAGGAATTCGAACCCAACTCTTGAGCCCAGCTGATCAGAGGCATTTGTTCCATTTTGAAAGAGCTCTGCATGTGTACCCCAAATTATCGATGGGGGGGGGGTGAGCTGTTTGTTTGACCATGCAGAGGGTTCTTGCAGTTCCCCAGCCAGCTAGAGATACACACACTGAATCCTGTTTTTGTGCATATAGTTGGGGTGGACAAAATGTTGTTACAAAAGTTGGGCATCATCCCCACTCTCTGCTGAACATTTCCAAGATTCCATGGGGGTTCAAGACACTCACCCAAAGTCTATGTTCCCTTGAGAATCAAGATATGGTGGAGGCTGTCGTAGCTTTATGAAATATCATTTATTCACATATTTACATGGAGGAAGTCCAGATCTTGCAACATGCTCATCTCAAGAGGGGCTTGTTCCCCACAGCAGTGCATTACTGAAGTCCAAGGCATGTCTCCCAGGCTGCCTTCAGCCAGCCTGCCCAAGATGGATCTGAGATTTCTGGTTTTTGTTCTGTTCTCCAAGTACACCTTCCTAAAGCCACTGTTTTCCTGTCACCTCACACCCAGTTACCCTGGCAGCCTTCCAAATCCCCAGGCTCTGTTCAGGGCAGGGAGGGAGAGGGCAGTTCCGTTGCATTGCCAATGGCCCTCAATGGCCTTGTCTTGTTTCTTAATGGCCCAAGCTTGGCCAGGTCTTCCTGCATAGGCTAGCTGAGGAATTCCTCTGCAGCTTGTATATTCCCTTCATATCCCAAATAATCAAAATCTTACCATTTATTAATTTCTAGGGGCCCCCGCCCCCCCAACAAACAATTTTTAGCCTGTGATGCATTCCATGAAATACATGCTTTTTGTTGTGTTTCTATCCAGCTTTTTTGCTACCCAGTTTTATCCAGTGCATTGGATGAAAGCATGAAGTCTTTTATTGTTCAGCACATCTATTTTTCACAGGTTTCTGTTTAAGGCCACCTCTTAATTGCACACACAAGAGCACTATTGCATCTTAAAGCAGACTAAATCAAAGAGGGTCACCAAAACAAAAGAAGCATTTAAAATCCATATCTCCTGAAATACTTAAAAGTGAGTGAGTGAGAAAGAGAATACAAAGCAACAAAATTATTTTGGGCCATTGTCTATGAAACACACTAATTGCCTCAGTTCACGAATAGCAGAATAGCAATCTGTGCAATGAATTGTTTTAAGATGACTGCTAGCTTTGCCTGCCTGCTTTGCCAGAAAAATAACTTCCCATCCACCAGCAGGTGAATGCATCCATCTGAGGTTCCCTATACAATCTTTAAAGTAATGATGGTGGACCCTAGGCTGGTAGAGTGAAAAGCATAAAGCATAGGTCTGTAGCAACAGACTTGCTAGGTAAGTGCTGACTCTTGCCCAGGCTAGGGAAGGGGATGGAAAGATGAGTCAGGTCACATTTAAAGATGGACTTACTTGATTTGCACTGTCTGAAATAATATGTGAACCTAAACAACAGTTATTCAAAATTCTCCTTCCTCTGAATTTTGCACTATGGTTTCTATGCAATAATGTGTACAAAGGACAAAATGTTCATATAAATGCAAATATTAGTGAAAATGTGTCATATTAGGGGAAATTGTTTTGCAGGCAGTATTGGGTACAAAAATGTGTCCATTAGAAGAAATTCACCCAAAAATGCTCATGAAGACTCTTAAAAAGAAACCACAATCTGATGTGGAAATGTGGATAACTGTTTGCCAATTTATTGTTTAGTAAGAGTTATCTGAATCAATCAAAAGAGTCCACATTTACAACCACCTCCTGAATTGGAGTTGTAACCTGCATTTTAGGGAACACCCCTACCTGTGATGAGAAGTAAAGACAGTCTCATGGGAGATTCCTGTTCAGAGCTCCATGTGCACTGAGCTTTAACATGTGAATTTAAACACTTTGCCCTTAACCTGCATCTGCAAAATGGGGTGGGGGAGGATTCATTCACAGTGCTACCAAGCTTAGTAGTACTTACTCCAAACTAGGTGTATATGTTATACACATGGTATAGGACTGACCCCTACTACAACACAGGCAGATAATTTATTTATCTAGGATAAATTCAAAATAGTCCTCCTACATTTATTCTTCTTTCAGATATGTTTTGCACCACATATTTTCTGAAGTGTGGTTACCAGAACTATATCCAACGTCCAGTCTTATACACTTGAAAACTAAGGTGTTAATATATGATAAACCAAAGCCTTCTCAGAAAATTTGGCTTGATAAAAAGCATTACACAAACAGTTGTTGGAAAAAGCATTTTTATTGCACAGTCATATTTAGATGCTTAGGTCGATTTTAAAAGTAATGTCTAGATTCATCATCTATTGTAACATAATATTTTTTTAACTCATATTGACTGGCCATGTAAATTATTAATTCATCACCATGGATCATAGCAGAAAAGGAAATAGTTCATATTCAACTGTATTTTCTGCAAAAAATTCTAATAGATATAATTAACACAATGTGTTCATACCAATGACTTGAAAAGTTTTAAAAATGCAACTGTATGTCAACCCCTGTAGGTTGAACCCCTACATTTCCCACCCCGACCTGGCCACAGTGATCCATGCGACGGTCACCTCCAGGCTTGACTACTGTAATTCGCTCTACGTGGGGCTGCCCTTGAAGCTGTCCCAGAAACTCCAGCGGGTGCAGAATGCAGCAGTGAGGCTCCTCACGGGGTCTCTGCCATGGGAGCATATTCACCCAGTGCTTTTCCAGCTGCACTGGCTCCCAGTGGAGTACAGGGTCAGATTTAAGGTGCTGGTTTTGACCTTTAAAGCCCTTCACAGCCTAGGACCCTCTTCCCTATGGGACCGCCTCTCCCGGTATGCCCCATGGAGAGCCTCAAGGTCCATAAATAGCAACACCCTAGTGGTCCCGGGCCCTAAGGAAGTTAGATTGGCTTCAACCAGAGCCTTTTCAACACTGGCTCTGGCCTGGTGGAACGCTCTGCCTCATGAGACCAGGGCCCTAAAAGATCTGATTTCTTTCCGCAGGGCCTGTAAGACAGAGTTGTTCCGCCTGGCCTTTGACTTGGAGCCAATTTGATTCCCTCCCTCCCTCTCTTTCTTTTTTCTTTTCCTTTCTCCTCCTGCAATGAGGCTGCATTTTAACATTTTAATGTTTCAATATTTTAATTGTTGTATTTTAATCTTGTTTTTAAGTTGTATTCATTCAACTTGTTTTTATTATTGCTTGTTAGCCGCCCTGAGCCCGGCTTTGGCTGGGGAGGGCGGAGTATAAATAAAAATTATTATTACTCCCCTGCAATTATTGTTTCCTATGATCAGAGTTCTATTTAAGTCGATGCACTATTATTCAAGAAAATGGGGTTATCTATTGGAACTGGCCTCTATAATTCTCGGATAAGAAAAAGAATATGGAGTGAACAATTGTAGACAAGCTGAACTGTAGACTTTTTGTTCTGTTAAAGATGCTTTTCTAGCTTTGATTGCTCCTAAACAAACAATTTAATTTAATGAATAAAAATGTGTGCAAAAGGAATAGTTTCTAAAGGGGGATGCTTCATATTCCTTTTAGATGATGTATGCTCTAGTATTCCCTAAGAGTGAATGGAATAATGAGCTTATACTCTGTTTAGACAGAATGCAGAAAGAACCTATTCCAGCCCAACCAGGTTCCAGAGTGGATTTCTGAAATCCATTCAGGATGCTGGAATCTCCTCTAAGCATAACATGTCGCTTTGTCAACCATTCAGTGCATTGGAGGATCCAGAGCAGATGTGGGGATGTCTAGCCTATCACAGCTCCTCTGTGCCAAATTAGCCATACTGTATTCTCCACCCTACAACACCAGGGACTTCCAAACATGGGAAGTATGCAGTGAAGCTAAGCTGGTGCCCTCCAAATGTAATTGGACTCCAACTCCCATCAGCCCCAGTCAGCCTGGCCAATCGTCAGGGATGGTGATGATTAACTGATTTACATGGCAGAATGGTCTCTAAGTGAGCTATTAGGAGTAATTGTGCAACAAGCTATAGAGGGAGGACACAACACTAGCTACTGGTTGGGACATGGCTCAGAATGGCCTTGGTTGTTCTGTCCTCTGGCTAGAACGGCCCTGAAAAGATATTGGTGGTTTCCCCAACCCCTGGGGAATGTAGCGTCATCCTTCTTAGAGTTTTCTTCCATGCATTCTGAGTTCTGAGTCATGACACCAAGCATCCATATCTCATACCAAACACAAAAACTATACTTTCCGACATACTTTGCGTGCTTGCCCAGGGCTTCTGTTGACAGGGCTCATGAGGTGAATCCCACCCAGTGTGGTGTAGTGGTTAAGAGCGGTGGACTCATAATCTGGTGAACCAGGTTCGCTTGCCCGCTCCTCCACATGCAGCTGCTGGGTGACCTTGGGCCAGTCACACTTCTTTGAAGTGTCTCAGTCTCACTCACCTGACAGAGTGTTTGTTGTGGAGGAGGAAGGGAAAAGGAGATTGTTAGTCACTTTGAGACTCCTTGGGGCAGTGATAAAGCGGAGTATCAAATCCATACTCCTCTTCTTCTTCCTTTTCTCTGGGAAATAAAGTTCTGCCAGGGTTTCCTGATCATGTGAATCCTCCTGATCGCATAATGGGTTGTGACAGCGGTGCTGGAGGGTTCCTCAGATGAACACTGGATAGGCTCCATTAAAATTGCCCACAATGTACCACTGGAGGAGCACTGGAGAAGGGAGCCCAGGGCAGAACCATCAGCAGCGATGAGCCCCTCATTAGCTCCCTGGGGATGTCACTTGCCGATATTGTGCCTGGACAGGAGGAAATTTATACCAGAAGAAGGAAGATGCATCGGATGTTAATTCTACATGCTTCAAGAAAGAGTATATGCTGGATTCAGTACACTTTATATGCTGTTCCAGCTCTTACCCTTTCCCACTTCTTTGTCCCACATCCCCTGCTTTCTCTTAAATCAGTTTCAAGTACATATTCAGCAAGGTGTGGGCTGATCAGGAAGTCTGTTGATTTTGCTCCTTCAGAGTCAATCCATGCTGTCAGGCTGGCTCAGGATATGAGGGTTTCTCAAAAGTAAAATCAATCTAATGGGTCTTTTAGGGTGAATCATAGAGTGGATGTCTTGAGCTTTCAGATTTTGAAAGAGCAGACTGTTGTTGAAAAGAAAAAGGGAACAAAAAATGCTGGCAATCTTTTTTATATTGCGTGGCCTGCTCAATCTGTATTCAGAGAGCTGTGAAATAAAGTGACTGCCAGCCCTAGCAGTCATTCCAACATAACCTGGCCTAGCCTAGCTCTTCAGGATGGTGCATTTAACCTAATCTAAGATTGCACTTGAGAGTAGTGCATTGCATAATGTAGAGCCAGACAGTCGACAGCAGATGTAGTCAAATCTAAGGCCTATCCAGGACTCTTCTATTTCCACAGCCCACTCACACTGGAGATGCAATCTTGCTCCCTCTATTCCCCTCCTGTTGTAAAGATAAGTGACAGGATCAAGATACAGGCATGTGTCTGTGTGGAAACAAGGAGGGAAGATTTATGTCTTCTCTATCAAATGTATCTCAACCAGGAAAAAAAAACTTCCAGGTCTGTAATGCTAAGCTCGATTTTGTAATGAGGATTATAAACCTCTAAATTCACCATTCAGGTTCAGGAAGTATTAATGTTGAGACCATCACTAATTCCAATGGGAGAACCTTTCTGGATTGAGCCTGAAGGCCTTGCATTGGCTATGCTTGATCTATAACGTAACTTCTCAAGTGGAATTCCTTTTATGCAGTGGATGTTTCATGGCTGTATGAAAGTATCTGTCTGGAGATCTAAGATGTATATCCTAAATGTTCTCACTTCTGCTAGAATTTAAAGATACTTATAAATCTGGAAAATGTGTTAGGCCTCTTTTAATATTTATGTCTTCTGGTGGCTTAAAAAATAAAAAACCTCAGCTGCTAAAAGGGGTGGGGTGGGAGATATCCACACAACTCCTTTGGCAAGAAGTGGGGGAAGGGGGGGGAGAGAGATAATGAGGTGGAGAAGATGATAACTTCTCTCACTGCTGATGTTCTATTATTGATCAAGGGAATGTTCTTTGAAGGCCACAGATAAAAGATATTGGCAAAAATATTGTGAATTTGCTACATTGCATTCTGCCAGTGTGCCGACTAGGACACACTGTTACTAGGGGACATTAGTAACAAGCCATCTCCAATTATATTGAAATCCCAGCCGAAGAGGGCTTAAAGATGGATGGTCTACCACCACAAACCAAGGTATTGTTTCTTTGCGAAGAGTCCCATTGAAAACACTGTGTTCTTGCACCTCCTTAAGAAACACAGTGTTCCTTAAATAAACATCTGGTCTGGGAGATAATAGAATGAAACAGAAATTCAGTGATTTTAACTGTCTTTTTGCCAGACCACCAGCAGATATTTGCAGCCTCAAACAACAATAGACAAATGTTTGAAGGGCGGGGGGGTCATTTCCCTTTCTTAGATAATGACTATATGGTCATGTATGATCTTTATTTGGCTTTTGATTTGGAGGTTAGGCTTTGTCACTATCAAGTCAAGTTTGAAAGAGCTGAGTTGTTCGCGGTTTTCATCTGCATGATTTCTGGCACGGTAAATCTAAAGGGAACGTCAAAGCTTTCATTCTAACCCACGCAGACACAATTCAATGGCTACCTGATGAATCTGGAGACATGAATACGTATGCATGCCCCTTCTTTACAGCCTTGATGCAGTCCCCCTTGAAATGAAAAGTCTCCTACTGATTTCAGTGGCCTTTGGAATCAAGTCCAAATATTAAGCTGGTATTATTATGCATAATGCTGTTGAGGGCTCAATTATGTCCCTTGTGTGGCGAGGCAATGCTGGCAGGGAATGGAGGAACCTCCCGAGGCCTTCTATTAAGAAGTATTGTGTCTTTTCAAAAGATAATTCCTCCATATTTGGAAAGTTAGCAAGATGACTGGAGTGAAATGCAAAGCCAACCCCCCCCCAAAAAAACCCTTCTACCATAAGAAGTACAACTATTATCACTGCAGAATCTTGTTCAAGGGAAGTTGCAGGGGGGAGAGCATTACTACCCAGCTTCTAGACACTTTAACAAAGCTGATAGCAAGTTCCCCTCCTCTGAAAAGAAAAGTTATGCACTGAGACTAGGCTGTGTGTGCTGCTAAATGTTGCAATGGTGGAAACTGATGTTTCCTCCAAGATGGCGTACTGTACATCAGAAAACGACAGCCCATTACTACAAGTTTTAAGCCAGCTTTTGCAGTGGAATTCCCCTCTCTCTCCACAAATCTCTTCTAGGGGTCCAACTCTCTGTGGGAGATCTGGGGAGGGTGCAGAGTGCCCAGGGGGCAGAAAGGAGAGAAAGTCCCATTGCATAAGCATAAGTCCTTGTGCTGACAGGATACATTCATTGGATACCTTCTGAGGGTGTGGTGTAAAAATGGCAGATGCACCTGTTGAAATTCCCTATGAGATTCAGCACCATTTGCTGAAATTCCTTCTTCCTTAAACATATGAATCCCTGTGGACCCAACAAAAGAACCATCTGGGTGCCTGGATTCAGAACATGGGGCTTGCACACAGAGAGCCCCAGCAGCAGAATATTAAACTCACAAAAATAAGCAACACTGCAAAAACGTTAGGAATATAGGTTGTTAGATCTTTCTTATCCTGTTCAGCTGCGCACAGCAGCTGACCTCTTTCTACCTCTCTTGCAATGAGCAGACTCCATACTGTTAAGTTTAAAATGCTTTACTTACAGATTCAAGGTCTCAGGCATGCATTGTTCCATGTATACAGGCAAAATGCTCTTGCATAGAAAGTACAAAATATAATTCAAAACATGTGCTGTAAGCTTGGGAGCAGGTTCACACATGTCCCCCTTTGTTGATTACATGATGCAGAAAGAGAAAGAGAATGGAAGTAAAAGGGCTTCATTTCCTTCCTCTCTGTAGAAGAAGCGACATGATCTAGCTGAGTCCATCTAGCAATACAACTCTGTGGTCTGTTACCCCTTCATGCTTGCTAGTTGTATTTCAAAGCAATCTCCCACATTCCACAGAAGTCCTCATAGCAGAGGAGCCCTGACCACTTTTCCATGTTGTCAGCACCTCCTTTTTAGTTCTATGAAAGTAGACTGAGCTTTGTAAAATTCAGGATTGTCCTTCACTTGTCATGAACAACTGAGAGGAATGCTTCCCCAAGAGCCAGGACTAGTCCCAGATGGAAATAGTATTCTATGCACATTTTAGCCCATTCCAGATGTTTGATGCAAAGTTGCATTCATGATCTATCCCTGTCAATACAAGACAATTAATTTCTATACATGGATCTGATCACACTTATTATCCATGAATTGTTGGCAGAGATTAATACACAAATAATGTGTGGAAGTTCAGACATACTGTTCGTTTTGATCATATGCCGAGTGATTTTTTCTTTTGGTGCAATTGATGGCCCTTAGCAAAATAATAGAGGTTTAATTTGATCATTACTTACTCACTGATCATGCTTACTCATGTGCACACTGTATACTGAAGGGAAACTGGTGTTGTAAATTTTGCCATGAATAAATAAGAAATGCCTGTTAACTTGATGCAGGTCGTGCAGGTTAGTTGCCTGCCACTTTACCAAGAGAAGATGGACTTCTTGTACTATGTCTCAACTCTTGCTTCTTTACATCCTTGCCCAGAACAGGAATTCCACCCAGGCAGGGCCAACCCAAGGCATTTTGCTGTCTGAGTCGAATAATAAGACTGTGTTTCCTTTCCCTCGCCCCCATTCCATGTACCAAAGCCAACTGGCCTGGTAATTTACTTCAGCTCAAGTAATGGGATAGCAGCCTCCACACCCAAGCACAGCAAGTTAGCTGGGGCTTCAGGGCAAGCTGTAGAGCATCCACAGCTCTGTTCTCCACCACTTTGTCACTGCTGCTGTTCTCTGCCACTACCCCCAGCATCTACTGCCTGAAGCAGCTACTTCACTCTGCCTAATGGTAGGGACAGTCCTGTATCTCTATTAGGAATTCATTTCTGTAATGTGTGCATTTGAGTGCAAATATTTTCTATGATGCTTGTTCTCTCTGGCTATGAACTCCATACCCAACAGGACTTTCATATAGTTCATAATGATTATGCTGATGTCTCAGCCCCTGCAAACAAAATTGGGACCAGCATTTGGTCTTCCTTTTGGAGATTAATGCTTCTTTCCCATGCACATGTATTTGGTAGTAGGCCCAGGTGAACACAGTGTGACTTGCTTCCAAATAATCATGCAGAGGATCAGCCCACAATCAGTCTATTTGACTGCAATCCTGAGCACTCTTATTTGGATGTAAGCACCCCAATAGACTTGTATCTGAGATCAGATGACATAAGACCAAGCAATCAGGCAGTGAAGGAAAAGTAGTTCTGAATAATGTTTATTCTCTCCTTTGCCAACACTGGTTACTAATAATTCTTCATTCTAAAATGTATTTTAGTAGCCCCAAGGTAAGTCTGAATATAAAAGTTAGTGATTTGAATGTGAAAAATTTTGTTTATTTCCACTGATATTTCTTCATTAGTGGCTTGACTTTATTGATTATGATTTTGTATTCTAACGAAATGTTCACATATATTTACACAAGAGTTGCTTTCCTAACGTATATTTGATTTTTCACCCATTTCCACTCAACCTCCAAAAATAGTTTCTACCAGAGTTACAGATCACATCTTATAGCACATATCTGTTTGTGGGGTAGCTCTCTTCACATGTTATAATGAACACGTGTAGCTTAAGGAAGAATCCTGGTGCTGATATTTTTCTCCTTTGCTTACATCCGTTTATTTTTACCTGGGTCAGCATCTAAAAAAAAAGAAAAAAGATTTATGGTACGTGTGGTTGTGAATGTGTGAGTAGTGAGAATGTGTAGCATCTCAGGAGCATCAACGTCACTTTCTGAAAGTCCTTCTGGTTGATAGATAGCTTGGTCAGTAATGCCAGGAAAGAAAGCTGGCTTGTGTATGCTGGAAATATGAATCTCACTTCCCTTGACGATTTGAGAAGCTTGGGGCAACTCTTTAGGATATACGTCTCTCCTTGGCTAATGTGAAGAATAAATCTTGCAGTCAGTCCTTCCCCAACAAACAGACCTTGGAGACACTGTTAATTCAAACCTGGCCTTGTGACTACAGAGACAAAATAAAGCACCCCATGCTCCTTAAAGTCTGCTTTATGGAAAAGCTGAAAGGGGCCAGCAATTATTTTAAATTGCTCTTTTTTATTCTCCCTGTCTTGGAATCCTGCATCATTCTGATGCAGTGTATCTGAGTTCTAAAGGCTAGTGGGATTTTAGTTTGATTTTAATTTTTTTCAGGTCATGAAGAGGAATCTGTTTGCAAAGCCTGGTTTGTTCTGCTCTGGGGACACACAGCAGCTAGACTGCCTCAGTATCTGGCAGTAGCATGCACCTGGCTCCTTAGAGCAGGGAGAGAAGACAGGTTGAGTAACCAGAGCTCTGCAGACTTTGCTCCCCATTGCAGGGCTGCTTCACCTGTCCTGTGGCTTGTTAGCAGTGCCTGGTACTCCTTTGCACTCAGAAATGAGCACCAGCAGCTCTGCTGATACCTCATTAGAACAAAAGAATAGAACGTATGCACCACCTCCTTTAGAAATCTACTCTTAGGGTGAAGACAGGCACGGAACTTAAAGACCAGTCACAAAAGTACTACTGTGCTCATCTGTTGCTTGTAGGCATCCCATAGGCAGCTGGTTGGCCACTGTGGTAAACGGAATGATGGGTTGACTTGGCCTTTACTCTGAATCAGAACAGGCTCTTCATGTGTTTATATGTTCTTCAAAGAGTCTTTATTTGTGGTGTAAGGCAGTTTTGCAATTTTGCTCTCCTGTTCTCCTTCTGATGTTGTATCCATAGAACTGCTGCCTCTCTTCTCCAGACCTTTTTACGTAGAGTAAAAATGAATCCCAGACAATGCTGTTGTCTACCTTATCCTACATGAGCCTGTCAACATGGACCTCAGGGAAGGCCTTCCACACATCCATTTGCCATTTCATATGTGTGGCGTGGGAAGAATGGGGGCCTTCATGGTAGTGGCACCCAAGCTGAGGAATTCTGTGTAATTCAAGCTGTCCCAGAATATTTCACTTTTCTCCCTGCTATCCAGTAACAGGTAAAAACTATGCTTTTCAAGTGTGTATTAGCTTAGGCTATTAATCTCAGTGACCTAAGCATTTGGTCTCGATAGACTCTAAATTTATACTGTGTTGAGGGAGGTTGTTTCATCTGCTTGGTTTTAAATGTGTTTTATAGCATCTTTGAAGGTCTATTTGGAGATGGAAAGGTGAAGTATAATGATCTTAATAGAGAAAGAAAACTTACATGCATGCACACCAGCAAGCTGAATTCCCAGTAAGCCTTCAATTTTGTTTCATCCCTTCTGCATTTTTGGGTGGTTTGCCTCCTTTTCTCCCAGATTGGCACAAATAGACATATTCACAAAATCCACAAACCTTTTAGAAATAGATTCTAAAACTATTCCAGGGATTGAGGGGGCCGGAATAGGTGTGTTGTTGTCATGAGAAGCTAGATGGCATATACTTCAGCCAATAATTTCTCCCATCCAAGCTGCACCCACAGAGCCATTCTTATTTTTATTTTGCTAGTGCTTGCCTCAGAGTAGAACAATATAGGTGCTATCAAAAATAGAGGTGCAGCAATGGTGGTGCTATCAAACTGTCTCTGCCATTCTTTAAAATGCTATGTCTTCTTTTGCCCTTAAAGATACTGAAGCTCTTGATTGATTGAGAAATGGCAAACCTACTGACCTCTGGGAAGTCAAACATATCTCTAGTATCCTCGCTTTAAAGAATCTCTACTTGGAGGTGGCTCCCTCTTTTCAATGACTTATAAGACACAGATAAAGAAAGCAGAACATTTGCATTAAGGGAATATATTAATATTGGTCAATCCGTTTCTCTCTCCACCTCCACTCCCATGCCTACTTCACTCTTCTATGCTTTGTGGGTTTGTTTTATGTCCTAGCTATGGATTATGTTGCTTAGTGAGAAGATATTAGAACAGATCCAAAATGCCTCTATCCAACTTTACAATCCTAAGTGTAGGCTGTAAGTTTAAGGAGGCATTTCAGTGGGGTTGGGGGGACAAACAGTTGCAATATTTCAATCAGACTTCCTGCCCTCACTCTTATTGGCTCATGACAATGGGATTTGATGGTATGGTGTCACCATAAAGGCAAATCAGAGTGAGGGCAACACTTCCTGCCTTCACTCTCAAGTCTTGGTGCACAGTAGCTCCTGCAATTATTCAGGGATACAATTTCTCACACTATGTAACAGGTTTAGTTTAAAAAGCAAACTAATGAAATCTCCCACCAAGGCCACCATTTTCAATCAAAGGGGTTCTGAAAAGAACTTTCGACTTGGCTTTTGACTTGCCTTATCCATCTCAAAAAAAAACCTTGGCATTTGTGTACAGTTAATTTTTAAACACAGTTGTTGTTGTTTAGTCATTTAGTCATGTCCAATTCTTTGTGACCCCATGGACCAGAGCACACCAGGCACTCCTGTCTTCCACTGCCTCCTGCAGTTTGGTCAAACTAATGCTGGTAGCTTCGAGAACACTGTCCAACCATCTTGTCCTCTGTCGTCCCCTTCTCCTTGTGCCCTCAGTATTTACTGAGAGTAAATACAGTATTTAAACACAGTAAAGGTAAAGGTACCCCTGCCCATCAGGGCCAGTCGTGACCGACTCTAGGGTTGCGCGCTCATCTCGCTCAAGAGGCCGGGAGCCGGCGCTGTCCGAAGACACTTCCGGGTCACGTGGCCAGCGTGACGAAGCTGCATCTGGTGAGCCAGCACCAGCGCCGCACACGGAAACACCGTTTACCTTCCCGCTAGAAAGCGGTCCCTATTTATCTACTTGCACTTAGGGGTGCTTTCGAACTGCTAGGTGGGCAGGAGCTGGGACTGAATGACGGGAGCTCACCCCGCCATGGGGATTCGAACCGCCGACGTTTCGATCAGCAAGTCCTAGGCTCTGTGGTTTAACCCACAGCGCCACCCGCGTCCCACATTTAAACACAGTATTTACTGGTAAATACAGCAGGGGATAGCAGCACTTATTGCTTACATGCTTTTATTGATGCACATTAAAATATTCACAGGTATCACCTTGTTAAGGTTTATAACATCTCTGAATAAGGTGATATTCTCACTTCCTAAGTGAGAAACTGTGGCTGAGATTTATAGTGCAACCCTAATGTCGGGGGAGGGACCCAAAGATGGTTGAACCACCTCATACAATGTTCTCCTGAGTTCTCACCAGCAGGTATTTCATTGCCATTAATGCCGATGTTTGCATTTATGGTGTGTGTGTCTGACAACTGAGGATCACACCCACACTCCATGCAGATCAAGAGTTGATAACTGTTTTGCATTATTTGATTTGATAACTAAACCAACAGCAAGAGGCAGCTTTTTACTGCATCTATTGATTTCAAGCAAAGCTTTGGGGTCGATAAACCGAAATCACACTTGGAATAAACTGACAAACACAAATATTGATATAAGACTTTTATTCTTAATTTGAGTGTTTTATACAGAAACATATCTGAGGGTCCACTATGTAGAACCCCAAGAGCAATGGGCAAGGCTGCCCAATGAATTAAAATTAATTAATGACATAGGGTGACATCCAAAAATGCATCAGATTTCAACTTTCACCATGATACTGCTTCATTTCAAGACTATGAACCAATCTCAGTGGAGTCTATTTCAGCCTATTACTACTGCAAGGGAATTGCCAGAATAGGCAGAAATATCCTGATTTTACTTGATTCATAGTAGGAAGAAACCAATAGGGCACTATAATGTCCCACAGCTAGACATTGCAGGGCCCCACCTTCTTCATCTGATACAACCTTCTTGCAAAATATCGACATCAGCCAGCCAAACCTCAGCACACTAAGAATAATAGAGCACCATAATCCAGAATCGGGCCATAAGTTTTAGCATTACAGCACTGATTTTTGTTTTACATCTGGAGGGAGAGAGACGTGCAGAAGATGAAATGGCTGAAAGGTTGACAATGTTAGAGGGATTTATTTTATTTTATTTTGCTAATTACTGACATTGTCTGTCCTGTGACAGTAATCATTTTGATTCTAATACCATCCCGAGGTGGAATATTAGGTTGGGGTTTTTTTTTAAGACACCTGTTCAGGTGTGATACTGCTGGATGCTCACCGATCTTTCGCAGGTCAGTTATGTCACCTGTAGCCTTAGGTCTTGCTTTTCCATTGCAGCATATCTTACATTGAAGATAACATATCAATATGAGATAAGACAATGATGAAATATGTTCTGCCTGAAAAGATAATTGTTTCGCTTTGTTTCTCCTTATCCTCACCCCACCCCCCACTGTGTTTCTACAAGCACTTTATATTTAAGCTTTATATTCTAGCTTTAGATCATGAGCAATGAAATTGTTTGGTATAGAATATTTTATTAAAACAAATTCCCTGACAGACGTCAGACAAGACCTGTGTTGAAGCTTACATCTTCCTTTAGGTAGGGAGGCACAGGTTTGCACCAGTTATTTTGCACCTTGTACAGTGGTACCTCTGGTTACGAACTTAATTCATTCCGGTGGTTTGTTCTTCACCTGAAACTTATCTTAACCTGAGGTACCACTTTAGCTAATGGGGCTTCCCGCTGCTGCCACGCCACCGGTACACGATTTCTGTTCTCATCCTGAGGTAAAGTTCTTAACCCAAGGTACTACTTCCAGGTTAGCAGAGTCTGTAACCCAAAGTGTTTGTAACCCGAGGTGTTTGTAACCCAAGGTAGCACTGTGGTAAACACACACACACACACAGAGAGAGAGAGAGAGAGAGAGAGAGGGAAAGAATAATACTTATCAAGCTACAATTGTTCATGATCTTTTAAAGCCAGAAGAAAGATTAATTGTCAAGCACCTTCAAAATCACCAAGGGAGGGGCAGGGGTGAGAAATAAGTAAAAAGAGAACAATTATCTTTTCAGATAGAACATTTTTTGCTTGTGCACACAATGCATGTAGGAAAGATCCAAATGTGGAAAAGAAAGAAAGGCAGCAATGCCCATCAACCCAGCCCCCTCAAATATTTTATTCAGGGGGTGAAGGGACCTCGGCTGCTAGAAGTTGGCACCTATGTTGAGTAGAATTTCTGCAGATGATCTATGTGAGTTTGTTTCTGAGTAAACATGCCTTGGAGTGAGCTGGATATCTGTAATTATTTCCATCTGAATGTTGCTTCTGCAATATAGAAAGCAGAAGAGAGGCATTTATCAATCAAACGCAAGGTAAGTTTCATTTAACTTACAAATGAAGTCAACTGAAATGACACTGTATGAACACTGCTTATGAAAATACCTCTAGACACCACATATCAGCTGTTTACTTTCAGTGTTTCAGAGAGTGGTGCTCTAATAGATAGATAGATAGATGATAGATAGATGATAGATAGATGATAGATAGATAGATAGATAGATAGATAGATAGATAGATATAGATAGATAGATAGATGATAGATAGATATAGATAGATAGATAGATAGATGATAGATAGATAGATAGATAGATAGATAGATAGATAGATGATAGATAGATGATAGATAGATAGATAGATAGATGATAGATAGATAGATAGATGATAGATAGATAGATAGATAGATGATATAGATATAGATATAGATATAGATATAGATATAGATATAGATATAGATAGATATTTCATGCATGTTCTGTGGCAGATGTTCAATTGTGAATTTTGCTTTGATCCCTTTTACGATTGTTCCATGTTTCTCATTGTAGCTAAGATTTCTGTTTAATTTGCATGACACTGTAACCACCCAGGCATTTATATTTCAGCTACTGTTGAGGAAGAAATGAATGACTCTTTATACTGTGGGGAATGCCTTTTTAAATAGCGCAATTTCAGCTTGTGGGGGGGGGGAATCTGCTAATTTGCTTTGTGTGATCTCATTACTACTCACTTTTTTCTTTTTTTTCTTTTTACTTTGATCAAATCTTAAACACAGTTCAAGAGACCTCCCATGAAATGTTAAACTCGGAAGCGTTCCTCCCCTTATTTGGACTCATTGAATTTAGATGCCTTGATAGAGTGAAAGAATTAAACAGTTCCACAGCTGAAACATTTAGTGACATGAACTCCTTTTCACTTATATTACTGAATGATGAATGAGTCATCTTTACTGTAAGCTTGGTAATTATTTTCTTATACTCTTGAACTGAGTGTGAATGGGATACATCTCTTTCATTTCTGCAGGCCATATGCATAAATGCTATGGCAGATCTCCGGAGGCTCATCCCATCGGGCTCAGCTTACAGAAATGAAGCAAATAAAGAAAGCAGTGAATCCAATGGGGCTTTTTAACAAAGTTATCAGTTTTGCATTTACATCTCTCAACGTATGATACAGAGAAGTGCCTACATAAATCCAAAGGCTATTGCAGAAGCACTCTGGAAAACGTTATATTTGCATGGCAACCAGCTTATTACATTTACATGAACATCTGTTGCAGGTTCACTAAAACCCTAAAAGCAGATGGACGTGAAGCGGGGGGGGGGACCCTATTAATTAACAAAGCTATATGTTGATTAAATCAGCATGTGGTTAATTTTAATGATGGCTGATCTTCAGTGGGGTTTGCAAGCAAATGTCGGAGCTGACATGTTGATTGGTCACAAAAGCCAAAACAGAAAAAGTTTCTTGTTCTGGTAATGATTACGACAGTTCTCTGTAAAGCGCAAAGTCCCGTTGAAGTTAATACTAGCAAGTAATTAACTGGTGAATGTTCCAGGGTCATGACCATCATTGCCTTACAACTTGCGGCCTTTCATATTCATTCCAATAGTTGTTCGTTTCACTAGCAAGGAGCTGTGTCCCATGCTTGTGCCTGCAGACATTTGAATGCTTCAAGGGGTGAGGTGTCCCCATCCCCCCAGCTTTGAAAAACATGAGAGTAAAAAATCCTTTGTGTTCCTTATCTAGTAGTATCTACATCATTTTACAAGCAAAGGCTAAAAATGGTTTACGTGACAGACACAAATCTTTATGGCTGAATTAGAAATGGACAGAGCATGATAAAACAATTAATTATTAATTATTAAGCTGAACAATTAATTATTCCAATTACATAAGAACAAAAGAAAACAGTAGTGGAACTAAGGGGTGAAAGTTGCCAAAACCTTAAAGTGCCTCAGCCTTGTGACCATACTGGAGTCTGCTCACACTAAAAATTAGTGTCGATGACCCACAAGCACATAGGTAGGGGTGCTTATGGAAGTCATTACATGGGTGTCTTAATTCAGATGCAGAAAGTTCCAGGTCATATTATTTTAAAAATTGGATATAAGTCCCCAGGGAAGGACTAGCCAGATGTGGATGAGAGACAGCTATAAATAAATAAATAAATAAATAAATAGGGTGTCCCTGTAATATTTGCTTCATTTACAATCACAGAACACAATTGGAGGGAAAGGGACAGCAGATTCACTACCCCACATATTTTCCACAGAAGGTCACACTCACACTATGCATTTAAAGCACATTTAACGCACACTGCACGTGGCTTCCCCACCCCCAGGTACTGTGAATCATAGCTCTGTGGTGTGTAAACTAAAGTGTCCAAGGTTATTTAGAGGGAGTCATGTGTTTTAAATGTGCTTTAAATCTACAGTGTGGGTTTCGAAGACTTTGCACTCCCTACAGCCAACTCTCGTTTTCTCAGTCTCTGTCATTTCCCAACTGCTTTTATATGTGCAAGCTATCTATCTATCATCTATCTATCTATCATCTATCTATCTATCATCTATCTATCTATCTATCATCTAGCTATCTAGCTATCTATCTATCTACACATACACATATATTCATATACACACAAGCCACCTTCCTCAAGCTCTGTTATGCATCCCATTCAAATGCAAACAGGGCACCTCATGACCAATATCTCCCACTGAGGAAACATCAACCAGGCATTCTGGACTATGAAATCCAACTGGCAAAGGAATAATTAGCCACAATCAGTAGCTGGAGCAAACTACTTCCAACATCAGCCAGCTCTATATTTGGAGTGGTTTCTAAGAGATCACACTGTTTGGGGCTTGGAAATGGCTTGAAGTTATCTAGCCTAGCCCTTGTTCCAACTGGAGGGTCCATCAAACTCAGATGCTCAAATGTCTGGCACTTGTATAAATATATATATAGCCTGTGATCATCCGTTTTAGTGTGGAATCAAAAGAAAGCAGGGGGGTTAAACTGCATAATTGCCTGAGGTGTTTGTAGGAAAGGAGCAGGTTAATCAACAATGATGAACCAATGACTCATGGTCATTTCACCTGATTTGATTTTAATTCATTTATTTTAATTATCCCAAAGTTCCCAGTAGCTAAAAGACCTTGACAATGATATGGCTAGAATATCCACAATAGTAGCGTTATACATGCACAGTATAGTATCTTTTTATATAACTTGTATAAAAGAAGCAAAAATAAAAAATACAGCTGACCTAGTACAACTACACATTCATGCAAGAGCCAGAGAGAGAGCAGCTGAAGAGCTATGCAAAACTAGTCTGAAGGAGCAGCACTGGGTACTGCTCACTGTTTTGCTGGAAAGACGTTTTCTGTATATTGTTTTGCTGTTAAGAATGACCGGCAAACATGCTTTCAGCTCTGATTGTGCACAGGAGGTTTTAAAATTGAGCTGTACTCCTCCCTGCCTCCTTTCCCAAGGCCAGGACTCTCTCTATTAGTATCCTTATATTTAATTAATTAATTAATTAATTAAGGTATTTATACATTCTAAATTATTTGCATTTCTAAGAGGTGTACACAAATCCACAGAAAACAGAACACTTAAACAAAACAAAACAAAAATTATAGACTGAATATTGCCTCAAAATGCCTTCAGGAACAAGAAAGTCCCAGTGGCTGTCGTTCCTCAAGGAGAGTGTCTGCCTAATCTCTGTTGAGAAGGTACTCCACAGGCTTTGGTCCACAACACCGAATGCCCAGCTTCTAGTAGTGATGAACTGTACATCTGAGGCAAGCAGGACCACCAACAGAAAATCTCCCCAATATCTCAATGATAGGGCCGAGATACATATAAAGGACCAGGGAGTCCTAGTCCTTGAGATATCCTGGACCCATGTTGTTAAGGGCCTTGTAATTGAATACAATAATCATGAACCCAGTAACATAATGGGCAAACAATGAAAGTTAGTCAGTCCTCATCAACAGTTTAGCCACAGCATTTTGGACCAGGTGGAGCTGCTGAACCAGGCACAAGGGCAGCCTCCCCACAGAGCTCATTGCAGTCAACAAGTCTTGAGGAGACCAATGCAGGAATCGCCACAACCAAGAATGAGCATAGTTGGTGCCCTGGCCAAAGTTGGTAAAATGAACTCCTTAGCCACTGAGGCTGCCTGAGCCTCAAGTGACAAAGATGGATCCAGGAACACCACCAAACTACACACCTGTTGTTGTTTTCGGAGGGAGGGTAACCCCATCCAGAGCAGGCAGACGGCCAATCTCCCAGACACTGGGACTACACACCCACAGTTCTGCTGTCTTCTTGGGTTTTAGGCTCAGTTTATTAGCCCTCATCCATTCCACAACTGCACCCAGACAATGTTTCAGACTCTGCTTATCCTCTCCTGGAGAAACAGGGTTGGGTGTCACCAGCATACCAAGCACACTTCGCCCCGAAATGCCTCATGATCACTCTCTATGGTTTCATGTAGAAAAACATTGGCTACAGGATTGTGCCTTGCAGCACACTATAGCACAATGAATGGGGGCTCGAGACACAAGCCCCTAGTGATATTTTCTTCAGGTAAAACAGTGTCCAAAATACCTATCCCACAGAGTCCATCCAGGAGGTATTGAAAGCAGCCAACAGATCAAGGAGCAGGAGCAGAGACACACGCCCCCTGTCCCACTGTCAATTACAGGACATCCATCAAGGTGACGAAGGCTGAGTCAGTCCCCAAATTGCATATGGGCCCAGCTTGAAATGGATCCATAGTGGGTGCATGGGGCCATTTTCATCCCCAAAGCCACATTCCCTTCTGGCCAACTTTCCAGTGGTGGGCAGGCCAGAGGCAAAAGTAGGTGGAAAAATTGATGCATTTTTTTAACAAGAGGCTAGTTTCTACATATATCCACATATCCCCACCTCTTTATCCATCCACCCAGGCAAGCAAATTTTTTTGAGGGGGTAAAAAACAGCCAAACAAAAATAATAAAGGAGGGTGTGGAGCAAAGCTGGTGAGGGATGAACCCTTAGGATGGAGGATGTGGCTGGAGAAAGGGTGTGGCCTGGGGAAAGTCCCAAGGGCCATTGAGAGTGGCCTGGAGGGCCACATTTGGCTCTTGAGCCTGAGATTCCTTGTATCTCAGGGCGCATGGGGCTGATGTTTGTTTCTTCTTCTACTGAGCATTTTCTACTGTAGGAGGATTTTACAGTACCAAGCCCTACAATTTTGCTATAGTAATTTCCTCCACCCTCCGGGGATGTTACTATAAGAGAACAGTCTAGTGGCACATTTTTAAAAATGTAATCTTGTCAAAGGAGAAACATGTCACCGAGTGGCCTCATCCTTAGGCAGAAGTTCAATTCCAATTAAAATGAGTTGTATTTTTTTCTTCCCAAAATTCAAAATGCTAAATGTAATGCTCAGCGATAAGAAATCCTGCCATATGCTACAACAGCCCCTCTTTATACTCATTTGGTGATTACAAGGATCAACGAGACATTGTTAGAAATCATTTCAGTTCATATGGATGCTACTGCAGAGATTAGATTAATTAAAGTGATAAATCCCTAGCACAGATCAAAAACATTTGACAGCAAGAAAGAAAACCAAGGAAGAGGCAGGAACTGTTGCCAAGAAGCTCCCACCAGTCCAGGATGATTGGCAAACCTACAGCGTTAAAGAAAGCAGCAGCCGACAAAAATGCCAGGTAAGTGCAGGCGTAGAAGTCTGATTTGTATTGTGAAACTGGCACCAAAATACAAAAGGGACTTATCGCTGCAAAAGCAGGACTTCCGCATTTCACAGGAACAAGGAGCTATTTCTTTTCCCACTCAGGCAGCCGGCGCTTCCAAATGCCATTAAGTGAATTTCAGCGGATCCCTGGTTTACAAAAGTTAGGCAAGTGTTTTTTTTTTAAAAAAAGCAGGAGAAATGCTCAATCTACACAACTTTTTTTTTCCCTCCATCAGGATTTAAAATAAAATCAAATCTGGATTTATTTAAATATTTGTAAGATACACTTTGATCACACACATGCACATGCACACACGGTGGTGCATAACATCAAAACGCAATACAATGTCTAATAATTGTTTGGTTTAAAAAATAATAGTCACATTCCAAAGGCATGTCTAGAAAAAAAATGACTCCTGCCAGACCTCTATTGGCAAGGAGTTCCACAAGGCAGTTCCTTCCACACTAAAGGCTTGGTCTCTAGTAAAGGCTTTGAAGGAAATGTTCTTGGTCTAAGGCAGAGCTGGGGAGCCTTTTTTCTACAAAGAGCTATTATTATTATTTACTGAATTTATATACCACCCTATACCCAGGGGTCTCAGGGCAGTTCACAGAATAAGCTACTGTCCCACAGAAAGGAGTCATTCATCATTATACAGCTATGGCAGTGCCTTTGTATACAAAGCGATTTTGTTAAAAGAATTGCTATAGTGAAGAACCAATCAGAAAGAAAAAACACACAGTGAAAAGAGGAAGTATGAAGGGGAGGGGGCGCACATCTGAATGGCAGCTCCTTAAGTTCTTTTAAAATTGTCTCAAGATTTTTGATTCTGTTGATAGTGTAAAACAACAGCTCATATATCCAAAAACCTGGCTTCCAGAACGTGCTGCTATAACCTTTCTTGAAACATCTGGCGGTAGGGGTCAGAGATGCAGAAATCAGACTAGCTGGGGCATTTTTTTAAAAAAAATGTTTCTGAGTAATAAGAAGCAATTTTGCTCAAAAACTGAAACATGAGGATAAATAAATATCCCAGGCCATAGCTAGTAGGCAGGAAGCAAAAAGCCAAAAGAGAGAGAGAGAGAGGAGTGTAGCAAATGCTGAAGGGAACCCAAGACTGGAGAAGACAGCAAATTAGACATGAAATTGCAATGCAATTTGGCAGCATAAAAGGTCAATGCAATTTGAGACCGCATATGCCAAGAATTCCTGTCACAGACCAGGGAGGTTATGGCCTATTACCAATTTTGCATACTTAAAAGGCTTGGCCACTTGAATAAGCTTTGTCAAAATAAAACCCATTTAAAGTGTCTGGGTGTTTAACTAAGCCAAATCAAAAACCTTACTGATTCTTCCCTTTTAATCCTAAACAGCTTTATTAGGATGACTTATTTACCCATCAGCATTCAAATCTATTGTTGAACTGGGTCCTTCAAGATAGCTTGAGGGTAAAAAGGTAAAGGTAAAGGGACCCCTGACTGTTAGGTCCAGTCGCAGACGACTCTGGGGTTGCGGTGCTCATCTCGCTTTACTGGCCGATGGAGCCGGTGTACAGCTTCCAGGAGTGTTGTGCAAATCCTAGAAGGTCGGTTACCTACTGGGACATCCATCCAAACATAGCCATTAAAAAAAAATCATAACGGGGGTTCTTGGAAGATGGAGAAATATTGCTTTCAGATTCTGTAGAACCATTCAGAAAGGTATCAGCATACAACCATTTTGAAGGATTTCTGATTGAGGTTTTCATGGTCTGAATATTATTCGATTAGAAGTATTTATACAGTTTTATCCTATAGGCTTGCACCACTCAATAAGCATCATTTTATCCTATACCTTGCTTTCTCCTTTTATGCATACCTGTTTTCAAACAATATATTTTTTCACCCTCTTATCCATCCTATCTTGTTCCACTTCATACTCTTCCAACCCATGCACACTAAAGCTAAAAAAGCAGAGGATGCTATTGTTTCTGTGAGATGACAATATAATGAGCAAGGTTTTAGCAAGAGCCACAGAAAGGAAAGCAGGGATCTTGAAAATGATGGAGAAGCAAATATTATGATTAGGATTAAGATTAGCTGCTTGTTTGCTAAAAGATCTCCAAGTGGCTTACATTTAAAAACATAAACATATTGTACCACAGACAAAAGCAAAATTCATATAAAACACTAACATTATCATAAAACATACCAAAAAAAGAGAGACCTTCTCCCATAGAAGCTTGACCTTCTCCCATAGCATGCCTTGACAGACAATCAACAATAAAAAAGAATCAATCTATCAAAGACCTGTGGGGAAAAAGATGTAAATGAAGGTGTCAGGGGGACCTCGCTGTGGAGAACATTCTACAGGAGCCACATCTGAAAAGTCCCCCTCCTTTACCTCACCCTCTGAGCTTCCCTCAGAGAAGCGAATCAGAGGTGAAGATATATGTCAAAGAATTAGATATTGAAGTTTTTCAGGATTTCATGTTTCACAGACTTTTACAAGCATGAAGATGTCAGTAATTCGGAATGGTCATTTGCAGTGTTTCTACACACACACTCACACCTGATATTAGTTCTTTATGTGTGCGATTCATCACAATAGCAAACACTCTTTGCTTCTGAAATCCATGGATTCTACATTTGTTTTTACATCTAAAATTACATCTCTCAACTGTTCATTATTGCCTCACGTAACTAAATCTTCAGTGTCAAGGAAGTTAACATCACTTCAGCCCAAACATTCACTAGCAATTTTCTTTGAAGGAGGCCGGAATTTATTTGGCCTAACCTAATCATTGATCTAAATAGGTTTTCTTTAAACTGCCTGACAAAACAGACTTCTTCTTGTTTACTTTGCTCATGCATTGGAGTAACATTAATGGCCCAGTCTTGTACTGCACTGGTGAGTGAAGGCCACATCACACAATACCTTTTTTGCTGCATAACAGTTATCCTACATAAAGTCAAGTAACCATTGTGTGAAGAACACAAAGTGTCTATGTTCTCAGGCCTTTCTCTAGAGGTAGTAAGGGCAAGCATTGGAACAAGTGCCCACCCAATGGACCACTGTCCGGCAGTGATACGCTCTTCAATTTGCATGGAGTATACAAGAAAGTGTGGTGTATTTCTCAGTTCATTGCTCCAGAAGGCTACCTTCTCCAAGCCTCCCAAAGCCTGGAGTCTGCACTGTAGTTTGCCACTCAGCAAGTTGGTAACATGCTGTGTATATTGGCTTTTAAAGATCTGTGTCCTTTCCAGTTGCAACACAACAATACTTGCCTGATAATGTACACAATTTTTAATACGCAGCAAGACGTTGTGGATGATATGGCAGTTGCCACAACTACTAACCCAATGTGGTCAATTGTATCCCTCCCCAAACTTGCAGAATATTAAAGTGGGGAAGATGGGAGAAGTTATTTAAATGGTGCAATATGCAAAACAAACAAACAAGTTGTGGTTTGAGGATATAGGTTTGTGCATCTGTTTCAGTCATGTAGGTGTGCAAATAAGCAGCCAGGGTTGCTTGTGGAATGTAGCCTAAGACTGCCCATTCAGTATTACTGTATGTGTATGAGGATCTGTGAAATCGATGGTTTAAAATACCCTGAATGATATCTAGAGATGGCACTAGTACTTAATCTCATTTGAGGCTAAAGAGACATGTCTGCTCTTTCAAGGAAAAGTATGTTGATTCAAAGAATTCGTGTTAAAATATGGACAGAATTATCTTAATTCAGTTTTACTTGAGGGTTCTCTACCTTTAGAGCTCAAGACTCTATGGAGGAAATGGGATCCTCCTAAATTGAGGGTCCTGGTTGTGCTCGGACCCCTTAAGCCACCCCATGGGGTGAGTTGTTACTAGACATGGCCCAAGCCTTGTCAGTTGAGCTGTGGGATCGTGCCTGGCTGTTTGGGCCAAGTGGTGCAGGTGGCATGATCCCGGGATCCTATAAATGCAGCAGCGCGACAGGGGTGGGGGCACTTGCTTCACGCTGCCGAACACCCACCCTCCCTTCCTATTTTAGGTGCTGCTGCTTTGGCCTTGCTTTGGACTGGGTCGCTTGCTTTGGAGCAGGGGCTGGTTAGGAATTTTTCCATTTGGCAGATTGGCTTTGGCCACTTGGTTTTCACCTACCCCCTTAGCAATTGTAACAACTTTGTAAGGTCTGGCAGTTAGGCATTGGTTTATAGAAATGTGCGGGAGGGGAGGTGTGGCGATCACCTGCCCCTCCAGCATTAGGGTATTCTGGTAAAGGAATCTAGGGGTCCTGGATCTCGTCCGAAATCTGCTTGAGGGGCTAGGGCCATGCCAGGACCACAGGAACCCCGGGGTGAGCTTCAATCGATCTTCACCGATGTTGCTCCCTCGTTTGGTGTTTACCCTTTCAGACTGCCAGCCAGAGAGGCAGGAGTCAGTTATAGTGCCTGACCAATGCCTAGGCCAATACCGCTCAATTTGTTTTGTAATCAATAAAGTTGTGGCCAAAATTTTGCCCAAAAACTTAAACTAAAATTATGTGTCCATTTGAATTTATTTACTGGGTAAGGGCTTGGGGGCCTCAGGGCACAAAAGTTATATTCATGTCAAGAGGAAATGGCACACGACCAGCTGCTTGCTGATTTCAAATGAGAAAAAGGAGTTAGTGTAGATACTTCACATAGGGCTTAGCTCCCCCAGGTCGTATTGTGAAACATAACACAAAGCAGGAATGGGAGGCATTTTTGCCTTTTTGCAAAGGATATGTTGCACAAGTGTGACGCAGAAAAAATATTGTTGCTTAACTTTTGAAGGGGGCGGGATTGCACCCCAACTTCTTTTTTAAAAAAACAACAACACAACAACCCTCAAACAAACAAATAAAACAGAAAGCAAACATTGAAAACCCTGAGTTCTCCTGAATGGTTTTCAGTCCAAGCATCTGAAGAGCTCAGCTCTTTCCTGCATCCAATGGATATGATTTAACTCATATTGGCTCTAAACAAACAAACCTATTTCTGCAATCTCAGGAAATAGCTTATTCTGAGCCAATTCAATGTGAGCTGGAATGTGTGGATGTGTTTGCAAATTAGTAATTATTATTTAAATGTTGGAGGCAACCAAAAACATTGGAGCTATAGAATTAATTTTAAAGTAATCTATTTTATGGATTCCAGTTCAGCTAATCAAGAGACAACCTTTCTAGCAGATAAAGAGAATAAACAAGAAACCTTAAGTTAGCCACCTTTGATCTGTGTTCACCACAGAGATCCAGAACTGCTACATCCCACTGTGACACTGAATGCAGAAATACGTATGCAAAGATATCCTTTATTAACAGAATAGTACATTAAGGTCTGTCCAGAATGAGCTGAAGCACTTAAATGTACATTCCAAATGGTATTTTATTACTAGGGGGAAATCTTTTTTCCTGAAGATCACCCATTCAAATTCAGGTGACTACCTTTACAACATCACCGTCATAATTAGTACCCTCATTGTCAGTCTCCTGTTAAGAGGCCATGGATTAATGGGTACAGAGGACCAACTACACTGCCATTGCTAGATAATAAAATGCTGAAGGATATTCATAGGGCCACATCAGAAAATTTGCCCCTTAAGCCAATGGTACAATACTTGCCTTTACTGATAGAGATGTTCATTTTTGTGGTGTGTCAATTTAATTTGGTGTATTTTAAGGAAGTTGAAAATCAGTTAAATTTCAATTCAACTGCCCTTATGAATCCGGCTCCCAGTGTTGTATAGAGCAATATATGTTTTTATTTTATTCATGGTAAAAGCATCTTAGGAAAGGTTTTTCTGAAGACATTGTCCTTCTCATGGAAGGAGAAGTGGCTCAGCAAGGCAAATTTATATCCTGCTCTCCTGGTGCAAAAATACCACACAGGGTGGCTGACAAGGTTTAAAATGAGAAATTTACAAAACATTATTAAACAGTCAGCCTAGGAGATATGGTCAGCAAGCACAACCAAGCATTAAAACTCATTGGGATAAAATGTGTGTTACTCCAGTTCTGAGACACACATTTAACATTTTTTTCTTCCCCTTTGAATTGCTCTGCTCAGGTAGTATTTAAACACTTGAAATGTGACAGAACACAACTATATATATATATACCTGGCCCTGTTTTGCCAAGTTCTCCAAGCTATACTAGTTATACTTCACATGTTCTGTAGATAACAATAACAATAACAATAACCAGGGCTTTTTTTCAGCCAGAATTTACCAGAACTCAGATCTGCTATCTCTCACCATTGCCATTCTACAAGAATGAGGGACATGTTGAGTTCCAATACCTCTTTCTCTAGAAATACCACCGACAATAACACTGAATTTCCTTCTTTCAAAATCCCTTAAATAAGATGAAAAAGTTAGCCTGATAGAAATCTATCCCACTATCCAGTACGAAACCACCAACAAATAATAAATATTGTTATTTGGCACCATCTTAATGAACAGAGAGAAAAAGTGCTAAAGGAAACTTTGCTTGAAGTTGCCATTATATTTTTCCTCCGGCACTCAAATAGCTGTGTCAACTAATGAGGATGCTAAAATGGTGCTGTGGTTATTTCAACAAGACAAGAAGGCTCTTAAAAGACTCCCAGAAGACAATGGTCGTTCTTTGATGTGCAATAGGTCAGAATTGACAGAGCTTTTGTCTAAGCTTTTTATAATAATGAGGTGGAAATTCATGAATCCCCCCCTTGCTATTTAGCTGAGGAAACAGACCTTTGCTTCATTTCCTGACTGTGCACCTTTGATTACCACCGAGATTTGTTTCTTACTTTGCACTCTAGTGAATTTAATTATCAGTTGTTGCCAAATTTATATTATGAATCTGACCATTAAAAATTCCTCTTAACATAGTGCTGAGCACTTAATGGCACTTAAAGAATCAAATGAAACTGCATTACATGGAGGCACTAATCAGAAGGCTAGAAAAGCCCCAATCAGCTGGAGTAGTTAGATTCATTTAATGGCATATATGATTTAATTTTAAAACAGCTAAATTGAAATATTGCTGAGGATGTTGCAACAAATCAAAGGCAGACTAGGGAAATAAAAGTTGTGGTTTGCAGCTTAAATTTGTGGCTTCAGTTTAGTCGCCGTGTTTCTGGAGGGAAACCCAAAAGAGTGGACTGGAGCCAGAGAATTCTGCTCACAAAATATTGCTGTAAGAGGCGGGGGTGATTTTTACCAATCGCTTCTTACCAATCCCTGCAGCCCCCTGGACCACTCGGAAATCTGCTCTGGGGGATTGCGGAACAAGAGTGGGCTGCAGGGGCAATGGGGAACCTGTGAAAACTGCTGCTCTCTTCTTCTACACCCTACCAGCATGCGCCTTCAACGCAGCTCAGTTCCTTCTCTGAGCAGACGATCAAATCTAGAAATGAAATGGCAAGTCTAAATGTAAACTACCTGTCTGTTGATTATACTCCAATATATGGATCTAAGAATATTCTTGATATAAGCTAATGAATACCCCAAATATATCTAGAGATGTTACAGTGGAAACTGATTATACATTTATAATCAGTGTAGACTGATTATCTATTTCAAGCAGCATCTTTAAAACATATATGAAGACTGAAAGTAAGTGATGATGTGGGTGAAATATTCAGTTGGCATCTAGTTGGCCACTATGAGAACAGGATACAGAGCTGGACAGGCCACTTCCAGATCCAGAAAGTTCTTTAACAGCAGAGGATTTATACAGTGGATACCTGTGTCATGAACATTACAATATATTGTCAGTTTGTAAACACATAATGGGATTTGTATTTTACATGAAAAATGTGTTCCATCCACCTACCAGTTGAACCCAGATTTTAAAAACCTGTGGAAAGTGTTTAGGAGAAGGAGAAAGGGGGCACTGTCATCTTTTAATGCTGTCTTTGTCAATCTGCCCCCCTCCAGATCATCCCCAAATGGAAGTCACAGTCCAAAACATCTGGAAGATGCTAGGTTGCTGAAGGCTCCTTTTACTGGCTCTCAGCTGGGAGCTGTCTTCAAACTCTCTCCCTCAAAACTGCATTGTTCTTCCATCAGCATCCTAGGTCAAACACCTTCCTTTTTAGCTCCAGAACTCTGTAGACCTGGTTCCAGTGGGCATGCTTAGATCTTTCATGTTTACTTCTGCACATCCAAGGAAGATTTGTAATGGTTGTATACCCTAATAGATAATTTTTAAGCCTTAAGAGGACCATGAAGGATGCCTGTCAGCACACAGAGCTTAAATTAAGCCCTGAACACTCTGTGCAGTACTAGTAAATGTATTACTATCATGTCAACACAGAACCTGACAGTTTAGTATTCTTCTATAAATTTATGTAGCATAACTACATTTATAAATCTTGCTGTCAACCGCCTGCAATACCTCACTCCAGTTGTTGACTGAGCTGCTGCAATGTCACAGAATTTACATAAATACAACTTGTGAGGGAGAATGTTCAGTCACAGACAGAGTGCTGGTGCATATGCTATGAGGGAAGTGGAAGGTCATTTTGGCTGGGGGAAGATTTTGCACAGGGCCTAGGATCAAAAGACTATAATATACTCAAGGGGCAAAATTTAGGTAGGGCTGCTGTACGTCTGGAGTACTCTGGACATATCCAGAATACAACAAACGGGCAGCAGTGTCTGGGAAAATTTGGATGTATGGCAGCCCATGGCAGCAGTGCTATATTTGACATTTCCCCATAAAAATAGGTTTTAAAAATGGCTGGTTTATTTTCGATTTTTCCCAAGTAGCTCAACAACTTTTCTGTCTGGAATTGCGCTACCCACCCATAGATTGGAATTTGCAATAACCTGATGCTGTTTTAAAAGTGGAAATGATTAGACCCAGATTAAGTGGCACAACTCACATTGATTTTTATTTTGTTGTCTATATTTCAACAGTCTCAAAGTAGCACAGATGTTGTATGGGTGTGGTGATCTGTCATGGAACAACCCCACTGAAGGAGATAAGAGTAGTTACCCATATCTCATTGCTGATTGCAAAGGGGCACCCATGACAGTTCAAGCTTCAGGGCCCCCCAAAATGTAGGTCCACCATTTTGTGTCGGTTCCTTCTTTGGTTTTTGGTTTGTTTGTTTTGGTTTTTTTA
Source organism: Podarcis tiliguerta (assembly GCF_965153285.1). Lineage (NCBI taxonomy): Eukaryota > Metazoa > Chordata > Lepidosauria > Squamata > Lacertidae > Podarcis > Podarcis tiliguerta. Next base: position 63,145,346 of record NC_139539.1, read on the forward strand.
AAAAAATGAGGTGTCACTACTCTTCACTTGATAAAAGTGTCATTGGTGCTTGCACAAAATGGCCGCCATGGGCAGAACAAAAATCTGGTGGTATTCTTTACTAGTGAGTACCGTCACACAACAAAAAACTGCTATATAATTATCAATATTTTTGTGTGTGTGGTGCTTTAGTGTGTATTGCATGACCAGGCGGTAGCAGCCCCAGCTCCCAGGGATCATAAGGAAGGAATAAAGACTCTGACAACGTTACATGGAATTAAAATTAGGCCACAACTTTATTAAACTTCCGAATGTAGGAAGACCTTGGCTTAGGCCTTGGGCGTGTAACCCTCCAAGCCCCCCAGCCGGGGGAAACTGGGACTCATCAGGGTAAATGGGATATGGGGGTGCTCTGCGAGACATAAGTGTAGCAGGCAGCCAAAGCCATATCCCCGCACTCAGGGTAGTTCACTGACGACCTTTCAGTGTATGGCCAGTGACACCCATATATATAACCCCTTTAAGAGAGGACCCTGGAATTGCCACCACAGGGGGGTGAGTCGCCACTTCATGCTCCCCCCACCAAATAGGGAAGAAAAGACTCAAGGATTCCACCCAAGGCCATAACCACCAAAGCTGAGACAAATTCCTATGGGGAAGACAAAACCTGCCAATGCAGGAAAATTTCTTCCTGGTCCTTCAACAGCAACCAGTCAAAGACCATAGCAGCGCCTGCTAAACATGAAGAAAAAGTTAACCTGCAAACAAGAAACATTAAACAACGGGAGGGTAGGGAGGGTGACTCTCCAGAGCTGACTGCCTGGCTATTGTCGGCTCCAACCCCTATTTATAAATGGGGCTGGCCCCACCTCCCAGCAAGAAACCTGATTTCTGAGGCTGGGCGTGAACCTCCAAAAACTAACACTGAGAGGCAAGCCAGCCCCTGTTTGCCAGTAAGCTCCCTGGGAACTGTAGCACCACGCACAATCCCGCAAAGGGCACCCACAATGTAAAGTGTGAGTACTCATTAATAAAAACAGACAAGTGCATGTTCCAATTCCAGAATTTATTTTTTTATGTCCTAGTCATATTGGAATTTGGAAGGAATGCAGTCCCTTCCATTTGCATGTTGGTTAGTTGAAGTCTTGGTAAATGCAGAAGAGTGAAGAGGGCTAAAAGCCACATGTTGTTTCAAAATAACCTAGCAGATCTTTGGCTGCTGGTTGCAAGCATCCCCACAGCATTCTCTTTAAAATTCTTCTTGAACATACGATGTGTGTTTCAATTACAATACCTCATTACAGCATCCAGCTTACATCTCAAAGCGTCCAATTTTTCAATTAAGCCCTTGCATGCAAAATGACCTTCATGCTACTCTCTCACAAAGTGTCTGGCCACAAACAGGCATGAGTGGCAAGCTGAAACTAGACCAACTCCAAGCCAACTCCCAGTCCAATTATAAAGGCAGACAGAGAGGGGGGAGGGGGGAGGGAAGCGAGAGGGCATATGGGGAAATATTGTAAGGAATAGCTGTTGCATGCAGAAATGATGACATGACCTCAGGAAACTAAATGGGGGCATTTGCCAGAAAGAAAGAAAGAAAGAAAGAAAGAAAGAAAGAAAGAAAGAAAGAAAGAACAGCTGGGATGGGATGGCTGTCAGTATCAACAAGTTGCAAAGAGACTCAACACATCCTTCAAATGAGCAAGCCGTGGTGTGCCAAGTATTGCATCACACAAAACGACAGATTCCAATATAAATTAAGCTTGACTTTCTTTGAGGAAACCATGGCTATCTAAGGGACTGAGTTGTTCAGCAAGTGTAACTTCGGAGCACAGAGCTGCAAGCAGGGATGGCCATTTGGGGAAGTATAAATTTCCAAAAATAGCGGCTTCACGAAATGTGGATTAGGTCTGTTCTCATTGAAAGGTGAAAGGGAGAACGCCCCACCCCTGCCTCGCCATGCATTACTGAAGTTTGTTTGGAGCCCGTAGGTTGGAGACTGCTCTTTTACTAACATTTGAGAAAGGCTGATGCCCAATGAGACTGGCAGGGCCAACAGAAGGCAGAGCTAAAAACCAATGACTGGCAGGGGCAGAGCCAAAGAAAGGTAGAAGGAACTAAATCTAGTTTTGTTCCCATCTTCCTTTCTGCTAAGTTCTGCAAATGCAACATGAAATTGAAGGAGGAGAAAGTTGACAGCCAGTGCCACCCACTGGAAGCAGGAAAGGTAGGTGGGAGGAGGGTTGACCAAAGGAAGGTAGAGGGGGCGGCGGCAGTATCCCATTTGCCCTAATAGATCAGCCACCACTGTTAATATGTGCTGATGTCCTGTGATATCCAATGATGATGACGATCATCTGCTGCTTATTTGTTTGCCCCCTTCCCACAAACGTGTGCCAAAAGTAGCTCACAATACATGAAATGATCAGTGAGTATAACATTTTAAAAAAGATAGAAAAAATTACAAATAATCATAATTCCAGTAAGTAATTTTAAAAAATATATCCGTACAACATTGCTTAAATCAATACAAATAAAGTAAACTAATTTAACAGCTTCAGCTCAATAGAAGGGAGAATACTATTAATAATAACATACCAGCAACTGCTTTGCGTGTTACAGGGATGATTCACATACCAGGGCATCCCACCTTGTGAAGGCATTCCTGTGAAATAGACCAATGAAAGTGGAAGAAGCTGAAATCAGCCTTCGAGCAAGAGGTAAATCTCAGTCAGCTGCAGCAACAGACCCAGCAAGAGATTTAAGTTCCCGGAAGGCAAACACCAGCCATTGTTTCCCATCTTTTGTGTTGGCGTTAAAGAATAAACATGCAACAGAGTTTGTACCGTTCTCCAAAACTACCACCCAGACAGTAAACAGCAGGCGCAGCTTCAGGGATCTTCCATCCAGTAGGTGGCAGTATAGACCTCCCTGACTCTGATCCTTTTTGCTGGCCCAATCATTTTTGCAGGATTTCAAAACACAAACTGTGCACACTATTTTAAAAACACAATTAAAGGTAAAGGGACCCCTGACCATTAGGTCCAGTTTGCGGCACTCATCTTGCTTTATTCGCCGAGGGAGCTGGCGTACAGCTTCCGGGTCATGTGGCCAGCATGACTAAGCCGCTTCTGGCAGACCAGAGCAGTGCACGGAAACGCTGTTTACCTTCCTGCCAGAGTGGTACCTATTTATCTACTTGCACTTGGCAAAAGAAGCGCCATGGAGCTGCCTGCCAAATTGCATTTCTAGTCTAAACAGTCCGATTTCCAGATCCCTCATTTTGAATACTGTCTGGCAACCTCGCAAATCAACTGACACTGGAGTTAGCTTCTCATGTTACTGCCAGATAGCCTGCTTACAGATCGTTCATTCTGATTTGTTCACAGGGAGGTTAGATGGTACTGCATCAAAGCAAGTGCAATGGTGCAGAATATTTCCTCATCACTTTCCTTACCTCAAACAGTGGTTTGTTGTACAAAGCCTCCCAGTTATAATTGTGCAACTTGTATTTTCTGGTATGTGACTGAATCTCACCCCGCCCAAAAAGCACCCTCAGTCTAAGCAGTCTGAATAACTACAGTGGCTGCTCTTTATTGGCCCTAAAGCAAACTGCCAAGCAAAATGACTGGCTCAGAAAAGAAGGAATATGTGAATGCCTTAACAAATACAGTCCCTTCCACCGCTGAAGAAGGCATATCTATAATCGTAAGTACTACGTAGAGAAGTCGGCAATTATGTTTCATAGATATGAAAGCAAGGCTCTGAACTTTGTTCATGTACACACAAACACACACACACTGATGTAAACACTTCAAAAGCGTCGTTATACGTAGCTTCTCACTTCATTAAAATGTCCTTGGTTAAGAACACACACACCCAAAACCCCAGAACGTAATTCATTTGTGTCATCATGTTTTGCCAAATGGAATCATGACCTCCGCAATTCAGAGATGAACGGCACCAGAATCAAAGCCCATCTCCAGCGGTAGTATTAAATATGACAAGGCAAGTACAAGCCAGGTCTAATAGCAAAAGACTTTTGACTTTTTTTAAGATGTTCAATCGAACATTTAAAAGGTTTTGTCTGTATCAGGTCTAGAAAGCACCCCTGGGGCAGGCTTAAGTAACTATGCCATTAGGCACAGAGCTGCAAATTGCCTATTAAGCCTGACTGAAACTGTAAAATTGCTTTTCACAATGCAAATTAATGTAAATAAGAACAATTGGTTACACATATCAGAGACTATCAAACTGTCAAAGATGATGCAGTCTGCTTTTTCCCCTGGAATTAGCATTACTTTAAAGTTATATTTAGTTCACATTGAGTCCCGGGTATTCCTGTGATGAATTCTTCAGAACTATTATAAACTGCCACATATACACAATAATATCTCCCCTCCTGCCTGCCAAAATCCTTATTAAAAGGGCAGGTGGGGGAGGTTGTAATGTTCTCATCCAGGTCCAACAGAAATAAAATCTATAAGAGACAAAACATAAAGACATTTTGTACCAATGTTTTGTTTGTTTCAAACTGGCTGTAAGATTCGGCGAATGGCCAAAGCTCTCTTCTCTACCCTCCGGGCAGCAGCTGTATGTCATTGCTAATGCTGCAATTTCTGAGACCTCCCTACTTTGTGTGTGTGTGTGTTAAAAAGTCATTTCGCAAAGATGTATCACAATGGAAGGTTCATTCAATTTGTTGTATGCAAGCACTCAGACCTAGGAAGCTGGAACTGAGTCATTGCATGATATTGTTTCTGCTTTGCTGGCTACTGAACTGGCCGTCCATGAATTCTCATCTTCTGACAATAAGATAGAAGCACTAAGGTGGCCCTAGAAAAATGCTCATCCTTTCACTGTTGCAATGGAGCTGTGACATATGGAGGCCAATGTCCATGCAAGGCTGCTCAGACCCAAGAAAGGAGGTGCACTAACCGAGTCGGGGCAAATGAGGTGTGACAAGCTCTTTGTGCTGCCTGCTTAGCAAGAGTTTCGGCAGCCATGGAGTTTGGGAAAGAGAGCATGACAGTCAGACAACAAGTCTAGGCAGGGCAAGAATGAAACCATTTATCATCTACTCTATTATACATACTCTTATGGAATTGCTCAGCAGTGAAGCCAGTCTCCAAAAGGGTCAAAAAAAGTCGTCTCCCGCAAGAGAATTTGGACAAGTCTGTCTGACATGTGTGAGGTGAGCAGCGGACCAACAGCAAAGGCAGCAATCCTATGTGAGACGGAAACCTAATTGTTAGGATAGGGTTGCTCCTAAACTCTACTTACAGAATGCAACAGTTCAGCATCAGAAAAGCAAATGAACAGTGATATCTTTTCTTTCCTTTTTTAAATATTTTCAATTTTCAAAATAGCAACATTTTCCCCTTTGTGTATACATATCCAATCCAAATCTGCATTAAATGACTCCCCCCCCCCCCCGGTTTCCATCCCCCCCTTTTATTCTCCCTTCACATAATTATATTTCTCCAATTAATTTCAACTTCTTTTCTCATCCTAATTCTATTATTAGTTCATAAATGTTACATCAAACCTGCTAATGTTTTAATATTTTCACAGTGTTCTTTAAAGTAATCTATAAAGTTTTCCCATTCTTGATTGATTTTTTCCTCCTCTTGGTGCCTGATCTTCACAGTAAGATTACCCATTTCAACATAGTCTATCATTCTAGTCATCCATTCTTCTTTCGTTGGGACATATTCTTCTTTCCACTTTTGGGCAAGTAACATTCTAGCCGCTGTAGTCACATACATAAACAGTCTCTTTTGCTTCCTTGGCACTTCTCCTATTGCTCCTAGTAAAAAAGCCTCTGGGTTTTTTTAAAAACAAACAAACATACTCTTAAACATTTTCAAATTTCATTATATATCATTTCCCAGAAGCCCTTTACTTTCTAATATGTCCACCACATATGACCAAATGTATCTTCTTTATCCTTACATTTCCAGCATAAATTAGAAGAAATTTTATTCATCTTAGCAAGCTTTACAGGAGTCAAATACAACCAGTACATCATTTTCAGTGGGACTTAGCTTGAAGTCAACGCCTCATACATTTAAAACAAATCTAAAGCACCCACCTGGGAACTGTATTTTTAAGTGTGCTGGGAACTGTTGGTCTATGAGTTTTCAGTATTCTTTGAAGTGTGCAGTGATACCTTGGGTTACGTTACCTTTGGGTAATGTAATTTCGGGTTGGGAATGCGGCAAATCCTGAAGTGTATACTTCTGGGTTTCTCCACGCACGCATGTGCAGAAGTGCTCTAACACTCCCCACGCATGCGCAGAAGTGGCGCCTCTGGATACGGACCCCTGGGACGAATTAAGTTCGTATCCAGAGGGTCCACTGTATTTTAAATGTATGGCATGTATGCAGCCATAGACAAGACAAGACTACACAGTGTGTTAAAAAGATAAACCTTACCTCAGAATAATACATCAAGAAACAGTGTGTGTGACTGGCTGTATAGTTCTGCAGTCGAGACTATACCTGGAGCATGTTGTTTTTAAAGCAGTTGTGAACAATTTGGGGACACAACTGCAATACCGTCTCTTTGTGTTGATTTGCACTTAATGTGCCTGGAGAAATGTAAAAGCAGCTAGTGATGAGAAGCATGCTAAAAATAATGTACCCGAATGCATTTGGTGTACAAATGCTTAACAGATGGACAAGGCACCAGAAGGATTGCACCGGGAAGTCAGCAGGTGGACAGAGAAGCCAGAAATGGCTGGCACCCATCTGATTAACAAACACAAATACCTTGAACATCGTACAAGCTGGCCACACCGCGGACTGGCACAGGACAGACAACGAAGCAGAAATAGCTTGGAGGAGATGTCAAGTAAAACAGATATTTGCCAGTTTTAATAGCTGAATAACAAAATGGCTGTTTCTCCCTCCATTATGGGGATGAAGCCAGCCTGGAAATACATGTCTTGAAAGGTGGAGGTAGAGATGTACAAAATAAAGGAAGTAATCCTGTTTCCGTCTCACCTGGAGTGGCTGTGTGGCCATTCAGGGATGGGAGGCAGGGTTCCTGGTTGGAGTCTGGGGTGCGTGTGTAATAGATGCAGGGACTACTTAAGCCTGCTCTGCTCTTCCTCAAATTTGTGTGTCCACCTTCCTCCTCTACAAACTTTCAAGGTTCACAAAGTCCCCTGGGCTTATTTCCGTCATTTGGCATTAATGCAGAGGGGCTACTATCCTGGCAAATTCCATCCACTTCTGTCAAAAGGGGGGAAATACAGCAATTTCTTTTTATTTCCCAAAAGTGAAGGAGTGAAAATACAATCCCTTTTTTTTTTTCTGAAACAGGCATTGCCTCAAACCCAGCGCCAAACTGCAGCATATGAAGCATTTTTGGTCAAGGCAGGGAGTTTTCCAAATCATCATATTGGGGTCAAAACCAAAGCTTGTGCTTGGTGCATAACTCTAAAGCAGATATGCATGATATACATGCATTCAGACATTCAAAATCATGTAAAATTTAAAATACTAAAAACTTAAATAAACGTTTCAGAATACAACAGTAGAGTTTGATCGCTCCATTGATGGTTTCTTGATAATAGAAGCACCCTTGCCTTTCATTTTCTTCTCTTCATAGCACTTTAATGTGTTTCTGGGTAGCTGAGGGACAACCTTCTCCAGATAGAATTTCAGTCCTCTGGGGCTCTCTTCAGGACGAAATGACATGAGTTCTCTAGTCTGCTTCTTCTACTGCTTTTTTCATAGGTGTTTCTGGTTATTAGGCTAGTGATAATCCTTGCAGAAACTGATGACTATACAACCCTAGTTTAAGCTTCTCTTTTGCCATATGCTATCATAAGAGATACACCAGTGGAGGGAACCTTGGTGGTGATGCTGGAAACCATAACACAGGCTGCTGCTTGAGAAGTTGCAGAAGACTTTGTACATGAGATTGTGCTGTGCCTTCTGCTAGCCGCTATCTTAAGATGTGCAAGAGTTTGCATAATGCATTGTGCTAATTGAAAAACACCAATCTGGTCTCCTTTATGATACAAGGATTTTGTGCCAATTCCTCTGTCTTCCAGAAGAGGCAGCTTTGCGTCCAATCTATATTCTAGTCCAGTCTAGTCTATTCTTAACTACATTTCTTATTACTATTCTATGTGGTTAAAATAAGAGGGAGGGATACAAAAAAAAACCTGTTCATAAAATTTCCCAATAATGACATTTTATAGCCATGTGCTTTCTTCATCTCAGAAGAATCTGTGACTTCTGTTGATGAATGGAGATCAGGAGAGCCTAATGAATTAAAATCATACCAAATCAGCTTTCCTCCCTCTTCCTCTTAAAAAACACGGATTAAATCTTGCCTGCCCCTTTGCTGATCTGAAAACAGTTTTACATGATTTAACAACATCTAGGCAGGATTACTGTAATTCGCAGTTCACAGTTCTGCCAATGTCATCATTACGGAAACTGTATTTGCTTCTGAATGCAGCAGCAGCAGCCTGAGTGATCTCTGGCACCTTTCAAAATGAGCACACATTACCGTGGTCGTTGAGCCTTTTTGCTGGGAAAAGACTATAAGCTTTCCTTTCAGAATTACAAGCCCATAATAGTTTGGGGATTGATTATCTCAGTCCACCTTTTTTAATACTATTTCCCCATTATAGGCCTAACCCAGCAATCCGATAGGTGACTTTATCAGGAGCTCAGGACCATTAACTCTGAATGATGTCCTATGGGGGAAGAGGGGGATTAGGGTGCTCAGTGCAAAGATCAATAGCTGTAATGCTAGCCTATTTGTTTTGTCTGTATCTCTAAAAATTATTCCATTGGAAGAACCGTTCCAGGTGGTTCATTCCTTTTCCATTCAGTTGCATTTTCATTCTGAAAGCATTCCTTGATTTTTTAAAATTTTATTTCAGACTTCTCATTCACCTTATATTCACACTGTGATGCTTTCCACAGCAGAAATGCATGAGATTAAATACTGTGGTTCAAACTCTAACCACATCTATTCCTTGACACGCCTTAAACATATTCAAGACTCATTGATTTCAGTGGAAGAATGAGACTGGAATCCTATAGACACTTGTTGTTGTTGTTTAGTCGTGTCCAACTCTTCGTGACCCCGTGGACCAGAGCACGCCAGGCACTCCTGTCTTCCACTGCCTCCCGCAGTTTGGTCAAACTCATATTCGTAGCTTTCCCAACATCAGGGTCTTTTCCAGGGAGTCTTCTCTTCTCATGAGGTGGCCAAAGTATTGGAGCTTCAGCTTCAGGATCTGTCCTTCCAGTGAGCACTCAGGGCTGATTTCCTTCAGAATGGATACGTTTGATCTTCTTGCAGTCCATGGGACTCTCAAGAGTCTCCTCCAGCACCATAATTCAAAAGCATCAATTCTTCACCAATCAGCCTACTTTATGGCCCAGCTCTCACTTCCATAAATCACTGCTGGGAAAACTATAGCTTTAACTATACGGACCTTTGTTGGCAAGGTGATGTCTCTGCTTTTTAAGATGCTGTCTAGGTGTGTCATCGCTTTTCTCCCAAGAAGCCAGTATCTTTTAATTTCATGACTGCTGTCACCATCTGCAGTGATCATGGAACCCAAGAAAGTAAAACCTCTCACTGCCTCCATTTCTTCCCTTTCTATTTGCCAGGAGGTGATGGGACCAGTGGCCATGATCTTGTTAATGGGGCTTACTTCTGAGTAGACCTGTATATGATAGTTAAGCATGTATATAAATAGAAAGCCACTATGGCGCAATGGTACAGCTTTTCATGCACAATGTCACACCCAGATTTAGTCTCTGGTTTCTCCAGTTGGAAAAAAAAGGATGAGTGAGCAGGTGATGTAAAAGAGACCCTCAAGAGTGTCTGCAAATCATAATAAAAAAATACTGTTAAATTTCCCCATCACAATTGCTGCAACCCTAATAATTATCAGCCCACGACAAACTGATACTATTTGTACCCAATAATGTGGAGTGGAACTGCTTACCTGAGCTCCTGGCAGATGACTTACTGCCACTTACCAGGAGTGGGGAGTGACATTGGTGGTGACATTGGTATGGTACAAATGCACCAGCAGAACAAATTGGATGCTCCCACTGGTGTGATTACACTGCACTGCACTGCATTGCCCTCCCTGCTGCCTTCTCCTCTCCCTCCTGGTAAGCCACAGCAACTCACCTGCCAGAAGATAAGCATCCCCATCACACCACCTGTTGCTGCCTGCACTTTAAGCATCTTGTGTGGCAGGAGGTGGATGGAAGAGATTTTTTGGTCTTAAAAACACCAGCCAAACAAGGGCAGACTTTGGTCATGGGGAATTGTTGTAGAGCATCACTTTACTTGAGATTTGACTCATTCATTTGAAAAGAGTTACTTCACTTTATTTCAGCAACTACCGATCAGTGCATTCACCTTGGATAAAGCGAAAACGGAGGCAGGCCTCGAGATATATTTTTTCTTAACAGGTCAAATATTGGGGTAAGTGAAGTTTTTCAGAAATAGACAGTTTGGTTCAGATAGAGATCTGAAAGTGGGATTTTGTAAGAAGGAGAAAGTAACAAGGGCCTTTGACATTCTTGGCTAAACCTTTTACTGCAGCTGCACTCCCATTAAAAGGTAATTCTGCTTTTAATGAACTAGATTAAAGGCCCCATCTAATTTTAATGCCTAATAGTGTTTTTAAAAATACAGTTAATAGTAAAACTGTTAATGCTGACGAATGTTGCATGTTCTAATCTCCAGCAACAATATGTAGATACAGAGTGAAAAGGGAAAAAAATATGTTTTAATAATTACCATTATTATAACATACATGGTAGCATAATACTATGCTCCATAGAACCTGCTCTCAAATATATTCATACAAGATTGTAATTTTATTCTAATTTGAAGTCTTTCATACAGTGAAAACATTTACAGATGAACCTTGTAAATTATCAAAAGCAAGCCCCATTATTAGGGTCTACTTCCAGATAACTGGTCAAGGGATTGCAACCTAAGTCTTATTGAGTCAAAACAGTTGATCACGGAAGATTCCAAAGAAGAATAATTCAGATGTTCAATGCATCACATTATTTGAGATACAGTATATATATATGAACTTTGTTAAAAGCACCAAGTTACCTTCACCCTGAAGGGTGATTCCACAAATTGCACCCACCCACCCACACTTGCATACATGGATATGCACATCATGTTTTGCTCATGTTCCAGGTCAATAGTATTATACAAATTTCTAATTTTAGTCATGTTTGAATGAATCTTTGTTTTATTTCTTCACCTCCTATGATATCAAAATCATTAATTCCAGTGAACCAGCATTAATCCAGCATACCATTTTTACTAGCAAAGTTATCATTTGAGTCATCACCAGCTGAGCCCACTTTGGATGTCCAACTGCTTGGAAATGTCTCCCTCCAATAAAATCTTTCCTTTCCCCTCATATCACCTCCTCCCATTTGACTTCGGTGATGGACTTGAAAGGGGATGGGGAGGAACGACAATCTTGTACTGACAGAACCTATTAAAAAAACCCACCTGTAAATATTGTCTAAGTTTCTGGTCAAAGCTAAATATAGGCTAGCAATTTCCAGAGGGAAAACTTGCAGCACTTAAAAAAGACCTAACATATTTATTATGACAGAAGCCTTCTGTGGACCACAGTCCACTTCTTCAGATGCATACTTGCAAGGGGCACCTAAAAACTGAATAAAAGGCAATTGCAGGCATTGGATAGGGCACTGATTCCAGGGGATTAGTGAGGCATGCACTAAGGTGATTCATTCACCATGAGGGAAATCCGCTCTTCAGCAGTCGCTCTGAGGATGGTCCCTGTCAGGAACTATTGAAGCTTTTCCCATATGAATGACAATAGACCTGAGCTTCCTTAGATGACATGCACTATCACCATGATCCTTCCTCAAAGTAAAACCAAATTACACACAAAGTCTTGGGGCATGTGCAGAGTCCCAGTTGAACAGAGCTTCTCAGTAACAACACAGGGTGACCAGATGCAAAAGAGGAGGAGGAGGAGGAGGAGGAGGAGGAGGAGGAGGAGGAGGAGGAGGAGAAGAAGAAGAAGAAGAAGAAGAAGAAGAAGAAGAAGAGGAGGAGGAGTAGTTTGGATTTGATATCCCACTTTATCACTACCCTAAGGAGTCTCAAAGTGGCTAACAATCTCCTTCCCCTTCTTCCCCACAACAACAATCTCCTTCCCCTTCTTCCCCTCTGTGAGGTGAGTGAGGCTGAGAAAAGTGTGACTAGCCCAAGGTCACCCAGCAGCCATATGTGGAGGAGCAGGGAATTGAACCCGGTTCACCAGATTACGAGTCCACTGCTCTTAACCACTACACCACACTGACTCTCCTGCCAGTGTCACTCTGGCCCCTTTTTTAGCTATGTAGAACCAAGTCCCCTTCCACATCTGGTCACGCTACCATCATACAGTATCGGTTCCGCTATGTTGGTGCCTCTCATTAAATGGAGATGCTCAGCTTGTACCAGAAACTGAAAGCAGAAAGTGGGTAATGTGGATGTGTAGCAGATGATGTACTTTCTGACCTTCACTGATCAGCAGCATTTGCAACTACTGGGATTGATATATAGTGTAACTCTGCAGTATTACTGGCAAACATTCAAGTTTGTGTGTCACTTGGGGAGAAATCAGAATTAATTTTGGAAAGCAAAGCAAATTCTATTTTTGAAGTGGATTTTTTTTAAAGACCTCATAAATAAACCACTAATGGTAGAGTCAATATGCACATCATAATGGATAATTAACTGCTAGGTAAATTTTAAAATACTAGTAGAGGGCTCCCAATGGCCAGTCCTGAGCTAGTATGGGATGGGAAGCTTTTTCTTCATCTTCAAATCACCACACTTGTTCAATCGGTATGGCCTGATTTGTGTCGGTACATATATCAAAGTAATTCTCCCCAGCATAGTTGTGGGTGTAGGTGTGCGCAAAGTGACAAGCCCTCTTCAGTCAACTAAATTCTGTGGACAATGGACATTGGACAATGAACATTTGCTAGGATAGCTCAGTCAGCAGAGCATGAGACTCTGGATCTCAGAGCCATGGGTTCAAGCCCTACATTGGCCAAAGGAGTCCTGTATTGCAGGGGGTTGGACTACATGACCCTCATGATCCCTTCCAAATCTAAAATTCTAGGATTCTATGCATGGTTGGCAGTTGAGATGAGATCATGCCTGACGACCCTGTCTGTGAACATCATCTGATATTTTGTACAGAGCCTATGCATTGCACACACACATCCCTAGTTTCAACAGTCTTGATAAGAAGTGTTCTCTTTGAGTGGGTGCCCCCTGAGATAGATTCAAGGTTTGTTTCCTACATGTGGCAATCTCAGTATCAAGAGCCATCTTTACATTCAGCAGGTCTTGGTACTTGCGCAGTTGGTAAGTATATTGGTTCTAAGCTTTGTATTTTAGCACGGTACATATTGAAAGAAAACATATACTTTTTGTATTTATAGATTGTGAGTAAGTATAGGCTGTCACAGATATTCAGAACAACATATGGAGGTAGGGCAAAGAACCAGCAGACAAGATGCTCACTCTCCCTCACATTTGTTATCTATGGAAGTGAGTTGAATGATAAAGGCTGCTGTTTTCTACTGGTACAGAAGGGATATGAACAATATGTAGTGGTTGGCGCAGTAGGCCTGTGATTCTAGTAAGCTTTTTCCTGCAGATAATCAATTGACTACTTTCTTTTACAAGAGTTGCAAGATGTTCCTTTTCTTGCTCAGTCCTTTTCTAGCACATTAAATCCTGGATTATTAGCAAAGTGATAAAGTTGCCATCTGCAGAAAGTACATGGCATTTGATCTCTTTCTTTCTGGATCTTAAATGGTCCCCCTCCCCCAAACAAAACACACCAAATTATAGTTAGGAAACAGGAAAAGCCACATGCTTCCTAACAACCATACTGTCAAGAGCAGCAACCAGCTTGTCTCCAACTACAAATGTTAAAAGAAATCTACCACATACTTTGCAAATGGTATCTGCCCTTTTTTCTATAGGCAGAGTGTGTTTAACAACTCATATATAAAAAGAAACAAGAAGAAAGCGAAGCAAAATAGCCTTTATTTGCTGCAGTAAAGGACTGAACTAAAAGGAAATGCTACAGCCTATGAGAGATGGAGGCAAGGCAAAGTGCAGACTTCAGGGCTGTATGCATACTATTGGTCTCAGATAGATTGTACTGTTGGTATAGGCCCCATAATGTGAAGCAGGCTAGGGTTGTACAGGAGGAAAAAGTAGCAGCCTAGATAAATGTTGGGCCTATGCTAGACCTATGAAAGTTTAGGGTATTTCTAAGTGGCTAGCATATGCTCTTCTTTATGAATTCAGGTCACTATTAAATCACTGCAAGAACAATCTGTAAGGGGATATAAAGGCAGTGATTAAAGTTAGCATTCCCAATAGCATTTTCTGACAAATCCTAGTTTGATCCCTGCAGTGTATATATAGCCATACCTCCTAAAACAATGTCTCATGGGCTAAAAGACTCCTCCGGTCTCTACTGCAACTCTGTGGCAAGAAATACATACAACTCATAACTATTCACTATCTATTCACTCTTATTAAATGTTACCTATGCCCTTTCTAGACATTAATGAGTTCCCTTTGCAAAGTCAGGATAACACCAGTTTATAAGCTCATTTCCTATAACTAGATTCCCTCTTGAAGCCCAAATTTCCTCAGCTTCTTGGGACACATCTAGAAGGCTGCTCCATGCTTCTCCTTTCAGAGAATAACCCTATGAATTGTCATTGGAGCAGGCTTCTCTCTTTTCTCTAGTTTCATCTTGTATCCCACCTTGACTCTGATGCCTGTCCCCTCTATCTGCTCTGTATTTGTTACCAATTTCCCTTGAGACTGGACAGAACACCTTGCAGAAAGTACAACCTTGTGAACCTTATTGGAAGGTTGGAGTCAAACAGCTAGACAAGGCCTGAACCTTATAGACACATGGTGGAGATAACAGAGGCCCAAATGATCTTCAAAACACATGGACAGGTAACACAGAAGTGAGGAAATGGTCTCTTTCTCTGTTCTTACATAGGAGAACATTAAAAAATGTGACTGGCCATCTGCAGTTTACAACATCATTTCCATGCATGTATTGACCAGACCTTACTGTCAACCCTCCCCAAGTTACAGAAAGAAGAGACTGCTGGAGGAATCATAGACAAAAACATCAGGAAGCCAGAGCCACTGTCTACCTTTTTATTGTTTATATTTGCTAGCTATCATATATCTCTTAGTGGCTGTTCATCCCTGTTTCTTTGCTCTTTTGTGTACTTGCTTTTTTTTAGTACATTCATATTCTGCCTTCCTTGCATCTTGGAACTCCTTCCCCTCCCAGTCCCTGTTGCTTTGTTTTCAGAGACTTCAAGGTGGTTTGAAAAGGGGGTTGAAGCTCACGACATTTATACTCATTTTGATTTCACCTCCGAAAAACAGGTTTTTCAGGATTTTTGCATTGCTTCAAAAAGCCCCAGCAATATTTGAGCTAATGGGATGGGGGGGGGCTAAAGAAATGGGTGTGTGCACTGTGGAAAGTGCTGTCCCTCTCACATTGCTTTCAGTTACCTTTAAAATATTTGTCTGTCTCTAGCCATGATGAATTCCATTATATGCAAGAAGCCCTCACATATAAAACTTCATGTGTTAAGGGGGATATCTCATAATCACGGGTATCTTTTAGTTGTTTGAAATGTTGTGAGACAATGCAAGCACATGAGAGGAGAGGCAGAAATATTTTAAATAAGTGACTCAGTCATTCCTGGTGGCTGGAAAAGACGTTGTGATGACTGCAGGAATCATTGCACAGCAACAATAAACCCTTCCTGAATTGAGCTACTTCAAAATGGTGGGGTGGATGAATCAAATGTTTCTCGGATTATTATTATTTTTTAAAAAAGCTTCCTCCTTGGATAGGGAGCATTGACATTGGGAAACACTGAAGCACACCATCTCCCTCATGAATTCTGAAGGGATACTGTCCCCAAAGGAGTGTTCTCCATGGATTTTGAGAACCCTAAACGAGTATTATGGGACGCGGGTGGCACTGTGGGTAAAACCTCAGTGCCTAGGACTTGCTGATCGTAAGGTCGGCGGTTCGAATCCCTGCGGCGGGGTGAGCTCCTGTCGTTCGGTCCCAGTTCCTGCCCACCTAGCAGTTTGAAAGCACCCCTAAGTGCAAGTAGATAAATAGGTACCGCTTTATAGCGGGAAGGTAAACGGCGTTTCCGTGTGCAGCACTGGTGCTGACTCACCAGTTGCAACTTTGTCACGCTGGCCATGTGACTCGGAAGTGTCTTCGGATGGCACCGGCTCCCGGCCTCTTGAGCGAGATGAGCGTGCAACCCTAGAGTTGGTCACGACTGGCCCGTACGGGCAGGGGTACCCTTTACCTTTCAAACAAGTATTATGGATTTGAATACAATGTGCTGTGCAGTCTTTTTTATTTTTCCCCATTCTCCAACACAGCCAAAAGGTGTAGAGTGGATGACAAGTTGTACTTGAATCCCAGAGGCATCTGTTAAATTTCCCACTCGAGCCTCTGTTTAAGATGAACCTTCCTCTGCCTGTGAGTGTTGATCAGATGGACTCAGTCAACAGAATCCTATGCACACTTCCTTGGAATAAGTCACATTGAACACAGTGGCACTTGGTTCTAAACAAATATACTTAACATTGAGCTGCACAAATAATTCAGTCGCTGGTCATTCCTCCCAGAAGGCTGATCGTTATCATTTTTTAATTGCATAGTACTACTTCTAGTGGGAATGCATTTAATGAGACAAGGCATTTTTGATTTCTACTCTCTTGGTCTCCATAAAGAAGACCTTGGAGCATGACACCTTGAGCTCAGAAGTATCAGCTGGAAACAGTTTTCAGTTTAGAGAGTTGTAAAGCTGAATGACCTAAGCAAACAACTAATTGGTCATTCTAGAGAAGCTGCCAAAAAGGAAAGGACCTACTGCTGACTCATATGCTGTACTGGCGCTGAAGTCCTCAACACTCAAAGCTGGGTAGGAACACATACATCTTTAAAATGATGACTTGTCATAAATGCTTGAACCCTGAGATATCTCACTGGGAATTTAGCCAGAGATTCCATTAATGGATTACAATCCTGCATGTCATAACAGCCTCCATAGAGATTATTTATTTATTCATTTATTGCTTTTGGTGACAGGTGGTATTTTACACCCCTCCCCCAAATAAATAAAATAAAAGGGACCAAGTAATTCCCTTCCCCATCTATATACGTTTGGTGCCAGCCTGGGGCACTGCCATGCATTTTGATGGCAAACAAACAAACATACCATCGAAGGTCAAACGAATGACTTTTCTCTCTTTGGCGATTAGGAAGTCAAATAACATCTAATGTGATAGGAAATATTCTGCCCTCTCAAAGTGACTCTTGATTGCAGAGCAATTTACACAGCTGGGGAGGCCCACAGGTGGCCAGAAGTGTGATAGGCAGGTGGTCGCCTATTAGAGAGGAAAGTAATATGCAACAGATAGCAGATCTCGCAGGGATGTGATTTTGCCGGCTATTAGCACCGGTGACCATGGATAGCAGGTGGCCGTAGGCTCAGGTTTGGCTGTAATGCAGATGCCTCATTATTAAATATTAACTACCTAATTATCTCAAGCAACAGTGTGATAACTATCTTCTGGAAAAGGCAGAGATAGGCGACCTTTAGATTTTATACATGCAAGGAGCTTCTGAAGACACCTCCACAGGAAAACTTGAGGGGAAACTCCCATAGAACTCAAGATTCCTTGAGTCGAATGGAATTTGAAGGCCATAAATGGTATCCTCAGGGATGGGGGCAGGAGAAGGAATGGGATAATATTTTGGCTCTTGGTTTTCCTCAAAATCAGTTATCACTGGGATTAATTCCCAAAGAGGCATTTCCACTAGAAAGAAATAGATCTGAGAGGAAATGTGGGGAACTTTGTGCTTCAGCTGTAATATTGCAAGAGGGGCTCCTGGGTCTTTTCATTTCCCTTATTACTGTAGAACAGTGAGCTTCAGTCCCTCCCTGTCAACTGCTATAGGACACTTGCTCTTTCTTCTTTGGGGATGATTCTGCAGCATGTTTTAGCATGCACAGTTTTGCTGATAGGGATGGGGCAGAAATTTGATTCAGTTCTTATTTGGAGACAAACTTGCCTAATCTACACTTTCTGAAACAATACTCAAACCAAAACACAGGCGTCCTTCAAAATTCACACTTCTCTGGGTTTTGCAATGTAGTTCTCCAGCCAAGTGATATATACAAAACAAAAAACACCCACATGTACTGAGGTAGTGTGTGCATCAAAATGCATACCTTAGTGAAAATAATGTACAAAAATATGTTGCATTGGGGAACAATGCAATGTGTGTATTCGGATAAATTCTCACTAACATGCTGATGAAGATTATGAGAGGTTTTCGTAAGGAAAAAAAAAGAAAGAAATGCAAAGTGATGTGGAAGTGCTGAAAACTGACATTAAGGTTGGAAAAATGAAAAACAGAGAAACCAAAATGGATAGATTTGCCCATCCTTATACAGGACCCTGCATAGCCCACATGAACTAGGTGCACAATGTAGAAGACACCCAACTCTCCTGTGGCTGCACATGGCAGGCAGATCATAGTGATGGCAGGAGCTCATCTTTCATGGAGGCT
The DNA here is from genome assembly GCF_965153285.1 of Podarcis tiliguerta. Classification (NCBI taxonomy): domain Eukaryota; kingdom Metazoa; phylum Chordata; class Lepidosauria; order Squamata; family Lacertidae; genus Podarcis; species Podarcis tiliguerta. Next base: position 63,164,050 of record NC_139539.1, read on the forward strand.
TTTTTTGGTCATTTATTGATCTTCTCAGTGAGGTACACACGAAAAGCTTCTGAAGAATCCCAGTAATTCCCAGCACATTCACGGTTTGGAAATACAGCAATAGAAACAAAGAAAAAGGAAATGTACATCTCTTTTATTCCCTCTTTTGCTGCTTCTCTGTCAGTGTGAATGGACTCTTATAGAGACAGGATTCTTTGGTACCTTGCACTATGATGGGCCAAGGGTTTATTTGGAAGGATATAAGGGCCCAGATGGAACAACTGATGGAGAAATGAGTTTATGAAAATTGGATGCCACGAAAAAGCCGCCTTCCAGAAACCCCCTGCCTCACTTTGTTAAGCAAAGGAACATGGGGAGGGACCTCCTATGAAGATCTTCCAGTCAAGGTCTTCCTTGCTCCATAACATTTTGACAGATAGGGAATAGCAGATTGTATCGTTTAATGTACCAAACCAGAGGGGAAGCTGAAGGAAGTCAATGGGAAGGGTGGGGAATGTAGAATGTATGTTTGGAAATGATTTTGATATTTGTTGTTAGAAAAGAAAAGTAATAAAAATTATATCCAAAAAACAACAACACTCTTCCTTGCTCTTCTCATAGCCCTCCTTGTTGCTGTCACTTAGATCTTCCCTCCAACTGGCTGATTTTCTACTGTTCACTCTTCACACTGAACAACTGGCATATTTAACTCTCATTTCACTCAGCCACTCCTATTTCACTCTACCTCGCCTCTGAACAGAGAGCTTGGAGAGCTAGTGTGGCACAAATCACACTCCCATGGAAGAAATAAGCACTTGTTCTGGATAGGCTTTCCAAGGATTGTACTGGCAGAACTTAATTTCTGTTAACTGCTGCATTTTCAGTCTACTGTTTCAGCCCACTTCAGCCCATTCTACATTTTCCTACTTGTCTTACCTGAGGGGTAGAAGACATGGGCAAGAAAAGCTAGCTTTACACGGTGTATTCATTTAACTCCCCCCCCCCCCCCCGTAAACCATTATAAATACTGCAGTAGAAAGGTTATTAAGTAAGCAATAAGACAGAGAAAACACTTCCATTTAAAATGTTGTAACATATGAATCAGCCCTTTATCACCCAATACAACCATTGTCAACTTCATTCCAAGTGGCACAGCTTGCAGGTTGGAGTATAAAGGTGGTAATGGGCCATACTACTTAGAGTCCTCTGAATTTCTCAACAGATCAGATACTCCCACTGAGTAGAAGGCTTCCATCTAATCTCAGAAAGTTTTGCCCACGACCATCAGGTATGTAGCTGATCTTCTTGGCTGCTTGGCTATGGACAGGTGGCTAAGATGTATTAATTATTGAAATGTTTGTTTCCTTTTTTTACAGTTGCAATAAATGAATCATGTTTTCCAAATAAAGCAACAGGTTAAAAATGAGAATTCAGATGCTCCAGCACTTGTGCATTTCTGGAAGTTCTGTTCACAGACATAGAGCTTCAAATAGGCCAAAATTTTATTCGTTTATTAGATTTGCATCCTACTTCATAATCAGAGAACCAAAGCAATCAATGAGTCGCAAAAGGCAATATGTTCTTACATGGTGTGATGGTGGTTGGAACTTCCCATACAAAGAAAAAGTTTAGCTCTTCTGAACATGGTAGAGAACAATGGAAGAGACAACTCTGGGGTGATCCAGGTGTATTTGTCTGCTTGTCTTACTAAAGGTAAACTGCTAAAGGTCTTACACAGCTACTGAGGTGGTAGAGACAACAGTTCACCTGATCCATCAACATGTATTTGAGGGATGCTTGTAATGCCTCTATCCTCTTTAACATTAGGGGATTCTTTGGGTGTAAGTGGAATACACAGAACTTTCCCCACTTTCGAATAGGATGGACTATCACAGGGAAGGGCCATAGCTCAGTGATAGAGGATACTGGAAGTCTTAGGTTTACTCTCTAGAATCTCAAGGTAGGGCTGTTGAAGATTCCTGCCTGAAAGAGCTATTACCAGTCAGTTCCAAAAATACTGAGCTGGCTGGATCAATGGTCTGAATCAGCATGTCAGCTTCCTATGTTCCTGTACCCTGGTTGCAATGAGCCATTTTGATTCCATCGGAGAGCAGTCACCTCCCACTGTTCCAACCTTACAATTATTTTCCCCATCCCCATTTTTATATCCTTTCATGCTATGGAAATTTTACATATTGTACCAACTAGACAAATCTCTCCGCTGCTCAGCCTTCAGAGGTGCTTTCTTATCTTAGAAGGCAGTATCATATAGCATCTTTGCATAATTCAGGAATGTATGACAAAGATATAACACAAGTGTGTGGACGAGACTACTAAATAAAGGCTAACAAGCCATCTGCTTCACGACACGTGCTTTCATAAATGTCATGAAACTTTATGCTTCCATAAAACAGTGCAATCCTGGGAGGGGGGAAACTCCTCTTCCATTATTTCACTGCAAAGGGCAAATGCTCTTTTTTTGCTTCTTGTCAAGGCTTATATCCAGAGAGACCAAGAAAAATAAACACAGAAAGAAAAAAAATATTGCAAGGGTGCAAAACCCACAGGAGTGACAATGATCTGATCCTCATGACTAGGAGCATCATCATTTCAAACAATGCTTCTCATGTGGGAATTGCAGGGCCCAGGGAGTGGTGGTGGGACAAGAATCAGAGGGAGAAGACTGGGAAGAAGAGGTGTTGGAAGCTGAAGAGGTTAACAGGGCTTAGTGAGCTAGTAGAGTCTGTGGAAGAGAGAAGTCTAGAATCAGAGGCAGAAGCTAAAGCAGGAGGGTGGGAGGAGGGAGACCAGGAGGCAGAGATGAGCCAGGCTGGTGAAGAGTCACTAGTGTCTCCCCCCTCCTTGTCTCCCAGAAACAGAAAAGGCATGAAAAGGGTGGACTGATTGCTTGGGGAAAGCTCTGGAGAGGGGGGGACTTAGATGGCTGTGAGGAGGCAGGGACTTTCATGGAGTAAGACCACTGGGAATGAACTTCTCTGCCCATTAGGTCTGACACTCAACCAAGTCTGTGAAGATTGTGGTTTTGCTAATAAAGAGTTAACTTTGAACTGAGTGATTACTGACCGGCATACTCCTGTGACTCCTCCCCATCACTGCCATAAAGCCAACAGAAGGTTAACCAGAAGGGAATGTGGTCCTCTGGAAAATGTTCCCCAGCCCTGATCTTCAGGCATTTGATCACATGGTTTGCAATGTTAATTAATTAAACTCATATTGTATATTATCTTACTGCTTGCTTTGCAAATCAGAAGGCAGAGCTCCTGAATAAGTGGAAGCGGTGGGTGTGATAGGCATGCCATACTCATGGTGGGTATGATATGAGAAATCCTATGGCTTCACTGTTATCAAAATTTGATAGACTACAGTGAGGATTGATGAGATCCTGAAGCATTTGTCTTTTAACTTTCTCATTTCTGTGGTCTTGAGCGCTGTTAGTAGGCAACACTATTATTAAATGACAATGTTTGCAGAGATATCCAGTTTAATTCACAGAATGGTAGCACAGCCTGAATGCCTTACTCTTTTAAAGGCAAATCATATACAGAACCTTCCAATTTCACACTAAATGATGAGATGGTATTTGAACAGAGATTTAAGGTGGAGCAGAAGAGTACTTACACTCACAGATACACAAAGCAGTTGCATCAATACCTTGCCTTGCTTTCCTTTCCATATGCCCATATGATCAACTCAATGGGCCTGTTTTCACGAACACATGAAGCAATGCTAAAAGAACATGCCTCTGGACGCAGGCAGGGTGCTTCCCCCCTCTATTCTGTCTTGGTAAGACCCTACCTGGCATACTGTATCCAGTTCTGGGCACCACAGTTTAAGAAGGTTACAGACAAGCTGGAGCATGTGCAGAGAAGGAGCAATAGTTGAGAGGGTTGGGTATGCTTAGCCTGAAGAAGAGAGGACTGAGAAGTGAGATGGTGGTCATCTTCAAATATCTAAAAGATTGTCACATGGAAGATGGAGCAAGCTTGTTTCCATTGCTCTGGTGGATAAGACGTGAACTAATGGATCCAAATTACAAGAAAGGAGATTCCGACTAAACATCAGGAAGAACTTTCTAACAGTAAGAGCTGTTGGACAGTAGAACAGGCTACCTTGGAAGGTGGTGGTCTCTCCTTCCTTAGAGGTTTTTAAAAAGAGGTTAGATGGACATCTGTCAGAGATTCTTTAACTCTCTTGACTGTACCGCACTCACTCCCCTGTGACAGAATAAGGAAGCTGTGCTTCGTGGTGGAAGAATACCCTTCTGTTTGCTTTTGATGAAAATGTTGTTGAGGAGATATTATAGGAGGGCAAAACTTGAAGCTGTTTGGAATTGATAAGTAATGAATGGCTTCTCGTGGTAGCATTTTTATAGGGGTAAATAAGAGTGATTCTGTCTCATCTGCAGATTTGATGGCAGCCCCTCTACTCGCCAAAGTCATTTTTTTTGCCATGTTTTGGGACCTTCCACCAGGCTTCACTGCTAGGAATACCACCAATGAGCTTTCCCCCTTCCCATTTGGTGGGCAGAAGGGGGTCTGCACTGGTGGAGTGATGCAACTGTCAGTTCATTGTTGATGGTTGTTGCAAGGCTAGATGAACTGGCAGATACCATCTACATTCAATACAACATCCCCACAGCCTGGCATAAGAAGGGGGTTGGATTGTAGCCTAAAGTAGCACAGGCAGAGGACCACAAATTGTGGCTCACATAGCTATCAACCATCCTTTTATACTAATGCAGTCTGACCCCGATATTGCATAAATATATTTATTTTTCAACACAGTTATTGAAATGGGTGACATCAGGCTTCGTGTAAGTTCATTAACACATTTATAGAAAATAAATGCCATATAGCTAGGTTTCTGGCTGGCTTTTAGTCATGTCTTCTGCTGCCCATTTGAACCATTAGGTCACCCAGATTAAACTACCATGGCCCTCAGTCATTGCATATGGTACAATTGGAAACACTATCTATTTGTCTATCTAACTCCAGGATGAGAGCAGTGATACTCGGCATATGTCATGTTGGGAAACGTCTCTTGGGTGTTAGGGTGTGCTGCTATGCTCAGATCCCCAGCACCTAAGGCTCAGTGCACTGAATCAGCAATAATGAGTGAAACTATTGGAACTCATTAAGAACTTCCTAATCAGTCTGTTAATTGAGGCTATCAGCTTCCCATTATACCGAGACAAATTAAGCAGGTTAAAATGGTTCTCAAAAAACATCTGCTGAAGCAAGTCAAAATTAATGATAAATAAAATTGAGTTCCCTTTGTGGTTGGTTTCCCCACCCCACCCCATCTGCACCTATAAAAATGCTATCAAGAGAAGCCATTCGTTACCTGTCAGTTCCAAAAAGCCTTAGAGTTTTGCCCTCCTAAAATATCCCCTCAATAACCTATCTGTCAAAGGCAAACACAAGTGTGTTGTTCGACCACTAAGCACAGCTTCTTCCTCCTGCCTCAGGGGAACGAGTGTGATGTGGTCAACAGAGATGGGTTTGAATTCCCTGCTCACAGTCACAATGCCCTTTGCCCAGCCATTTTCTCTAAACCCCACCTATCTCATAGGGATAGCCCCACCTCTACCCCATGTGCCACCCTAATCATACGTTTGAAAGGGAACGGCACACATAGCTAATTCAGTCAGAATTTTCTTTCCCAATAGTGGGAAAGTGAATTTATTATTTCCAGTTATTATTTCCATGTATCAACTGCTTACTATCTGAAATATTTCAAAATGGTTTACAATAGATAAATACATAAGGAGAGAGAGAATCAAAGAGCACTAAAGGGCAATATAATATAAAATTTTGATATACATTCAGTCACTCACTACCCATTTCACCCACCCACCATTCACTACCTGAAATATTACGTCTACCAACCACTCATACATAAGCCACTCAACAAAGGGCCACTGCCACACATGAACATATATGATACTTTCCTAATCTCCGAAGGACTAATGGACTCATGCCCCACACCCATTTAATTACATAATGCTCCTCCCCCATTTCTCACCTGAAAGGAGACCATACCAGGCTCTCACCCTGGAGGGAATAGAACTACTTTCATCTGCTCACTCCCAACTATATAATCATAACATGCATAGTAAATGAACCATGAACAATTAGCGCTAGTATAAATGAACCCTAAGACTAATCTAGTTGTCAGTGCACACCCTTAATCCAACCCATGTTGTCACTGATAAATGGAAATGGTATTTGGCTTTCTTTCTTTTTTATAGAAAAGGTGTGGCATTTTTCATCTGGGATGTGACTCCACAGAATTTCTGGAATATCATATGCTGTATTAGACAGAATAAAATCATAAATTGATATTTTGAAGAGAGAGAAGCTTCTTCATAAATGCCCAATTGTGACTGAGCTTCCTATAAGTGGATTTCATTCTCAGTCAGCTTCGAACAGCAAAATGCCTGACAGAATTCTGCAGATGTTTCAACCATCTTGAGATAACCAGCATGGCCATTGCTGTTGAGACTGTATCAAGCAACCAGTACATTGGGTTTTTCACCAGCTCACCAGTAGCAGGCAGATTTCTTTTCTGAAATAAATGTTTTGAAGGGAGGAATCCCACCCACCCCTTCCTCTCAAATTAGATGTACAGAGCAAACAGGAGCAATCTTCTTCTTCAACTGCTCTCATCCATGCCATAGCACTGATGTGGAAATTACAAGAACAAAATGTACTGTATCAACTGGGAAGATTTCCAGATTCATTTTGAAGTGAGATAAGTTCAGCACAGCATGGCTGAGCAACATACCTCTCTGTCACTTTGCCACCAGCCTCACCAGATGGAGCATGGAGGACACTTGGTTTGCTGGATGGTGTGCAGGTGAGATAATAATGATTTTCTGCCCACAGCCAACTATCATCAGCTTTCTAGGTAAATGAGAGAGTGTCGCTGACACTGATAGACATGTCATGGTGGAGCTGTTTCCCTCTTTAGAACTGCTGCAGATTGTTTTGCCTGCATTATCTCGTTGATGACAAATGGCCCAGAGAATTTGGCTGCTCCACAGAATGTATTTTTCCATTTAGGAATTTCTTTCAAGACTCTTTTAGTGCTGCTGCGGCAGTTGCCATTTGATAGCTTTTGGTAGACTTAGGTCCAGCAACAGCCATGGGGCAACTGGTGGGAAATCTGAGCCCTTGGTGAATCGAGATTTATCACTGGTTATAGCATAAAGCTAATATATTGTGTTTTGAGTACAGTGCTAGGAAAATGTGCTATCCATGAAATAGAAACACTTCCTTGAAGGCAGATTTGACACTTGTAGTATATGAAACATTTTTTCCAGATCATCAGCAAAGGCACTGGCATCAGTAATACCAAGTGCACAGACATCACTGACGTTGTTGATTATCTGGAAAGATTTGTCAAATACTACAAGTGAGTTCCGTCTGCCAGCTCTGGGCTAAATTCCAGATGTTAAAATGCTACCATGTCAGCCGCACAGGGAGGATCAAGAGTGCCCCAGTCTCAATGGGCAAATGGTGGAAACTGAACGGGGGATCATTGATGTGTCTGTCTATGCGACTTTGGAAGACCTAATTATAAGTTCAGAAACAATGAAATATCCAATTTTTCAGCTCTGAAACATCTCGTGCTTGGGCTTGTCTCTAGAGGGTCATTTTCACAGTAAATTAATCTTTCTAATGTCAAGCTTAAATTATCAGTGGTGGCATGCATGGCCACTGTGTTAGCAGTAGCACCGGCAGCAGTTCCACAGCAGTAAGGTGTGGTGGTGACACTGACGTTATCGAATCTGACACTGTATAAAATTGGTTTAAAATTAAAATAACTCTCATGACAAGCAAATTGGGAGGTAACTCCTCATCAGAGCATAAGACTGTCATTAAGTTGCAAGTTTGGTGGCTTGTTTATGAGCAGTGGAGAAGGAGAGAGTCAAATGAAAATTGGGGAGGGCATGCAAATTGGGAGCTGGTTGCTTGTCATGCAATTATAGTCAGGTTGTGTTGGATACTTAAAAGGCAAAGCAATAGTAGGGGGAGGGCTATAGCTCAGTGGTAGAACATAAGTTTTGCATGCCGAATATTGCTGGTTCAATCCTTGGCATCTCCAGGTAGGGCTGGAATAGTCCTCTGCCAGATGCCTAGAGACCCACTGCTAGTTAGTAGAGACAGGACTGAGCATAACTCAGTATAAGAGAGCTTCTATGAGAACTTGAAGCAATGTTTTTCCTCCATACTCCACCCACTTACTGCTTTTCATGAACATAAATGCCAGTTCTATGGTTTCTGTCCTTCGGTGAAAATGAAAGACTTCTGTGGTACATCATTCTGTTCCCCAGAGAGCACTGTTGTTTTCCTTTCTTCCATGTAAGTAAATGAGAGCTGTTTCCATTATGAGAAAAATACAAGAGGGTACATGTGTGGTCATTCCTTGGGTGGCATTGAAACTGGCAACAATTTCCAATGACATTGGGGAGACAGGCCCTTGGTGATAGGTGACCCCCTTGGCATATGCAACTCATCCCAATGCATGAAGAGACACAGGTGTCTTTGTCTCAGGTTAAAAAAAGAAAATACAAGTCGTATGTGATGTTTTCTTCCTGCATAGATGGCCATTCTGCATGGATGCAGATTAATAGCACTATACCATTTTGGGTTGAGTCAATCAAATAAAGGTGCAATAAACAAAAGCTGAGAAGGTGTTTTACTTGGCGCATGGAAAGCCTGAGCAGTAGCTTCTGTTTTGTGTTTTAATCCTGCAGACGTGGTTGGGTCAGTGAGAAAACTTCCAATATGAAAGCACCCACATAATCAGGAGCAGCCCATTGTCATGAAATTACAAGGCTCCATTCTGATGTTGATTATGCTGTTTTACAGCTGCTTAGGCACTGTACAGCTTTGTCCCATGAGTTCATAAAGGCATAACAGGCTGAGCGTGCAAACATAGACTGACAAGTCTTTCTGTAACTGAGCAGGCTGATTCACCTGTGAAGCCATGTCTTCGGAATTTAGCCCTGGTTATTCATGGCACATTAGCAAGCTTGTCACTGTGACGTTAGGGCTACAGGGGCACATAAAGACTGATGATTCATGAAAGTAATGGGGAAACCTTAGAGGAGTTCCACCTGACATGGTGGTGATATTCCCAGCCATCATCTCTTATGAATGAACTCTGTTTTGCAGGTGCTGCTAATGAACTGAATTCAGGTGTACACTGATATGTCCTTGCGCTGCACTTTTAAAACAGTTATTCCTGTTCAATGTTTACAAAGTCAAGGGACAAAACATGGTTTGTATTTGGTTAGAAGATTCACTGCCCCACAGGGATACCTGTATGCAAAGCAATAGACAAGAAATAGTTCGTTCTTTTGAAATGATTTCTCCCACAGGACTGCCAAAGTCAGAGACTCTAATGGTTATCTGTTCACAACTGCAGGACGGATATGTTTAAGCTGCTTAAGTAACTAATGTTGGTGAATACTAATTGGAGGCTAGGTTGTAACATAGGGTAATAGGGTCAGTGATCTGGCTGGTCCTCAAATCATAGGAACTGAGTGTTGTTGTGAATTTACTAGGTCCTGTGCAAATAAATGAAAAATGAAAACAGGCCTCATCTGTGTGGGCTTGCACTCAAAGATTCAGGGCAAGACATATGTAAAAGTAAAGGAAAATAATCAGGAAAAGTCAGTGTGAACATATTTGTCTTAAGGAAGTACTCAAATATAACAACCCAGTTGCAATGTCTTTTGTTTTGTAGCTCTGTGATTTTGTAGCTCTGTGATATTCTCATACTGTATTGTGATGGCCATTGGCTATAAACAATAAAAATGGTTGGTTGGCTGGTTGGTTGGCTGAACAACCCAGTTAAAGCCAATGGTAAAGGAGTGATGATGGGGAGCTGAAGGGTTTAATCTCATGAATACACAAACCTAAGAAATAGCTGTATACCAAATCAATAGTCCATCTAGCTCAAGAGTAGGGAACATTCACCCCACAGGTATGTCCCTCTAGTCTCCTCCAACTGATCTGGAATGGCACTTGGGGGAAGCCACACCATCTACCCTACATCTGATGCAGTGAGGGTAGGTAAAGGTAAAGGACCCCTGGATGGTTAAATCCAGTCAAAGGCGACTATGGAGTATGGTGCTCATCTCGCTTCAGGTCGAGGAAGCTGGCATTTTTCTGCAGACAGCTTTCCAGTGAGGGTAATGGTAGTGCTTTAATTGGGAAATTAATCCACTAAAGTGGGCTCCCAATTGTTTATTTGCTGGAGCAACACATGCTCCCACCATGCTCAAGGAATGGGAGGCAGCTTCCAGTTGGTTTCTTCCTCCCAGTGCTTCTCTTTGATGCAATCCCATGCTTCCACCTCCAACACAGGAAAGCTGTTGGTAAGCCCTTCCGTGTTGTCCTTTGCATCGCCAATATAAGGGGTGGAAAAGAGAAGCTCTTGGAAAGTGGCAAATTCATGAAGTGAAGATGAACAAAAGGTAAGAGAGTTTAACAGCATTCCGGGAAATAAGAAGATTGTTGGGCAGAAATATCAGGCAAAGAGGAATCAAGCTGTAATTTAATTCTGAGAAAAATTAAAGTTGTTCAAAAGAATGACAGATAATGAAATAGGGGAGAGGAGGGGAAAGAAGAAGGAGGGAAGGAGGGAGGGAGGGAGGGAGGAAAGGATAGTGAGAAAAGAAAGTTTGGTATACAGTAATCTGAAAAAAGAGATTGTGTGACTATGTGGTGGTTTTTAAATACACAAGCCTATTTTTGGGATTGTATCCGACAAAGTTGCCCCATTTGCACACACACACAGATTGGTCCTGGGGCATCACCTAACTCTCTGGAGCGGAATTGAGGGGGCTCAATAGGGCACATGGGGAAAGGATTGGTGAGGGAAGTCCTTGTACAAATGAAACAATTCTCTGTATCAGATATTTAATTAGAAATGATGGAATATAAGGATAGCATTGTTTAATTGGAAAATTAATCAACTAAAACTACAGTTGATTCATCAGTGGGGGCCTTTTTTAATTGTTATGAGTTGAGTCTTTTGAAAGGCTGCTTAAGTACTGTCATGTTACTGTGATAGGGAATAAAAATAAGACCTGTCATAGCATTTATTTATTAAAGTGTAAATGATCCTACACTCCCTTCAGCATCTCAAAACCTACTTATATTAAGATTCTTTGTGTATGCGTGTGTGTGATATACAAATGTACAGCATTTAAATGATTACTTAACAGATTAATTGGTTAAAAGCCAGATGATTAATTGACTAATTTTTTAAAAATCAGTTGACAGGCCTATTAAATACACTTCTGCCATGTCACAAATTTTGAGTGAATGGCTGAAAATTAAATTGCGACATCCTAGCTTCTTCTACCAATCCCAATACTTTGAGAAACACATAAAGTAAATTCAAGAGCTAGTGTTTACACTGAGTAGCTACCATCATCCTATAATTACAAAACAAACTGTGCAACTAAATAAATGAGCTCAGTAATTTGTTACAGTTTTTATTGCTCCGTAAGTATGTAAGCGATTGTAAATTGGGCTCTGTATTAAAGATGACAGTAACACATTGGATCCTAAAACTAAGAGAGCAGTTTTACTGACTTGTTTTTGCTACTAAGCATATAAAAATGGCAAAACTATAAAGGGAAAACAGTAAAGACTCGGGAGGACCTAGAACTGTTTGCTTAAACGTCCTGAAAATTCTGCAGGCAGAAAAAAGGTGGAAATATAAGGAAATGTGTTAGGGAAATTGGCATGCATTTAATTATTTTGTATAAATGTTTCTCTTTGCAAAAGGCAGGGTAATTTTTTTAATGGAATGTTTGAAAATGAGATGGGGATGCATTGCAGAAAGCTGGAGGAAATGGGTATGCAGATGGTATAATCCAGACTCATTACACCTCTGTCAATAGTAGCATCCCCTAAGTGGAGTTCTGCTCAGGTTGTTCCCATCTGCAGAAAAAGAGGGTAGTTTGCATAGATTCCTCCTTCCCTGAGGATCATCCTACCATCTCTCATGCTGTTCTGTGGAGTTCTCCAAGGCAGTGCTTGAGGAAGGAGCTGCAGGAGGAAGGAGGAATTGCTGAAAATTATCTCCCACCCCGTCCCCCACCCCACATTCCATCAGCAGGATTCCTCTGATAGAGCAAAAGCCATCCATGGACAGAAGCAGCACTTCCTTTAGCAGAAGGCAAAGCCTAAATCCAAGCCACTGGCACTATGTGAAGTGCCCAGTGTGTGGTTTCAATAATACAGACAGCTCTACTGTCCTCAATAATCTCACCAGTCATATTACGTTCCACTCACTGAGTCCTGGATGAGTTGCATTGCAGGATATAATTAACATATCTCCAACTAAGGCAAGGCGAGGGATTTATGCTAGCTGAGCCCCAGTTCAGCCAGGAGCAACCAAGATCCACTGAATCTAAACTCTCTCATCTTGGCAGAACTTGGGTTTGGATTGTGCTATTAGACTTGGTGAGATTATAGGAGATTACGGATGCAGTCCCACGTATATAAATCTCATGGAGCTCTGAGCATTATTATTGTAAAATATATTGGACGTTGCAAAACTTTGTGCTACTAGTTTGGGTTTTTCAATCATATTTTGAGTTGTGTGCCATTTTTATTGTACTGTTGTATGATTTGGCTAAGCAATAAAGAACAATAGATTTGTGAAGCTAGAGTAGGCATACACAGAACTACACTGCGGTGGATTTTGCTCCAAGGGGGTTAAAATATTACACAAAGGCAGAGAGTTTTCCATGAAATGGCTGGAAATAAGATGAGCATGCTAAATTTGGAAATTTATGCATTATACCAATTAGTATTTTATAGATCAAGTGAACAATGTGCAGTAGATTTGCTGAAAAGTAGATTTTGGTATTGCTGTTTGAATTTTTGGAAGAGAATTGGAAATTGCCCAAACTACGATGTGCAACCCAAATCCCATTCTTTGTAAATTCCATAAATGCAACTCATGACTTTAGCAGGTGCCATTTCTCAAATCCAGTATAGTTAGCATGGCTAAAGTTTTAAAAGAAGGTGTGGAAGTCTTCCTGCCACAGATCTCATTGGCTCACCAAGTCCAGGGCTGTTGACAGTGGAAAGTCTATTATCTTGTAATTCTGTGATAGTAGAGGGTAGTTTAGAGGAAAGAATTACATGAGCTCCATTACTCCTCTTATGGAGAGCTCTTCTGTGTCATGCGGAAGCTGATTTTATGCAGTCATGCGAAGCAACAAATTATTTCCCTGAATGCATAGTGACATCTCGGGCTGAGGAGGAGGGGAGAGGGCAGAAGCAGTAAATAAGTAAATAGATTTTCTTAGAGAAACAAAACCTGAGCCAGAGAACAATTTAGGGTTAAGGGAGTAGATATCAGTGCTCAGATAAAATAACAAAGAGGACATAGAACACAAATTAGGCCATGAAAGGGGTCAGGAGAAGCTAGGCATGAAGCGTAGTCAAGAAACTTTGACAATTAAATGAGTCTCAACTGAAATAACAGGGGAGCTATTGCTATTCTGCCTGAAATGCAGGGTTTGGTAGCTTCTCCAGCGTTGCTGTTTATTAAGCTTTTGCTCTTCCTAAAGGGATTTACTTCAGGCAGACAAGGAGCTCACAGAACATGGCAATATTACTCTCACTCTTTCTTGGCAAGAAAATGAAAGAGCAGGAGAGACAGAGACAGAGAGAGACCGTGGTGGAGTGTGAGGAGAGAGACTGTTGAACTTTCCATTTTCCATTCACCTTCTAGATAATAGCACCAAAATGTGAGTGGAGGAAGAACTGTGATGTATGGATGTATGGAATTTCCCCCACCATGCTTTTTAAAAATGATACATCAAGAATGGGCAAATCTAAACCCACCCAAATGGACTATTTGCTTTTTGGAGAAAGCAGGCAGACAATGTGTTGTACATTGAGCCATTTCCTGTAGAGTTGCTCTTAACTCCAGCACTTAAAACTAGTTGTTGATCCCTTTTATTCTTTTCTTTTTCTCAGCACATGGAAACTATATTAAGACCACAGTAAAGAAGAAGAAGAAAGAACCAGGGATTCAAACACCCAAACAGTTCTATTTTATAATGCCTAACCCTAGCACACAGCAGGAGTTAGCTAGCAGATGCTTGGCCTGATCCATGCCTGTTTTGGGAAAGTTGTCCAACATATTGGTACCACACAAACACACTCACACACATCTAACCACCCACGGGTTAATTAAATATGGAAGGAATAAATGGGTATGATCCTGTGCCAAAATGCAGTAGTGTCACAGCTTTTGAAATTCAGCAAAACCAGGCAAATAAATTACAGATATATTTTTAAAGGTGAGATGCAAGTCACTCCCACTACAAGACTGGTTTGCGTGGAGATGCAAGCTTTTCCATGGGAGTCCAGACTGTTCCCAATGGTGGAGGCAGCACTGCATTCCTGGTGATGAGACATAGATCAGATTCATAGGACTCTCCTCCTCCAGCTACCCAGTCTTTCTTCCAGCCTGGTTGATGTCCTTCTCCGTTGTTAGTGTATCTCGCCGCTCTGTAGATGGGGCAGGACAGGGAGCCAGTAGGATGGCCCTCCCCTCCTCAGCCTCTACAAGCAAAAGCGTTGGATCTCCAGGGGGGCCACTAGGGGGCGCATTGGAAGATGGCCGACAATACCATCTCTCCGACCCACACGGGGTAATTAAGAGGCTGTTATGGGAGTAGGCAGCCTCCCTTGTTGCCCCAAGGAAATGGGGAACACTGCCCTTGCCTGCTGTGCCCATAAATCACCTCCTAATTCAAAAGAAGGGGGTGAGGGCCCTAGGCAGAATGCCCCCATGTGGACATCGGCTCTCGTGGACGCTGTCTCTGATCGCGCACTAGTTGCAGCAATTTGGAATAATTAATTACAAAAGAAGCAAATGCACATATTTCAAGTGAAGAAGGGGAGTGAAGTCTGCTAATTTAAGTGACCTCTGCGAAAGAAGACGACAGGTTGGAGAAACAGGAATATTTTACGATGAAGATACACCAAAGGCGGGATATGTTGACAACGGGGCTGAATGGGGGGGGGACCTTTTTTACTTTCCTTCTATGTGATTTACAAGAACCCCTCCTCATCAGAATCGTCGGTTGAACTGACCCAAGCAGGATGATTAAGGTCTGGGTAGAGATAAACTTTAACCAAAAGTATGTTTTATGGAGACTGAGAAGCAATAAGAGCTTTTGGGAATGGCGCAGCAATTAATTCGGAGTCGCCATCTTGCCAAAGGATTTATAGCCAAGAGGAAGAACGGATTTGTTTTCAGACTGCATTCCTAGTGAATCTCCTCAGAGGTTTTGAGAAAGGAGGCAGATTGGTGAAGATTAATGACACTAAGACTGTTTTGATGTATGGAACTGATGTTATATGGAAAACGTCTGGATATGGCTACTGGATAAAAAAAATTAATATCCACGCAGGATTACAAACTGTTCTAACCTGCTTGCGGAGACTATCAGAGGTCACAAAGAGAAAGGAAAAATATATGAAAATAACAACAAGAGATGTGGAAAAATAATAAGAAAGGACTGGATAGTACTGTGAACATCATAAGGTTAGATTTGCGGACATTAAAACAGCAGCATGAAGTTGATTGGATCCCTTCGGAACTTGAAATATGGGTACCCCCAACAAAAAAATTAAATTCGGCTGTGTAATTTGGAATTTATGTAATTTGGTTTGATTTGATGTGATTGGTCGGTTAATAAAAAATTATTCTTAAAAAAAAAAAGCGTTGGATCTCCATCACACATTGAGGCAGCTCCCCACTGGGAGCATCTCCATGTTCTCTTCCTCCTTCTCAGAAAGCTCATTTGATAGCAGCTGCCACCCCATCCACATGTCTATCAGGGATCACTGGGCACATAATAGTTACTCTGAAAAAGACACGGCTGCAATGCTGTGCTCACATAAGTACCAAGTAAACTTTGAAGGGGGCGGGAGGGATTAGGCAGCAAGTTGAATTAGCAAAATGGGATCAGGCAGCAAGTGATGGACTCAGCCATTAGTAAAGTATTTTCTATAGAATTTTTTTCAGTGCCAAAGGGGAACTTCTTGGAGGTCCAAAACATTTTTCCAAATCTCACATTTTTCATGCTGACCTGCAGGGGTGTTGCTAGGCACTTAAAAAGATCTGGAGCACATGCCTATATGACACAAATTTGTATATGCTGATTTTATGTATGTATGCAAACTGAGAAATAACTACTAGATTTTATTTAAATCTTGCCCAAAGCCAGCAAACCTATTAATTTCCTATCCAAATCACTCCAAATGAAATTAATTCTTCAGATGATTTGTACCCTGTCCTGACCACACCAGATTAGTTAACTGAGTTCCTCTTTGATTAACTTGTTCCCAGTTAAATTCCTACACATATGGATCTAGTTCAGAATCAGTTGTTCCCTTCAATTAATATTTATCCCCATTCATCGATCATCATTCCCTTTCCAGAAATTAAATGCAAAATAACTAGTGTGCATATGTGATTCCATTTTGGCGGGTGGTTCTTGTGCTGATATTAGGTAAGCAGGCTGACAGGTGGTGATCTTTCGTCATCTTATTTTATTTATTTTTAACATAATAAATCAGCAAGCCATCAGTTTTGCTCCAAGCCTGCCTGCTGCTGTGCTGCAAATTGAAACATTGAAACTCCCACTGCAGGGGAGAGAAAGGACGGGATGTTCTGACATTT
The DNA here is from genome assembly GCF_965153285.1 of Podarcis tiliguerta. Classification (NCBI taxonomy): domain Eukaryota; kingdom Metazoa; phylum Chordata; class Lepidosauria; order Squamata; family Lacertidae; genus Podarcis; species Podarcis tiliguerta. Next base: position 63,180,790 of record NC_139539.1, read on the forward strand.
CCATGAATGTTGTTGCACAGAAAAAGAAATGACCGCCCCTGTGAGCAGCCCACTAGGACAGCCATTTCTGTTCCCAAACAACATTTCTGGAAATAGAACTGATGATCTGCGTGACATGTTTGTCAGTAGCTTCCCAAAGCCTGTTTGGGGTAAGGAGCAGGAGGGAGGTCTACCTCAATAACTAGCTTATGTAAGGGTAGGGCTGCCCAAAGATAGGGTCCATGGGTTGGCTGGATGTAGCTTGGTCAGTCACCAACAGCTTCATTGCCACAGTCATCAGAAGAAGTTGTACTCTTCCCTTGGAATTCATTATCTCATCATTCTGATGATTGACAAACCCAACAAAACATCTCATTCAGGTTCTTTAGTGCTTAGCTAAGCCTACAGCAGACCCAGAGAATGGCAATGTTGTCAGAATTTAAACAACGTAATTATCAGATTTGTAACCAAATCTGAAACATCCCATCATGTTTCCAATAGTTTGTGAAACATGACATATTGTATAGTGTATGGTAGTCCTGAAACAGGGATGAGAAACTGGTTCCCTTCCTGGATTACATAATTTCTGAGCATTGGACATGCTAGCTGGACCCAGGGTGCCAAAATATTGTGGGGGCCCAGGTACGTCCCACCCCGCATAATCGATCACATGGTGCAGTGTACACACACCATTTGAATGGGAATGCCCATCAACTTTGTGGGCGGCCCGCTCCCTCAAATATTTTATTGTGGGTGCCGAAGCCCCCACAACATCTAGGAGTTGGCTCCTATGGCTGGACCTGTTGTTTTTGGAGTCAAACAGCATCAGAGAGTTACAGGTTCTTCATCCCTGGTCTAAAGCATAAGTGGTATTTAAAAAAAAAAGTTGTAAGCATTATGTGAATAATCTTAAAAGCCCCCACAAAATGACGAAATATAGAAGTTAATGGGAGGCTTGTTTCTAAAGGCAGAAATACATGTCCCCTGATATATGAAAATGCTCCTAGCATTTAATGGAATCATTGAGATAATGCTTAATTATTCCAGTTGCACATCCATTCATTCTTCCACAGTCTACATTTATTATTTTAATCATTGTGTAAACAGTCAGGAAGGATCTACTCTTGCTTGTTAACTGCTTAACTTTTTCTGAGTGTATAGCATAATTATAAATGAATTGATAAGTAATGAAAGCATTAGCTGTTGTATACAGATTATAGCTCTGAAGCCTGGTACCACAATTAAATTTGATGTTTGTTTCTCTGTCTCACTGTGAATAATGATAAGGCTGCCTTTGTGAATATCCAAGTAGTATATTGATAACATTCTTCTAAATAAATAAACATGGTGCCAACAGTGCTGATAGCTGATACTATTCATTAATAAAGTATGCAATTAACAAATTCACTTAACTTAATGATTCCTAGCATTTGTACTAAGGCAGGGGTAGCCTTCCGATGTTGTTAGACTACAACTCTCATGACCATTGGCTATGCTGGCAGGGGCTGATGGGAATTGTATTCCAAAATGATCTGCCCGACACCATGTTGACTATCATTTTTGCCTGAATGGCATTTGAAAATAATGACTGTCGTGGTGGAAGACTGACCATATAGCGTGATATGAGTAAGGAATGATTGGGAGAAAAGGTGAGGAGGGGTTTTGTTTGTTTTTGGCAACACAGCACAGACATCTCAATATCAAGACATACTTCTATACCTGTTAGAAAGGAATCTAGAGTGAACCCACCGACAGAAATCAGGTCCCAAAAGACAGGAAGATGCACCCCCTGAGCTCCATGGTTGCAGGGTTGTACTCTTAAGTGTATGTGTGTGAGAGCTGCTTGGGCTTGCCAGAAGGCCAGCAGTTCAAATCCCTGTGCTGGGGTTGAGCTCCCATTGCTCTGTCCCAGCTCCTGCCAACCTAGCAGTTCAAAAGCACACCAGTGCAAGTAGACAAGTAGGTAGTGCTGCAGTGGGAACGTAAACGGCATTTCCATGCGCTTGAGAGCACTGTGTTCTGTTGATAAATGGTTGCCTTTTTAAATTGCAAGACCTTCACAATACATTTCCTCCATTACATTGTTTTTAGATCCTTCTCAGAAATGGCTTGACCTGTGAGGCAGGGCCACAAGTCTAGAGCCCTGTCAGCAGTTATAACTGCTGCTGCCTGGCATGGGGAGGGAGGGGGGACTAGCCTCCCCACTACCTTGCCCCTCCCCTCCCTTCCCAGTAAGCAACAGCGACACCACTACCAGGAAGTTAATACTGCAGCTCCGTCCCATTGGGCAAGCTGCTTCTGAAAAGGATATGGAAATATTGGGCCTACTAGCAGAAGAAAACTGTAGCACAGCAGCACTTTCCCACCTATCATTCCCAACATATGCCCTTTGCAAGACCACCCCAAATTGACATGTGGTGGCGGGGTCAAGAGAGTTTCCAAAACAGTGTACAGGAAGCAGAAGGAGCAGAGAGGGGCTCGTTGCATCTGACAAGCTGAAATGCTTCAGCTGACACAACAATTGCCATAGTGCAATGCCGAGTCGCTGCCATAGGATCCAAGCAATTAATTTTTTTAAAAGGTATTGCAAATGTCTTGCAACTTTAAAAGGCAATCATTTCTCAGCAGAATGTGGTGCTTTTAAAGCTATGCCAATTGTATATATGTGTGTTAAATGTAAATACAAAGAGTACACCCTAATCTTCCTCAGCTGGTCCTTCCCATGTGTTAGGAGAGCCATTCTCCAGGCACAGGCATAGGGAAACTCAGCCCTCCAGATGTTTTGGGACTACAACTCCCATCACCCCTGACCACTGGTCCTGTTAGCTAGGCATGATGGGAGTTGTAGTCCCAAAACATCTGGAGTGGCAAGTTTGCCTATGCCTTCAATAGCACCTGCTGCATCCTAATAGAGCCTCTTTCATAGGCTCCTTCACAGGGCTCTGGTCTGACAGGAGTGTACCCTGACTTGTAATATCTAGTCTCAAACTTCAAATGCCACATTGGTTTTTTCCCTGAAGGGAATTATTTAAAAAAGAAAAATTCAGTGTAATTCAATGGAATTGGTCCTTCCAGACAAAATAAAAGAAGATAGAATATGAAGGTTCCAGGACAGTAGAAGGCAACTGAATTATTCATTGCACATCATTTATTCAACATATTTTTAGTTTATGATATTCAATAAGGCATTCAGCATGTTTTCTTCATTTTCTGACCACATCTCGTAACATTACTGGTGCCTCTCTATGATGTTAGCTGTGGATAAGATGCTAACTCTGAAACGGTGATCATCATAGTTCATCGGTTAATATGAAAACTTATCGTTTAGCTTCTCTTTATCTCACACAAATAATGAATCAGCAGTAGGCACTGTAATGAGCTTGTTTTTTAATGAAAAATTAGTGACGCCATGCTCCTGAATGTAGGAAAGAGTTGAGCGATACGCCTTCCTGGAATTCAGCTGCAATTTTAAACGATCAACTGAAATCTCTTTCATCAAGCAAAATTCTAGTTTCAGTGTGTTTTGGGGTGACATACAAAAGCAGAGTTCAGTTGAATGTTCTCCAGCAGTATGAAGAAGGTTTCACAGGAATAATAATTATAGTCATACCCCACCTTTTCCCCTGACCCAGATAAAATGGTTCCCAAATTCTTATACCACTGTCTAAGTGCCAGATGTTCAGTGGGACAAAGGTTGCCTAAATGTATGTTGGAGAGGTGAATGATCCAGACAAATCCAGTGAAGTGAAAATGGTGTCTCCCCCTTTTCAATCTTTAAAAAGGGGAGTGTATTTTTCACAGAAGAGAAAGTATTTGCTGATTATATTCTCAGATCCATCAGGATCTGGTCATGCTTTCATATCCTTGTTTGAAGTCTGAAATTAAACCACAGTTTCATGGCTCTGGTGTAAAAGGAAAGTACAGTTTAATAAACCTCAATTACCTTGCATGAGAAAAAGGAAGAGGAAGGTGGAGCATATGAATAAAACTGACATTGCTGTATCTAAAATAGCCCATTATCTTCTTTTTAAGAAGAAGAAGAAGAAGAGTTTGGATTTGATATCCCGCCTTTCACTCCCTTTCAGGAGTCTCAAAGCGGCTAACATTCTCCTTTCCCTTCCTCCCCCACAACAAACACTCTGTGAGGTGAGTGGGGCTGAGAGACTGTGACTGGCCCAAGGTCACCCAGCAGCTGCATGTGGAGGAGCGGAGACGCGAACCCGGTTACCCAGATTACGTGACTACCGCTCTTAACCACTACACCACACTGGCTCTCAATACCTTTGTTTACAGTGTCAAGAAAAGGTAGCTGTGGAGCTGCCTTTGGCACTCTAAATGAATGTGTAATAATAAACAAAGAGAGTGAGAACATATTGTTTGACATACCTCTCTTTCTGATAATATTTACCCATTCCCATTTTTACATTAGAATTTGCATTTTACATTGGAAGTTGCCTTACGTCAGCAACATTGATGGGCACAATTTAGCAAAACTTTAAGGACTTTTGTCCCATGATATCAATGGAAGCAATTTAGCTGCAAGCCCCAAATTCCAGTCAAAATCAGCGCACCTTGAAAATACATTCTAAAAGGGAATAGGTCTCCTTTGGGTTTTGTGTGCTTTTTAAAATAAGGTGGGCTTTAATGCCACCTTAAATAAAAAAGATATAATGTACCTACAAATATAACCTCGTTGAAATGTAAAAATGTTTTCACCATCTAGATTAACTCATGACCAATGATCTCATTCTCAGAAAATTAAAATATTTCCAAAAAAAACAAAAACAAAATAAAGTACTAAATATAGAGAATTAATTCCTAAAAAATACTTCTGTTAGAGCAGAGGAAATGAAAATAATCACAACTGGTACATCTGTTTTCATTCCTCAAACCTGTTAATTTGGTACCTCCCTACTTTCTCTCTCTCTCTCTCTCTCTCTCTCTCACACACACACACACACACACACACAGACACACAAAGCTAAGCTATTTTACTTCATTTTACCAGATCCCAAGGTTTAATAAACCATTCCCTAAATTGAGGGATTTCCTTTTGCTACCATTATATGGCACGTATAATTTGTGCTGCTGTCATAATTTAAAAAACAAAAAACCCCTGGATTTATGGAACTGAACCTTTGAGACAGTATGATACATTGATGTTTAGTTCAAGGGACATTCTTACCTCCAAATTTTCATGTAACATTTCAGCAATTATATTACAATAATATATAGTTTTCAAATGATAAAAAATTGGCCCTTGCTTTATTACATTTCCAACAAGTATCCTTTATATTCCTTTGTAGCTAGGTCAATACCACTGGTAATAAAATGCCATTGTTACTAATAATTTCAAATAATTCTCTATTAAATAATTGGAAGCAGTATATTTATGCAAATTCATCCAGAAATTTTAACAACCTTCTGGGACTTCAACTCCTACTATGTTTTCACTCTTATATAATATTTATTTGTAACATGATACACTTTAGCTTATTATTATTATTCTCTGTAATATTCTCAATGAACAGATTTTTCTGATCCCTAAGTATATTGTATATCTGCATTGATTATTCCTAATATTTTTCAAATAAGGAATAATTGGAAATAGTTGGTTTTTTAAAATTTGATTATTATTTTTTTTGTTTACCCCTATTCCACTTCTTCTGTTTCCCTATGCTGAATTTGGGCTTCTAAGTCCTCAGGCCAGGGACCTATTTTCTTGTACTCCATAAAGGCACATAAATTGCATAAACATAATCAGTGCAGGAAATGGTTCACAATTTATTTATTTAATGCTCAAATATAGGCTCCACTTGATATCACAGAGTGGCTCAGGAAACCCAGGCAGCTGGGTGGGGTATAGATAATAAATTATTATTAGTGGTATTACTTGATATCTCACCAAGTGACAGCTCAACATGCATATTGTCCATTCCAGCTGGAAAACATTGTGCTTGAGCTGATGTTGCGATTTTATCTTCCAGTGCTTAGTCTGAGGTGATCTGATTTGATCCGCTTGATGCTGATCACCCATCCAGTGATGGGTCTGCATGTTTAAACCAACCTTTATCATTTGATTTTGTGGTCACTTACCACGATTAGAGTCCATGTATTAAACAACTCGGTTAATGTACCACATAGACTTGTGGTTGTGAAAAGGTAAACTGTTTTAAGGGGACTCTTGTGTTTTTGAGATTTCAAACTCATTCATCTCCAAGGGCAAATCTGAGGACCGGTTTACAAACTTATTTGTTACTTCACTCTCTCTGCCATTGCCTCCCACCTTCAAATCTGCTAGTGACTGAGGGTTGCACCATGTTATAGAGAAGGTGATTGATGCTGAATTCAGCACAAGATAATTAGATGCTAATGTCACCATTGTGCCAGGATGAAATGAATGTCACTTCATAACACTTCAGTGTAATACTAATTTCAGAGTGACTATAATGTCACCTTGAAGCTTGTTTGAGGCATTATGATTGTGATAATGATTAACCAATTGCATTGTTATCCTATATGTGTAGGTGTTCAGTTTCAGGGTGGGAAAAGAATCAGATCACTGTTTTAGAAACACAGACTAGACAAATCCATCATTCCAGGCAGAATTCCATAAAGCAAACATTCTCAACCTCACAAGCAAAAACAAATGCGTAAAGTTCCTTGCCTTTGTCAATTGCTATGCTTCATTCAGAAATAAACTAATTTGGAAGGAATTACTACAAATTATAGGATCTCTGCTTTGGAGATTATCCAGCAACATTTAAGCTATTGAATTCAGTGGGGAAATATTTTCAATTAAAATAAGTGCAATTTGAAGGTGCTTAACTTGGGTTGGAATGTGCTAAATATATTTTCATTCAGGATTTTTAAAAACAAAACAAAACAAAAAACGTCATAATGAAGGAAGCCAATAATCCAATAATTTGGAAGGTCCCTGTTCTTCAGCAAAGGCAGCACTAAGTAGCTATTTATTAACGTTATTTTATTTGCATAATTCTGTGCAGGCCAATGCATAACATACAAATTCAGCAGAATGTATCTAAATGATGAGGACAACATTCAAAACATCTGTGTATTGAATGGACACAGGGCACTATGAGAGAGATTAGGAAGCTAGCAGTTTGCACAATACAAATGAATGGTCATATTATTTATAGCACTTGTAAGTGCAAGGCTGTACAAGTTGCTCTGCTAGATTATTGTGTTTGGATATGTTGTTTCTAATAGAAAGGAAGCTGTTTATGAACCTAACTTGGCATAGAAGCCTGAGTGAACACTCCATGTATTGAATTTAGGGATGCCCATTTCTGTTTCTTCCTTCTTCTTTTTTTCCAATATTAAATCAAGCTGCTCACACATTTGCAATATTTTGTAAGTCCTTGTGAAAATTCACCAGCATTTCAGTGTGAATGTGTTTTGGTTTGCGAATTGCTTTGAAAAGGGCAGATGGGAGAGGTTCACCTTTAAACGCAAAACTGAATCAAATTTCTCCCCCATCCCTAGTTGAACCCATGGGTAAAGAAGGAATTTTTATGTTGGGCATCATGTGACACAATGGCTTCTCTTTGCCAGAGTATAGAAACTTCTAAGAATGCCTTCTTCTGTACTCACCTGCCAGTTCATTAAGATCTACAGATCAGACCTTCCTGGTTGTTCCATCACCTGTGAATGCATACTTATGGTCACTAGGAAAAGGACCTTTTCTGTTGTGCTGCTTCTGGGATTTTCTCCCTGTGAAAATACAGCAGATACTTAACCTAACCTATGTTAAAGAGCTATGCAGCTCTTAAAACTTACCTTTTCATTGAGCATTTGCTAGCTTTTAGTAATATGTTAAAGCATTATTTTTTTTACAGTGGTTGTTGTATTGACATTCCGTATTTCAAGATGCCTTTTCATAACCCAGCTGATATCTATGCAGCAAAGGATTGTTATAGCATGTTGTCTTCACTGCAATGGACACATCATTTTGACAAGTAATGCAGAAATCAAAATGTGATCCGAGGGCAGGGGGCGGGGCGGAGAACAGTCCTTCAGCCTGATCCTATGTGAGTTTGCATATCAGTAAATCCTGCAGTGTTAAATGGGACTCAGTCCCAAGTGCGTATAACATTGCAGCTCAGAAAACAGTTTGAGCAGATTGAAATTCACACCACATACTGTAAATTAGCACTCTTTTAATGGGCTAGGGAAACACTGTTCTGGTACATGCAGCAAGGTCACAAACACCTCTCTTTTCTCCCTGCCATTTCTAGATGTAGCTGTTACTAGAGTGATGCTTTTGTAATGGGCGGAGGGAGGAAGCTACATGTCTTCCTCCTTCTCTTGGTACCAGACTTTCTTCCCTTCATATTAACCACAGTGATGTGCAAAGGCTTATTAATGTATTATGATACTCAAGTATGAACTCTTCCATGATTTTCAGAGATGAGATTTAAAAAGAAATAATATGAGAATGGTTTATTACTAGAAGGTAGATGAATCTCAGTTTCTTCTTTTTCTTCAAGCTAGAGCTCAGCTCTCCATTTTTCCACACTACTCTGTGATTTTTAAAAGTTCTAAGCAGCATTTAAGCATGAATTCTGCCTGATAGGTACAATTGCATGCTGAAATATGCATAATGTATACATTTTGTCCCACCATGGCTTCAGCAGGAACACTGGAAATTGCCTTATATCAAGTCAAGCTTTTTATCCACCTAACTCAGTATTGTATGCTGGTTTGGATGGCAAGTGTGTTTGTATGGGGCAGGGGGATCCCATTTTTTCCAGACTCAAATCTTTTCCAGCCCCTACCAAGAGATGTCAGGATCTGAACTTGGGACCTTCTGCATTTAAAGCCTGTGCTCCACTTCAGAGACTTTCCCCTCGTGTACTGAGCCTCAGAGACAGGAAGCAGTCTCTGCTCTCCAAGTGTCTCCGCAGCTCATCACAATGTCAGGTGAGAGAGTTTGCACACCTTTTCCAGGGTCCAGAAATGCCAATGCATTTCGCCTGACACTGTGCTCATCCAGCTTTTAATTTTTTTTATTTGAAAGTGGCAGGCACATCTGTGGACTCAAGCACAAGACTGAATCTTCCACACATCAAGCCAAAATGCAGAAAGAAGACATGGATGAGATGTGCCACACTACGCAGAGTAGATAGCTGATGAATCTACTCATGACATTGCTTAAGCATATCTCACAAGACAAGCTGCCAGGAACTGCCATGAGGAAGGCTCTACTGGTGGAGCAGAGGACAGACTAAGAAGCGTAGAACCTGGTCCATGGTTACTAATAAAGAAGAATGATTTTAGAATTTAGTTGTTTTAACTACAAAAGTATCAACACTTTAACAGATCCACCGTTATGTTATATGGTAATAATATGATGGTACATGTATCCAACATACAGACCTTCCTGTTGAAGCCAGGTAATTAAGAGTTAATTACCACATCAAAAAATAAAATAGGCAACATTTACTGTTAAAACGTTAATGAGAGGCCCTTGTGCAAAATGCAATCATTTTATTTTTATTTTTTGCCTTTCATGAAAGATGATACACAAAATCTGGTCCTGTTTGCTGCTCCGAAACAAAAACACCTTTTCATCTCTGCTGGATTCTTTTCTAGTCACCTGCACCAACCCTCTCATTTGACACAGAAATCAAAGCAGGTACTCAAAATATAACAGAGGTGAAAATGAGATGGAGAAAGAGAAATTTGGTAAACATGTGTAAAATGTATTCAAATATATACCTAAATCTTCCATAAGCTTTGCTTTCAAGAGCCATTTCACAGGCAAATGATGCTTTATGTAAGTAGATAAACCATGCTTTCACTGTGGCCCTTGAAAACTGACAAATGCTTGCTCTCTCTCTCTCTCTCTCTCTCTCTCTCTCTCTCTCTCTCTCCATCTTCTCATTATGGGTGAGATGTAAAAGAAAGGAAAAGCACAAGATGAGCTGAACACTGACCTTGTTCTTTGGCAGCTCCTGACTCACCACCATTTTGCAGAAGGCCACATATGGTGTGAGGCAAAGGAGCGATCCTGTTCTGATTGGTCAGTGGCATTTCCCCAGCTAGCACTGACCTCAAGCACCAATCAGTGGCCTGGTCTGACCTCTAAGGGGTGGGTCTTGTGGAATGCCAAACTCTGGTGTGTTGTAATCAAGAAAGTTGTGGCCATGTTGAACCCACAGTTTCTCTGCGGAAATGCAATAGCTTGGGTAGAACACCTGCTTTTCACACAGAAGGTCCCAGGTTCATCCAGGTATGAGAGTTTCCTGTATGAAACCCTGGAGAGCCACTGCCAATTAATACAAACAATACCAAGGTTGATGGACCATTGGTCTGACTCATCCTTTCTTTGTATCCTTTAAAACTTCCATAGTTACTGAGCACTTTCAAGGGCAGGTAAATCAAGATGTCAGTAAACGGAGGTCCCAGCGGGTTGTGAGAACCAAGCCCATATGTTTGAAGCTCAAATGTTTTCTTTCGGGAACTCTGTAGAAAACCTATTCTTCAGAATTAGATGATTTCATGCCTCATAAGTTTAATACTAACTGGCAGAATTCAAAATGAATTAACTTTTCCCCCTCCTCACAAGTGTGTTGGAAGTTGCACTTCCCTCCTGGTGTGCCAAAATCTAATTTTAACCACACAAAGGAGTGAAGTGTGCAATCCTCGCTACTTCAGCTGAACTCCAAGCAAAGACACCATTGTGCACCTCAGTGAAGCTTTATGTACCATGCAAAGGGGGAAGGAAGGAATTCCACACTCCAAGGACAAAATTAAAAGCTTGGGATCACCTGAAAGCCAGCTAAGAACAAGTTATAGCTTCTTGTTCAGGGCTCTTTAGATACACGACATCAGTCCTGCTCACAACAACACTGTAAGGTAGTGGAGTCTATAACTGAGTCTGAGAGAGAGGATGGAATTATTCAGAGGATTCATGGTAGAGATAAAGTTTGGATCCAGGAGCTATCAATTCACACCACTACCAACTAAACAACTTGATGAGGATTAAACTGGGCATAACACTAAACGTATTGCTGTTTTAATTGCTAACAGGCACAGACAGGAAGTGTGTTTTTCTGTAGCTTTCAGGGAAGGGAAATGTAACCCTCTCTTCCTTCACTGTAGTCCTGATGAAAATCACCCCTCCTATAGCTGTATTAGACTAGTGAAGGAAGTTTCCATATGTCCCAGAAGGAGCTTTCCTCACAGGACTAATACCAGGCAGTACAGGATTGGCATAAGCACACGTCTCTGTGTTACATCAGGACTGCAATGGGGAACAACCTGACCCACATGCATTCAAAGTCCGACACAGAGCAGGCACTTACAGTATGGGTGTTTTGCTGCATGTTAAAAGCACACCTGTTAACTAAGACATTCTCAGGCTGCTGAGCCTTAGTACTGGCTTTTAATGAACCTCTGGGTATCTGTTTCTATATTTTAACTGTTGTTGTATGGCTTTCTTCTATAGGGTGGTTGTTCTTTTTAAAAAAATGGTAAACAGCCATTTTGGTGTAAGGCATTTAGAAATGATTTCAATTGGAGTAACAAAGAAAGCAAAAATGAAGGGTTCCTTTCACGCCTGCTTAGGTGAGTATGTCAATTTTGCCCTCTCTCAGTTTTTCATATTTCCAAACTTATACTTAGTTACCCACATCAGTTTGCAATTTTTAAAGTTAAAAAAAGTCATCATGAAAATTCATCAGCATTTTAATGCAAATTTATCCAAATATGCACCATTTTTGTATGTAATTGTGCCTACTATATACACATTTGCAACACAATTCTCCCAAATACAGTGCATTTTCATACGTTATTTTCACCGATGCATACATTTATATGTACTCATTACCCTAATAAATGTGCTTTGGTACTCATTGTTTGGCTAGAGAACTGCATTGCAAAATTCAGAGAAGTGTGGATTTCAAAACATGACTGTGTTTTGGTTCATATATGGTTTCTGAGAATGAGAATTAGGGAGGTTCACCTGTAAATGCAAACTGATTCAAATTTATCCACTTTCCTTACACCTTCTATGACCAATTAAAAAGAAAAAAAGATGCAGCAGAAAGTGACACTTTGCCATCGCCCCTAGTTTGACTCTCAGTCTCAATCATATTCATCCTTAGACTCATCCAGAAGACCTTGTATGATCCCTTATTCCTATCAGCATTTTACAATATACTTCAGGCTAAATTCCAGGAAGATTTTGGGCATCACATGGCAGGTCAGGATCTCAAACAGAGATGTGCCCTCCCAAGCCCACATTCACAGCACGTTATCATTCCTTAGTCTACACTGTGGCAGGCTATGAACCAAATGCGAATGAATGAGCACCAACTTACACGCAGAGGAACTGCTCAGCAATTCACTGTGGATTTCAAACCATTTTCTTATTTAAATAATACAATGCTGCCTTAGCTTCTGAACCCTTCCACAAAGATAAAGGGCACTCTAATGCCCAGGAGATGCTTAAATTCAGAGCAGAATTCCCAGATGTGCACACAGGAATCCTTGTAAGTGTGAGAAAGAGATAAAAACCACACCACACACACACACACACACAGCACCTTCTCCTGCACAAGTTGTCATAGCTCCTGTTGCATTTGTGCATGCGAGTTCTGATATTGAAACAATCAAAGTCGCCATTTGCACGCCTTTGCCATGGGAATCCTCTGGGTGTTGTGGTAGGTAATTTGAAGTCCTCTTTGCTCTAAATCAAGAGAGCAAAGCACACCTGAGAATTGCTAGTGCTCTCGTCATAAATGAGACATTAAAAAAGGGTAGCCATAAAGTCATCACCACAGGTATTTGACCAGGTTTGCACTACAATAGCATCTCAGTACTTGAATGGGGAAGTATTCAGTTTTGTCATTTATAGTGCCAAGTTTTTATTATATCCTAGTTTTTATTATTTTTCTTTGGGTTTTTTTTTTAAAGGGGGTAAACCATCATTGAACAATTCTCATTTTATACTAAGCAATCTTTTACATTTTTATGCAATTTCCACTCAATTCTTTGAAATATTTATTTTATTTTTTTCTCTCTTTGTAATTGAAATGCCTCTTGGCTCTTTTGTATGAAGTGTAGAGGATGGTATTTAAAAGTCTTGTTGGATTTTCATTTTCTTTATCCTCACTGTGAAGGTGCCTGATGCCTATTTTCTTTTTACTTAAAGATGTCATAAAAGGGCAAACACAAACATCCAGTGTTTTCATAGGAAATGCCACTGATCACATGACTTACCCTTCATACTTTTAAAAAAATCATAAATCATTACTGGACCAGGTTTTTAAAAATAAGCTTGGAACTACCTCATAGGCTTTTAAAGTAAGAAAACATTTAAGAAATATAGCCTGCAGACAGCCAAAGATGGAACTTGTTGTCCCCAAAATAATTGATAATATTTCATTATTGATTTTCTCCACTTTCTCAGAATTAATGTGAGGTTGCTAAATGAGTTATAACTTTTTCTCATTTTTGAAAAATACATTTCTTTCCATTTTCATGGTCTAAGTATATTGACAGCTTTCAGCAGGGCAATATATCTGAAATATGAAAAGGAAATTTTAGATCATTCACCTGATCTCTCTGTGCCTTATATCACAAAAGTAAGTTTCATTACAGCCTTCTCTCCAATTCTGACTGTTTCATTAGGTTTTTCTATATTAACTTACATAATGTGAAAATGGGGAAATGTTTCATTTCCTGTACCTCTATAAATATATAACCTTCTGTAAATATATAACAAGACAACAGTAGAGGTTGAAACAAGTAATCCTAAACACAATGGCTTGGATCCAGACTTCACCTTCCGTGGACAGAAACGGTCCTTCCATCCATGGCAGAGGAGGGAATGGTGATTTTTGCAAATCCCTCCCTCCCTCTGCACATTTCAAGGGCCCCCTGAATACCTCAAGGTCTCCCACCCCTCTGTAATATTGTGGGAGGAAGTGCTGGACAGGGCCATCTTAAGCATATGCGGCGAGGTGTGCAAAGCTCCCTCTGCCTCCCCCCATTTCCCAGAGTTTTTTTAGGGGGGACAGCTCTTCCGGCGGGGCTGGAGGAGGCGGGCAGCGGCTGGAGGGCGGCACCTCCCGCGTGGAAGAGGCAGAGGCTGGACGCGGCACATCCCGGCTCAGCTGACTGCTTCGTGCCGTGGTGACCATGGCAAACGGAGGCTACAGGATCGGCGCTGCTTCAGCGCAGCATGGCAGAGGTGGGCAAGGGTGGCGAGATGGCGCCAGGAAGCCTCCGCCTCTTCCCTAGTGCCCTCCAGAACTTGGTGCCCTGGCGTCCCGCACCACTAGCCTCTATGGGTAAGATGCCCCTGGTGCTGGAAACTACAGAGGAAGTGTAAACAAAATACCCACCTCCTTCTTTCTAATTATAGGAGCAAATGCTGCCTCTCATCCAACAACCTTGACCAGAAGAAGCCACCATTTTTAGAATTTTTTTACAGAGTTGTGGCAGATTGATTAAGTATGGGTGATGACGGGGAGCTTGTAGGAATTCATATCAGATTCTGTTCTTCCCCCATAATAACTTTACTATCATAAGCTGAAATGAAACATGGTAAAAGAAAAAGGGAATTCAATGAGCTTGATCTAGACTTACAGCACATTCCAAACCCCCAAACTGATGTGATTGGGCTTTTCTCTGTGGATCAGTTAAAGCTATGCTGGCGTAAGACTCTCTGCCCAGTTAAGGCAGAGATGCACCAGTATAGGTCCCTCAGCCTGGCCAAGCTGAAGCTCTACTGGCTCAGCCAGAGCTAGCTATAAGTTCTTACACCGATGGACCAAGGGATGTGTCAGGGGCAGGACAGGATGAGGAATGGTTTGCACCTGTTCTGCTTGGCCATATGACATAGTGCCCAATCCTCTAAACTTTGTCCCACACTCACCTGTTGGCTTAACTGACAGTAGTCCAAAGGCCCCTAAATGGAGTTTGGAATAGAGGTAATTTACACCAGCCTAAGTTATGCCAGCTTCCTATAGTTAGGGCTGCTCAGTTAATTGCACATAGTTTTCACTGAAGTCAACAGGCCTTGTTAGTCATGCCTAACTGGTCATATTGATTTTAATGGGACCTAAGTGCTAACTGGATCCAACACGATGTGATTGCTGATGCTAGTCATATTGGAATAAGTTCATTTTGTCCAATGTGATACTTGGCATTCATATAATTTACTTCAAATGTTAATTAATCCTCATTATCTCCAATGATCCTCATAGAGCCTTGTCCGATATGACCATATCATTATCCCCATATTGCTGATGAGTGGATGAAAACTGATAAAAAAGTGTTTTGAGTGAGTCTACCTAATGAGCAAAGTTCCCTGGGAAGAGGGATCATTAAACCACTCTGAGAGTTGTTGTTCTGTGAGAGGAATAGGAGTTTCCCAACAACTCTCAACACCCTTAACAAATCTACAGCTCTCAAGTTTCCTTGGGAGTAGCCAGATGAGGCCTCAGGGACTATGGGCCACTGACTGCTTTCAAGGGTTCTTGTGAGCATAAGAACATTGTAGCAGGGAGAAGGGGTGGGAACTCCTTGAGGAGAGAAGTCAAGAGACAAATGAAATATATAATAAAACAAAAGAATTTCTTCATGGCAGAAATAAGAGTGACTTTGTTTTCAAGGCCAATTCACTCCTTGAGAGTTGAATTCTTCACACAAAGCATAGATGAGGTTGACAAACACATGTTTGACCACTGGTTGGGGAAACAGCCTTTTGTAAGTCATTTGTCCACAAACAGTTGAAAGTGCAAAATGGCTCCACCAGAAAGCATGGCCCCTTCAATGCGGGATGACATGAGGCAAGATGAAAGTTCTATTGAGGTTTTAGATCCGTGTCAGTCCAGAGATAGACAAGCCTGCAGCCTTAAGGCTAAGGCAACAACCTACAATCTAAGGTTGTAGATTAAACGACTGGAAAATATGAAAGGTTGTTTCTAACACATGTTATTTGGAGGGGGCAGATATTAACCAAGCTGAATTCAATCTGGACAAAGTGAGTTGGTGCGGCAGTTCAGCCATCCTTTATCTGAAGGCTCTGTGGCAGTTCAGTAAAGCTAGAAGTCCATTTTTTATTTTTATTTTTTTGCAACTGCAGCAGTACATTTATTGTGTTGTTTCTGTCTTAAAATCAGTTTGTGAACACGGGGTAAGCTTACGGCTGCTTTTATAGCATTACAACAAGCTGTTCAGGATAACAAAGCCCTTGTCCTTGTCTGCAATGAGCTAACCAAGTTTTAAGCATAGCACAGTGGGAAATAATGGTCAAACCTGGTTTGGCAGCCTATTACATAGTTCCCTATAGGACAATGAATCGTGTTAAGGCAGTTTGGGCCAGAGAGTTAATGCACTCTCCATTTCTTCCATCACTGAAATGGCGTCGTGCAGGAGTGAAACATAGAACTATGGAATGCGAGTAAAAATGGGATGGGCCAACATTTCCTCAGTTCCAGGTCTTTTGCTGTCTTGCTGCTAGGATTGCCAAGGAAGAAAAAAAAAGGAAGAGCACAGCAAGCTACTACTTCTTTGCATAATCCTTGTTGCTGCTGGGTTTGATACCTCAGCTACCCTTCACAATCCTGGTCATACATTAGGACTTGTCCAAAGACACAGGGGCTGTTCAAATGTTATTTCGTACCTGTGCACAAGTTGTATGCACCTGTATTATGCTGCTCTTAAGAAAGAAAATCACCACGTGTAGCTCTTCTCTCTCTTTTTTTTTTTTTTTAAAAAGTGTTTTGATCACTTGTGGCTTTGACCATGGGCAGGTTTCTAAAGCTAATGTGCAAAGAGGACTAATTTTTAGCTTCACTGTTAACATGACAGGAAAAGTAGCAATTCAAATGCAGTTTCAGCTATCAGTGCTGAAGGTTTTGTGGAAAGTAGGGATGCTGGCCACCATGGATTGGTCAAGGCTCAAGCAGTGGAGAGTTAACCCTGTTCCAGGCAGACAGAAAGGCAAGACACCTTCATCAGAACCTTGGAGAGGGACCTAAGTGTGGTTTTCAGCACTATGGTTGGCAATCCTGCAGCTGAAGCAAAACATACATTTTACCTCAGCAGTATACTGGAGCAACTGGGAACTCTTCATAGCCTGCATTAGTTATACCTTAACTAGAGGCCTCACCCACAACACTGCATCTGTCCAGTTAAAGGTCTTCCTCTGCAACTACTGGCTTCTTCTAGGCCCTGGGATTTTAATCTGAGGCTGTATTTCCTCAGGGCTCTGATTCTTGAGAAGTCTGTGGATGAATCTGTGGACCTGGTGGCAAAGGATTCAAGGAAAGAGATGTGGGCTCTGGGCAAACCAGGGAGTGGGCCCTTCTCCTCAGGAAATAGTTTTCTCAGAACTGAGCCCTAGAAAGGAAATGCTTATTTGGATTAAGCACAATTAAGGTGCTTCCAGGTTGGCCTCCCTGCTGCACAAATGTCACATCTGTCTTCACTCCTTGTCTTGTGTTTTGTGGTGCTTCGTTAGGGTCATCTGTGGTAAAAGACACCCTTTCATCTAGGCTGAAGGAGAAGCTAATGGTTTGTATGTGACAGAGTAAAAGTACTATGCCATAGGAGGACCATAACTCTGTGATGAGTGTGTGGTTTTAATGAAAAAGGGCATTAGGCCCAGTCCCAGGCAACCCTAACTAAAAGATTGCCCAAGTCAGGCTAGCTAACAAGATAAGGCAGATCTTGTTTTTATCTTAAGACTAGAGTCACATATGTGTTTCTCAGGAACCAGGCCAAACCCAAGCTAGTATGTGTTTCATAGCATAAGATGCATTTCTGAGTTTCTTGTTTTCCCACCCATCAGCTGTGAAATTCATGAGAGACTGCTCTTACCAGATCTCAGCTCTCCCCATGTGCCTTCTTGTTTATACAGTCAACAATATAACATGACTATTAGTGCTGTTTTCAGAGGCGTGTTTCAAAAGGACAGGGAGCAGGACTGGACGGTAAACAGCACTGTTGCCTTGGCTGAAATAAAACCTGGACATTTATCCTTACCCCTTTTCAGTAATTTTGCTGCCCTGAGGTGCAAAGAGAGAAACTTTATAACATTTTTCAACAACAACAAAAATCACTGCAATAGATTGCTCCTCAGGAAGGACAATGAAAAGGAAACTATGGCTTGAACCACAACAGGCTTAGGGAGAGAGATTGTTTACTTATTTAATCAGGAGCATTAAAAAACCACCTAATGATTTAGAGAGCCCTAAGTAGTGTACAACATAAAAACAATGAACAGTATCCTCGAAATAGAATTACAACATAAAACCAGGAAGATACATAAAACAGGGTCTGCTCTTTGGGGTCTGGGAAAATTTGAACCAAAAGTTATGTCCTTGTAAGACATCTAAAGCAACTGATGGATGGTGCTTAATATACATTCCATAGCCATTCCATAGCACACAGGCAATAGCAGAAAATTCCATTTTGGGGGGGGTCATAGTCCTATGATATTTTATTGGTGGCAGTACTGTGAGCAGAATTTTTCCTGGTGACTAAAGTGATCATACAGGGGTAAGGTGATCTTTCAGGTAGCCTGGTCCCAAGTTGTCCAGGGCTTTATAGGTTAAGACAAAATATTCAAGCCCAGCAATAGGATGAAGGTTGGTCATTCCTTACACACCCTAAACAAAAGGTGGAATCTTGGCTCCTTTACTAAATCCATTATGATTCCCGCGGCTCCTCAAGCTTAATAAATAGTGGGAACCAAAGAGAGGCTATGTGCCTGTTGGCAGAAATTAAATTACTTGAAATTCTAAATGACACCATAACAAAAAGTGAATCAGACATGCATGCTTCTGCTGTAGGGAAGAGGCCAAATCCTATTAAGTGCCTCCTGAACTTCCAGTTTGGTGTGGTGGGGCTGGTAAATGTGATCCCTATCACACAGGTTAACAGTCCGAGGTGATCAGGTTGACAAGATCATCACACTTTACTGTCACAGGAGTTTTTTTATATTGTTTTTGAGGTTCAGGTGGTCAGAAGCATTAGAGCTTCAATTTGCACAGCATGTACAGTGGTACCTCGGTTTACATACGCTTCAGGTTACAGACTCCGCTAACCCAGAAATAGTGCTTCAGGTTGAGAACTTTGCTTCAGGATGAGAACAGAAATCGTGCTCCAGCGGCGCAGCAGCAGCAGCGGGAGGCCCCATTAGCTAAAATGGTGCTTAAGGTTAAGAACAGTTTCAGGTTAAGAACGGACCTCCGGAACGAATTAAGTACTTAACCTGAGGTACCACTGTATTTCCTACTCCATATCTGTGCAAGAAATTGGATCTAACATGTGCATTGTCACATGTGAGGAACAGTTTTATTTTGCTTTATGTGCATTTAGGAGAATGCCCCCACTGCCCCGTTTCTGTGGCTCCCTTTTTCATGCACACAGAAGGCAGAGTGTAGGAAGTCCGCTGTTTTGATGGTATTAGCTCCCAGAATTAAGGTGTGGAATATTTTAATTATTTGAATAATCCTCCCCTTGTTAAAGCAAGAGGACTTTTCAAATTATATGCTGCTAATGGAATCTGAATTAAATGCTTCCTGTAGGTAACGACAACGATTCATCATAGCTCGCTGGTCGATCTTTAAAGTAAATCTCATCTATTAAAAACAAAACAAAAAAAACAGCTACATTTCCCCTGTTGTGTTCATTCCTGCTACACAGTATCAACCTTTTTTGTAAAAAAAGAGAGAAAAATGAAAATGAAAATCCAGGTCAGGCAAACAAAGATTCATTTTACAGGTAACTGCAAAATTCTATTATTGTAAAAGTACAGTTCTCTACAAATCCACCCAATTGTTTATTAACACTAAAATCCAATATTTGGAGACTCCTTCAAACAAGGATACCTTTAGCAAACTGCATCTTAATGACTGTGTTTCTGGACATCTATTAACATTTCCTTCACAATTAAGGCACATTTTCTTTGCAATTTATCCAATGTAGTCTTTAGAAAGACTGAATTTATGCTGCCATCTACTGGAAAGCTCAATGAAAATTCAGATAAAAAGACTAAAGCTACATGCCTCTATTTTTACTGTGAACTGAAATAACAGAACCTATAACATGGGTTCTAGAAAAAGAATTGGCACCAAAATGTCATCTAAAATGAAATTCAAAGCCGATGAAACATCTGAGGAAAGCCTGGAGTTTTATAATATTAGTGAAATTAGGGGGAGGGGGGCATGGTTTCTGCATACTGTTAGGTTGAAACCAGATATTGTCAAAGCAACTTGAAAGCAAATTTTCATTGGCCTGATTGGAAAGACAAAAAAGTTTAGATATAACTATTGGAAAAACCCAAATCACATTTGAATGGACTACAATAACATACATGTGCAAAATATATCCATTCTCATAAACTCATACTTTGTACAGTGTGTATGTTGAAGATCATAGAATCATAGAATCATAGAATCATAGAGTTGGAAGAGACCACAAGGGCCATCGAGTCCAACCCCCTGCCAAGCAGGAAACACCATCAGAGCACTCCTGACATATGGTTGTCAAGCCTCTGCTTAAAGACCTCCAAAGAAGGAGACTCCACCACACTCCTTGGCAGCAAATTCCACTGTCGAACAGCTCTTACTGTCAGGAAGTTCTTCCTAATGTTTAGGTGGAATCTTCTTTCTTGTAGTTTGGATCCATTGCTCCGTGTCCGCTTCTCTGGAGCAGCAGAAAACAACCTTTCTCCCTCCTCTATGTGACATCCTTTTATATATTTGAACATGGCTATCATATCACCCCTTAACCTCCTCTTCTCCAGGCTAAACATGCCCAGCTCCCTTAGCCGTTCCTCATAAGGCATCGTTTCCAGGCCTTTGACCATTTTGGTTGCCCTCCTCTGGACACGTTCCAGTTTGTCAGTGTCCTTCTTGAACTGTGGTGCCCAGAACTGGACACAGTACTCCAGGTGAGGTCTGACCAGAGCAGAATACAGTGGCACTATTACTTCCCTTGATCTAGATGCTATACTCCTATTGATGCAGCCCAGAATTGCATTGGCTTTTTTAGCTGCCGCGTCACACTGTTGGCTCATGTCAAGTTTGTGGTCAACCAAGACTCCTAGATCCTTTTCACATGTACTGCTCTCAAGCCAGGTGTCACCCATCTTGTATTTGTGCCTCTCATTTTTTTTGCCCAAGTGCAATACTTTACATTTCTCCCTGTTAAAATTCATCTTGTTTGTTTTGGCCCAGTTCTCTAATCTGTCAAGGTCATTTTGAAGTGTGATCCTGTCCTCTGGGGTGTTAGCCACCCCTCCCAGTTTGGTGTCATCTGCAAATTTGATCAGGATGCCCTTGAGTCCATCATCCAAGTCGTTGATAAAGATGTTGAATAAGACTGGGCCCAAGACAGAACCCTGTGGCACCCCACTAGTCACTCTTCTCCAGGATGAAGAGGAACCATTGATGAGCACCCTTTGGGTCCGGTCAGTCAGCCAGTTACAAATCCATTGAGTGGTAGCAGAGTCAAGACCGCATTTTACCAGCTTCTTTACAAGAATATCATGGGGCACCTTGTCAAATGCCTTGCTGAAATCAAGGTAGACTACATCCACTGCGTTCCCTTCATCTACCAGGCTTGTAATTCTGTCAAAAAATGAGATCAGGTTCGTCTGACATGACTTATTTTTCAGAAATCCATGCTGACTATTGGTGATCACAGCATTCCTTTCTAGGTGCTCACAGACTGTTCGCTTAATGATCTGCTCCAGAATCTTCCCTGGTATTGATGTCAGACTGACTGGGCGGTAATTATTTGGGTCCTCTCTTTTCCCCTTTTTGAAAATAGGGACAACATTTGCCCTCCTCCAGTCTGCTGGGACTTCGCCTGTTCTCCAGGAATTCTCAAAGATGATTGCCAGTGGTTCTGAGATCACATCTGCCAGTTCTTTTAATACTCTTGGATGCAGTTCATCTGGCCCTGGAGACTTGAATACATCTAAACTAGCCAAGTATTCTTGTACTATCTCCTTAGTTATTCTGGGCTGTGTTTTCTCTGCTGAATCATTTGCTCCAAATTCTTCAGGTCGGGCATTGTTTTCTTTATCGGAGAAGACGGAGGCAAAGAAGGCATTGAGGAGTTCAGCCCTTTCTGTGTCCCCTGTTTGCATTTCACCATCTTCTCCTCTGAGTGACCCCACTGTTTCTTTGTTCTTCCTTTTGCTACGAACATACCCATAGAAGCCTTTTTTGTTGCTTTTAACCTCTCTAGCAAGCCTGAGTTCATTTTTAACCTCTCTAGCAAGCCTGAGTTCAAGATGTTCCGTTTTGACTGAGCTTCTTTGACTCTGAATGAAAACCACATTTCCATGTCAATCAAGAACTGATCTAGAGCAAGATAAGGCAGACAACATATCTACTGTGCGCATAGTATTTGTATGTGTCCATGATGGCACTGGAATCTCCCTTGGGAATGGTAGCACAAAGGACACCCACTCCTTTGTATATGGATGGACTGCTCAGTTTCTGGTCTGTGTAAATTGTGTATGCACCAATAAGTCTGTTCCATCCCATGTTTTCAAAATCATATTTAAAATATCCATAAATACCCATTTTGTCACAAGATGTATGCATTTTAACCCCAAAATATGTAGCTGTTTACACATTTTGGTGGTTTTTGAGCCAAAAAGCATACTGCAAAATTCAGAGAAGTGTGAATTCCAAAGTATTATTATGCTAGTTCATAAATATGTGTGTCAGGAAGGTGTGAATTCAGTTAGTTTGCTTTAAAATGTAGACCAGATTATTTCCACGCCCCCGTGTGCTTTTAGGAGTAGAAAATGATAAAAGGGGAGAATAAGAATAGTTTGTGGAATTTACTCAGATGAAGCAAGGTTGGGAAGGATACCACTTCAAACTCTCCCTGCCCATGCGCCCATATTATTCAAGGATTTCAAATCTTCCTTAAAGACAACAAAGAAGTTTTATGCCAAAGAGGTTCCCATGCCTTAGCACCAGCAACAATACAGGTCCAGCTGTTAAATTTTATTCTAAAACAATTGTTTTCTGATTCAAAAACTATTTGGATGAAAAATTGGGGGCACATTAATCAAAGATCTACAGGTCTGGGGGGATCTGGGTGTGTGGTGCAAATAATTTATTTGTGGTGATGTGGGTATAAAATGATCTGACTTTCTTTCTGTGGCACTTAAATTTAATAATTATTTTTATATTTTAATATGCATGTGCCAGAAATGTCTTTTTCTATGGGACATATAATCTGTTTTTTGAAAAAAGGAAGTGTCCACCCTGTGCTGCATTTCCCATGCAACATCTAGCTTTATTTAAGCCATTAGTAGCTTGACCAGTTACAGAAATCCACATTCTGTTGAGCAAAACACAATGAAGACACCAAATAAACCACATATTGGAACACAGAAAAACCTGTATCCATTAATACCACCAGTTCCAGCACAGGTACAGGACACTATTTGGGAAATGTTAACTTCCACAGTGGCTCTCAGTTTCCCTCAGATTGTTCTGTTATTTCTTAGCAAGGCAAAGATCCAACACAATCAAATTTCTTCTAGTCATTAATACTACTTCTTAGAGACACACACATTAGAAGCCATGGTATGGAGCCAGGGATTATGCAAACCACAATTTTATTGCTCATTATCCAATATTAACAAAGAATGCTTGGAATGCAAGTGGGGATGTACAACAACCTTACCCAAAAAACAAAGTGTTGGGTAGAAGACACGTTAAGGGTTAGCTTATCAATGAAATCTATCACGTTTAGAACATTGTCATATGAAAGATATACTTCTGATGGCCAAGGATGAATGGCTCAAAGAGCAGAGCACAACCTAAAGATCTAATGGGCACTAATAATATATGACAAAAATGTGAATATCTCCTTCTGAGAGGTCTGGCACTATGGTAGCAGTAGGAATAACAGATTTTGTTTGCAAAGTATGTCACAGACCATCTTCACCAAACTAAAGCAGGCCAGATTCACCATATCCATAACCACTACAAAGAAATCAACCAGGCCACGAAGGCATTCAAACAGCAGTCTGTTCCTTCTTCACTATGGGCACTCCTTATGTAGTTCATGACAACATATCTAATACCTTTTCTGTTCCACTATTTCATACATTTTCCTTTTTCCCAATTGTTACTTAAAATTACAGTGAATTGTGGAAATGGAACATTTGTACATTTAGATATAGCTGGTTATTGATTTTAAAAAATGAACAACATGTATCAAATTATTTATAAATATATATCTAAATTTTGTTATTTCTTCATGCTGTCTGGTCTTTGACAGGAATAAAGATTGATTGATTGATTGATTATTTCTTCATGACACAAATAGCAGCTGGTATTTTTTGCAGAATGCTGTATCTGGTCAGTCTCTTGCAGATGGATTTTTAAAAATCTCCAATAATTCACATAAACAGTTCTCTTTGGTGTTATTAGGTATGACTTTGATTTTCTACACATTTCAGACACTTTTTCACCATGGACAGATCCCATATTCACATATCCATTTTTCATGTCCAGGTAAGATTCTCTTGAAACAAAGAGAGAGGGAAATTATTCATGAATACTGTCTTTGTATTATTTTAAAAACATGTTTAATAACAAGCTGTGGAGTAGACTATAAATAAACTGGTAGATTGGAATAGAAAACATTGAAAGACAGGTGTCAAAATGTAACAATTCATTATGGCTCTCTGTAACAGCAAACAATAACTCACAACAGTTGCAACTAAGCATGGCACAAACAATGAAATCTAGCTTCAGAATACGTCAGTTTAGCTTCACCTTAGAGACAGAAAATGAGAAGGGCTGGGAAAATATTCTGTTGCTGCTCTACAGGAAAAAAGCAACAATAATTAGTTCACAGAAGAAGTATGCTGGCTTATGATTGAAAGAGTGGGATTTATGAAGCACAGTCTCCACAAAAACAGTGGGAATTGGTTTGACCACTGTCATTTTATTCAGATACTGGATACATTTGATAGAAGTACCAAAAAAAAAGAGAGAGAGAGAGAGAGAGAGAGAGAGAGAGAGAGAGAACTGGCCAGTCAGTAGGGGCTCCTTTAACAGAGATCTTGCATGATTGCTTTTGATGCCTCTTAATGAAACTGATTCATTTGCCCCCAAATAATTATTTAAACTCAAAATATTGTTGGCCTCAACAGCCTGTTCCCAGAATTATTGTGTGCTCTTCTCTTTTGCTCATACCCTGATAAAGACCTTTATAATATATGGGTCTGTCCCTTTCTTTAGATGCAGAGAAATGGATAAGAAGAAGTGGCAGTCACCAACCTCCAATAAGGTTGAACATGAAAAGTTCTTTATCAGGACTACAAGCCCAGGAATAAGAGAGGGGGAAATAATCTTCTGCGTAGATAAAATACTTGCAGAAATGGCACGGGTGCAAAATGTGTAGGAAATTCTGCAGAGATTGAGATACCCAGGAGACATATGCTTTTTAGAATTGTATTTCGTGACAATAATTAGAATTTGTGTAGCTGAGTGGCAGGGAGGTAAAGGACTAGTGTCTAAAAATCTGAAATGTAAGTAACAGTTTTATTCAATTAATAGCAAAAAAGAAAAGAAAGTGCTAATTATGAGCTGCCAACAAGACTAGTGGGGCAGCCATAGCAAAATAGCAATATGGATGTTATGGGGACAAATCTTTTTTAATACAAGTACAAGGTGTGTTTAAGAATAGAAATTAGGGATGAAGGCAATTTTGGTTCTCTTAAGTTTCTAATTTTTCCAATCCTAAATTCATTTCTCCACATTTCTGCAGCAATTTGCAATGAAATAAACCTCTCACAATAATTATCAGCATATTAGTGTGAATTTCTCATAATAAACACATTTTCATATGCAGTTTTGTGGAATGCAAACATTTTTTGCAAGAAATTTCCCCTAATATAATGCTTTATATATGTAATTTTCAACTTTTAAGGCACACTTTCCCCTACTTATGTGCATTTTTGCAAATGTTGGTTGGGGAACCAATTGCTAAATTTGGATAGGTGCAAATTCCAAAGGATAACAATGTTTCAGTTTGCAATGTTTTAGAAAGTGTGTATTTGATAGATTATTAGGCTCTAGATATGCACTGAATAAAATTTCTCCTCCATCCCTAGTAGAAAATAATGCAAAAAGCTACTAGCAATTGTATGTGAAAAATGTTGGAAAACAAATCAGAAGAAAGGTTAAAGGAAAGCATTCATTTAACAAAGATATTTGATTGTAAATTTTATAAGAGACTAGAACAGTAAAAAGGTCTGCGCTACACAACTTTCTCCAAAGGAGAGCAAGGGACTTATTGTGGGAGAGTGGATTTCTTTTTTTCCTTTTTTAAAGGAAGCAGTTTCCTTGATTTAAAAATACCCATAGCAATCAAAATATGTGTGTTGGGGAGAACCATTAGGAGCATCAGCACAGTCTTTCAAATGCTTGTTGGAATAAATGGGCCAACGATTTCTGAAGAAAAATGGGCATGGATTTGTCTGAGGAAAGAGATTGTTCCAACTCTGCTCTATCTTGTAATCTCCCTGTTAATAGGATAGGTGTCCCACAAGTTGAAGCAGATGGGCTATAAGAGAGCAAGTCCAGCCTGAGTCCATGTTGGTGGTGGGGACCCAGTGTAAATTAGCACAAGAGCTTTCAAATATAGGCAACTCCCCATTTATGCCCATTCAAGCACGTACGACCACGCTGGTGTGCATCCCCACGAACCCAGAAATGGCATGAAAAGGGGCAAAATGGCACAAAGACAGTGTCCAGAAATCTCACGAGCTTTTGCAAGTGTAATCCCACAAGCACTTGCACCGGCCTTTGAGGCCTGTGCAGTGTTGGGAGTCTGAGCAAGGACGACTTGGGAGAGTGAATGTGGTGTTTGCAGGCTTTTTCAATGGTATTCCCAATAAACACGGTTTCACTTAAACCCAAGGTGCCTCAGAATGTAACCCCCGCGTAATGGAGAGCTGCCTGTAAGAAGTTGCCATTTCCTTTGGAAATGTGAAACAACACATATAAAACTAACATTAAAGTCTACGTCTGTTTCTTCTGATGAGAGACAATGATAAGTAACAAGAAAGTGTCACTGTTTTTCTTACATTGTAAATGTGCAATGCAAGAAACTGTTAGTTGTGAATGTGAATGGTGTCACATGTAGTTTGGCCCCAGTTCTCTTAAAAGCTACTGTGTGTCTCCAGTGTCAGATGTAACAACTAAAGTAAAAGAAAACCTCATCCCAACTTCTGTAACTGAGCTGAGAGGAGCAAGTAAAGACTCCACACCTCTTCCAGCAACTGCCCAAGTCTGCTCTCCCTGGGCTCAATACACATGGAGAAATATATATACAAAGAATTAAAGTAGAATCAACTAGAAGCATAATTAATTACACATAGGAAAGCAGCTAATGAAACTAATCAAAGTACACAGCGTGTTAATGAAAGTTAGCAGCTGGGACCAAATTATTGCATTAAGGCATAGCCAGAGAGCAACTGAAAATACATTCTATCGAGAGCTAATGGCTTATGGCATTGTTGTATATACAGTTACGAAGGAATCACTGAGGCAAAGCTCCAGCAGTCCTGTCTGCAATAAGTGTAGTCAACATATTTAATTGCACTCATGCTACTTGGCTACATTAACAACCAGTGAATTCTTCCCCAATTATTTTTATATGGCATTGAATAATTTAATTTTAAAGCTAAATACAGAGGTAACTGTATGTACGCTTGAAATGTTTGCCACTTAAAAGTCAACATTTGCAAACAATTAGCACAACAGGCTACAGCTGTTTTCTTTCTCACGTGGATATACTGAAATACTTCAAATGTTGTAGTCGATCTGCTCATCAAATTGTCTTTTTCTGGCTTGTGTTTCAAAATCATTACCAACAGAAACAGATTCCAAACCTGTAAGACAACGAAGCTTCATCTAGATCATTCAAAGAACCAGTTGCAATTGGCCTTCTTTCCACTTGCCATATTATACACCTTACCATCTTAGCCATCGTACTCTATGACAGGCACTGCAGTGCCAGAACTGCCAATCACGGGCAAGGAGTACAGCGCCATCTGTCTGGGTTGCTTGATGGCTTCAACCTTTGCCTTGGCTTGCCTGTATCTCTCTCTCGCCATTTCATGGGCCACACAGTTCCTAAACTGTTTTTCATCTGTGTTTTGTCTTTGCATCATATCTTGCCTGGAGGAGGGAAAAAGAAGCCTCATCACCACTTCTAAACTGCTCTTGTCTGTCCTTGAGTCAAAAACCCAAATCTTGACTCTGTTCCCCCCCCCCCATCTACACATTCTATAGAATAATATGGCACTTGGCAACATACCTAAGTTCAATGTATATTTGTTTTTTCACTTCTTCACTTAAAGAAACAGGCCACATTGAAACTATCACACCATCTTTATAAGTGTTGGGCAATAAATGTGAGACAAGCAAGCACACAACAGAGCACACAACAGAGCACACCACGGTTTTTCGCTCCCAGTCTCAAAATTCTTTTCTAAACTCTGGTAGTTTAGTGGATGCAATATGGCTTGGGTGCACTGTTACAATTTTCCAACGATATTCCATTCCAACCAGTCTTTTCCTGTGCCTTTCAGTTGCCTTTTAAAGGCAATGGTCCCAAGGCACGATGCAGCCACCATGCTGAAGCAAAGCATATACAGTGGTACCTCGGGTTAAGTACTTAATTCATTCCGGAGGTCCGTTCTTAACCTCAAACTGTTCTTAATCTGAAGCACCACTTTGGCTAATGGGGCTTCCTGCTGCCGCCGCACTGCCAAAGCACGATTTCTGTTCTTATCCTGAAGCAAAGTTCTTAACCCGAGATACTATTTCTGAGTTAGCGGGGTCTGTAACCTGAAGCATATGTAACCCGAGGTACCACTGTATGAATCTAGTCAATACTTGGATGGGAGGCTCCCTATGTAGGCCACTTTGAGTTCCTCGAAGGAAGAAAGGAGGGATAAAAATGCACTACATAAATTTAGGGGGTGGGAACTGGAGAAATGCTACTGTGGATGAGCTATGTCTCTGCCATTCTGTGTCATGTATGGTGCCATAAAATGAGACTTTTTAAATTTAAAAAAATGTGAAACATCCATAGGCATAACAATCTTTTGTAGAAAGATACATAAAAGTGAAATATATTGAATGAGAAACTATATCAATCAAGAGTGAAACTGATGCCTCAATCCACCCTTTGCTTCACTATTAAATTGTAATCAGCTATGCAAAGATATAACAATAGCATTCAGTTAATTAAATTCACCTTTATGGTCCTACGCTTGATTTTTAATTTGATACACGACATCAGCGTTCTATTAACTTTCTTTCCCCAAAGTAACAATAAATGCAGGCGAGGCTAGGTACTAACTTAATGCGTTCTCTACAAAATAACCAGCAAATAAAGAAATCTAACTATTGTGCATGTTTCCTATCACTAAGGAACAAGAAGAGAAGAAAAGTGTGCCAATTCGTATTGCATTTTAGCAAAAGATCACCTACCGACTTCAGCCAGGCAAATGGGGAACCTGCTGAAAACAGCACGGTTGCCCAGGTGTCACAAATGTCACAATTTAAAGACATTAAAATTGTTCAGTTGTAAATAGGCCTAATCTGACATGCAAGTCTTTGTTGTTAGCAAGGATACAGAAGCTGAAGGGTAAACCAAGCAAGAAACTAACAGAAAAGTGCACCCACTTAAAACAAAAACAAAAAATATTCCTACAGAGGCTGTTTCCACATGATCTGTTCATTGAGCATTCATGATTATTTGTTTGCAGAGAGAGAAGACAATGTTGGCCATTTATTAAGCATTCATTCAGCTTGCAGGGAGCTTGGTGGACTTTGCATCAAGCCAACTGTTATCCCACAATTTCTGGTGCTTTCCCCCATGACTTTACATGGCACCAAAGTCCAATATTGGGGGGTGGGGGCGGATGTGTTGACGGATTATTATTATTGTTGTTGTTGTTGTTGCACAAGAACTCCAAAACAACTTTAATTGTGCAACCTGAATTTGCCAGTATGTGACTGAATCCTACTTGAAAACAGTGACAGTCTGGAAGCGCCCTGAGTCAGTTTGTCGGATAGAACTGCAAGTACTCTGACATTAGAAAGTGGCTGTGTCCAAACTGTGGCATTCGTGTGTAAGTGGGTTGCTGTTTCTGTGTGCGTGTTTCAGAACCTTCATCCACGCTTCAGCGTTTTCAATTGTGTGCTTCTGAAATCGACCTCATTGTTTCCTGTCCATAACAGTGGTGGTGCTTCATGGGATACAACTGTGCTGTGAATTGATTCCTTCCATTGATAAGAACTTCTCTACTCACCATAAGATCTGGAAACCAGAGATCTCATGTGAGCTTGTGCACAGGTGCATGCACTGCTTAACGTACTTTATTTTTGGAATACAAGTTTTCCAACATACCAGATTTGCACAAAAGTGTGTGTGTGTGTGTGTGCGCGCACACACACACACACAAGTGTATGTCTGTCTTGAGGGAATGACTGCAGGTATTTGTTTAGCTATGCAAGTACAGCTTAAAAAAAGGAATAAAAACACAAATAGGCCAGATTTGTACAAAAAAAAACAGTCAGAAAAATAAATAAATGTGCATTGCTCCAAGCCAGGCAAGGATTTAGAGTCACACACATGAAAGGCTGCTCCTTCCTTTCATTCCCATTTCCTGCCTCCTCTACCTGCAGAGACAAATCTAATTTTCATTTTACTATAGCTGCTCTATACAGGAGCAGTTCTGCAAAAGAGCTTATTGTAAAATAAAAATACCGCAAATGCACCTTCAGGAACAGCCAATGCAACAGAGCTGCATCTTTCCTTTGGGCTGATGAAAACAAAATGGAAGTAAGGGGTATGGCAATAAGACCGCACCCAGCAATCTGTCAGCACACATGTAAAAGAAGCAGACCCATGAAATGTGCTTCAGTGGCTTCAGAACTGACTAACATACATTTTTATATTGCATTTTCTTCCCTTATCCGATTATCTGTGGATCAGAAATATCCCCATTCAGCATAGGGAAAGTGTAGGCCCCCCTTTGATGAGGAGAATGTTGTGCAGGTGCCATGAAAAATAAAATATAGAGACACTGAACTCTGGTGTGGATTAACTCAGAGGAAGGGTGAGTGGCTCATGCTTCTGTTTCCTTTGGCTCTATTGTTGTAATACATGACATGGTATTCTGACAGCTCTACCAGGGGAATATCTGAGGTTTCCAAATTCCATGTTAAAACAGAAGTAGGGAAACAGAAAACACAAGTCACTCAAATTTCCTCTTTCCAAACTACTTTTGAAAAACACACACTTGCTTTAGGTTTGTATGCCTTTCAAAATAAAGAAAAACAATGTTATATCACAGCTGCTAGTAAATGCAATTAGGTGATGTCAAGAATTCTTGCAAACTACATATGGCTTTTTGATAAAATATATTATTTGCTACATCCAAGCCTTCATGTTCAAGGCTTCCTAAACCTTATCTAAGGGGTACAACCATGACTTGATAAGATAGTATTCCTAGCTAGATATTCATTTTGTACAAAAGGGGGGGGGGATCTAGGCCAAGAATATTATCAGTAGTACTATAAATTTCAGCAGAAACTTGGCATGTTGAAAAAAGTAAAGCAAGATTTAACTAAAATAAATAATTTCAAAATAAATTAATTTGGTATAGACCTGAACACATAGTGCATGTTGTAAAGATACCCACACTGCCTTGAACTGCTTTTGAAATGAATACTTTCGCCCTGTCAAAATCAATATTGAGGAACATTTCTTAGGATGATTTTTTTTTTACTAGAATGCTCATCCTATATCCATGACATAGAGAATGCCAAATAAGGACCCATCAGATTCCCATGAGAATGCCACTTTATGAAGCATATCAGTTGAGAACTCTGGGTTTCAACACTGTGACACTGTTTTCTAATAATAATTTAATTTGTCACCAAAAGATACAGCGATAGTCATTTAAGACAGCTTTAAAAATAATTACAGAACAATCCAACCTCTCTTACAGGAGGCTGTGGGGAGGGCTGGAATGGGTGGAGTCCCTCTGCCTTGTTTTCTTAGCTAAGCCTCTGAGTGCATGGTCATCAACAAGATGCCTGCTCATGTTGATAACCAATGGAAGATGCTGATAACCAATGGAAAGCCCTGAAGCGGGGCATTCTGAAGGAGTGGCTGGGCTGGCCCAGGTTCCATTGGATCCTAAGGAAGTTCCACTTCAACCATGGTTGGCGCAGAAATCTGCCTGCCTCTCCCACCTTCTGGCCTAGGAGCTGCATGTGTCAGGGATGCAGGGGAAGGTTTGAATTGCGACCTTAGACAAATCCACGCAGGATAAGGGTACCGATGGCTGGATATCACCTTTCAGGATCAGAAACAGCATGCTTCTGAATATGATTTGCTGGGGAACAACAGCAGGAGAAGGCTACTGCACTCATGTCCTGATTGCCAGCTTCCCATAGGCATCTTGCTGGACTAAATAGGTCTTTGGTCTCACCTAGAAGGTCTCTTCTTGAGCACTTGTCAGAATAAGAATGAAGAGCTTTCCATTATCTTTTATGGAGAAACTTAAAGTGAGGTGATAACGTTAAGGTGGGAGAAAATATTCTCCTCAGTCATGGAGGGCAGTATCATGTGACTTGAAAGCTAGGCTTTTCTTCCACCTCAACACCTTTGCTTTCCTACATAAAACTAAATAGCTTCCATTGATTTCTGTGAGAGAAAGTAAAGGTATTACAGCTAAGGGCTCAGTTTGGGAAGGGTAAATCCTATCAGCTTATCCAGATGCTGTTGAGTGCAGTATCATGGGAGGGGGCAAGATCTGTTTTTATCTCAACTTCTAGAGATAAACTTCTCCATCTCTCTAGGGGAAAAGAACAGTTTGGGGTATGCGTGCTGTGAAGGTGTTTATATATGTATGTATTGCACACATACTTCCTAAATGTGACAGTTTCCAGAAGGTCTAGCTCATAAAAACTTATCCTATAACAACATGTCTTAACATTTAAGGTGCCACATTTAAGGTGTTTTTCCTAAATTTGAATTAATAAAAACCGAGGTGGAAAATATTCTGTTTATGCTTATTTATCAGGCAGGTGCCCCAGGACATCTCCAAGTTTAAGGATCTCAGATAGGAGGTGATAGGAAATAGCTTTGCCTGAGATCCTGGAGAGTCACTGTCAGTGTGCACAGGCAATAGTGGCCTAAATGAGCACTTTCCTGGTATCAGTGAGCTTCCTAAGTTCTCTCTTTACACCCACACACATATCAGGAAACGTCTGAAGTCTGGTCATTAGTAGAAGTAAAAAAAGAGCTGGAATACACTGGGTTAAGCTTTTTAACTTGGAGAAGACTGGGTTGGTTGGGTGGGTGGGGGAATTGCTTTGGACCTATAAGAAAACAAAGAGCAGAATTAGAATGGATGTAGTGGATCAGGGGTGCCAGCGTACATGGCCCTGGCACCTAATTTGTGGGTGCCTGGCCCATTCATGAGGAATTTTGTGGGTGCTCGCCAGGGAGTTGGCACCTACGTAGTGGATGATTTACATAGAAGTTTGCCCTTCCACTCACATCAGTGAGAGGGGTCCTGGATCATGTCTCATTCATCATCAGATGAAGCTGTGGGAGTCCCTTATCCCTGGAGATTAATATGACCTCAATTGCATTTATTTGTTTTAAAAATAAAGACCAAGTGAAAATTCACTGGCTAGCTTGTGAATCACTACCCCCTTGGTTTTAAAAGTTTGACTATTGTCTGTGCTTCTCTCTTGTTAATATATATATTATATATATTAGCCACTTTAGGCATCTTGGACAATGACACAGAAAATCAGGATATAAATATTTATTTATTGGGGGTTCCAGTTTTCCACAAGAACTATCCTTGAAGACTATCTATAAATTTGTGAGAACTTCAAAGCTTTATGTGCAGTGAATAATTAAGAAAAGCAAACTTACCTCTCCTCACGGAAATTTTCGAACATCTCTCTTCGCTGCTTCTGTTCTTCTATAATTCCTCTAACTACAACTTTTCGTTCTTTCACAAATTCTTCATTATTCCTCCATCCATCCATTCTTAATAAGCCAGTTGTCAAAGAAAGATGTTGAGTGCTGAAGCGCTGAACAAATGTATTTTCAAATGTCTTTTTCTTCTTGATGTTTACAAAATTGGTATAGTTTTGCCTCAGTTTATTAATTGACTTTGATCTTTTGTTCTTCTGCTCTCCCAGAATATCTTTAGTCATGAGCTTTCCCTCTTCGTTTTCCATCTGAACTTTCTCAATTTTATTTTCCTGTAAACGATGGATGTAGTCTGTAACTTCACATTTAATAATCTGCATCCGCATGACATGCCGCTCCTTTTTAAGCCCAACATCCAACTTTTGACTTTCCAAGTATGCTTTATCAATAGCACACAAGGGGCGAAGTCTGACAGCTCCAAATGCTTTAGCAAAGGTCCTCTTATCTATGCTCGCTGGCTCATGAATAGGCTTAGTTGGAGTTATAGGCTGCATGAAGTAACGCAAGTCATGTACAGCGTCAAAATTTTCTTTGTCTCTCTCTCGACACGACTGCAGCTCATCATGCAATGAATAAAAATGCATTCTACGTATGGAAAGCCTGAATTTCATTGCCATCTCATCAGATTTCACTTCAGGTTCCTTCCAGCCCAAGTGCTCTGAACATAAAACAGTTCAACAATTACATTAGTATTTCCCCAAATATTTTCAATGTATTAAAGTTTTCATTAACAAAATTACAATATAGCATTTTAAAATAAAGAAGCAAATCCTATCCAAAGAACCAAATAATGGAAAGTCTACAAAATTCTTCCAACTGCTTCAGGGACATACTTATGAGGCTTGCAAAGATGGAACCCTGGATAAATGGCTATCCTTGCACTAGTTCCAGGTTTCTCAAACTTGGGTCTTCAGCTGGTTTTGGACTACGACTCCCATCATCCTTAGCAGCAGGACCATTGGTCAGAGATGATGGGAATTGTACTCTCAAAACAGCTGGCGAACCAAGTTTGGAAAACCCTGCACTAGTTCTTTGCTTGCCCAAGCCAGCTGTGCCCTTCAAGGCCTACCATATATCCCCACTAACCCTTGACAACAGCTTATCCTAGAATACGATGGTACTTTTTTCATCTTCTCCAACCTTGCCATAGAGTGAAATGTTTCTTCCACTCATCTTAGCCAGTAGCTGCCCCACATCCCTCAATTGTTCATTTGCTAGGTTCAAATATGCATGAGAATGTTGCATGCTCAAGAGAGGAAGGAAACAGTAACAGAAGAAGATATATTCTCCCCTCCCCCTATTAAATAAGACTTTCATTCAACATTAGGTACAATATACAGAGGTGACAGATTTACAGCCTAATAAAGACACAGGGGGGTGAAAATGAAAAAGGAAGGGGCTGTTTCGGAATGACAACAGCAAGAATGGATAAGGGAGGGATGACGGGGAGCAGATTGTGCTGAAAACACCCCTGCAAAGTTGCTAGTCTGGGAAACTGTTCCACTTGATGGTAAGCCAAATCTGATATTACATTGGTATACCACTGCCAAAGACCAAGCACGCAAATAAGGAAAATGAGCACGCTAAATTTCATTTCGCTTTTCTCAACTGTAACTTATTATTTCTGCTCATTCTGTTCTTTTTATATCTGCGGCAAGGGTACCTCCAGCCTGTGTGCTTTATTAGGCCCAGCAAGGTTCTTAAATTGGCTCACAAGGCGGTTTCCCCCGAGCCACATTCACCTGCCCCTCAAAATGTTGACATCAGGTGTGGGAAAGACAAAGACTTAGCCGAAAAGGAACAACTGAGAGCCTTAAAGTGTGCTCCCAGTTGTTACTTGGCAAGCAGGGTTTGTAATCAGCGGCCTTAAAATCTGGTGCAAGAGCTCCCAAATGGAGCCAATCCCTGCTGAAAGCAATCCTTGCAGGGTCTACCAATCAGCTGATTGGGCAGCTCTTGCAAACCCTGCTTCCTTTGCCTGTGGAGTTTGAAATCAAACCACATTTGGGGGGGGGGGACAAAAAAACACTTCCGGTCTCACCCACCTGCTTTTTAAAATAGAAAACAAGGTATTTGTTTTAACAAAACAAGGTCTGTTCTGGTAAAACTGTGAACAGCATGCCAGGAAGAGACAGAAAGACCGCTTTTATCCAAGATGTGTGGTACAGTATAACCCACTGGCATACATCTCTACACTTCTTCCTGCCAGATTTGTTATAATAACCCTTTAAGGATTGTGCAATCTATTACATGACCTCCTTGCTGGGGGGGAAACTGAGGATGGCTTCTTGAAATTATTTAAACAGACTGAAAAGCTAACACATACCTATTGGCCTCCCAGCATACTTATAGTGCTGGCAGAATTAATGATATTGATTGATTTGTGAACCGCTTTAGAAGAGCTCCAATTTAAGAATGTGCATAAGGCCAAGCCTCTTTGAGTTTAGGGAACTGGGTGGATAATTCTTTGGATCTTGGCCCTTATCAAAAGTAAGCAATTTATTATTTGGTTGGTCACATCTGGTTTCCTGTCGATTCACCTACCTATGACTTTGCACCCAATCATTCATAATCAAATTTAAAATGACTGGGGGAAACTGACATGCAAATGCTAACCAGCTTAAATATAATACATTAATAAACAAGTTTGTGAAGGGAGTTACAAATCTATTGTTTCCCCAGAAGTATCTTGTAATTAATGAAGGTACTTTTCTATAAGCATATGCTATACTGAAATGGATAACCCATTAGGAAACAATCTAAATCAAGCATAGTGCAATATCAAGGAAGCCCATAGCATTATGCCATTTAACTGAAGAAGTTTTAGATCCCATTTTCCCATGTTCCCAAGATAAAAGGCTTCTGCAGGTTAGGCTAGCCTAATGATGGGTAGGAAGGTATAAGAAAGTGCAGGTCAGTGAATAATGTCATCTCTGTTGGTGAATAACAATGCTGAAGCACATGACATTAAGTCTATTGCGCATAGCACACTAGATATGAATCTTTTTACTGGTGACCTCTGAGATGGTTCTAGCTTCTGTGACACACAACTAGAAGGCAGTGTCTTCACCGATTTCCAGGCTAGTGGATACCAGCCGACATGACAAATTTGAAATGCCAATGGCAAAGCATGCATTTTCTGGTGCGCAAAAAGCTGCTGCCGCTTCTTCCCAGCTCAGGAAGCTGCAAAGTCATTGTGAGGAGCAGGCAAGAACAACATCAGAGATAGAGAGGAAGCGGTTGGAATTTGGTGGTTCTGACCCAATCAAGCTTTCCCCACATCAGATCCCCTTTTCTGCTGAGCACCAAGTTGCTTGTGAATATATATATGCATTTGTGCGCGTGTGCAAAATTGTACACACAATATTTTTAACAAATCAGTTCCCATGCTATACTACCGTACTGGCCAGAATATAAGCCACACTTTCCCCCCAAATTCCAATTGTAGAAAGTCAAAGTGTGGCTAATATTCATGACCTTACACCGCCGGCAGAGCGGTGTGGCTCCCCCCACTCCACCAGGAAGCAGCCCAGGAGTGCGTGGCAACGGCGCATGTCTCACCCGCCGATTCCAATCCTCCCCCAAGCAGCCAAATTTTAAAGGTGTGGCTTATTTGCAGGTGCGGCTTATATTCAGGCCAATACGGTATATTTCCGCAGCATGATTTTATAAGTATTAATACATAAACATTTTATACAATTTCATGTATGTATCTGCCTATGTGTCTGTTAGTTTAAAAAAGTGGGACTGTATGTGCATGTAATATGCATATAATATTGTAAATGCAATACATATAAATATGTACATGCTATGTCTTAGAACTGTGAGGTTTTTAGCAGAATAATTTTAGCCAAATAATAATGATTTCTCATTGAAATCAAGGAATAAAATGGGAATTAGAATAAATCATTGTCAATAGGTCAGGGTTTTAAAAAATTAAATCCCAAGGTGAGAACAGCAACTACAGGCAAGAAAATTCACAAAACCTGGAAGCATCTATTATTGCTTCTATTATTGCGCATATCACTCCAGATATCAATTCTCTCACTAGTGACCTGTGAGATGGGTCTGACTTGTGTAGAACACCAGAAGAAGAACCATGTTCACTTATTTCCAAGTCACAACTATCTGGCATTGCTGGCTCCAAGTCATTTTCTGCCACTCACACAATATCTTGCTGGTAATGTTTTTAATTTACACAACCTTCATCTTGTCTCTGTATCGAACAGTACCAATGTTTCCCCAATTCCCTATTTTCACCTGAACTCATCTGCTATTGGCCTTTGTTAACGACCTGCTTCCATTTTATGTTTCTGTGCCATTTCTGTGCCACTCTCTGCAACTGGAACGATCTATACCTCTGTCAAACTACACTCAGAATGGCTTCAAATCCTTCTTCAAAACATTCTTCCTGAACCGTACCTTTCCAGAAGCAACACAACTTTCCTTTTTTCATACCACCTCCTGTCAGCTACACTAGCCTGACTTTAGACTGCAAGCTCACTGATGTTCCATACCATGTTCTCTTAGGTTTAAATAAATTTAAGTCGAAACAGCTCACCAAGGTAACCGAATCAAACTGGAATATTTCTCACAAGAAAAGGATATGAGATGTTAAATTTAAACAGGCCATTATCTAAAACTTGCCAGTAGAAATGCAGTGTGGCAGATAACGAAAACACTGTTAAAGATAAGCCACTCCATTGGGGATCATCAAAGTTATTGAGGGAAGTAGAAAGAATTCTTATGCGAGTAGGAAAGGTGTCATAAACCAATCTATAAGAAAATAAAAAGCCCCCCTGAAATGTCACCAAAAATAACACAATTAGAAATACCAATGCCCTTGCTAGACAGTGTTGGCAACAGTTATGTTTTTAGCTACTTTATTGAGTGATTGTTGGAGGATTGTCACAATACAGTGTTTTGACATGCCACAATGAACCACACAATATATGCTTTCAGAAGGTGACTTGAGAAGGTGTCGTTAAAAATAATGAAAATCAGTGTCAATGAATCTGAAAATGTAACTATAACTTCTCCCCATGACCCAGAAATCCTTCAACCACCACAGTCAGACACTGCTAAGCAGAGTACTTAAGCACATTTGTATGCATAGAATTTCCTCTTCATTAACACAACATAAAAGATTAATAATGAAACCCACATTGCACATCAGTAAAAATCTTTATGCACGGAAATGTTAATAAAAATAAATGAAAACAGCTATGTAGGAATGGTTCTATATAATACTAATGGCATTTTGTCTACTCAAATTTGCTGAATCCATTAAATCTGAGATGGCCAGCACACGGTGGTCTGAAGGCCTCAAGAGGACCCAGTATCCTGGCAAAAATGTTCTGAAATCTTGAGAATGACAACTTTCCATAGCTGGTTTTTAAAACAAAAACATAAACAAACATATTTCACTTTATCAAAACCCATGTTTTTCAATTTTCATATGTTGAGACAGCTTTAGCCTACAGATCAGGGTAGATGGACTTGCATTTTACTCATGGCAAGGACCCCAAAGCTATTTTATTCTTGGTCCGTCCCTGTTTTCAGTAAAAGCTAACTAACAGCTCCAGTGGCCTCAACAATGCCACTTTCATGCCTACAAAATCTGAGTTTCCAGTAATCCACTCACTTTACATGTGGCTGTTTTTTAAAACAAGACTAAGAAAGCATTGCCAAACAAGCAGAGATCTTGGTCTCTGTTCACTGTGCAAACACTCATGACAGCGAGCATAGGACTAAAGCTCTGTTCTTTGCTATGTATAATATATGTATAATAAAACTGCAATGTGTCAGTGACCACTTATTCTTTGCAATGGAGGATGATGGGGAAAGAAGTTGTGTGGTAGAGATCACACAACTTTTCTTCCATCAGAGAAGAAACTGTGACCCATTCTGAATCAAAGTAAGGCACATTTCCGTTTAGTTGGGTGCTATTTGTAACACTGCAATGCTTCTATGTCCACAGTATGCTTGCAAGGGAGGAGGATGGGGAGAAAAGCCATTTGAGGACCAGCATTACACTACCTGCCACAACACTGTCGATGGATGCTTTCAAAGAAACAAACAAATGCAGAAAAATGGCCACCAATGAGTGTACTTATAGCTGTGATCAAGAGGGTAATGATAAGAGCTTGGAATTGCTCTGAGATTACATAGCACATTCACACCAGATATGAATGGTCCTAGACAACAGTCTTATCATGATAGCTATGTGTGGAATACCATGTGCTCCCTAGTCAGTGCTGCAGATAATCACACGTTTCTGTGTACAGACTAGATGCCCAACACCTTGCAAACATTTCGTCAGAGGCCTGTAGTCTATAGAGTTCTGCAAAATATATTCCAAATGAGGAACTCTAGGACATCCGTGGTTAATAATCGGACACCACGTGAATGACACTGACGATGACGGATGAATAAACGTTTTCAGTCTCATACGTCAATGTCAAAGCCAACTTTCAAGAAATTAGCAGAGGTCCTTGTCATTTTATTAAGGAAATGCACCCATGTGTTAACAATCCCTCCCTGAATACTGCAGAGAGGGTTGACACAAACATTCAGATTCTGCAGATTTTTGTAAATCGAATGGCACATTTCTAGTCATTGCATTGCAAACTTGCCCACAGACTTCCTTCCTGACTACAAATTGGGGAAAAAACATACTGTGTAAATATCTGTCCATAACACTGAAAGATGAAACACTAATAGAATAAACAGATCAGAGCTAAAATCAAGTAAGTACATTTTGAGATGAAAGTAGATAAATACTAAATATAATAGTCAGAAATCAAAGTGTAAGGATATCCATAGGTCTGTATGCAGTACAGAAATGTCATAACCATCTCCTAAAATATCCTCCCTTCACATGCTATAAAAAAGTTACTAACCCTTCTTTGGTGAGCTTTTGGATTTCTTTTCTTTCATTTTTTTCTTTTCTTCCAGTCTGAGTAAGGTCGAGATAATGGGATATTTTAATCTTCTCAAATATAAATGAAGCTCCTTAAGATCTTTCACTTCTTTAATCTGTTAAAATCAACATTTCATCTGTCAGAGATATTGCTATAGCAATATTCCAAAAATCTTCCCATCAGCAACACTCATTTGGCTATATATTCTTTACTAACTTTATTGCTATCCATTTAATGATGCGGTAAAAAAAATGCTAATTCTTCTTTTCTACCCTTCCTTCAGAAATTATTTGTCTCTCTAGGCAACATCACTGTTTGCATGGATGAATGCATACTTGTTCCAACCTCACATCTCTATGCTCCTTGAATAAATTCCAGCTTTTAAACTAAACAACCCTTTCACTCATCATCTGTTACACCAAGATGCATTTCTCTGCAGCTTGTAGCTGGCAAGGGCACCTTAGCTTTATCTGTGCAAACAAACAAAGAAAATTCTCAGTTTGAGCAGAATCATATGCTATTCTTGGGGCATTTTAAAATGACTACAGCGGTGACTAAACTGAAGTCCTCTGCTTATGAGCACATAGGTGCAAGTGAACTCTAGTTAAACCCAGATCCGTGTTCAGAAAGTGGGGGGGGGGGTGAGTGTTCAGACCCCTAGGCTCTCACTTGTGGGGTGCCTCAGGGTTCTATCCTCTCCCCCATGCTTTTCAACATCTACATGAAGCTGCTGGGAGAGACCATCAGGGGGTTTGGACTGGGTGTTCATCAGTATGCAGATGACACCCAGCTCTACCTCTTTCAAATCAGAACCAGTGAAGGCAGTGAAGGTCCTGTGTGAGTGTCTGGAGGTGGTTGGAGGATGGATGGTGGCTAACAGACTGGGGTTGAATCCTGATGAGACATATGTACTGTTTTGGGGGGACAAGAGGCGGGCAGGTGTGGAGGACTCCCTGGTTCTGAATGGGGTAACTGTGCCCCTGAAGGACCAGGTGCGCAGCCTGGGAGTCATTTTGGACTCACAGCTGTCCATGGAGGTGCAGGTTAATTCAGTGTCCAGGGCAGCTGTCTATCAGCTTCATCTGGTACACAGGCTGAGACCCTACCTGCCCGCAGACTGTTGCGCCAGAGTGGTGCATGCTCTAGTTATCTCTTGCTTGTGGTGCATGCTCTAGTTATCTATCTACTGCAATGTGATCTACATGGGGCTACCTTTGAAAGTGACCCGGCAACTACAACTAATCCAGAATGCGGCAGCTAGACTGTTGACTGGGAGCGGTGCCGAGACCTCAGTCTTGAAAGGCCAACATTCGCTCCCGGTACGTTTCCAAGAACATTTCAAAGTGTTGGTGCAGACCTTTAAAGCCCTAAACGGCCTTGGTCCAGTATACCTGAAGGAGTGTCTCCACTCCCATCGTTCTGTCCGGACACTGAGGTCCAGCACTGAGGCCTTCTGCCGGTTCCCTCACTGTGAGAAGTGAAGTTACAGGGAACCAGGCAGAGGGCCTTCTCGGTAGTGGCACCGCCCTGTGGAACACCCTCCCACCAGATGTCAAAGGAAAAAAACAACTATCAGACTTTTAGGAGACATCTGTTTAGGGAAGCTTTTAATATCTGAAGGACTATTGTATTTAATATTTTGCTGGAAGCCGCCCAGAGTGGCTGGGGAAACCCAGCCAGATGGGCGAGGCATAAATAATAAATTGTTGTTGTTGTTATTGTTGTTGTTGCTGCAGTTTGTGAGTAGGAAATAGTTTCAGTTCCCTTGATTGTTAGATTAATGATCAATGGATTTCATTATCATTAAATTAATCTCTTATTTGAGCTAATGCAGACTCTTGCAGCTATTATGTACTGCATGGATATTTACTGGAATTCAGCTTGCATTCACCTACTATGAAATCTGTAAAAGGGCTGTTAAATGTCAGTATTTCTACATCACTTGTATGACCAAATACAATGTGCCGGTCCTAGACCATTGAGAGGATTTGCTTAGACCTATGAAAGTTAAATTCATAAGAAATGTTTTGTCTCAATCCAGTGAGACAAATCCATGAGCACAAGCAAGGTGGTTTTTAAAATCTACAAATACTCCACAGAATGGAAACTTCATGAAACATTAGAAAGGCAGACCCAGAATTTAACAAGGCATAGCTGCAAAAACAAAACAACTGTACCCTGGTGCCCACCATGTGTTGCAGACTACAAGTCCCGTCAGCCCTAGCCAGTATAGCCAATAGTCAAGGATGATGTGAGGTGTAGTCCAGTGCATCTGTGGTCAAGCTAACCTGGTCCAATAATGTTGGCATTTGTCTTACCAGCTGAAGCCTGTAAAAGCAACTTCTAGCCCCCAAGGCTAGCGACAAATCTGGATAAAGGACCACCCTAAAGGTCTGAACTAGCTCCTTCGGATGAAGTGAAAACCCATTCAGAACAGGCGACTGATCAATTTCTCTGACACAAGAATCACTCACCCAAAGATCCCAAGGATTCAAATCAGCTTATTTCTCCTCATCCAGCCCACCTCTGCATCCAGACCCAGTCCAGGCCTGCACAGTCTCTCCTAATCCAGATGTTATACAGAAATAGAGATGAGTGTGGTGACACCTCGCCCCAAAATTCCCTGATGAATGACTTTAAGTAGGCGTTAAACATTGGAAGATAGAATACCACCCTGCAGCACCCCATGACACAACTGTGCAAATTTGATTGTGAGATTTCTACTAGGGCAAGCTTTTAATAAGAGGAAACTGTCTTCCTCAGTAGCTTAGTGCTTAAGGAAAGACGGGGGGGGGGGGGAGCGTGGAGAGCGAATTCCTAACAGAGTTATGGAGAGGCATACATCTGAATTGTATGCTCACGCAATGATGCCTGCATATTGGAGCCACAGGCCACTATCACACAAAGTGGAAGCAGATGTTGCCCACCCTATCAGAAACCATTTCATGTCAATTTAAAATATATCATTGCAATTCCTAGCGATGGAACAAGCCATTTTCTTTTGTTACATCCACTCTAACACAGATTGCTGCCACATTGCTTTAATAATATTTGCTCTTATTTTTTGGATGTAATTTAGACATATCAATGTTGAAATTTGTTCTGCTAGTTTCTCCAAACAGACTGCTAGTATTTGTTTTGAAAAAGCAAATAAAAGGAAAGAATTAAGACTTAAGAAAATAA
Organism: Podarcis tiliguerta; assembly: GCF_965153285.1. NCBI lineage: Eukaryota > Metazoa > Chordata > Lepidosauria > Squamata > Lacertidae > Podarcis > Podarcis tiliguerta. The sequence goes on from NC_139539.1 coordinate 63,224,949, forward strand.
TCTAAAACGCTTGTATATGCTTTTTTTTTTTTAATCGACTTTGTATGATTGCATCTGGTAGGTCAAAACTCTCATTTTGTCTGTTTAAAAAATAATAATAATTTAAATACAGTATATTTTTTCACTGAGTCCTAATGACTACTAAGCAAACTGCAGTCCACAGACCAGCAAATTCTGCAGAAAACCCTTTGCAGAGTATTTAGATTCATTATGCAACATATTTAATCATATCTGAAAAATATGAAATGATCAAGTATATAAGATTAGCTATAAATGTATATTTCCTTAGACCAAAGAATCTTGATGAAAAATGTGAGCAGTATCAGATATGCTTACCTGCAAGACCAACATTATACTACAAGCTCCACTCACACAACTTGCTTCCTTCAAACATACTAACATTATCTTTGGCTTTGGGTTTGATACACAGAGAGGGACTTGGGCTTTAATTGCTCACTACAAGTACTGACAAGAAAATATGGATTTTAATTGAAACTCTTTATTTTCAGATTGGTGAGCTGGCTTTAATGGTGACCTCAACAAGGTGATTCCAACTTCAAGGGATGCAAGACAGGGATATCTGCTAGCCTCCTTCACTTTTCCCCCTTCAATTTTCATATAAATAACATTGCCCCCAGATCTTCAAGGGCCTCAGCACTTTTCTCCTACAATTCTTAGCCGCAAGCTTTATGAGACATTTTCTCAGAGACCTTGAATTATTTTGTGAAAAGGAATTCCTTAGCTTGAGCTATGCTGAAACTAAGATGGTTTGTCTGCTAAAAGTTCGCACCTACATAAGTGGAAATACACTGTATAAATATAGAACAGATTAAGAATTGTAAGTGTCTGAGAATTCAGTTCAATGAGAACTATACCTGGTCAGGGCATTTGGATTCCACAAGGCTCTCAACCCTACAAGTAATCATAGCCATATTCACCTTTACTCGCTTCTGAGGTGGTAACTTGGTACCTCCTGCACTTAAGAGTTTGGGGGGAAAGGTAATCCCACAAGCGGTATATGGTGCAGAAGTGTAGGACTGAGAAGATGCTGTCAAACTGGTTACCCTTCAAAACTGCTTTCTGAGGTCATTCTTGGGATCCCATTGTCATGGTGAAATTTGTACAGTCATACCTCATGTTACATCCGCTTCATGTTACGTTCTTTCAGGTTACGTCCCGCGGCAACCCGGAAGTACCAGAAAGGGTTACTTCCGGGTTTCGCCGCTCGCACATGCGCAGACATGCAAAATGATGTCACACACATGCACAGAAGCGGCGAATCACAACCCATGTGTGCGCAGATGCGCCGCTGCAGGTTGCATTCTTTTCATGTTGAGAACGGGATTCCGGAACAGATCCCATTCACAACGAGAGGTACCACTGTACTTAATTTGAATCTTCCAGGGTTCCCACTGCCTTGCTTCTGTACTGGTAAAAATAACATCATATACCAGATACAATGTTGCCCAAAAAGTGTCATTCGGAGCACATGTCTAATAGATCTGTACAAGGTATACAGAATTTACAAGTGTAAATTCCTTATAATCAAATATAGACAAATTTCCCAGGGTTCTACTGATTTTCCTTGGATCCACAGAATGATTCTTGCTGCTAAATGTAAAATTCAGATTCTCTCCTGTAGTTTTTGACAGAGCTGTCTGCAACTTATGACCCTGATGGAGAAGGAAAAGGGTGTCTGTCAGGCCAACCCACACCAGGCCAAGCTGGGCACCATCTGCCCAACCTAGACCTGGTTCCAAATTAGTTCAGGGGGAGGGATAATGCTTAATTAATTGTTTAAAACCCCAATTAAACATACAGCAGGCAGCGAGCACGAGGGAAGGAGGCATTGCCTCTCCTTCTCCCTACTCAGAACTAAGGGGGTGCAAGTCTGTGGGTTGCTGCTTTGCAAGTGGCTTTCCTTCAGCAGCAAGATTGATGCCTCTGCAATAATCCTGCAGGATGGTGCTTCAGGCAAGGGGCATCAGGCAAGCGGGAAAGTGGGGCATCATTGGGCTCCTACCGTCTCCTGGGACGATGCAGTTTTTGGCCAGGTATGTCTCAGCCTTTCAATGGGGTTTTCCAACATGATGCCTGCCTCTCCTTTCTGCTTGATGCCTAACAGTTCTGGATCACTCTGGGCCACCCAACCCGACCTGCAGCGATCCATAACTATCTCAATCCAACTCAGGCGACACCTAAATCCTGCCGAATATGCCCAGTTTGCCTCGGGAAAATCTGATGCACAACCCTAGCTTCCAAATTAATATATAAATAGCACACTTACTGTGATTCCAGGTGCATGCGTTTTGACCTCCGCACGCTGTTCCATCTTAGTCAAAGCTGTCTGCTTCGCATCCCTATCAGATCCTAAAGGTGGTAGCTTTACTCCACCTCTCATGTAACGTTTATATCGCAGAACATCTTGCATAGAAACGAGGCTGTAAGAAACAAAGGTTTAGCAAATTTATTTTAAGGATGTGAAAATTCAAAGCAAGGTAGTGATGATAAACACAGCTCTTATTGTGCCTTAATTATTTTTAAGTATTTTCCAAAGCATTATTCATGTTGTTGACAAATAAACTGTGTACGTTGCATCAAAATGTGACTGACAAAACACTGAGATCAAATTCCTTAATTTTAATTTCATGATCTCATTCATCCTCTCAGTATTGGAAGTATGCCCCCATGATCATTAATGGGGATTTCTCCCAGGTAGGTGTGGATAGGATTGCAATCTCTGTCACTATATGTATATTACTGAATTTGCTGAAACTTGTCACAGATAAATGTGAACAAAATCTCTGATAAAGCCCTGTAGAGACGCTGAAAAAAAGAATAGGAAAAGTGTGGTTAGCTGTCTAAAATTAAAGAAAAGCTGAAAGGATCACTGTATTCAAGCTTAGCTTAAATTTAATGTGGGTTTTCTCCATCAGGAAACAGTCTATGAGAGTACACATGACTCACAAGAGCACAAAATACTGCTGTACCATGTTATGATATCTGAATGCTACTTGCTTGGGAAAGGAAAGGAGGTGGAGCCTGTCATCTTCTTCAAACATGCATTTAGTGGTATGAAGAAGGAGGAGACCACAATTATGATTATGCCTGAAGATCTATGGATTGGACTATGCAGTTTTAAAGAAGGAATGGGATGTATATTTTCAAACATATCTCAGCAAAGCACATTTTACTATGATCAGAGAGAATAAGAGTGCAGTCTTATGCATGTTTACTCTAAAGTCAGTCTCACTAAATTCAATGGGTCTTATTCTCAAGAAAGTGTGCACTGAATTGCAGACTGAATTTAAAAAATGCTGCTGTTCTTTCCTAAGCATATTATATGTGACAATGAAAACATCAGTTCTAACTGGGATTGGAGTACCCTGGGAAAATACCGTATTTTTCGCCCCATAGGACGCACCGCCCCATAGGACGCACCTAGGGTTTTTTTTTGGGGGGGGGGAATAAAGAAAAAAAAATGCTATCCGCAAGCTTCGCGCCGGGCTCCGGAGGGTTGCGCAGAGCTTCCTGAAGCCTGGGGAGCAAGAGGGGTCGGTGCGCACTGACCCCTCTCGCTCTCCAGGCTTCAGCAAAAGCCTGTATTTGCCCCATAGGACGCACACACATTTCCCCTTCATTTTTGGAGGGGAAAAAGTCCGTTCTATAGGGCAAAAAATACAGTAATTCGCTGTGATTAACGCTAGACATGTCAATCAAAATGAAAGGTCCCTACATATCTCTACACATATCGCCTCTCAAGCTCAAAACTGGACATTTTGCCAGTCAGATTAGTTTCACTTTTTCAGAGAGATAAAAGATAGCCATGAATTTTCCAGACAGAGAAGACTACAGAGTGACTCAGAAACTTATGAAGTCTTGGTGCCTGTGGGGTAGCTCAATCGGTGGAGCATGAGACTCTTAAACTCAAGTAGGGTTGCCTGGTGGGGGTAGGAGAAAAGTTCTTGAGCTTTTTTCAGTTCTGCTCAAAGCTGCTGAGCTTTCCCCCCGGACATTTCAGTGATTTCTGCCCGGACACTATTTCCGACGGCCGAATCTCCTCTATGTCTGGGAAATTCGGAACACATGGCGACCCTAACTCAAGTTCATGGGTTCAAGCCCCGTGTTGGGCAAAAGATTCCTGAATTGCATGGGGTTGGACTAGAAGACCCTTATGGTCCCTTCCAACTCCATGATTTTAAAACAAAAATGGGGTAAATCTTAGGCAAAACAATTTGAAAGTGATCTTCAAAGTTCATGGAGCTGGTCATGGTAATTACTTAACAACTAGAAAGAGTTAAGCATACAATTTTTATAATGTAACATACAGTCCCTTTTAAAAAAGATTGACAAAACATTATCCACAGAGGGCTTCATATTAACATAATAATGAAATTATTTTGAAGACATTGGAGAGGCACTGACATTTTTAGTATTATATACTAGAGGCTATTAATAAGCTGTAAAATGCATAAGCATGAAGGAGAAATATGTAAGGTGTATGCTCTGAACATCTATTAGCAGAATGCAACTATGCTATGATGTGTTTAGGCATTAAGAAGACTTAATCTCTTCCTGAAAAATTATTAAGTCTTTGTAGCCCCTTCTTAGCATTTTCTTTCTAGAATGCTAAGAAGCTTGTGCATAAAATTCTGAAAAAGCAAGTACACATGCAAGTTCTTTTGCAAATGACTTTTTAAAGTCCTGCATCCAATCCAAACTCTACATTTTTATGTTAGCCAGTTAAATCAATGTTCAAACCTTTGAGATTCACTTCTCCTCCAGCCTTCAATATGGGAACAATAATATATGGACAACAATTTACAGGGCTGCTGAAAAGTGTGTGAAGTGTTTTGAACACTCTAAATACTATGTATTGTTATTTATTATAGCTCTCAGCTTCATTCTTAGCTAGTTGATATAGAATTGAGTAACTTGAGATGATGCCTGAACTTATTCTGATGGATATCACAGTGTACTGAGAGTCAATTTTCAAATGTCCTTTCCCATCACTTATTTATTTAACCTTAGCCCAAGGGCTAGGGAGTAGTATCAGCAACTTTTACTTAGAGAAGACCCCTGACAGGGTCATAATAATCTAACAGCTATAGATCTTCTAAGGAGTCCTCTGCAGCCAAGTGCCAATGGACTCAAATGCAACTATTGCTATTCCTGAAAAGCTAGTTTTCACAAATTAGTAGAGTTTATATAAGTATTACACTATGATATGTACCAAAAATATCCAGCTTATAAGAAATTGTTACTTGGATCTTAAAACACTTGTTTTGGTGTATATGCCTGCAAAGCCATCGAAATCTTCCTAATATCCCACTGTTGAAAGACATTCAAGTTTGTATTTTTCTTAAACTTTTCAACAGCACACAGGTTTTCTGTGGATGCATACCATGGTGCCAATATGTAAAGGTATGCATTTTATGTTTCATATTCGATGCACTCTCTCTTCAAAATACATTTGGCTCAGAGAAGATGCATTTTGTAGACTTTTCATTAGTTGAAAAAAAAAGGAAAATTGTCACTTCCCCAAAGAAAACTTGACCTGTCTGCCAAAATGATGCAGAGTCTGTCACTCTTCATCAGAGTAACAGCTTGACAAGATTATCTTTAAAGTAGCTTTCACTTTTCATGCCAAATGGTTGTGTGTATCAAAACAAAGATGGCTGTCAATATTCAGTGTTGCTTTAAGCAACAAGATATGTAGATAGATAGCACAAATACATGGACCTCAGGTGTGCTCTGAGTCTCCAAAGAAGAAAAACAAACAAAACTTTAGAACTACAGAGATGCTACAGTGCTAAGCAGTGCTGTCCCACAATAGGACATATTTCACTTTGTCCCCATCACAGCATTTCTTTGCTCTACTGTTTTCTCTTCCAACCAATCAGTCCCCTTCCATAACTACCACTGCTTCTTCCCTTCCTCCTACAGGCCAGTTTAAAGGCCCTAAGGGATTATCATAGTCCTACCATTACTTTCCCCTCCTCCTCTGGGGAGGAGTTCCAGCATGCGTCAGTCCTTGCATGTGACTGAAAGTGGGAGGAAAGGAGATTCAAGAGACTGTTCCTACAGAATAGCCTTACAGTGGACTTCATCATTCACTTCCTCAGCCAGCCAAGAAACGGCTCCTGAACTGCTCAAATGAGCTACCTGCAGCTCCTGAGCTAGTTGGGCTTTTCAGTCCGTACAAATGACCAGTCAACCCAACGTGGTATGAGAATCATTGATCTAAACTGACAACCTTTCAATTGCTACTCAGCACAAGATGCTGGAATTGATGGAGAGTGTTTTGACAGATGTGGTTTGCTTGCTTGCTGAATGCTTCACAGAACACCATCTGTGTACAAATAATACAAAGGCACAAGTCAGTGCTTTTCATCTTAGAAATTATGATGCTAAGCATGAATTTAACATCATCTGGTGTGGGGTGTAGTGCACCCACGACATGAATGCAGAATACCCTGGAGAATATACTTTCTTTCAGATATCACACTGAAAAGACCAAAGAAAACTTTTAACATCTGAAATATCTCCGTTAGTCATTCACATCACTTAGGCACGTGCATTTACAGCAACAAAGTCCGTGAACTTTTACTATGCATATTGTTCCCCATCATGTATACTAATGCACTTCTGCTGCAGCCACTTTAGGTAGCATAATACTTTTAAAAGTTTCACTTCCTGCAGAAGTTTGGGGGGGGGGTGTTTGCACATACAATGGAGAACACCAAGCATATTAAGAACCTAAGTCTTGTCATGGCAAGCACACGTACAAAGGTGTCCTCAGCTCCAGTTATGCTAGTATTTTGCTGCTCTCTTCCCTGGACATGTGTGTGCAATTTGGCAACTATGCTCACAGAAGCTTAATATTGGATTTAATAAGGTAGCATCAATTCTTAAATTCCTTGATTGAAACATTATGTGAAAAGATTGCAAGTGCACAGTAGTGTGTGTATCATAAAGAGATTAAGGACAGTCATATTTGAGGGGAGAAATCCCTCAGCCACCTTAAACAGTTAAGTTGGTTACAGTCCACACCATTTCAGATTTTAAAGGATATTCTTTGTCTCCCTAGAAATCAAGAGAATTTGCCACCCTGTGAAAAGTGTTCATTTCAAAGAAAATGTAGCCCTGATTGGTCCAACACTAGAACTCTGCTAGTTCACAGCGTCGGCACAACATCTACAACAGCAACAGGGAAAACCAAACAGCAATTGTTTTCCAGCTGTTATTAAGGAGCAAAATTTGAGAATAAGAACAAATGCAACCTGTAACAAAAACTTGCAGTGTAGAGTGTTAACTTTTCCTATCCGTCACTATACACTAGCAGTACAGTGGTACCTTGGTTTAAGAACAGTCCTGTTTAAGAACAATTTGGTTTACAAACTCCGCAAAACCGGAAGTAGTGTCCCAGTTTGAGAACTTTACTGAACGGAATCTGAATGGTGGAAGGGCACCGGCAGCGGGAGGCCTCATTAGGGAAAGTGCGCCTCGGTTTAAGAACAACTTCGGTTTAAGAACGGACTTCTGGAACGGATTAAGTTCATAAGCCGAGGTACCACTGTATAAGCTTTTACAGTATGCATTGCTGCAGCTTACACATGTTCAAAATGTGAAATTTTAAAGTGAAATCTATTGCTGTTATTCCACTAGCTGTTGACCCAGTGGAGGCATCAGTTGATGTAAGAGAAGGAGACGCAAATTCTGCCCATTCTTCCTTCTACCTGTGACCCTAAAATCTTTTACAAAGTATTGGGGGACCCTGCAGAACAGCCTTTGTTGGGGGAGGGGAGCTGCAAAGCACTCCATAGTGCAATATTACAACATCTAATAGGTTCCTTAAAATTCTGTGTGTAGACTACATGAAAGGAAAAAAGTTAATGGCAGTGACACTTATTTCTGGAATATTATATAGTGCAGCTATTCAGCTCTGACAAATTTGTCTAAATGATCAATTGTTTCTGTGCATATGTTAATCTACGCTTTAGCTGTAGAATGCCACTGTTGATTAATTCTATATTTATTTGCCTTTGATGCCTTGCTATGTGTTTATAATCTGTTTTGCAATGTCCTATATATGTTTCCACACACCAAATATCACTTTCATGCACACATCTGAATGACAGCGTATTTTTTTAATAATTAGAGGTTATAAAACTGGGAACCACTACAAGCTTGTGATAATTAGATGAAATAAACCCTCCATGATGGGAGAAACATTTTTTTAAAAGCTTTTCATATTCCAAAATTGTCATACAATCCAAGTGTTTGCAATAATGTACGATATTCTTACAACGTTCAGTGACATCATTTAAGCTATTATGGAAGACTGTGAAGGCAATGGTGTGTTAAGTTATCAAATACTGTGCAAATATTTAAGGTTCAATAACATATATTTTTTCATTCAAGGGGAATAAAGAGTCAGGAGTTTCTGCTGCTTTTGCAACACCACAAAGATAAAAAACAGAAGGCACAAAATGTTTTAGATTACCTATAGCTTGCTTCTATCCACACAGTTCCAAATAATATAGTGGCCAAATAGAAACTAATGAACAGAAACTTATGTTTCTAGAATATCTACTTCTCACAGACCCATATAAGAACAGCGTAAATAGTTGGGCCTGATGAACATTTACTGTTCCCAACCCTAATCCTGCGGAAAGTCATCTAATTAGATTTTAATTTGATCCTGACTTGTTTTTAGGAGGTAATTTAATTATTGTTTGATTTTATACCAATGTTACATATTTGATGTTAGCCACTCCCTGAGCCCAGTAATTGAAAAATTACTAAAAATTATGTTGTGAATTTCCATAGATTCCAGCTCCAGAGTCGGTACTACTACCACAACAAGGAGCCAGAATTTATAAGAACTTACAAGATATAATTGGAACTTAGGCCTATGTAGAAAACAGAATACCTGCTATGCTCAAGGCTCAGCATCACATAGGAAGCTCTGTATAAATATAAATGCATTTTTTATCCCTACATACACTTACAGCCAAGAACTCTGTACAATATGTCTTTCCCGTCTGCAAAACAAAGATCAGTTTATACAATGAAAGGTCCAGTGTTCAGACCAGAAGCCAAATATCTTAGTACAAAAAGGGGTTAGAATGCTGTCATATACACCAAACGTTTTCCCAGCTCAATGTCACAAACTATAACGGTGCACCAGCAAGAAGACATTACTTCCGTGTTGTAGCAAGAAGCTGCTGCAAATGTTTAGAATCAGAGTGGCAGTGGGGTTTTTTAATGGCATAACCTCCAGATATACTGGATGCAATAGTCCAAAAACTATTAAAATTAGTGTATGCTTTGCCTTGGGTCTTTTAATGAGAAGTGGATTGCACACTCTTGCTCCCCAAATTACTGAAATAATGCATGACTGAAAAACCACTTGACAGATCAAGGAAGCAGTAACTCTGCCCCTTTAAGTTATGAGCCATCTGCTGAACAGTTTCCCTACGTACAACATTTTTAAAATTAAACTGTCCCAACATATAACTACGCCCAAACATCCATTTCGAGAAAGCTTGTAATGTCTGCTATGTTGCATTGCAGACATATTTATTTGTGTACAGTAAGATGGCTGAAAAGTCAGCTTAAATTAGCTACTCTGCCCTGCATGAAAACAGCTCCTGATTAAAACTAAGCAAAAATATCCTTACCACAATACTTTTCTAATTAAATATCCTCTTATCCATTTCTGAATAATCAGGACTGGCGAATGAAAAGATAGGATGTAATTGATTTTGGAAATTATCTTTTTTACCATTTCCATTTCTTCCTGAAATGTAGTTTCCTACAAACAACAAATAATGAGGATTTTCTGTAAACATACATTAAAACGTATCCCCCACCCAAACAAAATAAACAAATCATGCACTTTTATAATTTTATGTTATGGATCAGGCATACTGGCCAACACTTGCCCCCTTAGTTTTCACCAGTAAATATTACCGTATTTTTCGCCCTATAGGACGCACTTTTTCCCCTACAAAAATGAAGGGGAAATCTGGGTGCGTCCTATGGGGCGAATGCAGGCTTTTGCTGAAGCGTGGAGAGCGAGAGGGGTCAGTGCGCACCGACCCCTCTCGCTCTCCAGGCTTCAGGAAGACATCCGCAGCCTAGGCAGCCCTGCGGGAGGTCCCGCAGGGATGTCTAGGCTGCGGATAGCAGCCTGCTTCCCGGAGCGTCGGGCGCCCTGAAAGCAGAGCGCCCGGCGCTTCAGAAACACGTCCGCACCCTAGGCAGCCCTGCGGGAGGTCCCGCAGGGATGTCTAGGCTGCGGATAGCAGCCTCCTTCCCGGAGCATCGGGCGCCCTGAAAGCAGAGCGCCCGGCGCTTCGGGAACACGTCCGCACCCTAGGCAGCCCTGCGGGAGGTCCCCACAGGGCTCTCCACGCTGCGGATAGCAGCCTGCCGCCCGGCGGGTGGGGCGCCCTGAAGCAGAGCGCCCCTCGCGCCGGGCAGACACCCGCAGCGTGGGGAGCCCTCCAGGAGTTCCCCGCAGCGCTCCCCACGCTGCGGATAGCAGCCTGCTGCCTGGCGCGAGGGGCGCTCTGCTTCAGGGCGCTCCTCACGCCAGGCAGACACCCGCAGCGTGGGGAGCCCTCCAGGAGTTCCCTGCAGCGCTCCCCACGCTGCGGATAGCAGCCTGCTGCCTGGCGCGAGGGGCGCTCTGCTTCAGGGCGCCCCTCACGCCAGGCAGACATTGGCCAGCCCCACAAGCTTGGGGGACAGCAGGGAGGCGCAGCGCCGCCACCCCGCTGTTCCTCGACCTGGTTCGGTTTCCCGGACCTGCTTTTGGGGGGGAAATAAAGGAAAAAAATTTTTCCTTTATTTCCCCCCAAAAAAACTAGGTGCGTCCTATGGGACGGAGCGTCCTATGGGACGAAAAATACGGTATATCTCATACCTGATAAGGAACTGTCTTTATTTGAAGCTTGGTAATTGAGCTCACAAAAGATCGTAAATCCCTCTATGATTGGATCGGACAGAAACAACATTCATCCTTTCTGGAGAGTTCTTCACATCTCCACTCTACATTTAGTAGTTAGCCAGTGAGGACAAGCATCACATTGCTGCCCCCACCAGCAGGATAGCAGACCGGGGGCAGGTATAATCATGTGACAGGTGCTGGTAGCGCTAAAGCTTCTAAATGTTACAGTAGAATCATAGAATTGTGGAGTTGGAGTCATCTAGTCCAGGCATCCCCAAACTCGGCCCTCCAGATGTTTTTGGGGACTACAATTCCCATCATCCCTGACCATTGGTCCTGTTAGCTAGGGATGATGGGAGTTGTAGTTCCAAACCATCTGGAGGGCCAAGTCTGGGGATGCCTGATCTAGTCCAATCCCCAGTAGGGATGCTGTTCTGGGCCCCAGTTTAATACTCTCCATTTCTATCGGTTCTCTCTCTCAGGTTTCTTACTGTGCAATGTGAACCGGGTCTGATTTACGAGAACCAAAGGACTCAGAAAGGGATCCTAGAAGCAGATCTTACCATTGAAAGCACATCAGTCCAAGCATATTTCTTTTGTAAACTAAGTGGTTTCAGCCAGCATTGCATTGAACAATTTGCCTGGTATCCACAGGTGACTAGGAATTCCATACAGGTGAGTGAGCATCATTCCTCCTCCACCAGTTGGATTTGTTTCCATTCTGGCTACAGAGGAAGGGAATACAATTCTCTTGTCTCTGTCCCTTCCCCGCCAGCCTGTTTTGCAGAAGGCATTTCATTTTTGCTAGTCTGAAACGAAGCTAACTTCATGTATTTCCATGCCAGCTGTTAAAGAGGGGGCTCTTTTGAAGCCAGCACCGAGGCACATGCTACTAGCATCTTAGCAGGCTAGTAAAAAGAAAAATGCAGCCTAGTCACATTTTGTAGGCATATTTTCAATGTTGGCTTCAATGAAGGAAGGCAATGTTTTTACATTTGGAACATTTCACTGAGCCAAGGAAAGAATCAAAATTGTGTAACTAAACAAAGACATGAATTCTAGTCCTAGCACCTGTGAAACCATTGTTTCTCCCATCTCTAAATGTTTCTGTTAATTCAAAACAGATAAAAATTCAGATGCTTTAAATTTATGAAAACATTCATTATTTTTAGGATTATCTGATGAACAATAATTGTAACTACAAGCCATGATGATTTGCCACAATAATGAATACTTGCACACAAGGTTCCTGGCAGGCAAAGAACTTGGAATGCTCCATTGTGCTTGCTGGATTTCAGCTAATGGCTACAGATTATGATGACATACTTGAAGCTTACTATTCCTATTAATGCATGCCTTAAAACAAACAACAACTAGATAACTTACCTTTCCAGAAGTAGGGCAAAAATCAATATAAAAGCTAGGTGTAAAGGGTTTATATTTTTCAGGAAGCCTCCAGTCTTCTATTATTTCCTCATCAGAAATAACATAGTAGTCCAGTGCTTTGAGTGAAAAGATGCTGTTAACAACAATATGCCTATATGCGATTTTCAGGCACAGTGGCGTGTTGAACAAGGTGAGAGCGATCAGATTAGGGCAGAAAGATAACGAATGCACATCTTCCAGTGCTGAAATGCTATTATTATGAAGATACAGAAGTTGAAGTCCTGCCATGTTTACCCAAAACATTGCACCCGGAAGCTCTTCTATCTGAAACAGCATTGAAACACAATTTTGAAAGAAAGGAGAAAAAGGTAAATTACATTGTGGAAAATGTAGTGTAAGTAACCTGTCAAACCGAAATTGCTTCCTCAGCCAAGGAAGAGAATAAGCCCAGTCAATGATCATCTGCATATTTTTATTTATATATCAAAGACAACACTCCCGGTCCCGAGATGCATGTGTGCTATGATGTGTGACTGGGATTCCCCCATTCACTTCAATAGGAGGGAGCAACGCAGTATCCTTTGGAGCAAGTGAACATGAGAATCTCAACTGAGTGCTTCAAAAGTAAAAGGTAAAATTCCAGCCTTGGGGGGGGGGGGGGATGTTGTGGAAAATAAGCAAACACTCAAAGTGGAAACTGGAATAGTTTTCCCACCTGACTCCCACCATCATGAAAATGATGACATCATTTTGGGCCTTAATATCAATATTTCAGAATACAACTTATAGTTCTTCAGACAGCTAATTTCATACATTAGGTATCGTGAGAAATACAATTTTGGCAATGTTGAAAAGGCCACATTTCTATTGCAATAATGACCGGAAGAAACAGAGGACGATGGGTCTAGCTCTCTCTCCAGCCCCACCTCTCACAGACAAACAAACACTCTCTATTGTTAGAATCAAAAATAGTAAACGGTGGAAGCTCTTGCAGCATAAATTAAGCCTGCATCAAGAACCTACAGGAACAAATACAAAAACTGGCTAGTTTCCCCAAACCATACTTTGTATGTTAATTTTTAAAAATTTGCTCACCTGGTTGTTATGAAGATCCAGTTTAATTAAACTAGTGCAAGACTCAAGTGCATCAATATTCACAATGAAATTTCCAGACAAATCACATATTTTAAGTGAAACGCAGTACTGCATCTCTTTTAGATTGCATAAATACTGAGTGCGTATCCTGACCATAACGAGATTTCGCAACTTCTTTGCATCTTTTTGATCGGCAGTTTGCCCATATTGGAGTAGCAAATTTTCAGAAGCAGAGACAAGGTATTTTGCAAATTCCTCCTCCATGGTTGTTGATCTCTTTTACAGTTTATCCATGAGATATCTAAGGGGGGGAGAGATTACACAGTAGGTTACATTTATTCAACTTTCAAAAGAAAAACTTCAAGTACCCTAAGGAAATATCCAGCTGGTTGTGACAACACCCCCCGCTCCATTAAAGGACTAGCAGCAACAGGGAAGGCAGGAGGGAAGAAAGAAATCTAACAGACTATTTGAAAACATGTAAGCAAGTGCAAAATTCTGTTGTTTTTTCCATGTTATCACAATAACAGAAAACACTAAGGAACTGTGTCAATAAAAATGGATAATGTAATGAAAACAAAAACAGTGTACCTATAAGCTGGAAAGCATACAGGCAAACACAATGAATTGTACTCTAGGTCAAAGTGTTTTCTAGAAACAGTGCAAGACCTTTATATTCAGAAAAAAGCAATTAGGGACTAGTCATCAACAAGATCTTTTGTTTGTTCACTGAAAGTGTCATTTAAACATTTATTGTTATGATGTTTAACTGAATCTCCAAGTATAGGATGTGTGTGTGTGTGAGTGTAGAGAGATGTACACACACATAAACATATATGGAGAAAGAAAGGGTACAGTGGAATTGGAGGCTACATACGGGTGTGCACTACTAATGTGATTTGCTTATGATGTGGCTTATCAGTGAAAACTGCTTGATCAACATGACATGTCCCCTTGTCTCCAGAGCTGCTCCCCATCACCTGACTGTAAAAGTACGCCCTTCCTCCAACTCGGCTGCTACTCAGGGATATCAGCCATTTCCTGCAGCATAACTTTGGCCAATGCTAGAAAACCTGCAATATCTACACCGAACTAGTAACTTCTTAAAGCTCAAGAGGGCTATTCCGTTTCCTTCAGAGAAAACTCCCAATGTGCATTAAAAGGTAAATGAGTATGTAACAGAGCCACAAGTTCAGTAGAAAGGAGCCTGAATTTTCTACTGGGATTAGAGTTGATCAAATCCCTGATCTGGGTAAAACTGGGGAAAATAAGCCACGCTATAGATTGAAATTTAGCTGCTTTTAGTATGTATGTTGAAAATAGTAATAAAAAAATACTTTTAAAAAGCTATCTTGTACAATGAGCACCATGACTGAACTGGCTAAGGAATGAAAAACAGATACCTTTACCCTATAATCCAACCTATATTTGTGCCGGCAAAATTCCACTGAGGTCACTGGAGATCTGCCAGAAAACTAATTTATGATTTCTTCAGCCTTAACTGAGCAAGAGATAAATTAAATGAGGCTATATTTTAAATTAATTTTTGGAGACGCACCTCATATAAGTCTGCTTTGTCATGGTTTAAAGAGATGTCAAATTAATATTTACTGGATTAGTGAAGAAATTTCAGAAATATATTACTTTTATTTTTAAAGTAAGGAGACCATCAGCACCTTTAATTTCTGCCCTTATTTTAAGGGATGGATATAGTAGTCTTTTTGTTAGGACCAAAACCAGGGTTTCATGTACTTTTTGTGTGATTTCATACAGAGGCTTCTGTCTTATTTTTAAGACTTCTTTTATTGCAGGATTTGTGCCTGGTGAGACCATATCAGAGGGCACGACTGCTTCATTTCCTTTCATTTGCACTTTGTACTTTTATAATCCACCGAAGACTAGATTTGATCCAACTCTTAAAATTAAAAAGAAAGAATAGAGCAAAAGTATCTGATAGGAGCCACAACATTATAAAACGAGCAATGATATAGAAAGAGATCTCCACACACATTTATACATCAAGAAGATCTCGGCGAATATCAAGATTGCCAACGCATCCCTGCAAGGACATTTTACTTGCATCAAATAAAATGAACACATATGCTCGCATAGCACTTAGTACTGAAAATGTTTGTGGAGACATGAAAATATATAAGTCAGTTTAGCAGAACAAACAAGCCAGGTAGAACGTGGCTCGTGGCTCATTTTTCCTTTGGCCGTTTGTAAAAAAAGGAAGAAAGAATATAACGGAGCCGATTTGCTAGAATGGAGTCAAACCAACTGACCAATGGCAAATTTGTAAAGCAAGAAATGGTTTTAAAAGCATTTCCAAGAGCCAACCTAAAAAGATCCTGCTGGATCAGGCCTGTGGTCCATTTAGTATAGCATCGTGTCCTCTCAGTGGCGACCTAAATGCCTATGAGAAGCCTGTCCCCTCTTGTGGTTTCCAGCAAGGGTGTTCAGAAGCACACTGCTTTCAACACGGAAGGCAGAACATAGCCATCATGGCTAGTAGCTGCTGAAAGCCTTACCCTCCATGAATTTGTTTAGTCCTCTTTTAAAGCCACCTGTCACTATTCCTAGATGGACAGAGGAAGCAGTTGCCTCCAGGCAACTCAACATTGCTGCTGTTTACAGTGAGTGGCCTTCTTCACCATTGTGAACCCTGAAAAGACCTGGTCCCTGTTTTCTGCCTGACCCATTTCCACTCAGCCTGGGACGGCATAGCTTCTGAAGACATAGGCTGCTCCTGCTGCTGAAGGGGCCTAGAATGCATTTCAAAGTTCAGGGAAATCTTAATATGGATGTTTTTGTTAACTTGCAAATGTGGATGTGAAATACTGTGTTTATGGAATGTAGTTTATATATTTATGACTGTGTTTGTTTTGATTTGTTGACTGTTTTTGTGAGCTGCTTTGAAATTATTTGGAAAAGGAGCATGCAAATAAATGTGATGATTTATCAGTAGCAATAGAGATGACTCCTGCGGACCTTTAAATTCTAGATTTAAACCACTTCTTCCTTTACCGACTAGCCACTGAACCATTAGTTTTTCC
Organism: Podarcis tiliguerta; assembly: GCF_965153285.1. Lineage (NCBI taxonomy): Eukaryota > Metazoa > Chordata > Lepidosauria > Squamata > Lacertidae > Podarcis > Podarcis tiliguerta. The sequence goes on from NC_139539.1 coordinate 63,241,446, forward strand.
AGCGCATTAGGGCTTCCTTCATCACCAAGAGCCATTTTCTGTGTGGCCTGTATGAGAAGTTCCATACCTCCCAGAGGGGGCTATTTCTCCTGCGTTCAGCATCATGTTTCCTCTTTGTTACCCCATCGCTAAGACAAGTATAATCTCGTTTGCCATTGTGTTGCATAATGATTGCTTAAAGCAAGAAGAGTATAAGTCTTTAAATAAGCAAACTACCGTATGTATTTCAGAGGTGCAAGAAAATAATAATAAAACCGTCACCCTTAGCTGCTACCCCTCACCTATGGAATCACTATTTCACTGTCACTGAACAGAACTTCACACACACACATGGTGGTAAGTTGCAATTCCTGGCTTTTGGGGAGGGAGGGGTGTTGTTGCTGTTAAAATTAGATTATTATTACTAGTAATAATATTCATTATTAGTCATTATTAGTTAGAATTAGTCATTATTACTAGTAATAATATTCATTATTAGTTAGAATTATTTTCTACCCTTCACCAGGGCTTGTTACAATAATTTTTAAAATACAATATTAAAATCAATTAAAACAAATTACAGAATAGGGTAGGTCCTAAAACATGTATCTCGAGTGTCAAAGCCCAGGGTAAAGAGGTGAATGTGCTGAAAACTGCATAAGAAAATTGCAAGAAGCAATTGCAAGAGTCTACAAATATCAGCTTGGCTTCCTAGCCAAGCCTCTGTCCCTCTTGGTACTAACTTCATCCCCACCTTTGATAAGCAGAGGGCTTGGGGGAGAGACATGAGCAAGAATGTGCATACGAAACTGTGGAAATGCTCACTGCTTTTCCCATTCAGGAAGCTTTTCATGGCATGTTTTTCTTCTTCCCTGTTTCTATTCCTGTAATGGCTGGGGGGGGGGGGGGGAGGGATCCCACATCTACCTTCTGTGATCTCAAAAGCACTAAGGGTTTGAGGAAGAAGCGCCAGGAGAATGCCACCTCTTTCTTTTCTTACTCAAGCTAGTGGATGAGTGAGAGCCTTTCTGAGTGTCCTGTGGGTCTCTCTTGCCAGAGGGCAATAGGCAGTTACCCACGGAAGGGAGGTAAGAGGCTGTGACATTGCATTAATATTATGATCATGTGCACAGTCGCACAGACTGTACAGTTCTTAGCATAAAGAACAATCTTCTGGAAATTTGGATAAAGAAAAGCATTGATCTGGATCATGTACAACATCAAGCCAGGCTTGGGCATAGCAAGCCTCATGATTACATGATCCCCTATTCTTCTCCCTCTCAGTTTTATTTATTTAGCACACAAATCCACACCTCACACTTTTTTCATTCAATTCCCAGGCCAGCTTACAAAATTTGAAAACACAACATTACAAACTAAAAACATACCCTAAACATAAAGTACACCAGCCAACAGATCAAATCAAATTAAGAGGCCTGATAAAGTAAAATAAAGAAGTATTTGCCTGGCACCAAAATGACATCAAAATATGTGCCGGGAGAATCTCCCCACTGAAAGCATTCCAGAATCTCTTTTCTCCATCTGGCCAATTAGCTACTTCAACTTCCATGCAAACCATAGTTCGTTGTTAAATTAGAACTAGCAGACTATGGGTTGCACTCGGCTACAGACCAGAACGGTAATGAATCTGAAATGTGATTTCCACACCTAGCCTGTAACGGCAGACTATGACACCAACTTGCATCAAACCACCGCACTGTATTACACCTGTAGCAAGCCCGTATGGGGTTCCAGATGTGCTGTCCTGCCCTGTTCCTCAGACCAAGCCTCTTGCATGGCTTCTTCTTCCGACCTGCCTGCTTCTCCCTTCAGCACCCAACTGTCACCTTCTCCCAGCATTCCAGGCCACCCTCTCTTCCCTTGAGATCACTGGGAAGGGCTGTTATCTCAGTGGCAGGGCATGTTCTTTGCCTGCAAAAGATATCCCCAATTCCTTCGTGGATTTGTTCTTCTTACCTGTCGCATGCATTAATATTAGGACTATGTGCATGCCAATCCCTGTTCCAGAGGGAGAAAAAGCAGGTGGGCAAGGGTGGGACCGACCCTCTATACTGCACAGCCCGGAAAGAGAGAGAGGTTGTGTTCTGTAGGTCAGGGATGGACAGATTGTGGTATTTATTTGAGGGGTATTTGGGGTTTATTTAAACTAGAACCACAAGGTCCAACCAAAGCTGGTAGTAAAATAATGACCAATTGGGTGAGAGCACCAATAATAATAATAATAATAATAATAATGTAGAGTGGTACTTGATCTAGAGAGTAGACTTCTGTTGATGCAGCCTAGAATAGCATTACTGTAGCTTCTTTTGCTGCAGCATCACATTGTTGACCCATATTGTGGTCTACTAAGACTCCTAGATCCTGTTAACATATACTGCTGGTGAACCAAGTGTCCCCCATCTTATATTGGTGCAGCTGGTTATTCCTGCCTAAGTGTAATACTTAATAATAAATAAGTATTATTTATACCCCACCCATCTGGCTGGGTTTTCCCAGGTTGACTCTGGTTGGCTTCCAGCACATATCAAAGCATTTAATTAATTAATGTTTGGATTTCTAATTCATTTCAATGTGTCTACTCTGAGTAGGACTAGCATCCGAGGCAACCGTGTGTGTGTGTCTTTCCCAAAGGTGTCTTTCCAAGATATAAAGCGAGGCAGGACACAGTTAAGCGGGGAGATGTGGAAAGGTGGGAGGGGGCACACAGAGAGAGAGAGAGAGGAGGAGGAGGAGGAAAGAGTCGCCTTGTTAGTTTGTTCACAACTTCAGAAACACAGCCCATTACTCAAGAAATACCTGGGTGTCGGTGTGTAAGAGATACAGAGTGCGTGGCAGCAAAGAGAGAAGGGGCTCTGCGCAGCTCCTAAGTGCTGGTGGGACGGCTCGGCTGGCTTTTCCCTCTCGCCCGCCTCTGCCCTCTTGCAGGCAGAATGAAAGGCGCACCCACCGATCCCACTTCCTGCCTCTCCCCTTTCGTTGTTTGCTCGCCTGGCTCCTTCCCGTCCTCTCCCCTGCCTGCCTGCCTCCTCCAGCTGGGAGCGCGGGGCAAGGGCACCGCGCGCATCCCGCTGGGCAGCCTTCGCGGGGATGTGCGCGCCTCCTGGTCGCCGGAGCAACGGGCTGCTTTGGCGAGGCCAGCCCAGTCGAGCAGGAGGCGGGTCTGCTGCCCAAGCCCGGAAGCAGCGAGACGGAGAGGAAGGCGCTGCCGCGATGCAGGCTGCAGGAGAGGCGGAAGTTTTGCTGCGAGCAGCCACTCGGGAGAGGCTGGAGAAGTTCGCGCAGCTGAGAGGTGGAAGGGCTGGGTTGGGGGACTTACTGCGCCCCAGGGGGCACTCAGGGCGCAGACCTTGGGGCCAGCTCCTCCCCTGGCGAGCAGCCTTCCCGCGAGTTACTGCGAAGGCCTCCCCTCCCGCAGTATCCCCAGCGTGCAAAGGAAGGACTGGCCCAGCCGGGAGGGCCAGGGCTGGGCCGCTCTCTGGTCTGCATGTGTAACGGTGCTGCAGGGCAGTTCCAAATGCGATGGAGCATGCTCAGCTGCAACCCCCTGCCTTTTCATTGCCCACCTTAGCAGAAAATGCGCTCCGCACCCAGGTCCCCATTCTGAGGCAAGAGGGTCCGGGACAACAGAGGGGGAGTGTGTTGTTGTTGTTTTTCCCACCCAGGCCAGACTGAAACTTGCGCAGGAATATAATGTCCCACAGCTCTTGCTTCAAAGCTGACACACCCTTAGAACCTACTCAGTCTCTCCCATTGCAGACCCTTCCAGCCTGGCAAAAAGAGACCCATTGATACCGAAAGTTAGGTGATCCCGTTACAGGGAGAAACTATAAAAGTGAGAACGTGGATGGTTTTGATATCTGCCATCTCACTTTAAAGGCAGCCAGCTTGCTACCCATCTCTTCCACCTGACGCTCATCTGATTGAGACTGCAGTTGTTTCATTCTCTGAAACAAGGCTTCAGTTCTTTAAATAAATTTTTTTAAAAAACCTTGCACACAAAATCCTCTTACCAAAATATGTATTTTGAAGACTGTACATGCAGTTCAAATGTTTTTAGCGGCACAATGGAATGCATGTTTATACAGAAGTTCTAGCTCGTTCCATGAGCTTAAAAAGGTAAAGGTAAAGGGACGCCTAACCATTAGGTCCAGTCGTGGCCGACTCTGGGGTTGTGCGTTCATCTCATTCTATAGGCCGAGGGAGCTGGCATTTGCCCGCAGACAGCTTCCGGGTCATGTGGCCAGCATGACTAAGCCGCTTCTGGCGAACCAGAACAGCGCACGGAAACACTGTTTACCTTCCCGCCAGAGCAGTACCTATTTATCTACTTGCACTTTGACGTGCTTTCAAACTGCTAGGTTGGCAGGAGCAGGGACTGAACAACGGGAGCTCACCCTATTGCGGGGATTTGAACCGCCGACCTTCTGATCGGCAAGCCCTAGGCTCTGTGGTTTAACCCACAGCGCTTACTCCTGGGTAAATGTGCATAGGATTGCTGCCTAGTTGTGTCACTCTAGTTGTGTGCCATGCTACAGAGGAATGTGGAATGGCAGAGGTAATGCCTTATTCCTTTCCCAGTGAGACAGAGCACAGACGATTAGTGAGAGGTACAGTGACTTGATAATTGAGGTCTCCAGGATTTTCTTTCTATTTAGCAGTGTGAGCAGGGATGACATTGGAGTATGTTCTCATCCATGTCTTAATGGGGACATATTTTGACAACAATTCTACAAACTGCTTTATCTGAGCCACACACCATGGCTCGCTCTATCTATTTTGATGCCTCATAAGTGAAAATGGTTTTTCTGAGTGTATTTTCCTATAACATTGTGTTGAGGAAGTGCATCAATCTGCAGAGACTATGCAGGAATGTGATGCTTTAATATTGGTAAAGCAAGCACGTCAACGTATGGTCAGTGGTTGGAGAGAGACTAGGGAACCCATGAAAATTGTTTTGAGCTTCCGAAAGAGTGTGCTATAGGTGCAATAATTGAACTAGCTTAGAAAGCTCAGATAGGGATTACTAAATAGCAGTAATCTGAAGGCAAGCACCAGATTTGATGGGGTGCTGTTTTCGGCAGGTTGGTCATCAAAGGAATAGAAATAGTTCCTTGCCAGAGAGAAGCAGTCCTGTATCTTAGCTGCCTCATGTGCTTATTCTTTAATAATTTAATCTTCTGGCATTTACAGCACAAGGGAGGAGTCAACACTCAAACCACAAATTCTCCTTGCTTGTCCCCCGATAAATACCAAGTTGTTTTTAAAACAAACAAACAAACAAACAAAAAATAGTCAGCTAAGAGAGGACAAACTAGCTCTCTCCCTCAGGCAAGGAGCTATACCTAGTCCTTTGAGTCACCAGGGCTCTTTCTTATTCTTGGGAAGACCAGGGAAGACAAAGGATGAAATGTGTCAGAATTTTAAGTGACTCTAGGTTTCCTTTCCTTTGGGAATAGTTGTGGAAGGGGGCCCTTTAGGTTGTTAAGCAAACATAAAATTGAGCCTGGTGTTTAGGTTTCCTTCTTTTCTCTTATATCAATAGATGTTGTTAGGTAGGCAAATGCCCCCATTCCCCTTCTTCAAATTTCTCTTCACAAATCCCTGATATGTTATTGTTTTCCAAAACTAATTTAGTAAATGGTTGATTTTAATCACTCACTCAGAATGAACTTCAGCAATGGTAGTTATCAGATCTGTGCAGACATTTAAAAATAAAAATAAAATATTTTTCCTCCCTGCCACACCCAATTTAATGCCCAAAGTAATAACTACTCCAACTAAACCACATACTGTACTTTCACAGAACATTGTAACAAAAGAGCCACTCTTGTCCTGGGCATTGTAATATCACCTGATTTTGTAGGCAGAGTCACTGACTTGCAGTACCAAAAAGCATAGATCATGGAATTGCAGAGTTGGAAGGGACCCTGAGGATCATCTAGTCCAGCCCCCCCCCCCCCCGCAATGCAGGAATATGTAGCCATCCCATATGGGGACTGAACCTGCAGTCTCAGCACCACACTCTAACCAACTGAGCTATCCAGATTACAGATGAAGCCATGTTGGTTCGTAAACCTTCAAAATCCACAGTCAGATAATGCCCCCCACTCCCACTTGTTCTGAGGCTATTCCAATTCCTCTGAGGCAATTTCTGTGGGTCCTGTTAGGAGAAGAGGCGGGAAAGCCCGTTGCACAAGAAGAAACCCTTAGGTAACTGCTTCCCAGTAGCTTTATTAGGACCTGGAGTGAGTCTCATGAGCCAGGTAAAGAAGCCTGGGGGGAGCACATTTGTGCGCACACCCCGGCAGGTGTGAGATTCTCCATCCCTGGTTTAGCTAGAAAGGTAAGGAATGGGAGCCAAGCCTCAGAGTCTATTAGGGAGAGGATCGTTTTAAAGGGCTTCAGCGCTATTGGCAATTGTTATTTCCTGTAATAAAATGTTCTTATCTTCAAACAGGTAAAACGGTCCAGTCTGGAACATTTTGGGATATTGTTGTAATAACAGCAGTTGACAAGAAACAAGAAATAGCTTACCAGCAACAATTATCCCAAAAGCTGAAAAGAAAGGAACTCCCTCATGGTGTTCAATACCATGTTTTTGTGGATCCTCCTGGACCAAAAATTGGTGGGTTCTGATCGCATTTCCTGGGAATGTGACAATATGACAGATAAGTTCTTTGTAGCAAAGTTAAAAGCATAACCCTAGCTAAAATAAGCACTATCATTTTCTTCCATTAAAACTCATAGGACATAACCTTGCTTAAGTTTAATAACAATAATTTCATCTTGTACCTCGCCCTAAGAGCCCAGCATGGCTCAACAATATATTTTGCTTAACTTTGGCAGGCTCATGCCTCAAGTTTGGAAGGCTAACTTTCCAGTCATCTGGTGAGCAGAAACCGAGCCAGTTTGTGGTTTAAACATTCAGCATAATTTGATTAATTTTCAGACAGATAAAAAGGTTCTCCTTCGGGTGCATATTATGACAGCTGTATCTCTTTCACTGAAAGATTTCCAGAATGCCATTAGAAACTGAATTATATTAATTAAACCTCCAAAAATATGTTCAAATACTATTATTAAGCTTCTTTTGATTCAAGTGTGCAACTCCCATCTGTATTAATGAGACGGATGTTCTTTTGGACGACATGACAGTTGAATAGATTCATTAAGGTCTATCCTAGTTTAGGTATTATCATCTGTGCGTTCTCATCATGTATTATGGTGTCTAAGACGCCAAGGATATTTCTACAGGTAGAAACTGGACAAAGGGTTGCAGTACTTAGCTAGCAACCCAGCTAGCAATCAGTGTTGCATTTAATTCCACCTTATGAAATAAGAACCCACATCTATCTTACTCTGGGCCAGAGGTAGTATGGTTCTCAATACCTGTTTCTAGGAACTGCAGGAAGAGACAGTGCTCTTGTGGTCAAGTTCTGCTTGCAGGCTTCTCATAGGCAGTTCTTTGGCCACTGCGAGAACAAGGTGCTGGACTAAATATTCTATTGACAGCAGGCTTTTCTCCTGTATTAGCAAAAGTGTCCTATATATACTTTATACTGTTCAGCCAAGCCTGATTTTAGAGTTAATAGAGAGAGGTCACAGTCCACTGAGTCACTTTGCAGGCAACCATGGTTTCACCATGGCTAACTCTAGAAGGGTAAAGAGCCCAGGCTTGAAGGGTAAAGAGTCCAGATTTCAGTCATAATATAAAAGCCGTGTCTGTTTGAGAAGTATGTTAATGATCATTTTAGTTTTGGATAAATATTACTGCATCAGGTGTACCTTCAGACTGATTCTGAAACCGATCTGTGAAGTTAAATATTCTATCCAGTCAGTCATCAACTTTTTTTCCCCTATTCATTGGGCTTGACAACTTTGAGGTAAATTTTCAATATAAAATTCTCATTACCCAAATCACTATGAAGTAAAAAAAAAAAAAATCAACATAAGTGTGTTGCATTTATGTCAGTGAGGTAGAAATAAAAATAGACTAATTGTGTATTAGCGAAAGCAGTCTTGAAGCAGAAACCTGTTGTTTGCTTCTTTATATGTAAATATATTCATTTTATACATTTATTGTATCCCACTCTTTCTTCAAATTGCTCAGGACAGTTCATGGGAACTCTTATTTTGTCTTTACTGTAACTCTGTGAGGTAAGTTAGACAGAGAGATGGTGAACTGGTCCAACATCACCCAGTGAGCTTTAAGGGGATTTGAACTGACATAAATTTCAAAAGAAAGATATTTCTCTCCATCCTATTATGTGAGCCCAGTTAAGTGATCTCATACTAGAAGTGAGCGAACTGAATACTCAAGGCATATTGATTGCCTCTTCTTGTTATTTCTAAATTGAAGTATGTGTTGAAATGTTTTGTAGGAAACGGTGGATCAACGCTTCATGTCCTTCAGTGCTTAGAAGAACGTTATGGTGATAAATGGGATTCTTTTACCGTCATATTAATTCATTCTGGTAATCTGTTCCTTTAAATTACACTTCTCTTGCATTATGTAGGGTGTTTTTCTTCCTTGAAGAAAAGATAGCAGTGAAGATGAATAGGGGTTTTCCCCACTACAAAATTAAACTCAAATTGGATTGGCTTATTTAGGTCAAATCATCTGAATCATCATCTGCTGCAAATACCTTACGGAGGAGAAGAGAAGGAATATATAACAGCCAGTGCCAGCATCCAATAAAATCTCACTCCCCTATCACTCCCCTAAAGTTGGAAAGGGCAGGGTGTAACTTCCTTATGGTACATAGCACTGGATTCAGAAATCCAGTGCAATCTTGTGTGTGGTGAGTTTTCAGTGCACCAGAAAGTAATAACCACATTAGTAGACTGTCCATTAACATGTTATGGGTTGTATGCTTAATAGTATACACTTGGTTATGGGATTATCTTCTATCGGGGCATACAGAGAAACATGCACGTTGACAATTATTTTCTCAATATACTGTTAGTTTGGATGTCATACTATAACTTGTTTTCAACCATGGGTTGATTGTGAATGTGCCTCCTGCCCTCCATGCAGCTTTGCCACCTTAATGGATGTAGCACACAGCACAAACACGCCGCTATATGGCTTGTGTTGTGTGAACCCAGATGGTGGTTTTCATTTTAGTTTATAGCCAACAAATCAGAATTAAGTCAATGTTTGTGGAAGTCCTTATTTTAAAAGTGGCAAGCTTTAAAGTTCTCCAGAACTCTTCATCAGGCAGAATGTTCTGCAAAAAGTGGTTTGGGGGCAGTGTACGAAAATTAGGCTGAATGTTGTAGCCATTAGGTCAGCTTGTAGACCCTGTCCCAAGATGGATGCAGGCTAAAGAAGGCCCTCCTGATTGCTATAGATACCAGGTTACACATATAAGAGTCTGCTATAAAGAAGCAATGGCTACTCCCCATTTTTGAGAAAAGAAAAGTCTACAGTCATACCTTATGTTACATTTGCTTCAGGTTGCATGCTTTCAGGTTGCATCCCGAGGTGACCTGGAAGTACCAGAAAGGGTTACTTCCGGGTTTCGCCACTCGCGCATGCGCAAACGCGCAAAATGACGTCACGCACATGTTCAGAAGCAGCGAATCGTGGCACGCACAGACGCTGGTTGCGTTCTTTTCAGGTTGTGAACGGGTCTCCAGAACGGATCCCGTTCGCAGCCAGAGGTACCACTGTAGTTCAGGCTTCTTCAACCTCGGTCCTTCAGATGTTTTGAGACTACAATTCCCATCATCCCTGACCACTGATCCTGCTAGCTAGGGATCATGGGAGTTGTAGGTCATAAACACCTGGAGGGCCGAGGTTAAGCCTGGTCTAGTTCATACATCACATCCAGGATTGGGGAGCCAGTTGCTTTCATACAGTATAAGGTGAATGTGTCAGTCATAATTTAAATAGCAATTTCAGCTTTCATTTGCCTGTTTAATAAAACATGTTTTGTAAATGTTGTAACCTGGTCTGAGCCCTTGGGGGAATATAAAATTATATATCTAAATAAATAAATTCCCCCTGCATTCGGCTTTCTGCTTCAGATTTAATTCTGTAATGGTTGTTCTTAACAAGCGATGTTGTTTTTGTTGTGGAGGTGGGTATGATTAACAAAATCAGTCCTCCTGGCAAACTGGGAATATCCCCTCACTCACACAGTTTAGTATATTCTGCAAGAAGAGGCTGTTGGTCCCACTTAACTGACATTCTTAACTGAACATAACAGAACACCCACTGAAGGGAGGGGCTGATTCCAGAGCAAAACATACAAGCCCTGCCCACCAGATACCCAGCACTCTACTATTCAAATTAGGCCCCAATGTTTTTCTTAAAAGTTTTCATAGGACTACATCATCAATCACACAAAAACGTTAGGTAGAATGTTATATAACTTAGGAAACCCTTTAAATTCTGTGTATCTGCATGAACACCTCTGTGCATATTGTAAAAGTTACTCTTTTATTTATTTACTTTTTAAGGTGGCTACAGTCAACGTTTACCAAATGCGAGTGCTCTGGGGAAAATCTTCACAGCTTTGCCTTTTGGGGACCCGGTTTATCAAATGCTGGATTTAAAATTGGCTATGTACATTGATTTCCCCCTCCACATGAATCCAGGCATCCTGATTACTTGTGCCGACGATATTGAACTTTATAGTACTGGAGCAACAGAATTCATAAGGTTTGATCAGCCCGGGTTTACTGCATTAGCCCATCCTTCCAGTTTGACCATTGGTATGACTCATGGTGTGTTTGTGTTGGAGCCAGCATCACTTTTGACAGAAAAGGGACAGCTCGAATACAGATCTTGCCACCGTTTCCTGCATAAGCCTAGCATTGCAAGGATGCGCCAGTCTGGAGCAGTGTGTGAAAGAGGTCATTGTTCAGCATCTTCTCCTGGAGGACAGGGAAACTCCAATGTCATTTCTGAGTGCGTGTACACAGATAGTTTATTTTACATTGATCACACCACTGCAAAACTACTTGTGGCCTTTTATAAACAGATGGGCATGTTGTGCTGTGAAATAGATGCCTATGGCGACTTTCTCCAGGCATTAGGGCCCGGAGCAACACCAAATTATGCAAAAAACATAGAAAACGTCACAAAAGAAGAGTCGGGCCTAGTGGAAATAAGGGAGAAAATATTTGAACTTCTAAAAGGATTGCCACTCAATGTTGTACTCTTAAATAACTCCAAATTCTATCACATTGGGACGACTTGCGAATATTTGTTTCATTTCACGTCTGATAGGAAGTTGAAATCAGAAATGGGGTTGATGCCAAATGTTTTTAGCATCTGTCCAGACAGCGTGGAGGACACTGGGAAATCGGCATGTATCATTCACAGTATACTCGGTCCAAGGTGTTCTGTTGCACCTGGCTCAGTAGTTGAATATTCTTGGCTGGGACCAGAGGTTTCAGTGGGAACAAACAGCATCATCAGCGGCTGTTATATTGACACAAAAGCAGACATACCTCCAAACACTTTCATAGCTACACTAAGCGTGAGGATTGATGGAGAAGTAATGTATGTGAGCATGGCGTTTGGTACAGAAGACAACTTGAAAAAGAAAGTGACAGATTTGGCAGATACTCACTTAATCAATTTTTTTGGAATCAGCCTTGGACAGTGCTTAGAGCTCTGGGGCCTGAGAATTTCGGACGAGCTCTTTTCTGGTGATGAGACCTGTCGAGGGTTATGGACAGCTCGGCTTTTCCCTATTTGCTCCACTTTAAGCGATTCACTGAAAGCGTCTTTAGGGATTCTAAACTCTGCGCAGAACATGTTGCCTTTTAAATTGAATGGTTTTAAGCTCTTGTCTGTTGAGGAAATGCTTCGCCATAAAGATGTAGAAGACATGTTGAGGTTCAGGCATCAGCTCTATGAAGAAATCAGTCTGCAGAAACTGAAAAGGGAATCTGATTTGTGAAAAGTGTATGGAAGTGTTAACATTTCCCCCCGTTCTTTAATTTGAAGAGGATTGATTGCTTTCAAGCTTGCGGAAACCCAGGAGCAAGCAGCACACACACTTTTCCTCCCGTCTGTCTTTCATTGAAGTAGAAATAATGAAACTGCATTAACAGTGTTATTGTAGCATAACATTAATAATGCAAAAAAAAATGCAGATAAACTATTCTTTTGATGAAAAAATTAATGAAATATTTCACATCTCTAAAAACACAAAGAGGCAAATAGCTGTCCATTATTATTATTATTATGTTTTTGGTTTTTATTAATTCAAGTGGAGAACAGAACTTATTAATTAGAAGTTTTAAGTGGTTTTCAATCAAACTTTTTCAAAGAAGGATATTACCTCTTGCAACACTTTACCTTTTCTCGGGCTGGGTTGTTTTAAGTGGAGAAAACAATTGTGCATTTGATCATGTCTGTATAATCTTCATCCCTTTTGCTTGCATTCATTTTTGATTCAGATTTGCCATGGCCAATGACTAGCGCAATAAAGTTATTTGGATTGGATTGGAGAATCTTCATTGATCAAACACTGAGAGATCAGAATGACAGCTGGTGTGCAAGTTCACAGTACCATTCCACATTTTGTGTGTGAACTCTTAACACTACCATCCCTATTTTTCAAATATATGTGGCTGTGGCTTCATTATTATCTTTTAGGCACAAGCTGTGCATTACAGTCCTAAGCAAGTTTACTTAGAAGTAAGCACCACTGAGTTCTGTAGGATTTACACATTTCCAGTGTTCAGGATTACAGACTGATCCACTAAAGTATTTGGCTTTAATTACGGTTGGCTTTTAATATATTACCGTATTTTTCGTCCCATAGGACGCTCCGTCCCATAGGACGCACCTAGTTTTTTGGGGGGGAAATAAAGGAAATTTTTTTCCCCTTATTTCCCCCCCCAAAAGCAGGTCGGGGAAACCGAACCAGGTCGAGGAACAGCGGGATGGCGGCGCTGCGCCTCCCTGCTGTCCCCCGAGCTTGTGGGGGTGGCCGATGTCTGCCTGGCGTGAGGGGCGCTTTGCTTCAGGGTGCTTTGCACGCCGGGCGGCAGGCTGCTATCCGCAGCGTGGGGAGCCCTGCGGGGAACTCCTGGAGGGCTCCCCATGCTGCAGATGTCTGTCCGGTGCGCAGGGCGCTCTGCTTCAGGGTGCCCCGCGCGCGGGCGGCAGGCTGCTATCCGCAGCATGGGGAGCCCTGCGGGGAACTCCCGCAGGGCTGCCTAGGCTGCGGATGTGTTCCCGAAGCGCCGGGCACTCTGCTTTCAGGGCGCCCGACGCTCCGGGAAACAGGCTGCTATCCACAGCCTAGACATCCCTGTGGGACCTCCCGCAGGGCTGCCTAGGCTGCGGATGTCTTCCTGAAGCCTGGAGAGCGAGAGGGGTCAGTGCGCACCGACCCCTCTCGCTCTCCAAGCTTCAGCGAAAACCTGCATTCGCCCCATAGGACGCACCCAGATTTCCCCTTCATTTTTGGAGGGGAAATAGTGTGTCCGATAGGGCGAAAAATACGCTATGTTTATATGCTGCCTTTTTATTTCTGTCTTTTATGTTCTTGGTTAGTTTTTGTTGTTGTTACGATTTTAATACATCTTTGTAAACTGCCTTGAACATCTATCTGATGTGAAAGAAGGATATGAATAAAATAAAAAATGAAATTGCTCCATAACCAAAGGAAAGTTTTGTGGGATTTGGTGTGGTTTTGTCTGTGCAGCTTTCTTTTATTGAACTTTCCTTCAAATGAATTCTGAAAGAAGTGCAGTCAGAAAGGCTAAGCAGCGACTTGTTACATTGTGACCTTAGCCAACTAGTAGATTATTTACATACTCAAAATACTACAAGTGAGTATTCTCGGGTCGCAGTCAAATATCTTTACATAGAAGTAAGTCCTGGATTTTATATCCAGGTGAGTGAGTTTAGGATGGGATGCTTTGTGTACAGATTTTGGGAACCACTGGCTTAGTTAATTGTCTGCAACCATTTTTAAGGAAACTGTTGCCAGTACTTCTGCCTTTTCACTCTCATTCAGCTGCCTGAATGTGGTCCCCTGTGAATAATCAGGGATGCTGCCAATCAGCTGTTGAGGGAAAGGCTAAATCCAGCCTCCTTCTGGAAAAGCCAGTTGGCACTATTTGCCAGTTTTCTGGCTGGAGTTTTGCGTAGCCAGTCCATACAACTGGATTAGGCTTAGAATCACACATGCAGCACCTGTCTGCATATGCAGTTCCTCATCAGGTACATATGCTTCCTAGCTGGATGGGGGTCATTTGCTTGCAAGACTTTCCTTTTGGCTACTTTTTCAGGTTAAAAGAGAAGCAATTTAGTTATAGATGCGCACATATGCTTTACCTTGGTAGATCTAACAATGAGACTCATAAACCAAATCCCTTTTCCATTATTATAAAATTTCTGTTTCTTGTAATCATCCAAAGCTTTTTTCATTCCAGCCGTCTTTCATGCAAATACTCATTCAACAGCTTTAACTACAAGATTGACACATGCTTTATAGAACCAGAATATTAAATACAGCATTTGGATTCAAGGAATTCAAACTATTTCATCCTTTTTGTATTACTGTATCAGGAAAATAAGTGTTTACTATGCATAACAAGTAAATGTCTGATAGAAATAGTAGACGTACGAAACGCATGCAATTCAAGTAAAAATTTTAATGTAACCTTTTCATATACAGTTTTTGCAAGTACTATACCCCGATCTCCGCCCTGCACCTTTCAGTTTTGGAATTAATTGCATCAGAAAGCAATTTTTGCATCCTTCCAGGTATTGTGTGGGGCAGGGGCAGTGGCAGAGGGAAAGAGATCATTTCTTTCTGCTGGACCTTCAAAGCTTTTCACCTGCATGACTCCGTTTGGTTTGTGAAAAGCTGCAAATATGTGAATGTTGGAATAGGAATGGGCTGGCTCAGGTACTGGAAAACTGTAGGTCATATGAACTTGTGTCCAGAATAATCTGGGGCCATTTTAGTGTAATTTGCAATATTTCATGCCCACTCTAGATTAACTCCATCCTGTCAGGAGCATCCCTTTCCTGCTGGCTAACTGATTGGTACCAACACAAAAAAACTTCATCCACCTCAAGTGCACTATGAAGCAAAATAGCAGTGTGAGTGGTATACAGTGGTACCTCGGGTTAAGAACTTAATTCGTTCTGGAGATCTGTTCTTAACCTGAAAGTGTTCTTAACCTGAAGCACCACTTTAGCTAATGGGGCCTCCTGCTGCCGCTGGGCCAACGCTGCACAATTTCTGTTCTCATCCTGAAGCAAAGTTCTTAACCCGAGGTAATATTTCTGGGTTAGCGGAGTCTGTAACCTGAAGCGTATGTAACCTGAAGCGTATGTAACCCGAGGTACCACTGTAATGGAGAAAGGCAATATGTCATCACCACATGGTGTAGTTCTGGCAGTTCAGAGTATGGGCATAGGCATTTACAGGCAATCTACAGTGCTGGGGTTACATTGAAAAAAAAGTTGCTAGTCATCAGCTGGAAATCCCCAGTACTCCATCAGAGAGTATCACGTCCCATGTCTCTGCTGCAAGATTTGTGGTCTCCCATCTGCCAGGAATGCCTGAACAATGAAGACCATTTCTATCCCACATAGCAAAACAAAAAGGAAAAATCCACCCTCCAATTTTCCTATGTATTATCAGCAAAGACAGGCTCACCTCCAACCAAAAAACCCCCCTATGGATCATATGGAACTCCCTTCTAACCTGCACGTTCATTCTTGTGATGAAAATCCTTTTTTGTGCTTGCTCACATGTGCGTGAAAGGAGAGAGCCAGCTTTTCCTTTCTGCTATCAAATCTTCTAGACGACAAGTCCTGGAGGCCTGTTTTGCTGTCTGTTTAGCCCCACTCTGTGCATAGTAAAGTCTTGACGCCGAGAAACAGGGCGAGGAAGCAAAGCAATCTGTTCTTTTCGACCACCTGTATAAATGCTCTCGGCATAGATGTGCAGAGCAAAAAAATGAGCAATAAAAATACATTTTGCATATCCTAGAAGCATTGGAAAGTTGAGATGGAGAAGATGAGATAACTAATCAAACAAGCAGGTCCAAAGGAGCCTATCAGCAGTTGCAGGCTAAGGCCTTTCCCAACATTTTCTTTGGGCCTGAAAATTCCTGCTACACTGTGGGAACCTTAGTGACTTCACAGAGGTTAAGAAAGACGCGCCCTTTCTTAATGCTTGTTAAAAGCACGGTGTGTTTTGTATTCAGCCCTTATTTGGGTCATTTTGAACAGTATTTGGAAAAGCTGAATGTAAATAGTGTAATATGTATAATAAAATATATTGGCAAACATGCAGAGAGATACTTGCCAGCTTCATTTTGTAAACCTTTTGGCAACTCCTGCAGAAAACCCCCATAATAACTGCAAATTTCCTTTTCCCTGAGAAAACAAAGGATGGTTATTTACTATATATTTACTATATATATATAGTTTCTGAGAGCAGAGCATATTTCCCTACAATAGAGAATCATTTTTTTGTTTTAGGAACATATGAAGCTGTCTTATACTGAGGCAGCTGTCTTATCTAGGGCCAGTATTGAGTACACTGGACCCTTTGGATTGAAACAGCTATTGGCCAGTTGCCAATACCTGCTTTTGGAAAAGGTGGTGAAAAGGGCTGTGGTGGGACAGCTGCGGGTATTCTTGGAGGACACAGGTTATTTAGATCCATTCCAGTCTGGGTTCAGGCCTGGTCATGGAACTGAGTTGGCCTTAGTTGCCCTTTGCCATCAACTGTGGCATCTTCCTGGGCTGGCTCCAGGAAATGGGAATTAGTGGCACTGCCATAATTCCAGCCCTACCTTTAGGAGCAAGTCTAGACAGTAGCATTGGGAGAGAGCTTTTGGGGACCCTGGCAGCTACATTTAGCCATTGGGAGCGGTCATTAGGAGTTTTGGGACAAGGTGCCATCAGTATGCTGAGAATACTAAGCTCTGTTTCTCCATAATCAGGAGAGGCTATGCAATCCCTGGGCCATTTTCTGGACACAGTGGTGAAATGGATAAGGAAAACAAACTGAGCTTGAATCCTGGCAAGACGGGGACACTTTGGGTAAGTGCTTCCTGTGTCCAAGAAATTGTTCCATTGCCTATCCTAGATGTGCTTGCACTCATCATGGAGGAGCAGATTCACAATTTGGGGGTGCTTCCATACCCAGCTCTGGAGGCTCAGGTTGCCTCAGTGTCTGGAAGTGTGTGTTTTTTACCAACAGCGGCTGGCTCAACAGCCATGTCCATTCTTAGATTAGGAAAGCCTTGCCATAGTAGTTCATACATTGATCAATTCAAGACTGGATTGCAGCAATGTGCCCCCCTGTCCCCCGTGCTTGATCCAGAAGCTGCAGTGAGCACTTCTTGTTCAGAGATGGTATATAAATATAATGAGTAAATCAATAATGCAGGCCCAAGTTTGCACTCCTGTTGTCACATTTAAAATACAGTGGTACCTCCGGTTACAGACACTTCAGGTTACAGACTCCGCTAACCCAGAAATAGTACCTCGGGTTAAGAACTTTGCTCCAGGATGAGAACAGAAATCGTGCAGCGGCGGCACAGTGGCAGCAGGAGACCCCATTAGCTAAAGTGATACCTCAGGTTAAGAACAGTTTCAGGTTAAGAACGGACCTCTAGAACGAATTAAGTTCTTAACCTGAGGTACCACTGTAACCGTCTCTGTAAGGCGGCCACAGGCAAATTGAAAATAGAACTTATAAATTGGCAAAGTGTTTCATAAGGTAAATATTGTGAAATATTACCCATTTAACGTCAACTTGCTACAATCCTTCTGGGATGATAACAGACAATAAACCAGCATGTTCGCTAATTTCAACAATACCTTGAAGTTAGTGATAAGGCATACTCAGAGTAGATTCATTGAAATAGATGGAGTTGCCCATAATTTCAGAGGGGCGACTCAGAATATGATTTTGTTGGATCATCATCAAATAGTTTAAATCTTACTGTTAACCACCCAGATGACTTTTGTTATTGGGTAGCATATATGGGAATCAAAACAAAATAAATTCCTCAGTGTGATTGTGCGTTCTATGACAGGTTGACAAAATATTGGCTGACATTTTCCAGGCGTTTTTCTGCCTTCAGTCGTCTAATTCTTTTAACTGGCCAAGAAAGCAGAATTCTTATTTGGGCCTGTAAAATTCTGGGCAATTGGTAACGTAGTTCAAACCAAGCTCCGTATGTGTAGTAAGCAATGCTGCCTCACTTCCTTTCTGCTTCTTGTACTGTGGGACTAATGCAGCTGCTCTATCTTACAGCTTTATCACAATTTACTTAAAATCTCAAAGCAGATCTGTTGGTTTCTTTGTTTGAGCTTCGTTCCTTCTCTTTGTCAGGTTTAGTTACTGCTCTTTGATGCTGGTGTCTTCTCAGCTCCATTCTAACCTCTTCTTCAAGATTACATCCTTATGTTTCTGAGCATTGCAGCAGCAAGTACCAATTCAGTAAATCGCCTACAGTTTTTTCTCTTAACACACAACTTGAAATCTTCCAATAGCTTCTGGCAACTCTCCCTGCCCCTTTCTGACCTCACACAACTTCCAGAAGCTTCTCTGTTAAGTTGATTGATATGCCTGCTCTTCCCCCTTCTCCTTATCTCTAAGCAGGCTGCCACACTTATAATCCACGTCACTTTTTCCATCATGTATTTTTTTTATACCTCTGTTGATTGTGACGGATTTCATTCCTCCCCTTTGCCTGTTTCCTCTGTAAACTCAGCGAATTAACAATTCAGATGGCAAGCCATAATTTTACTTTAAATACAATTCTTAATTAAATACTGGGGTGGGGTTTTTTGGTTTGTGTGTGTGTGTGTGTGTGTGTGTGTGTGTGTGTCTGTGTGTGTGTTTGCTACTTCTGGGTTAAAACCCTTTCCCTGGAATTATTTCCCCCATTTCGAGGGGAAACATTAGTTACTTGTAATGTGTTAATGTAAAGTTTTTTTGTGTGTCATAGTAGAAAATGAATGTTGCAAACAAAAACTTTTCCAGGAAGACTGTAAAGAAATGATTATTTTTTTGCTCATCTGTCAAAGTTTATTACTTACTAATTAATTGTATCACAGCTTTAGAGCCTGGCTCTTACCATTGCTTTTTAATTCACACCATTAAAATGCAGCGATGTATTGATTTATTTTTAATTCCTGTCTGTCTTTAGCTCTGTTGACCATATGACTGGTAATGATGGACTTCATGCACTTAGAAACTCACCACTCACTCACTCACAACACTCATAGAGGGAGCCAGTCCTCACTAGCATCCATCTAAATAGTAACACAAATGTGGCCATGGAAATGTGACATACAGCACAATATTTTCAGAAATAAGTCCCTTTGCGTTTCTTGGATAAGTAGGTAACTTGTAATTTCAGAGCCACAGAATCCCACATCATATTTTTATTTTTAATAATATATTGCTATAATATTCGGGGGGGGGGGGGGAATAAGGTCTTGATCTTTAACTTGGGAATCAGACAATGGTGGCCTGTCTCCACATGTCCCTGTTCGTACACAGAGAGAGGCCCTTTCCCCTGTTTTTCCTTGAGCGAGACATGATAGGGAAACAGGGAAACAGCCACCTTAGCTTTGGAATGGGCTTCCCAGTGAGGCGTGCCTGGCACCCATTTTAACCTGATTTTGGCCAGATTTCCTTCAAGCCTTTAAATCTAATTTAGCCTGGCTTATCTTTGTTGGTGTTTTCTTTTGCTACTTTTTATCATATTTTAATATATGCGAATTTAATTGAAGGGCAGGGGGAAGTCTCTATCCCCTCCTCGTGTGTGTGTGTGTGTGTGTGTGTGTGTGTAATGCAGAACATCATGGTTTTACAGAGATGGTTGTATCTGTCCCCACAATGAAGCTCGAGAAGTGGCGGTTTGGGTGAAATTGAACTAACCTACCTGTCTATCCTGCCCGTCAAGGGTAACAGGGCATGAAGTATTTGTGCAACTGTAGAAAACAGGCGGGCTGCCGGGGAATTTACATGGTGATTCATTGTAGTGTGAGCTGCCTTTTTGCATCCCTCGTGTTGCGAAGAGTCACAGTGGGGTAGGTTTTATGAATGGGTTCAGAAATGTTCACCCACATTTATGCATGTGCGCACACATACACACAAAAGGTAAATGAATCAGAAGGAAAGAGGTTTGTTAAGTGCATTTTTCAACACAGATGATCTTGCTGTAGGAAAACCAGTCTCACATCTGAGAGGTTGGCAACAGCTCAGCAGCACTGATGGGTTAAATTCACATGGAATCTGAGCCTTTGATCTATGGTTCAAGGAAACATGAACTGGCAACTTAGCTGAATTTTAAGTACTAATACTATGAACATTACGTTTGCAATCCTATACAAGTCTTCTCAGACGTAAGTCATATTTAGCTTAATGGCATTTGGATAAGCATGTACTATAGGATTTCTGCCTTAATCACAAAGATGACTTTAAGACCAGTAAGAGTTGCAATTCTTATCTACTAATGTAATAAATGTGGCAAGCCGCACTTAAAGTTGATGTGGTGAACAAACATTGGTTCCCTGATTAAATCTGTGGCCACCTCTTTGACATGCCTCGGAAAATAAATGTCTGAGGTCAGTATTTCTAAATTCCCTCCTGACATTCCTTGGTGCCAACTGCAACATGATGTAATGTCTCGCAAACATTATTTAATACCAAAGTTGACCTTCTCCTTCACCATGTATCATCACCAGTCTTGTACTTTGGGTCTTCCTTCCTTTCCCTACTCACCCTCCTGTCCTGAAAGATGTTTCTGTTCTGTAAAAATTCAAAGGAGGGGTGGTGGCTAGAAGAGTAGGGAAAGATGAGAAAAGCCCCAGGGACATAAGAAATAAGAAAAGTAGGATATTATTTTATAGAGGACTAAAAATGGTTTCAAAATCAAGCACATAGCACAACACACAGACTTAGAAAAAACTTGTAGCCATCGCTGTTGGTGGATAACCTCATTGTACCCACAAAGTTGGTTATTGGTGAAAACTCACATTAAAGAATAATATTGCATTTTGCTGTCACTCTTCTAGCTAGTAATACTTTCCAGGGGCATGTGGTGTGTATAGCGAGCTTTGGTTACTAACTCTTCATGTTTGGATAAGCGAATTTCCATATAACAAGCATTTAGATAGCAGGACCTGCATGTATTATCAAAAATCAAGTGACATAATCAAAATAGAGACAATATTAGGAAAGTAGATGCCTTGCCACAGTGGCACCTTGTTGTGCTGACAATGTATATGACACGATGATTTGATTCTTTTGGAATGCTCATGGCTTGTTAGGCAGATACTGCATTTATGTACAGTTCATACAAGACTACATGGGCTCCATTCATACTGAAGTGTTATTATGCAGCCATGTACAGCTTCAAATAAAGCCAAGACGAGTGTTTTATTCATGTCAGCTTCCTTTATTTAATTAGCTCTGTTCTGTCGTGAAATAACAGTGCTCATAATGAACATCATCCTAGTGATTTCCCTGAATGGCTTTGAGAACATGCTCCAATAAACACAGATTTAGACATGCTAGAGTTTAATACAATGACCCTGGAGAGGGGAGGATTTTATTTCAGTAACCTCTTAGGCAGGAAATTGGAATATGAAAAACCGGCCACTTATGCAGACAACATCAGGAATTGTAGATGAGAAAAACAGGTTAAAGCTGGATAGACAAGTGCTAGCAGGACAGAGAAAACTGAGGGGGCTGGTTGTCGGAAAGCTCTGGAAATAATTTGGATATCAAAGGAAAATCTGTTGACTTGGAGAGGGAATATATGTGTCACAGAAAAGCTTGCTAGTTCCCTTCTCTCCTTGTTTCTCAGCCTCCAACTAACAAACACAGCACTAGTTTTTCTGCCAGCTTAGTGGATGGCATGTGGAAGATTAATCCCTGTGCAAATGCCATTCTCATGGAGCAGTAACAAAAATAGCAGGAAGGCCATTTTGTACACTTATTTTAATCAGTCAGCACTGTGGAGATGTTGTAGGCACCTGTTTAGTTATATGAGGTATTGATTCTGTGTATTTTAGTTCCATCATAATGTGTTTCATTTTAAAGGTCTTTGATGCACCAGATTATAATTGGGACAGTATCAAAATGAAGCTGTAATCACATTTTATCCATGCAAATGATGGATAGAGTATCTGAGTAGAAAGGATTTACATTAGGATAAAGGTAATGTTACAAGACCCCATTCTCTGTTGACGTTGTGTGAAGCATTGTTTTAACCAAAGTGAAAGTACAAAGGAAGAAATTCAGCATCTGGCTTGTTTATAAAATTTGGTCTTCCAGCTATATATTTTCAAAAACAAATGAAGCTTTTAAAACATTGATCAAACAACTATATATGGGTTTATCGTCCTTAAACTCCTTTTTGAAGATATTTTCAAGAACAAATATTGCTAATAAATATTTATTAAAAAATGGCCTAGTTTTTAATTGAAATGTGCATTAACTGTTTCCTGAAAAGATCTCGAACAGTG
This sequence comes from Podarcis tiliguerta, assembly GCF_965153285.1. NCBI lineage: Eukaryota > Metazoa > Chordata > Lepidosauria > Squamata > Lacertidae > Podarcis > Podarcis tiliguerta. Next base: position 63,263,941 of record NC_139539.1, read on the forward strand.
GGGGAGCATGCTGCTTCGGGCCTGCCTGTGAGAATACCCAAGACAATTGTGATGACCTCATTTCCATTCTCCTTATCTTCTAATAATAATTGCCTTGATGACCAAAGTAGGCCAAAGACCTCTCTAGTTTAGCACTCATTATCCTACAATATCTAGGCAGATGTCACTAGAAAGAGGATGGCAGAGGAGGAAGAGTCTGCTGCTGACACCCCTTTCTTTAAAATTGCCTGCAGGATCAAAAAGAAGAAGAAGAAGAAGAGTTTGGATTTGATATCCCGCTTTATCACTACCTGAAGGAGTCTCAAAGCGGCTAACAATCTCCTTTCCCTTCCTCCCCCACAACAAACACTCTGTGAGGTGAGTGGGGCTGAGAGACTTCAAAGAAGTGTGACTAGCCCAAGGTCACCCAGCAGCTGCATGTGGAGGAGTGGAGACGCGAACCCGGTTCCCCAGATTACAAATCTACCGCTCTTAAGCACTACACCAAACTGTACTCTTTCTGAGTGTGGAGATTTATATTTTGGCTATTGGGGCTTATTCCTTTTTCTGAAAGTCGTCTGGTTAAGTTAGTGATCCTCCTAAGAACTTATGGCAATTAGCTTCAACTGATTGGCACTGAGAGAAAACCCCTTTGAAGTGGTCACCTGCTGCCACCATGATGTCAAGTTATTAGCAAGTGGGCAACACTGTGGGAGAGATGCAGCCCTTTGACCAGTTTCCCATTGCTCCTTTAGACTTTAATAAGTAGACCCAGAACATGGGGTTTAAGCTAAGAGGTAGCCAGTGCAATTCTTTTTACTGCCAGTGTGATGTACGCCTCTCAGCATTCTAACTGCTGTGTTCTGCGCCACCTGCAGCTTCTGAATGACCTACCAAACCATTTCAGTAACCCAAGATGCAAACGCAACAGTAGCTTCAGTTATCGTTGTTATCCATTTGTGATCTCCCTGGGGCGCAAGCCTGGGCAGTATGTAGGGAGGTCATGGGCTGCCCAGACAATCAGACTCCTCTCTTGGCCTCACCGATCCAAAGGAAAGCATAGCAACGCGTTTGGCACCAGCTTGGCTGCAGGAGTTGCTGGAAGGAGGTGTACAAGAGGCCATCCAACTGTTTTAGGGACCCCCCTCTGGATTGTGTAGGGTTTACTCCTTGGCCTTTTCTTCTCCCGAAGATATCCCACAAGGCAGCAGAGGTTTAGGATCAGGGTTTTCCTTCTGCTAGATGGGTACCTTCCCAGGTTGACGAGACTCACGTGACCCTTGCTTACCTCTACAGTTTGGTCTCATCCACTCAATCCTCCAGAGCCTGTCTTCGCATGCAGGGGAAGTCCCTAACTCACAGCCGGTTTGATACCCATTGGCTACCAACACTTGGTTTAGCTGGTCGGTCAAAACCGTTCCTGGGTTGTGGCCTCTGTCACATGCTGACAGCTTCTAAGAGCCACAGGTGAGAGCTGAGTGCAGGGTGGGGGCCAAAGGTGGACCAACCACCCCAGAAGGAGCACAGTACCCCTCACCAGAGGTACTATTCCTAACACCCCATGCACCCCAACAAGACGTAAATCCAGCTGGAAGCAAAAGGGGTGCCACTCCTCTGCCTAAAGCACATCATGTGACTTTCTCTGCTTCATGCCTTCAAAAAAATGTAAAGTTATACTCTGTCATATACAGTGGTACCTCGGGTTACCTATGCTTCAGGTTACATACGCTTCAGTTTACAGACTCTGCTAACCCATAAATATTACCTCGGGTTAAGAACTTTGCTTCAGGATGAGAACAGAAATCATGCAGCTGTGGCACAGTGGTAGCAGGAGGCCCCATTAGCTAAAGTGGTGCTTCAGGTTAAGAACACTTTCAGGTTAAGAACAGACCTCCAGAACGAATTAAGTTCTTAACCCGAGGTACCACTGTATATAATATATTGTTTGTTGTTTAGTTGTTTAGTCGTGTCCGACTCTTCGTGACCCCGTGGGCCAGAGCACGCCAGGCACTTCTGTCTTCCACTGTCTCCCGCAGTTTGGTCAGACTCATGTTTGTAGCTTCGAGAACACTGTCCAACCATCTCGTCCTCTGTCGCCCCCTTCTCCTTGTGCCCTCAATCTTTCCCAACATCAGGGTCTTTTCCAGGGAGTCTTCTCTTCTCATGAGGTGGCCAAAGTATTGGAGCCTCAGCTTCACGATTTGCCCTTCCAGTGAGCACTCAGGGCTAATTTCCTTAAGAATGGATGCGTTTGATCTTCTTGCCAGTCCATGGGACTCTCAAGAGTCTCCTCCAGCACCATAATTCAAAAGCATCAGTTCTTCGGCGATCAGCCTTCTTTATGGTCCAGCTCTCACTTCCATACATCACTACTGGGAAAACCATGGCTTTAACTATACGGACCTTTGTTGGCAAGAGGTTGGTAATATATACACAATCCTTATTGTACCTGGCTTTCCCAGGATAGTAGCAAGCATATTGGACAAGAGCCAGTGATATACCGCTGGCGGGAATTCTTGCAGTGGGGCAATTCTGCAAACTCTTGTACAAGAGCTACTGAAAGACTCTATGCAATACAGACAAACTCACATCTTGCAATGTTTCGCAGGACCTTCGGACATGACCTTGTGCATGTGTAAAGTCTGGAATTGCCCTTCTCTTTATGGCTTCCTCCAGCACCTCTGAACCCAACCCACTGTCAGCAGTATCAGACTGGAAATGAGAGCAGATACTCCAAGCATATATTAATACACAGCAAATAACTAAAAGCTCAAACGTTGTTCTGGGCTGCTCAGCAAATTGACTACCAGTGAGGTTAGACAGCTCTGTTGTGGACCTAGCTAGAGAGAACAAGGTCAAGAGCAATGTTGAGCTAAGCCGAAAAATGCTTGTCTTGAGGTGATGCAAATGCATGGTGTAGAAAGCTTTGGATCAAAGGCTGGCAGCCTCTGGATAACAGAATACAGACTGTGCATGTTAGACTTGTCAATAAATGAGCCAAGGTGAAAAGAACCTCCCGACTCCTGTGATCTTCTCTGGAGTCTGAGATGTGGAATGGAACAGTTGCCAGGGGCAACAGTCCTGGCCTTGGCAACAGTTGCATCAGTACAAATGCACTTTAATATGTTTATTAAGCTAATACAATCAGTGAAAATAGACAGGCATTATGGTGCTAAATTCATAACTCTTCAAGTTGCCTAGCAACAAGGTGTTGGGTATACGTTCCATATCCTCTCTCTTGCTCTCCCTTTCAAATGTTTCAAAAAGCAACTAAAAGGATTCCCCCCCTTTTTAAAAAAAATGTTACCCTTGGTTTATGAGCAATAAAGTACTAAAATACTGGTGCACTTGTTTTGTGAATCACATGCTGTTAAAGAAGCAAGGGCCTGTTTACCTTTAGAAGTGGTATAATATTGAAAGCACATATTTATCTTGGTTGGAAACTTTGAGGTGAAAGCTTTCCTTGCAAGCTACTCTCAAGGTCAATACCTTCTAACCTTGACCGTTGTCGTTTTAAATATTTAATTATGTATGCCAGCATAAAATAGTAAAGAGACAAACAAAAGATTCATGAATGAAAATATGTGAATGAATAAAATATTGTGAAAAGAAAACGGTTGAGAATGTCAGTCTCCGAACCTGCAAGAGAATGCTGGTAGAATTCCGAACCCAACAAACAAATGGGGGAAAATGCTTGCTTTTAATTCATTGCCCCACCCGCTTCATGAGAAAGCCAAGTTACTTTCCTCCTCTTATTAAAGTGGAACATGTAACATGCAGAATCTTCACTGCATATCTGCTAGCAAAACCAAATTAACAAGACATTGGCCTGATTCCAAACCATGCCTATGCAGGGCCACAGAGAATACACTCTGCATGTACAGGGTATATGGATTCACAGAATGTTTCTCCTGCTAGATTTGCGGTAGGCAGAAGGTATTTTGAGATCTCCTGGAAGACCTCCAGTAGCTGAGGTACATTTGTCGTTTGACATTTGTCAGAAATTTCTGAACACATTGGCAATGGGAACGCTGCTACTTCCAATAGGCTACTTGTGGGGTAAACTAGGAGAGGATTTAAAATATAAAAAAGAAAAAGAAAAGACTGAATTTTCATTTCTGGTACTGAAAACAAATTCTTGTATAGAGATGAGCAAATGTTCAGAGGCAACTTACGTCTAACTTATGTCTATTCCCCTAAGACGCAGTTGTGTACCTCATTCCACTTGGTGGACTTCAGAATCCAAGTAAAAAAAGCAAAAAGTAAACACCACAGTCCTGACAACTTCCTACCCGTATACTAGATGGCATCGAGAAACATCAAGAACTGGCAGGATGACAGGGAGGAGGAAGAGGATCCTGACAAGGGGTGTAGCTGGGGCTGGGACACAAGCAGGAGATGGGGAAGAAAGTACTCACAGGGTGACAGATGATGGTGAGGGGATGGGGAACCAGGAACCAGAGCAGCAGGACCCATCACCAGAGCCAGAGGAGCCCCTGGCTCTGAGGCTTAGTAAGCAGCAGGATGGGTGCTGTAGGAGGCTGAGGCAGGCAAGGGCCCGCAGCCCAGCTTCCTAACTGGCCAGGTGGGTCTCAC